>NC_135839.1:3570000-4262500 GCF_029677425.1 Wolffia australiana | reverse complement strand
GGAGGAAAACCTTGGCTCATCTTCTCAAATTACTCATTTCTGGCTAAATACATGTGCCAAATAACCTGATTTATTTCTCTTCTGCTCCCCATTGTATTTTAATTGCCTTTCTAACCCCCAAGGGAACTCAGGTCATTGAGCCTTCTTTCTGCTCTCCACTCTATTTTAATTGCAGTTTTGCCCCTCTGGTTACCTTTAGGTTAATTTCCCCTGGTCTCCACCCTTCTATAAAATCCTCTACACTACTCATCTTCTCCCAGAAAGAAGAAGGAAGAATGCTCCCCACTCTATTTTAATTCTAGTTCTACCCCTCAGGGACCTTAGGTAAATTTCCCCTTGTTCTACCCTTCTATAAAACTCTCTCAAAACTAATCTTCTACAAAAAGGAGGAAGAAGAAGAAGGAAGAATGCTCCCCACTCTTTTTTATTTTGCATTTCTACCCCTCGGGGACCTTTCCATAAATTTCCCCTGGTTCTACCCTTCTATTAAACCCTCTCAAACTACTCATTTCTCTTCTACTCTTAACTCTATTTTAATGGCAGTTGTACCCCTCAGGGACCTTTCAGTACATTTCCCCTTTTTCTACCCTTGTATAATACCCTCTCAAACTACTCATCTTCTCCCAGAAGAAGCAGAAGAAGAAAAGAAGAGGAAGAAGTTTTAGGGTCATCTTCTCAAACTACTCATTTCTCCTCTACTCTCCACTCTATTCTAATTGTACTTCTACCCCTGAGGGACCTTTCCATAAATTTACCCTGGTTCTACCCTTCTATAATACCCTCAAAAAATTACTCATTTCTCCTCTACTCTCCACTCTATTCTAATTGTACTTCTACCCCTGAGGGACCTTTCCGTAAATTTACCCTGGTTCTACCCTTCTATAAAACCCTCAAAAAATTACTCATTTCTCCTCTACTCTCCACTCTATTCTAATTGTACTTCTACCCCTGAGGGACCTTTCCATAAATTTACCCCGGTTCTACCCTTCTATAAAACCCTCTCAAACTACTCATCTTCTCCCACAAGAAGCAGCACAATGAAGAAGAAGAAGAAGTTTTAGGGTCATCTTCTCAAATTTCCCTATTCTCTTCTACTTTAATTTTATTTCTCCCCCCCAGGGACCTTTTCATAAATTTCCCCCGGTTCTACCCTTCTATTAATCCCTCTCAAACTACTCATTTCTCCTCTACTCTCCACTCTATTCTAATTCTACTTCTACCCCTGAGGGACCTTTTCATAAATTTACCCTGGTTCTACCCTTCTATGAAACCCTCTCAAACTACTCATTTCTCCTCTACTCTCCACTCTACTATAATTTCATTTCTCCCCCCGAGGGACCTTTTCATAAATTTACCCTGGTTCTACCCTTCTATAAAACCCTCAAAAAATTACTCATTTCTCCTCTACTGTCCACTCTATTTTAATTGTACTTCTACCCCTGAGGGACCTTTCCGTAAATTTACCCTGGTTCTACCCTTCTATA
Source organism: Wolffia australiana (assembly GCF_029677425.1). Lineage (NCBI taxonomy): Eukaryota > Viridiplantae > Streptophyta > Magnoliopsida > Alismatales > Araceae > Wolffia > Wolffia australiana. Next base: position 4,261,016 of record NC_135839.1, on the reverse strand, counting down.
AAACCCTCTCAAACTACTCATCTTCTCCCACAAGAAGCAGAAGGAAGAAGGAAGAAGAAGAAGGAAGAATGCAGGTCGGCGTGGCTATGGCGGTCCGGCTACCGAGCGGCCCAGCGAAGCTCTCCGGCGCCCAAAGCCGGCGCCTTTGCCGGCCCCGCCGTGGCCCCGCGGTGAGAATGTCTCTCAAGGAAGACGGGCCGTCGCTGGCCGTCGTGGGCGTGACCGGCGCGGTCGGCCAGGAATTCCTCTCCGTCATCTCCGATCGAGACTTCCCCTACCGCAGCATTCGCATGCTGGCCAGCAAGCGCTCCGCCGGGCGCCGAATGTCCTTCGAAGATCGCGAGTATGTCATCGAGGAGCTCACCGAGGAGAGCTTCCATGGCGTCGACATCGCCCTCTTCAGCGCCGGCGGATCGATCAGCAAGGTTTTTGGGCCGGCCGCTGTCGCCAGCGGCTGCATTGTTGTGGATAATAGCTCGGCGTTTAGGATGGATCCTGATACTCCGCTTGTGATTCCTGAGGTGAATCCTGAGGCCATGGCGCACATCAAGGTTGGGTCTGGGAAGGGCGGGCTCATTGCTAACCCTAATTGCTCTACCATTATCTGCCTCATGGCCGCCACCCCTCTTCATCGCCACGCCAAGGTACGGGTTTGATTGCTCTCTCTCTTTTTTTTTTTTTGATGATCAACCCATTGATTGTTACTGCCAAGTAAATTCGTCTCTTTTTTGGTTAAGATTCTGGCAATTTAGCCGATTTTTGTGAGTTTATTGATGGAGACGATTCGGGTTCTGGTTAGGAAGTCTGTAGTTCAAGGTGGTGTTTGCAAGTATGATGAATATTACGATGATGGTTGCAATTCAGCCGGGAGAAGATTTAACCGAATTTTATGAATTTAGTGGAGGAGAAGATTCTGATGCAGGTTAGAAAGTATGTAAATGAAGGTGGTGGTTTCAAGTAAAGATGATGATGATGATGATGATGGGTATTACGATGTAAATGAAGTTGAAGATGAAGATGAAGTTGAATCATCTTTCGAAGTCAGTAGACCAAGGTTCGGGTTACTAGAAAAATGTTTATTTTAATGCTGCAAAGTTGATGAAGATGAAGATGAAGATTCAGGTTATGAAGTGAATATATCAAGGTTCAGTTTACTGGTAAAGATTCGTCTGAATGTTACGGTTTAGATGAAGATGAAGATTCGGGTTAGGATGTGAATCGATCGAATGTTAGGAATTCAATGAAGTAAGGATTCATCAATGTTCTGTAATGTTCTGAGGTTATGATGAATGGTAGAAACGCTCTGCTCAATTGAACAGATTGATTTGATCACCTTGGCTGATCAATCTTGATGAAGGCTGTTCGATCGATCACATCTTTCGATACCATCCGATCTGATTGCTGATCCTTCGCTAAATTTCCACACAGACTCGAGAGGGAGAATGAAATGCTGGCGTCAGAAAGTAGTGATTTTTCCTCTTTCAAGAACTAAGAAGATAGTTTAGTGTTGATGATTGACTCTATCCTCGTGTTCTTGAAATTTTTAGGTTAAACGGATGGTGGTGAGCACCTACCAGGCGGCAAGTGGTGCTGGAGCTGCAGCCATGGAGGAACTTGAACAACAGACTAGGGAGGTATGATTTATCCTGCTTTTCTGATGCTAATGTCTAACCCGTTTTCAGTCGCTGAAATTTGAGGCTAATGTGTAATTTCCGTGGATTTTAATTGTGCTTCATCAGGTACTTGAAGGCAGACCACCAACTTGCAATATATTCAAGCAGCAGGTAGCTATCTCTCTCTCTCTCTCATAGCTATTTATTTCCATCTCTTATCATCATGTCTCCGCACCCATCTCTTTCGCTCTCTCTCTTCCCGTTATCTGTTTCCTCATCATCGGCCATCCTCTCCCCCGTCTATCTTCTTATCATCTGTTTCCTTATATATATTATCTATACTTTTTGTCATTTCTCTGTCCCATATCTTACTCTCTCTATCCCTATCTCTTCGCATTCCATATATCCACACCCATTTCTCTCACATGTATTTTACCATCTTCTCTATCCCTTCCTCTTATCATACCATAACTCCGCACCTATCTCTCTCTCCTCGTTATCTGTTCTCTCTCTCTTCTCATCTCTCACTCTCTTCCCCCACCCATTCCAACTCATCTTTTCTCTCTCTTCCTATTCATCTCTCTCTCTCTCTCTTCTCATCTCTCACTCTCTTCCCCCACCCATTCCAACTCATCTTTTCTATCTCTTCCTATTCATCTCTCTCTCTCTCTCTTCTCATCTCTCACTCTCTTCCCCCACCCATTCCAACTCATCTTTTCTATCTCTTCCTATTCATCTCTCTCTCTCTCTATTCTCATCTCTCACTCTCTTCCCCCACCCTTTCCCCCTCATCTTTTCTATCTCTTCCTCTTCATCTCTCTCCCTCTCTATTCTCATCTCTCACTCTCTTCCCCCACCCATTCCAACTCATCTTTTCTATCTCTTCCTCTTCATCTCTCACTCTCTTCCCCCGCCCATTCCAACTCATCGTTTCTATCTCTTCCTCTTCATCTCTCTCTCTCTCTCTTCTCTATTTATATCTTTTTTATTTATCGTGATTTCTCTATCCTCATTATCTTTCTTCATGGCCTCCTTCTCTCTTATCATTGTCTATCTGCCCTCACTGATGCACATTCCATGCATCTCCCACTACCTATGTCTCTCTCCTTTTATTTATGATGGAGAACACCAAAGACTAACCATTTTTTTTCTAATCTTCTATCTCTAGTACGCATTCAACCTATTTTCACACAATGCGCCGGTCGAGCCCAATGGGTACAACGAAGAGGAGATGAAACTGGTGAAAGAAACAAGAAAAATATGGGTAATCATTGCCGGCCTTTTATAAATTAAAAATTAAATAATGAGAAATTGCATTCGCTTAAACAAATCAGGAAAAGACGTTTAACTGAGTTTCTCTGATGCTGCTGCAGAATGACCCGGAGGTCAAGGTGACTGCAACGTGTATCCGAGTCCCTGTCATGCGGGCTCACGCCGAAAGTGTCAATCTCCAGTTCGAGGAGCCGTTGGATGAGGTGATCGTCGATATTATTATTTGTTCTATTAATTATAGCTAAATTTTTCACCTTCCGTTTTATCTTTTACAAGATATGGGGTGGAAGATGAAGATTCTGGTATTATAAGCATCGTTTCTTTCTTGGCAATTTTGGCAGGAGGCTGCGAAGCAGATACTGAAAGAAGCTCCTGGTGTGGTTGTCATTGATGATCGCTCAGCGAATCGCTTCCCCACCCCTTTGGAGGTCTCTCTCTCTCTCTCTCTCTCTCTCTCTCTCTCTCTCTCTCTCTCTCTCTCTCTCTCTCTCTCTCTCTCTCTCTCTCTCTCTCTCTCTCTCTCTCTCTCTCTCTCTCTCTCTCTCTCTCTCTCTCTCTCTCTCTCTCTCTCTCTCTCTTTATATATATATATATATATATCTCCCCCCATTCTATCTCTATCTCTCTGTCTGTCTCAGTCTCTCTGTCACAATCTGTTCTTATATCTGTCTACTAATATTCTCCCCCATTCTCTGCATCGATTCTCCTCTCTCTCTCTCACTGTGTTTATACATTCTCCTCTCTCTGTGTTTATCCATTCTCCTCTCTCGCTGTGGTTATCCATTCTCCTCTCTCTCCATTTTATCCATTCTTTTTATTTCTCTCTTCTTTGTCTCTTCTTCCCATATTCCCTATCTCTACATTTTCTCTCTTTCTCTTCTTTCTCTCTCTTTCTTCTCGTATTCTCCTCGACCTTAAAATATCTTTATTTCTCTTTTTGGTTTCTCTCTCCCTCCCCTCTCTATGCCTTCAAAAAGTTAAGAGAAAATAATCCCGGTTCTTCGCTCTGAAAACAATTGTCTTCTCTCTCCCTCTCACTCTCCCAGTATTTGCCATGATATAAAAATTGAAAATAAGTCTGTTCTATGCTTCGAAGACACCGTGGGTTTTTTCTCAGATTTCTTTCTTTTTAAAATAAGGAGAAACTAAGCTCAAGTTCTTCACTTTAACTGGAATTTTTCATCTCTCATTCGTTTTCTCTGTCCTCTATTAAATTGATTGAAAATAGGCTAAAGTTCTTCATTCAGATTAGGTTGTGTGTGTCTCTCTCTCTAACCAAAGAAAACTGCAGGTATCGAACAAGGATGACGTGGCAGTAGGGCGAATTCGACGGGATATTTCTCAGGAAGGAAATTTGGGGTACATCATTTGAAATTATTCATGTCTAAATCTTCTTTTATGTCATTTTTTCAATTTTTTTTCTAAAATAAACATTTCTTGCCAGATTGGATATATTCGTGTGCGGAGATCAAATACGCAAGGGAGCAGCACTCAACGCCATTCAAATTGCTGAGAAGCTTCTTTAATTTGGTGCAGAATCTCTGATCTTTTCCTGTTATCGATTTTGTCTGATAAATTATAAAACCATGCAATTGCTACAACTTCCTTCAAATGATTTCGCTTTGTCTGCGCGTTTGATAAATTCAGATAAAAAGAAAGATTATTATCTGTAGTAAAGGCCGTTAAATAGTTAAGTCCAAATTGGCCTCTCTAAATAAATGCCAGAATTAAGGTTTGTCTCGATTATGATAAAGATCAAATGATTAATTTGATCAATCTATCGATCTGATCATCGATCGATAGATAAGGATTATATCAAAAAAATCCCTTCTAATGGGGTAAATTTCACAATTTCAAAGTTAAAAATGGGGTTGAATGGTTAAATTTCAGAATTAGAAATCATGGTGGCCTAAGCAGAAACAACTCGGAGATGGAGTTACCCCTAAAATCATCATGCATGCAAAACTTTATTCAGAAAAAAAATTATCTTAAATGGTTTCTTGGAAAGTTTTAAAACCCCATTTCTTAGAAAAATTAGGTAATGTGAAGTGACGGTGTCAATAATATTCACGTAAGATAAAACATATATCCATTAAGAAGTTGTTTTTAAATAAATATAAAAGTCAAATGGCCATAAATTACTACTTTTAGAACCAGAAATTGCCGTCTCATACAACAGTTCATATAAAAATGTCCTGGCTGCTGGCTCCGAACTGAGATAATAAAGAGATATATAAAATTGAATAATATATCACATCATTGTGTGTAATTTTTTGGAGGGAATGCACCTTCTTATTTTTAATTGCTTAAATTTGATGACCTGATGAGAAGGAATGACAAGAAGTATCATCAGATTGAACCTGTGATATAGAAGATTTCATTCCAATGCACTTAGTAATTTTTGAACATATTTGGGCAAACCACCAAGAATTCTCTTCTCCGAAAATTGACTGAATCCCTTGGTCATGAAATGGATGAGTTTTTTTTTCATTTAAAGGTATACTTTAAATTTAAAATATAGTTTACTTAATACTTATGTTAAAAAGTATGGAAGATTCATGTGATCTTAAAAATCAAAGGCGCATAAGTTCAGGTTGGTGAATTAATACTATTAAGACAAATACTATGATATTTTTATAATGCAGAGGTTTTCTGCAACCCCAAAGTGACAACCAGAACCATACGCAATGAATTCCTAATTTTGAATACGAAACTCGAACATAATGGGGGTTTGGGCCCTGGAAGATGAAATTAAGCAGGGCCACATGAAAATAGCTTCAGAGATTCAGGCACAATTGTTCGAGAAAATTTGCACACAAATTTTTTTGTTAAATATAAAAATCAAATGATAGATACTGCCATCATCTATTCTATTTTTTATTCTCCATCATGTTTTAGCCTGTAAGAGTCTTATTCTAATAAATCATTTGGCTTATGTTTCCTATCATTTTGATGCTTGAGTTGATGTTGCCACAAACAACCCAGCCATTTATTTAATTCATCATGCATCTAGATTAAACCACACAAGTAGTATGTCAAAAGACTTCAGCAGATTTGCATGGAAATTGTAGATCATCCATGACCTAAAAACTAAAAAAACTGACGCATGTTTGTTGCATTTGTTCCTTTCAAGTCACAACAAGCTATTGTGCATGTCAGCCATTTCCCCCTTTTTTGTATTTAGTAGAGTAGGCCCTACAAACCCTTAGCTCATCAGGGATTTTTTATCTTGTAAATGTTGCTTCAAATTTGGGGCATTTCCCATCTGGGGCAAGTTTCTTGCGATATCTCTCCCATTTAGTTTACCCTTTTGTCCACACTGCACAACCTTCAATGCAAATTTTTCTTCTGCTAGTGGGTTTTCTTGAAGTGGTGAATGATGGTTGGAGGTGGAAAATAAGGGAGGATTTCTTCGCGTTGTGGGTTTTCTATGAATGGTATACTATAAAAGTGCATCTTGGAAGACAAATCAAGTTTTCTTATTCTAATATTAATACCAATCTGGGCAAAAAACGAGTTCACTCAACATAGAACAAAACGAATTTGGCATGCGGGTTAGTCACAAATCCATCTTCACGTCTTACTTGCAAGTGGATTTACATGAATTTATATGAATTTTCTTTTTTTGTGGGTTTTCTTGAAGTGGTGAATGGTGGTTGGAGAAGGATTTCTTCACGTATTGAGGTTTCTTTCATTGGTATATTATCATGGCGCATCATTAACATATTTTGATGGAGAAATCAAGTTTTCATCATTAACCTGGGGTTAACACTTGTGCAATCAACATGGGCATGTAAAATAAGTAAAAAACATAACGAATTTGGCTGGCGGATTATTCATTAATCCATCTTCACTTCTCACTCCTAAGTGGTCTACATTAATTTTATATGAATTTTCTGCTGCAAGTGAAAGTCGGTTGGAGGCGAAGAATAAGTGGAGAATTTCTTCACGTGGTGGGCTTTCTACGACTGGTTTATAATCAAAGTTCGTCGACATATTTTGAAGGAAAAATCAAGTTTTCTTCTGCTATTATTTCTACCAATCTGGCCCAAACACTTGTTCATTCAACATGGGCATGTAAAATAAGGAAAAAACATAAGGAATTTGGCTGGAGGATTATTCATGAATCTATCTTCAAGACTTACTCCTAAGTGGGTTTACATTAATTTTATGTGAATTTCTTCTGTAAGTGAAAGGCGGTTGGAGGCGAAGAATAAGTGGAGCTTTCGACGACTGATTCATAATCAAAGTTCATTAACATATTTTTAAGGAAGAATCAAGTTTTCTTCTGCTATTATTTCTACCAATCTGGGCCAAACACTTGTTCATTCAACCTGGGCACGTAAAATAAGTAAAAAAAACGAATTTTTCAAGCGGATTATTCACAAATTCATCTTCCTCTTCTTACTCGTCTTCTATGGAAACTGTTCTAAGAGGAGATTCTGCTCTCTCGGCGAATATTCTCTCTCTTCCGCTACACGACCGGCGATACTACTCTTGAACGGCGAATATTCTTCTTTCATGGGTTCGTAAGAGGTGGCGGAGAACGCTTCTCCATGATATCATGCACAGTTTCTCTCTCTAGTCTCTCTCTCTATCTCTCACCGCATCTCTCTACTATCCCTACGCCTCGTTCTCTCTCTATCTCTCTCCGCTTCTCCGTGATAACATGCAGACTTTCTCTCTCTAGTCTCTCTCTCTATATCTCTCCGCATCTCTCTGTCGCACGTCTTGCGGTTGCTAAGATGAGGGGCTCTCTCTCTCTCTCTCTATCTAGCTATCTCTCTACAACGAATATTCCTATTCATGTAAACAGTATCTTCGTCGCTCTCTCTCTCTACGCCAGTCTCTCCGCAAATCTTGTTCTTCCACAACGAATATTCCGGTTTCATGCAAACAGTGTCTTTCTCTCTCTCTGTCTCTCTATCTCTATTCATTTATCCAACACCTGCTAACTTGTGTTCTTCACGTTCCGAAGATGGCGGGTCCTGCATATCTCTCTCTAGATCTCTCTAGTTCCGAATATTTCGGCATCTCTCTCTCTACCCATCTCTCCCGCGGTACCTTCTTTGGAACCGCGAATATTCCCTTCTCTCTCGTCCCGTAAGAGGTGGCGGAGAACGCTTCTCCGCAATTCATGCACTCTCTCTCTCTACCTCTCTCACAACAAATCGCAGACGGCTCGTACTCTCCCATCTATCTCTCTCTCTCTAGCTTCTCTCTCTCCCCATTCCTCGTTATAGCCTCGCCAGAGACTCAATATATAGACCCTCCAAGCGGAGAAGGAGAAGAAGAAGAGAGAGATAGAGGGAAGAAGAGAGACAAATGGCTTCAGCGGTGGTGGTTTTCGACTTCGACAAGACGATAATCGACTGCGACAGCGATAACTGGGTTGTAGAAGCGCTCGGCGCCGACGATCTCTTCAATCTTCTTCTTCCCACCATGCCTTGGAATTCTCTCATGGTAATCCTCCCCTTCTAAAGATTTTAATCTTTGAAACTATAGAAACGTAATGCAATCCTTTAAAACGATTTTTTGAAGATTATAGAAACGTAATGTAATCTTTGAAATCGTAGAGCATGATTCATTTTGAAAAGCCCAGAACTTTTTTAAAACTTTTCTGGGTTTTCAAAATGAATCATGTTCTTGCAATTATATTCAGAGAATAGAGATTAGAGAAAAAGATTCAGAGAGAAAGAACGAGATATAGATGTAGAATTAAACATAGAAACGTAATGTAATCTTTTTAAAAAAATTCTGGGTTTTCAATGAGAATCATGTTCGGGCAATTATGATCGGAGAATCGGGATTAGAGACGGAGATCCATAAAGAAAGAACGAGGCACACATGTAGATAGAATGTGTTTATTGATCACAATCTTACTGTGGTTTATTTATAAATCTTTGTATTTTTTATAAATATTTGTGTTTGTTGAGATTGAATGTGTTGTTAGGTTTTTCTGGTTTTGGATTTAACCTTTTCAGAGAGAATCAGACGTGGGTAAGTAATTAATTATGAGAGAGATAGAGATAGAGAGAGAGAATTTGTATTTATAGAGGATGATTATGATGAGATTTAAGATGGAGATTGAGAGAAAGAAAGAGTTTGTGTTTATAATGAGATTAAACATATTGGTTGGATGATGTTATGTTATAGATTTGTAGTTAACTGCGTGATTTTTATATAAGTGGTTGATTAGTTATGAATGTTAAGATTAGTTGTGTAACTTAGTTTAATATTTTTAATAAATTGCTCCTCTGTTCTTGGGCAGGACCACATGATGGCTGAGCTCCATGCCATGGGCAAATCCATTGAAGATATATCTCGAGTTCTCAAGGCAGCCCCTATTCACCCCAGCGTTGTCACCTGCATCAAATCTGCCCACGCCCTAGGGTATTTTTCTTTTTAAATATTGCCTTCTTTAAGATTTTTTAAAAACTATTTCATTTCAAATATTTTATTTTAAATATTTAAATCAAATCTGCCCATGCCCTTGGGGAGTTTTCTTTAAAATATTTTCTTTGAAGCATTGCCTTTCATATGTTTTCTCTCTTTAAATGCTTTCCTAAACTATTTTCTTTCAAGATGCTTCTTTAAAATATTTTTAAAACATAATATTTCAAATATTTTATTTTAAATAAAATCAAATGTGGCCGAACCCTTGGGTATTTTTCTTTTGAATATTTTCTTTGAAATATTCTCTTTCAAATGTTTCTCTCAAAATGTTTGCCTTAAGTATTTTCTTTCAAAATGCTTTCTTTAAAATATTTACCAAAAAATTATTATTTCAAATATTTCCTTCCTAATATTTTCTTTTTGAATATATTCTTTTAAACATTTTCTATAAAATATATTATCCAACATATTTTCTTTAAAATATTTGTTCTAAAAATATATTATTTAAAACATTTTTTTAAAAATAATATTATCTAACATATTTTCTTTAAAATATTTTAAAAAAATATATTACACCATTTAAATATTTTCTTCGAATTACAGTATGTCAAACATTTTGCTTAAAAGGTCTTCCTTAAAGATGTGAATGCTCTCCCTCTCTTCATTGTTCTCGCTCTATCTCCTGATTTATATGTGGCTGATTCTCTCATTATGCTAAACATTTTGTTAGAAGGGTCCTCCTTGAAGATGTGAATGTTCTTTCTCTCTCTCTCTCTTTGTCTCTCTTCCTTGTTCTCTCTCTATCTCCTGATTTCTATGTGGCTGTTTCTCATTATGTTAAACATTTTGTTTAAAGGGTATTCCTTAAATATGTGAATGCTCTCTCTCTCTCTCTCTCTCTCTCTCTCTCTCTCTCTCTCTCTGTCTTCCTTGTTCTCTCTCTATCTCCTGATTTCTATGCGGCCGATTCAATGATTTGAGATGATAGAAGTTAAGGATGTATATATTTGTGTCATGGTGGGGCAGATGCGAGCTGAGGATTGTGAGCGACGCGAACGCGTTGTTTATAGAGACGATTCTGGAGCATCACGGGCTGCTGGGCTTCTTCTCGGAGATCGCCACCAACCCGAGCTACGTCGACGAGGAGGGCAGGCTGAGGATACTGCCTTACCACGACTTCAATAAATCAGACCACGGCTGCCCCCTTTGCCCCCCCAACATGTGCAAGGTTTCATCTCTCTCTCTCTCTCTCTCCTGATCCCTCTCTCTCTCTCTCCCTCTCTCCTGATCTCTCGCTCTCTCTCTCTCTCTCTCTCTCTCTCTCTCTCTCGATCTCTATCTATCCATCTATCTATCTATCTATTTATCTATTTATCTACTTATCTATCTATCTATCTATCTATCAATTTATCTACTTCTCTATCTATCTATCTATCTATCTATCTCTCATGATCTGTCTCCTTATACATTTTCCCCTGTCTCTATACATATTCGTTCTCCTCTCTTTCTCTCATGATCTGTCTCCTTATACATTTTCCCCTGTCTTTATACATATTCGTTCCCCTCTCTTTCTCTCATTATCTGTCTCCTTATACATTTTCCCCTCCATATATACTCGTTCTCCTCTATCTCTCTCTCTCCTCTCTCATCCACTTTCTCCCTCTCTCATCTCCTCTCTCTCTCTCAATCATTTTCTCCCTCTCTCATTCCCTTCTCTCTCTCTCTCTCTCTCTCTCTCTCTCTCTCTCTCTCTCTCTCTCTCTCTCCCTCTCTCCCTCTCTCTCTCTCTCTCTCTCTCTCTCTCTCTCTCTCTCTCTCTCTCTCTCTCTCTCTCTCTCTCTCTCCCTCTCCCTCCCTCTCAATCTTTCTCCCTTTCTCCCTTTCTCCCTTGCTCTCTCTTCCTCTCTCCCCCGCCCTCTCACTCTCTCTCTCTCTCTCTCTCTCTCTCTCTCTCTCTCTCTCTCTCTCTCTCTCTCTCTCTCTCATCTCCTCTCTCTGGATAGCAGTGCAAAGCAAGGAAAACGATAATCTCACTGTCGTCGTGTGGTGTAACGCAGGGAAAGATAATCGAAGGCGCAATACAGAGAGAGGAGAGGAAGATAATCTACTTAGGAGATGGCAAGGGAGATTACTGCCCATCCCTGCGGCTAAGGGAAGTAGACTTCTTCATGCCCAGGAAGGATTTCCCCTGCTGGGAGCTCATCTGCGAAGACCCCTCAGCCTTGAAGTCCCAAGTCCTTGAATGGAGATATGGTGAAGAACAAGGAGAGCTTCTCCTTGAAGTGATCACCATAATTGTCCAGCAACCTGCCTCTGGGGAGTGCAAACTTGAGTCTATTCCCCCTGCCGTGCCCACCTATAAAAGCCTTGGCCGGGCTCTGGCCCTCCGTCCCTGAGCGTTTCTTATGTTGGGCACACAACCCAAACAGATTGGAGGCCTCACAGCGTAACTCCAAAGAAGGTGTATGTTATGGGAAGAAGTTACATGTATGTTTTTTTTTTCTGCCAAGGTTAATGAAATTTGGACAGTTGCCCCTTATTCTCTCCTATGTGTTGTATCTTGGTATCAGTCAGCAGGAAATTCATCTTGATAAGTGAGATGAAGTCTACCTAGAGGCATTGGTCTTCACCATTTTTAAGCAATATATCTGCTTTACATGCTTACTGAAATCATGGTTTATTCTTATTTAACTCTGAGGAAGGTGTATGTTATGGGAGGACGTTACATGTATGTTTTTTTTTCTGCCTAGGTTAATGAAATTTGGACAGTTGCCCCTTATTCTCTCCTATGTGTTGTATCTTGGTATCAGTTAGCAGGAAATTCATCTTGATAAGTGAGATGAAGTCTACCTAGAGGCATTGGTCTTCACCATTTTTAAGCAATATATCTGCTTTACATGCTTACTGAAATCATGGTTTATTCTTATTTAACTCTGAGGAAGGTGTATGTTATGGGAGGACATTACATGTATGTTTTTTTTTCTGCCTAGGTTAATGAAATTTGGACAGTTGCCCCTTATTCTCTCCTATGTGTTGTATCTTGGTATCAGTTAGCAGGAAATTCATCTTGATAAGTGAGATGAAGTCTACCTAGAGGCATTGGTCTTCACCATTTTTAAGCAATATATCTGCTTTATATGCTTACTGAAATCATGGTTTATTCTTATTTAACTCTGAGGAAGGTGTATGTTATGGGAGGACGTTACATGTATGTTTTTTTTTCTGCCTAGGTTAATGAAATTTGGACAGTTGCCCCTTATTCTCTCCTATGTGTTGTATCTTGGTATCAGTCAGCAGGAAATTCATCTTGATAAGTGAGATGAAGTCTACCTAGAGGCATTGGTCTTCACCATTTTTAAGCAATATATCTGCTTTACATGCTTACTGAAATCATGGTTTATTCTTATTTAACTCTGAGGAAGGTGTATGTTATGGGAGGACGTTACATGTATGTTTTTTTTTTCTGCCAGGTTTATTGAATTTTGGACAGTTGCCTTATTCTCTCCTATGTGTTGTATCTTGGTATCAGTCAGCAGGAAATTCATCTTGATAAGTGAGATGAAGTCTACCTAGAGGCATTGGTCTTCACCATTTTTAAGCAATATATCTGCTTTACATGCTTACTGAAATCATGGTTTATTCTTATTTAACTCTGAGGAAGGTGTATGTTATGGGAGGACGTTACATGTATGTTTTTTTTTTCTGCCTAGGTTAATGAAATTTGGACAGTTGCCCCTTATTCTCTCCTATGTGTTGTATCTTGGTATCAGTTAGCAGGAAATTCATCTTGATAAGTGAGATGAAGTCTACCTAGAGGCATTGGTCTTCACCATTTTTAAGCAATATATCTGCTTTATATGCTTACTGAAATCATGGTTTATTCTTATTTAACTCTGAGGAAGGTGTATGTTATGGGAGGACGTTACATGTATGTTTTTTTTTTCTGCCTGGGTTAATGAAATTTGGACAGTTGCCTTATTCTCTCCTATGTGTTGTATCTTGGTATCAGTTAGCAGGAAATTCATCTTGATAAGTGAGATGAAGTCTACCTAGAGGCATTGGTCTTCACCATTTTTAAGCAATATATCTGCTTTATATGCTTACTGAAATCATGGTTTATTCTTATTTAACTCTGAGGAAGGTGTATGTTATGGGAGGACGTTACATGTATGTTTTTTTTTCTGCCTAGGTTAATGAAATTTGGACAGTTGCCCCTTATTCTCTCCTATGTGTTGTATCTTGGTATCAGTTAGCAGGAAATTCATCTTGATAAGTGAGATGAAGTCTACCTAGAGGCATTGGTCTTCACCATTTTTAAGCAATATATCTGCTTTATATGCTTACTGAAATCATGGTTTATTCTTATTTAACTCTGAGGAAGGTGTATGTTATGGGAGGACGTTACATGTATGTTTTTTTTTTCTGCCAAGGTTAATGAAATTTGGACAGTTGCCCCTTATTCTCTCCTATGTGTTGTATCTTGGTATCAGTCAGCAGGAAATTCATCTTGATAAGTGAGATGAAGTCTACCTAGAGGCATTGGTCTTCACCATTTTTAAGCAATATATCTGCTTTATATGCTTACTGAAATCATGGTTTATTCTTATTTAACTCTGAGGAAGGTGTATGTTATGGGAGGAAGTTACATGTATGTTTATTTTTTCTGCCTAGGTTAATAAAATTTGGACAGTTGCCCCTTATTCTCTCCTATGTGTTGTATCTTGGTATCAGTCAGCAGGAAATTCGTCTTGATAAGTGAGATGAAGTCTACCTAGAGGCATTGGGCTTCGCCATTTTTAAGATATATATCTGCTTTTTATGCTTACTGAAATTATGGTTTATTCTTATTTAACTCTGATGAAGGTGTATGTTATTGGAAGAAGTTACATGTGTGTTTTTTTTTTCCCCTAGGTTAATGAAGTTTCAACAGTTGCCCCTTATCCTTTCCTATATGTTGTTTCTTGGTATTAGTCAGCAGGAAATTCATCTTGATAAGTCAGATGAAGTCTACATATAGCCATTGGTATTCACCATTTATAAGTAATATATCTGCTTTTTATGCTAAATGAAATTATGGTTTATTCTATTTAACTCTGATGAAGGTGTACGTTATTGGAAGAAGTTAGATGTATGTTTTTTTTTCCGCCTAGGTTAATGAAATTTCGACAGTTGCCCCTTATTTTCTCCTATATGTTGTACCTTGGTATCAGTCAGCAGGAAATTCATCTTCATAAGTGAGATGAAGTCTACCTAGAGGCGTGGTATTCACCATTTATAAGTATTATACCTGCTTTTTATGCTAAATGAAATTAAGGTTTATTCTATTTAACTGTGATGAAGGTGTATGTTATTGGAAGAAGTTACATGTATGTTTTTTTTCCCACCTAGGTTAATGAAATTTTGACAGTCGCCCCTTATTCTCTCCTACATGTTGTACCTTGGTATCAGTCAGCAGGAAATTAATCTTGATAAGTCAGATGAAGTCTACCTAGGGCCATTGGAATTCACCATTTATAAGTAATTATGGTTTATTCTTATTTAACTCTGATGAAGGCGTATGTCATTGGAAGAAGTTACATGTATGTTTCTCTCCTATATGTTGTATCGTGGTATCAGTCGGCAGGAAATTCATCTTGATAAGTGAGATGAAGTCTACCTAGAGGCATTGGTATTCACCATTTATAAGTAATATATCTGCTTTTTATGCTAAATGAAATTATGGTTTATTCTTATTTAACTTTGACGAAGGTGTATGTTATTGGAAGAAGTTACATGTGTGTTTTTTTCCCGCCTAGGTTAATGAAATTTGGACAGTTGCCCCTTATTCTCTCCTATATGCTGTATCTTGGTATCAGTCGGCAGGAAATTCATCGCGATAAGTGAGATGAAGTATACCTAGAGGCATTGGTATTCACCATTTATAAGTAATATATCTGTTTTTTATGCTAAATGAAATTATTGTTTATTCTTAAGGTGAACAATAACCCTAAATGAAGAATGACCACCAAGAACCATTATAGGTTTTTTCCGAATAAGAGATTTGTCATAGAGAAGTGCACCACTAAGGGAACTCTAGAAGATTAGAGGGATGTGATACCAAGGCAATAGATTTATTAGTCAAGATTGGATAGATAATAAATTCCAAATATAGGGCTATAAACGGTGGAAGAATAATTAGAAGTAAAGATAGAAACATAATAAAATAGAGATTTAGAGAGAAAAGGATTTATAGAGTCATTGGTCCATTCCATAAGAGTTATTAAGAAATAATAAGAAAATGGAATTCAATATAAATATTTTTAAAATTATTTAACACGAATTAAAAATATAGATTAGAATTTATATCATTAAGATATCAAGAATATGTCACATAAAATGACACGTCTAGAATTGAGAAACAGTGCATAAGGCGTTTAAAAAAAACCAGAAAACTAAAAGACGGCGAGTAACCTAATTAAAATCAATATTAATTTATAAACATGAGAGGATGCTAACATTGTTAAAAGTATTCGTGATCTTGATAATTTTGGGACAATAGCTTATAATACGTAGAATTACAAGTGTCACTACGACATTCCAAGTCTCCATTATTGACGAAAGTAAATATTTTTTTTTTAATCCTAGTCCATTCCAAGTCTACTGAAATTTCAAGTTGAGTTTTCTCCAAACCATGAGATTCAGCTCCTTAGAGTAGTGTTCTCCTGTCCCGATACCGGTACCGGATGCCAGTATCGGGATGGATGCTGTATCGGATACCGGAAAGGCATTTTCCAGTATCCATTTTTTTCGATATCCGGATACCGGATATCGGTATCGGATATCGGTTGCTACAGTGTCGATATCTGATACCGATATCCGTCTCAATGTCGGCATCCATCTCCGTCTCAATGGGGCAGATGACGATATCTGATATCGGATGCGGATATTGAAAACCGATATCCACATCGAATTATAATAAAAATAATATTAATTATTAAATGTCTCACATTTCGCATAGATTAACGTGGGCACGAGATTAACAGAAGAGCTTTCTGATTGGTCACACAGCTCGTTTATTATATACAGTCGAGTATTTATAATTTCTTCCACATGTAATAACAGGATTTGGGTTTTGTCTTAAACTCGGAATCCCTTTATCCCACATTGAAGGAAATAGAACTTATTGTTTCTATTTATTGGACGGTGTCCTCATATATTAAATCATGAATATATATAAGCGTCTAAAAATATAGCAATAATTGGTACAAATATTATTTTAACATTAAATGTATTGTCGGACTCACTTAATATATGCAGAGATACTTTTCTGATATCTTCCATGTGGGATTCTGAGTTTACATTAAACTTCGAATCCTGTTATCCTATATGGAAGAAAAAAAAAGTTTGCATTCTATATATTAACTGATATTGAATATAAATTAAAACCATACATGTATTAAACTAACTCGTCATATATGATGCGAAGGTTAATTTTTTCGGTCAATACACCGATATCCGTCTACCCCTCAGAGACGGAGATCGTCCGATATCCGATATCCGGCACCCTCCCATTTTTTCCCGAATATCAGATATCGGTTGGGCGAACCCTACCTTAAAGGTGACTTTTGGCTTGATATATTTTCAGTCATTCATGTATGAAACTGTTGCTAGCATGAACCTCCATATAGATGAAATGTAAGGTTGTGTGGTAATCTTATGTGAGCTAAAATTATATACATCTATGTTGCTCTATAGTTGAACATTCATCAATTTAAATAGTATTAATATTAGCGAATTTATAATCTACATTAGTTGAATCAGCCACTCAAGTTCTTTTCATTCGTTGTTCAGTCAGAGCATAATATATTACCATCAAATTTAAGTTTGGCATTTTATATACAACATCTTAAATCAGTTGGTACAGTTCATATATTTAAAATATGAAGAATGACAATGGCATACTTTCTTTATTTGGACACACTAATTTTTAGTTTTGACATAAATGTAGCCAATCATACAGCATTTATGGCATCTAAAATGAATCAATAGTTGGCATTTTCTATTGAAGGCAATTGAAATTTTAGGTGTTAAAAAATATTAAGAACCATGTGCACGACTTAATATTTCAAATTACAACATTGAAGTTTTAAGCGACATTATTAATTGCAATTCTTATTAGTTTGTGATATATTAAGCCATGAATGGATTATACTCTACCTCCTGATATAAAGGATCATCGATCAATATGATGACGCCATGCTACAACGCAGAGAGATAAAGAGGAGCTAGTGGAGAGTAGAGAGCAAGAAAAGATACACAGAAAAACGAGAGAGAGAGAGAGAGAGAGAGAGAAACAGACAGGTAGGGACAGATGCAGAGAGAGAAAAAAAGAGAGGTAGGGAGAGATGCAGAGAGAGAGAGAGAGAGAAACAGACAGGTAGGGACAGATGCAGAGAGAGAGAAAAAGAGATAGGTAGGGAGAGATGCAGAGAGAGAGAGAGAGAGAAACAGACAGGTAGGGACAGATTCAGAGAGAGAGAAAAAGAGATAGGTAGGGAGAGATGCAGAGAGAGAGAGAAACAGAGGGAGTTAGATGGTGACAGGCATAGAAAGAGCGGCAGAGAGAGAAGCTGAAAAAGAGACAGACAGAGAGAGACATAAAAAGAAACAGGGAGAGAGACAGAGGGAGAGATAGAGAGAGAGGCAGTAAAAGCGACAGGTAGAGGCATAGTGAGAGAAACCATGAGGGAGGCATAGAGAGAGAGAGAGAGGAGAGAAAGAGACCATGAGGGAGGCATAGATAGAGAGACAGAATCAGAGGAGCAGAAGAGAGAACAAGATAGAGCGAGACAGAGGGATAGAGACCATGAGAGAGACATAGAGAGATGGAGAGACAGAAGGAGATGGAGAAGAAAAAATGGCAGGTCACACAATTAGCTTGTAATGAGATAGATGGATGCGGGTTGTACATAGACATGGTTGGTCTGTTCTTTTTGTGCGAATTGTTCGTTCTGTTCAGTCTTACGAATAGAACAAAAACAAATTCGAACAGAACATCGCACAGACCCGTGTGCGGTTCTTTTGTTTGTTTGGTGCAAATTTTGTTCTAGTTTTGTGTGAATGTGCAAACAACCATGTATAGTTATACAGGGCTTACTTGAGAAGCGCCCTAAGAATGTCATCGAACACCCCTTCAGCCATAGGAAAGAGATGACCCCGGCCTGGAAGCTCGTGGTAGTCTATCCATGGGAGCTTCTTTACAATGTGGCATTGCAGCGATGTTGGAACGAGTCGGTCCTCGTCGCCTTGCCACAAGTGAACTGCCCCCGTCTTTCCCGGGAAAGGATTCTCGAGCTCCATCGGATCGAATTCCCAATTGCCAAATCCCACCATCATGTCACGGTTGAGAGTTTCTTGTTCACCCTGCTGCTTTGCCTGAAAAAAAGAAACCAGCAACTAAATTTAAATAACTCAAACAGATTTTTTTTAAAAATGGCAACTACATAAAAATAAATCAAGACCTTTTTTCCCATCTCTGCTTTTGCAAAATTCCTGAGTGTGGGGTTTCTAGAAATCAATCAACTTCTTCCCTCCCCTCCTTCAGGGAAGGCTACATATATTTCAGGGGAGGACTATCCTAAAGAGAAAAATATTGAAATTACCCCCCCCAGAAGGGTGAAATGACAGAAATAACCTTCTGGATCTGGGATAGTGATTTCGCACGATGTCTAGACTAGACATTGTCTGCGTGAGAGTTAGAAGGGGGAGGATGACAATTTAATCATCCTCACCATCATCCCCATTGCAGACCATGGCGATTCTTCCTGTCTCTCATCATCTGAATGAGGTTAACACAGTGATGATGGGACAATGAGATGAATCAGAGGGAGAGGGGACAAGGGGCAACGACGAGATAAATTCATCATCCTCATTCTGCCTGCAGATGGGAGACTATGAAGATTACAATTTTGTCATCATCACCCTGACAAAGATGGATGATGATGGCTACCAGTAGTCTGATGTCATATCATTTACCTGGGGATAGCCATTACTAACTATATGAAAAATCGTGAGAAAGCACTTGGGTACTTAAACTTAGATAAGGAGAATGGCCCAGTGAGAAATTGGATACCTGATATGGCTGCTTTGGTGGGGGGCGAGACGCTACAAGAGCCTTATCATCTGATGAGAGAACGTCGGGGATGCCAGCGGCAACACTTGACCCAGGGAACAATTTCTGGCTGTTCCACCAATAAAGAAGCCAGGGGGTATAGTGGGCGACCCTAAGCGCCCATCTGTCTCTTATCAGCTGCATATCATATGCCTCCTTCATCAGCTCCGTAGGTAAACCCCTCCACCAGTAATTCACCACTGGGCATAGCAGCACTGCCCCATTCAGCCTAAAACAAAACACAAAGAGATGAGTGAGAAAGAGATAAGAGAGATAAATTGCTACATATAGACCAATATATGAGAGAGTCTACATAGAGAGATGGACGGATAGACAGATACATAAATAGATATATGAGAGAGTCTACATAGAGAGATGGATAGATAGACAGATAGATAAGAAGAGAGATGCATGTATAGACAGATGGAATAATAGAGAGATGGATGGATTGACAGATACATAAATAGATATATGAGAGAGTCTACATAGAGAGATGGATAGATAGACAGATAGATAAGAAGAGAGATGCATGTATAGACAGATGGAATAATAGAGAGATGGATGGATAGACAGATAGATAAGAAGAGATGGATGTATAGACAGATAGATAAGAAGAGAGATGGGTGTATAGACAGATGAAATAATAGAGAGATGGATGGATAGACAGATAGATAAGAAGAGAGATGGGTGTATAGAGAGATGGATGGATAGACAGATAGATAAGAAGAGAGATGGGTGTATAGAGAGATGGATGGATAGACAGATAGATAAGAAGAGAGACGGTCGTACAGACAGATGGAATAATAGAGAGATGGATGGATATGCAGATAGAACAATAGAGAGATGGATGGATTGACAGATAGATAAATAGAGAGACAACCAGATAGAGAGATGGATGGATGGATAAATTCATGTAAAGATAGAGAGAGAGAGGCAGATAGAAAGAAAAAGAGGGCAACCAACAGGCCTACATATTGAGAGAGAGAGAGAGAGACAACACCAAGAGAAAGTGAGCAGACAGATTTATAGATATAGCGAGAGAGAGAGAGTGTGTGTGTGTGTGTGTGTGCGAGGGAGGGAGGGAAGAGGGAGAGACTATGTGAAAGAGGGAGAGAGAGAGAGAGAGAGAAGGAGAGAGAGAGTGTGTGTGCAAGTAAGGGAAGGAGAGAGTGAATGCAAGGAGGGGGGAGGTGGAATGGGGGAGAGAGTGAGAGAGAATGAGGGAGGAAAGGGGAGAGAGAGAGAGAAAAAGAGAGAGAGAGAGAGAGAGAGAGAGAGAGAGAGAAACAGACAGACAGATAGAAAGAGAGACAGCAATGGAGAGAGAGAGAAACAGACAGACAGATAGGAAGAGCGACAGCAATGTAGAGAGAGAGAGAGAGAGAAACAGACAGACAGATAGAAAGAGAGACAGCAATGGAGAGAGAGAGAGAGAGCAGACCGATGGGGAATGTACTTAAGGCAGCCCCAGACAGCCTGACCGCCCATGGAATGCCCAATAACATAAAATTTATCCCCAAGGTCGAGCCCATCAGCAAGCTCAGCCACATCCAAGGCCGTACTTCTCTCTGTTCTTCTTGGGTTAGGATCACTCTCACCATACCCAGCTCTATCAAAGGACACCAAGTATATCCCCAGCTCCTCCACAAGCCCCTAAACCCAATCAACCATCAAACCATCCATGAATCAAGAACCTTCTTTTTTTTGAAAACAAAATCAAGAACCATTTTAAATCACTAAAACTGTAAATCTTACCATGGATGGCGACGGCATATCATGTTGACATGAATTAGAGCCATGAATGAAGATTATCTTATACTTGGCTTCTTCCTTTGGCACGCCATGTTCTTTGTAGGCTAAGTGTCTGCCATCCTCTAGCTTGATCCGAGGTGATGTAACAGGAGGACCTGCTGGAGTGCCACAGATTTTTGGGGGCGGAGGGAAGATTGCTGAGAATAGGCCAGAAGCAGAGACCAATATAGATGTTCTTCGAGTATCGATCCGCATTCCTGTTAAACAAGAAAATTGTAAGCTAAAGTGAAATTTATGCAACTGCTTTTGATCCTGAAATGGGTTTCCAAGAAAAAGGGAGATTGACGGAGGAATCAAGAAGAAGTTCAATACTGAGCGCAAGAGATTTGAACAGTCTCATTAAGACCGCATTATATGTTCTTGTTTCTATTTTAAAGCAAAAAACAGTAGAAAAACTCATAATGCGCTAAGAATATATGATCAAAACAAGAGCACTGACGTGCCTTAGAGATGGGAGATTGATCCAGGAATAAAGAAGAAGTACAATCTTTAAGTCCAAAAGATTTGAACAGTCCCGCCAAGAAAAATACAGGGAAATGAGACGATCGATTGAACTTTAAGGCGAAAAACGGTCAAAAACTTATAATCCGGGCAACCCAGATCAGGATGAGCAACAAATACATGATCAAAAAAAAGAAAACTGACCGGCTACAGAGATGGGAGATTGATTTAGGAATCAAGAAGAAAAAAACCGTCAAGTCCAAGAGATTTGAACAGTCTCATCAAGAAGAGTCCAGGCAAATGAGATTATCAGTTGAATTTCAAGGAAAGAAACGGCAGAAAAACTCAAAATCCGGGCAGCCCAGGTTAGGATGAGCTACAAATACAGGATCGAAAAAAGAACGGTAACCTGCCCCAGGGATGGGAGATTGATTCAGGAATCAAGAAGAAGCACAATCCTAAAGTCCAAGAGATTTGAACAGTCTCATCAAGCAGAGTCGAGGCAAATGAGACGATCGATTGAATTTTATGGCGAAAAATGGTCTAAAAACTCATAATCCGGGCAAACCAGATCAGGTTGAGCTCCGAATTCATGATCAAACAAGGATCAGCAGAAGGAAAGAGAGCTAGAAAGAACGCTCACCCGCCCCAGCGACGTAGGAACAACGGTTAATCCCAGGGAAAGAAGCGGCAGTTCTTGCCGGGGTAGCCCTAAAGACGGGGTGGCTCTGCAGCAAGGAAATCGTGCGGCATTTGATTACTTGCAGGATTGAGCAGGTGAAGAGTTGTTGGAGAAGAACGCCAAGATTGAGTTTTGAAATGGGGAAAGACGTACAAGTTTTGAATTCCGAGGATCCAACGTCTTCCATGGCGGGCTTCTCGTTCGAATTAGAATCGATTGGTTGGAATCCCGACGAAGATTAGACAGCCTATGAATGTGCAGTGAAGAGGCCAAAATCTCTCGCGAGATCGCTGGAATCTGAGCACAGCCATGCCCAACCATTCCCCCCCACTGTTCTTGGTAGCCGTGAAGCTTCTCTCTCTCTCTCTCTCTCTCTCTCTCTCTCTCTCTCTCTCTCTCTCTCTCTCTCTCTCTCTATCTCTCTCTCTCTCTCTATCTCTCTCTATCTCTCTCTCTCTCTCTCTCTCTCTCTATCTCTCTCTCTCTCTCTCTCTTTCTCTCTCTCTTTCTCTCTCTCCCTCCCACTCCCTCTCTCTCTGTCTGTCTCTCTCTCTCCCTCTCCCTCTCCCTCTCTCCCTGTCTCTCTCTATCTCTCTATCTCTCTCTCTTTCTCTCTCTATCTCTCTCTGTCTCTCTCTCTATCTATCTATCTCTCTATCTCTCTCTCTCTCTTTCTCTCTCTCTCTCTCTCTTTCTCTCTCTTTCTCTCTCTCTCTCTCTCTCTCTCTCTCTCTCTCTATCTCTCTCTCTCTCTCTCTCTCTCTCTCTCTCTCTCTCTGTCTACCTCTCTCTCCCTCTCTCTCTCTCTTTCTCTCCCTCCCTCTCCCTCTCTCTCTCTCTCTCTCTAGCCGTGTATACAAGCTCTCTTTCTTTCTCTCTCTCTCTAGCTGTATATACAAGCTCTCTCTTTCTGTCTCTCTCTCTAGCCGTGTATACAAGCTCTCTTTCTTTCTCTCTCTCTCTCTCTCTAGCCGTATATACACACTCTCTTTCTTTCTCTCTCTCTCTCTAACCGTGTATGCACACTCTCTTTCTTTCTCTCTCTCTCTCTCTAGCTGTATATACAAGCTCTCTCTCTTTCTGTCTCTCTCTCTAGCCGTGTATACAAGCTCTCTTTCTTTCTCTCTCTCTCTCTCTAACCGTGTATACAAGCTCTCTTTCTTTCTCTCTCTCTCTCTAGCTGTATATACAAGCTCTCTCTCTCTTTCTGTCTCTCTCTCTAGCCGTGTATACAAGCTCTCTTTCTTTCTCTCTCTCTCTAGCCGTATATACACCCTCTCTTTCTTTCTCTCTCTCTCTCTCTAGCCGTATATACACACTTCTAGCTCTCTTATTCTCTCTCAACCTCTCTCTCATTCTCTGTGTCTCTCTCTCCTCTAATCTCAGACTCACTCTCCTCTAATCTCAGTCTCTCTCTCCTCTAATCTCATTCTCTATCTCAGTCTCTCTCTCCTCTAATCTCATTCTCTATCTCTGTCTCTCTCTCCTCTAATCTCATTCTCTATCTCTGTCTCTCTCTCCACTAATCTCATTCTCTCTGTCTCTCTCTCCTCTAATCTCGTTCTCTATCTCTCTCTCCTCTCTCATTCACTATCTCTGTCGCTCTCCTCCCTGTCTCTCTCTCTCATTTCCTCTCTCCTCTCTCATTCTCTATGTCTGTCTTTCTGTCCTATCTCTGTCTCTCTCTATCTCCTCCCTCAGCCATTCTCTCTCTCTTTCTCTCTCGAGGTCGTTCATGCACCACTATCTCAGAACGGGGTTGGCGGATGACGACATCGAAGACGCCAACGATGACGATCACGACCTTCTGAAACGGTCTTCGGCGCTGTTGTCGTCATCCGATAACAACCCGTCATGAAAAATACTAAAAATAAAAAACCGAGTCAACCCAAACCGGAAATCCACTAACGAACCAGTGAATCGGCGGGGCCCACACGCGGTTTCAGACCAAACTTGTTCGGCCGCGTTGACCACGTCGCCTTCGTTGACCCAAAATATTTCTCTCTTGACATAGACTCCGCAGAACTCAACTATATAACATGCCTCCCCCTGTGCCGATCTTCGCTCGTCCCTCCTCCCTCCACCTCGTCTCAGATGGGCAATTACGTCGCGTGCGGTCTCGTCGGCAGGCGCCCGAAGGCAGAGGCCGTCGTCGTCCTCCCCGGCGGAAAGATGATGCGGTTGTCGTCACCGACGACGGCGGCCGAGCTGATGCTGGAGGCGCCCGGCTATTTCGCCGTCTGCGCCGACGAGATCCATGTGGGCCGCCGGCTCCGTCCGATGACGGCAGACGAAGCGCTGCAGATGGGGCAAGTCTACCTCATGCTCCCCATGAAGCGGGTCAACGCCACCGCCACCGTCACCGACATGGACACGCTCTGGAGGGCCGCCGCCGGCGAGGCGCCGATCCAGCCGGCGAAGGACGAGGAAGCGGCGGCGGGGCCGCTGCTTCCGCCAGAGCTTCTCCGGCCCAGGCTCACCGTTTCCCGGTCCAGAAAGCCATCTCTAGAGACCATTGCCGAGGAGACCGTGCTTTCCACCAGATGAGGTCAACTCTATCCGGTCAAACTGCATATATAATGCTACAGCTTAGTTTACCGTGAGATCAAATCCGTCTCTTCCCCCTGCCCAATTACGCTCTATTAGTGGCGCCGGAACGCAACGGTGGCGACACGGGAGCCCTCGACCCCGCCGAACATGATGGTGGGGTAGGTTTTGACGTGGTCAACGTACCAGAACCCGGCGGTCAACCTCTCCACCTCTCGAATCAGCTCGTCCTTGGTGCTGTTGCACGACGTCAGCACCTACGAAAGCGGCGAAATGTTAGTTAGGAACGGCGGTGCAAGGTAAGTTGTCCGAGAAATCTAACCAGAATACCCCCCGGGGAGACTAGCTTCGCCACCGAGTCCCAGTAGATCGACCTGGACACGAGAAAATAGCCGTTGCAGATTTCTTTAATTGGAAAGTTGACCGAAAGTCAAACTTACCTCCGGAGAGGGCCATCGGGGTGCAGCCCTACGGCGTCTAAGGTCCCCTTGTCCATGACCAGGTCAAACTGCCGCTCGAGTTTTGTTTCTAAAATGTCATCGACCTGTAGAAAGAGAATCGTTTCATACAGTTTTAAATAATACACTAAAGTCTAAGGTTAGGCAAAACCAGGTGAATTACCAGAAATTTAATGCCAGGGAAGCCAGCACGAGCGGCGAGGCTCTGCGCGAGTTCGACGGCCCCCTCGCTGTAGTCGGTACCAGTTAAATCTGTGAACCTGAATGTCAACGGTCAATGCTCAAAGGTCAATGGTCAAAATCCGGATTCCCACGATGGAGTTTTTTAAATTACCCCAGTTTGGCAAATTCTTGGAGGAGGAGGCCGTTGCCAGTGCCAATGTCTAGCACTGGCCCAGAGAAATCTTCTTTAATGGCGTCATTGTCGCTCGAGTCTAACAGTAGGTTTTTAGTCCACGTCACTACAGTATCCATCACATCAGCCCCAAACCTGCAACGAGAAGGTGTTAGATTTTGAACAGGAAATTTAAGTCTTAGTTCTCACGGGATATTTAAGTACAATATTTATGGATTTTCAAGAGACCCCATGAAATTCCTAAAAATCTGATATTTATGATAGTCAAGCCAATATTTTTGCGCAGAAATTTCAACAACAGCACACGATAGCAAGTTGGGTAGTTAATAGTTTATAGCCAACTTTTCTCTTCTCATAACTTTTTCTTTGGCCTTACAAAAAACCCATAGGTCTATTTTTTTCATATTTTTTCGTCATTTTCTCATATTTTTGAAAAAAATTCCTTTTTTTAAGAAAAGTTTTGTGCCAAAATAAAAACCGTGTTCTATGACCTGTTTTGTACTTATAAAACTGTATCTACACTCCTACGATACTTTAGGTACCTCTCGATATAGCCAACTTTTCTCTTCTCATAACTTTTTCTTTGGCCTTACAAAAAACCCATAGGTGTATTTTTTTATTTTTTAAAAAAAATGATGCTTTTTATTGGCTACTAGGCTGTGCACATGTCCAAGTTTGAAATCCCATACTTCGGTAATAAAATGCCCTACTTTGTCATTCGTTTCGTCCATCTCTAAGTACAAGAGAATGAAATGAGAAAAGAAATAGATTTCCATAGTAAAGTGAAAAAGGTAATAAAAAAATTCTAATATGATGGAAAATGACCGAATATCCCCTATCAGGTAAAATGACAGAAATAACCTTTTAGCCCACTAAACCACTCATTTCTGCTATATTAGTAAATCCCAACTCAAATTGAAACACGCGTTTCCTCCATGCGTTTAAACAGAAATAAAATGTGTAAAGCAAGAACTAAAGATGTTAAAACGCAAGTGGTAAGAGATTCAACGGGTAAATATAATAAGGCATAAAAGGATAAGATATTTTGCGACAAAAAGCAAAGTCACAGGAATCATTTTCAACAAAAAATTGTTATCCTTAATTGTGTGAAGCTAAGCAAATGGACGTTACAAAATTAAGGGGTCAGAGATTAAACAATCACCAATCGACACCAAGGAGAGTAATTATAGAAAAATTAGTAACAAATACCCCGAATGAAAATAAATCAGAAATAAAAAAGAGAGCATTAACCCAGGTTCAATAAATACCAAGTATCCACCATTCCAAACAACAGGATACACTAGAATCAAAAGAATAGAACTCATGCACGTGAAAGCAATAGAAAATAAAGGCATGATATACATTGAGGAGGAAATTATATAAGACTAAAAGAGTCTTAACTAAAGACGCATAAAGAATGGAGAAAATAACTCGATGCATTTCATAGCTGCAATGAGATGAAATTTATCGCAACTACGAGACAAAAGCCAACAGAGATAGCGGCTGAAATCGTTTCAGAAAGTTTATGTCCACATTGCTGACCAGATTTCTCCCGCATGACCATGATCTTTGAAGTTTGCAAGATCCTCTGCATATGCAGCATCCCAGTAGCTTTGTAGTCCCAGCAATGATGGCTCAACCTCGTTGGCATCAGCATCATCCTTGTCCGAACTGTCCAGTAATAAACAAACTTAACACAAATAAGACTGAAGGAAAAAACTTTGTTTTAAGTTTACTCTGTAATCACATATTAGTTAGTTCATAAGATTCAGCAAGAAATGATAAATAAGCTCAACAAAAGATTCCCAGGCATTTGGCACCGACTTCCCCTCTCAATTTTTTTGTAACAAATGACGTACAAGTAAAACTAAATTAGATTTAGTAGCATAAAAAGGGATGGATTTGTGAGTGAGAAATATAAGTTTCCCATCAATGGGTTAATGGAAAAATTCGTCAAGTGGGCTGCTGCATTTCATCCGTAAAACCTCCACAAAAGATGTCGTTTTTCATGATAAATTCATAATCCTTTATCTATACGTATCAAATAAAAAAATTATCTGGGTGATTGCTCTCGAGCCAAATGTATAAGCAACGTCAATGAAGATGCGGAATGATTCAGCCGAAAAATATGAATGCAATGAAAAACATACAAATACGGCATGAGATTCAAAGCAGTCCAAAAATGGGTGGTAACATTTTTCACATTAATATGTCATATATCAACGCATTTTCTAAATTTACTAGCATTTGAAATTAACTTCTTCTTGATCAACAAAAAGGAACACCAATGGAAGAAATCACAAAAATCTTATTCTCTTATCTTTTTTACCATAAAGCAGTCAGAAGTTAAACGAGTTTTTATTTACCGGGCATGTGAAATTGAATTCTTTTTGAAGCAATAAAAAGAAACACCACTAAAATATCAGGGCAATTCGCATTTCTATTACTTATAATTGTTCATTTGTTACCGAAGATCATCAACATAAAAAGAAAGGCTTCAACCAGTATTCAGAGGAGGCAAGGGCATTGCCACCAGACAGGAGCTCTACCGCTGTCAAGAAGGTGTATTTAGAAAGATGAATTCATGACTCGTTTTCTAAACTGTTACACGAAAAGTTTTTCAACGTCAATTCAGATGCAGAATGATTCAGAAAAAGAAGATATGCAATGAAAATCACACAATTATGTCATGTGATTTGAAGCAATGCCTTTCTGTCTGATCCGTCACTTTTTTTATCATAATTTAGTCAAAAATATATTAATTTTCTTCTTGAACTTTGAAAATGACATGTTTTTCAAGCAACAAAAAGGAACACCATTAGAAAGAATGACGACACTTTTAATTCAAAAACATTTTTACCATAAAACAGTCACACGTCAAACGACTGTTTTTGTTTTAATGACATCTAAAATTGACTTATTTCTGAAGCAACAAAAAGAAACAGCACTCGAAAAAAAATCAGGGCACTTCTACTCTCCTACTTTTCAACCATAAACTATACAGAAATCAACAGTTTTTAACGGCATTTGAAATTGGCTTCTCCTGCAGACCTCGCACACAACAAAAAAACACCACAATAATAAAAAAAAATTCATTCAAATTTTAATTCCTATTTCCAAAGTTGACGCGGCTGGCGATCATCACCATCAAAACAGAGAGAGCTCGACCTGTACTCAGAGGAGGCGCGGGCATTGCCGGCGGAAAGGAGCTCAACCGCGTCAACCTGTCGTTGTTCATCGTCCAGCGTGCTTCCGTACTCGCTCTTGATGGACCAAGAGTCCGCGGCTACGGATCGATCGTCGTCGGAGATCAGATCTGCGGCCAACAGCGAAGCGCGCGGCGGCCCGGCGGCATCGGATTCGTCGAACGAAGGCCCTGCCATAGCCCTAGAACGCGAGCTCGTGGCGGATCGCAGAGCTTCTTCCCAGCGGCGACGACGAGCTCCAAGGTGATGGCAAATCTCCCGCTTTCTTCCCTCGCTCTTCGCTATTTATAGGTCACGACGAGGCCCGTCGACGGTTGGTAAACGGAACGGGACGGCGTCCCATCCCCCACCGTTCATCCTTTCTGCCCCCTATCAATAGAAACTGTTGAAAAATGTCCCATTCTCTCCTATCAATAGAAACTGTTGAAAAAGGTTTGAATAGAAATTAGGGATGGGAAAAAGACTAACTTTCGAGCGAACACGAACGAACACAGGAAAAATCTTATCCAAACGAGTTTGCGAACAGTTTGTGAACAGGTGGCATTCCCGAGGAAAAAAGATTTACAATATAATAATAGTAATATTTCTCTTGTCACGCGGTCAAATTCCGAGCTATGAACAATGCTTGAATTTGGCGCATTTCGGCCTCAATGCTTGGAGCAGAAGTATTTGCAATAGTTTTAAGTACGCATAGAAGGAGTTTAGAGGAGAGGGTGGGGAAGCAGCCCCATCAGTTAATAGGATCGTTGCATCGTAGTCATGGATAGTACATGGGGGATGATGAGGGTTGATTCCGGATTAAAGAGACGAGGCTTCGTGTGCCTTTGTAGTGTTGCCCTCGCGCCTTACGGCCCGCCGCTCCACGTGCACGCCCGCCGGCCCTACCATTATACACGTGGCCTCGGGCCAGGTGCCACGCGCCTGTGGGCATGGCGCTCGGCCATCTACCGCCATCCCAGCCTTGACACTCCGCGCGCCACCAGCACCCGTGCTGCCACCTATCGCGCGCGGTCTGCTCAAACGGCGCCGTGCCCAATGCCTTAAGTTGGGCGCTACGCACCCAACACTACCCCTTGGGGTCACCAAACGCCCGCGTCATCTCGGCGTTCTCTGAGTGCTAATGCCTTAGTCTCCTGGCAGAATGTCTTCCGCCCCGCGCCCGAACACGTGAGGCGCATTGTGCACGCTTACAGCTGCGCAACTTGGCCGCACAACTCCACGCGCAACGTGTCAGCACTGCATCGCAGCCAGCGCGTCCAACACACGAGTGTGGCTCTTGACACCTGCACGCCCAGCACGCACAGGCCTTCCCTGAGCCGCCGGGCTTGAGCGCCGACGGGCACGCACACCATAAGGGCAATGGCCTAAAAGATCAAGGTCGAGAGTCGCCACCCATAGTGCATGTGGTGGCGTTGCACTAAAGGACTCAGTCTCCCAAATTGTGATTTCAGCACACTAATATGTCTCCACATTTAGCAAGCAGACCTATGTTGTGCAGGAATGCCACATACTTTGGGGCCTTACACTATGAGAGGGGGAATCTCTCTCTCTCTCTCTCTCTCTCTCTCTCTCTCTCTCTCTCTCTCTCTCTCTCTCTCTCTCTCTCTCTCTCTCTCTCTCTCTCTCTCTCTCTCTCTCTCTCTCTCTCTCTCTCTCTCTCTCTCTCTCTCTCTCTCTCTCTCTCTCTCTCTCTCTCTCTCTCTCTCTCTCTCTCTCTCCCCCTCTCCCTCTCTATTTGATAATACAGATTTTTACTATTTTTCCAAAACACGTAGTGTTTCCAAACGGTTCGCGAACAAACACGAACCTTATTTTGACATGTTCGTTCATCATCAAACAACATTCTTTCAATGCCGAACAAGGAATTTCCCATCCCTAGATTCAGTATAAAACTTGGTTAACTTAATTTGAGAGAGGAATTATTGTTAAAAAGTTATAATTTGAGTTTTGTTGTTCATAGTTTTTAAAGTTCTTCTAAGCCCAAGATTTAATGTTCCATTCACAGATTTAAAATCTCGTCTTACTTTTAATTCTCCGTAGAACAAAATTGGGCACTAAATTCAGAAATTTTTATTCCTTGAAATTATATTTTTAATGTAATTTATATTTTTTAATGGAAATTACCTTTTGAGTTCAAAAATTTCCCCTCATGGATATTCAATACAATTAATATCTGATACCATTATCTATCAACCTTAGCTATCAAATTTGTATATTGATATTGATACCTACAATCAGTTTTAATGAGGACGGCGATGTTGGATATCATTACAGACATCTGCCATATGTATTTTTATGTGCATCAATGTAACTCTATGAAGTTAAATCTATGTAGCGTGCATCATAATATAAGTTTTAGTTAAGTTATTAACTTAAATTATTAAGTAATTATTGACCGAGACAAGATATATGTGAGTGGGGAGGTAAAACTTTATAGATCATTGACTAACTAAAAGCCACATTATTGTTGAATCATGCCACTAAATTGCACTGCTACCATGCCCGCTGGGCTACCCATTAGGCTACATGTAAAATGTGTTGGGTTCTAGAGGCCTAGATCCGAATGAAGAAATTAAAACGATATGCAGCGCAAGACTTTTGTGAATCTAACGTCACGTACAAATTCAACGCAACGAAATACCTTTGCACGGATGGCATCCGTGATTTCTTGGATCTCAGAGTGAGACAAGTCGATCCGCTCAAGTGTGCAGCCTCTAGACGTATCCATGCAATCCTTGGCACGTTGAATCTCCTCCCTCTGGTTGACGAGCCCCAATCTACCTCCACTGTCGTCATTACACCGTTCAAATCACATCGGGCATGGAGAGGGGTGTTGGGAGAGGGGAGAAGAAGGGGAAGGCCCCCGAAAAATTCTGACCTGGGTGAATTTCATTCAACGTCTTCCCCTATTTATACTAAGTGGGTGATTTTCATAAAAAACCCCAAACTTAAGTATATCTTCCAATGTCCAAAAGACCATTTGTGTGTGACCCTCTAGGCCCATGTGTTAGTCTAGTTAACGACTCCAGCGACCCAATAACCTTTATTCGCCTTCTAAATTAATTAACTATATCATCATATAGTTAATGTCCGATCGATTTAACCCAATCGATAGGTCGAATCTCCAACACGTAGGGCGCCAAGCTACACCTCGTGTTCTAGAAGATACAAAGGAGTGTGTATCGACGCACTTCATAGAACTCGTTCGTCATGGGTTACCGTGTATGTATAGTCCCTCATCCACTCGACGCTCCTTGGACGACTCAGGGTATGGTCAATTGTTGAATCCTAAATGATCATCCGAGTTAGTACTAATGCATTCGAAAATCATCAGAGAACTCTTCTCCAGTATTTCATCACCTTGGCCAATGACTTCATCACATCGTTTTCCTTGAGCTGTCACCTCTTATATCGAGGGTGAATGATCCAATATTGATCACTCAATCATCTCCATGAACTGCATGATGTACCCGAACTAAGAGCATTTACAATCCTTTGATTAGAAACTCGTTGGCCATAGTCAAAGTACAATCGTTCGTCCACAAGATGTCTTTGGTGTCTCAAGTCTAAGGACCACTTACACGATCGTGACATGGATCGACCTGATTGACAGTTCAGTATAATACCATTCTGATGTAACACGATTGGGTTCTCGGATCGAACGACTCGTGTTACGCCAAAGGAAGGGCTAGTGCGGTCATATCATATAGCGGAGACGAGTAATAATGATGTCATGTTAATGATAATACGACAATAAAATCGATGAGAAGTATGAATTCGACGTCGACATGCACCAACATCCACTAGGCTACGGCAAGCAGGACCTGGGAATGCCACTAGGCTCCCGATGATCCGGATATTGGTTTGACGCCGACGGTGCGACCTCAACTACTGCCGCTTTTGCACACACCCTCGACGGTCCCAACCAAGGACGTCCCGAAAGAAATCCTAACCCTCAGAATGTGAATCCTGTCTATCACTAATCTAACCCCGGCAGTGGAGAAAACGTTCGGAGGCACTGAAAGAAATAATATAATGCCGATGGGGGAGTCAAGAGCGTACCAGGAACGGTAGGCTTGGGGGTTGTCTTCTTCGTCAACCGTGGAAGGCGAGCAACAAGGTGCGGCGGCCACAAGGCAAGGAGGTGCGACCGGCACGATTGGACGGGCGCGTCCGAGAGAATGGCGGCAGGATGGCCGAGGGGCGGCCTTAGGGAGGGAGACCTCAGGTCAATCGTGGGGTGGCAGCCTCTGGTCGGCGACAGGCGGCGGAGCAACGGCCTCTGGGCGATGGCGTGACGACGGCCTCTAGGCGATGGCGGAGCGCACGGTGGCCTCTAATTGGCCGCGGGTCACCGCGAAGCAGACACGGGCCCGACGCCCGCAGGCAGCTTGGGCGGCGGCGGTTGACCCCTAGCGGCTGTGGTTGGCTTGGGCCGCCGCGGTCGGCTGGGGCAGCCGCGATCAGCGCGATCGGCCTGGCGGTCGCGCGGCCCTAGCGGCGCGAGGGGCCCTGGCGGCCCTCTACGGCCGCTGGCGGCGGGCGGTGGTCGCTGGTGGCCCTTGGCGGCCGCTGGCGGCGCTGGACGGCGTCGCGTGACGGTGGGCGGCTTTAGGAACAATGGTTGGAACTCTGACGAGCACGGCGGAGATGGCGGTTTCCGGCGATGGTGGCGGCGCTTTCCGGCGAACTTTAGGGTTTCTTTTCTCTCTCCTAACTTCACAGTGGCATTTTTGTAAATATGTCGAAAACTAAAAAAACACAAAAAATCACTAAAAATCACATTTTTCGTTCTTCTTCTCTTCTTTTTCACATGGGCAGGCCCCACCTTTTATAGGGGCAAATATGGGCCTTTTCCCCTAAAAAATAAAGGAGAAAAAGGCCCAATTAAAAATTAGGGCCCCCTAATAGAAGAGAGAGAGCGGCACACGACTACACCTACACATGCGCTAACACACGCACAACGTGCAGGTTTGTACAACGGTTCAGACACATGTGAATAAACAAAAAACAAAAAAATAATTGGTCGACATACATGGCCTACTAAACAAGGAAATGCAAGTAAAGATAACGTCAAACCTTGTTGGGTAGTTGACGAGGCTGGGTACTCTGAAGGTTGGATCTTATGCGTGAGCCTTCACGTGACGAACTGGATGGACAAGGACGTCGAAGTTGGATGGTCCCCCATCACATTCGGTGATTCATTTGGATCAGTTCAGTGAACTCTTTCCATTAAAGAGCACCCACTATCTATCCTTAGTGTAGTCTGGTATTAGTATTGTCAGGATGACTAGCCAATGCTAAAGTCAACTTTAAATTTTCAATGTTAATCTTAGAAAATATTTTAAATCAACCTTAGAAAATACGATGTTGCCTCACAACATCGCATTTTCTTTATCTCCCTTTCTCCTACTTCGTTTGCCTTTGCTCTACTTAATTGCCTCGCAACATCTAAGTAGACATCATTTGAGTGTCACTTCAGGTACCAAGTGGTATTCAATATTGTGAACCAAATAAAATAATCAAATCATCATCATTCAAAACATAAATAATGATGCAGAAAATAGAAAATAATCCAAAAAAAGATTAGAAAAAACGATCACACGTTTCTCAGCCTTTGATTTCCTCCACTCCAATGTCCACTCCACTATCCTCCCTTTTAGACTCCACATAGTTCTTTGAAGTCCAACCTTTCATATTCATAATGATGGGTAAGTGTCTGAATAAGGTTTCCTCATATAAATGCCACAATCCTTCATCATGTAGAAAAAATGCTCCTATGGAGCACTCCACACACACGCAGCACGGAGTTGCGTTGAAAGAACTACAAGGTATGGATATTTTGCTGACCCAGATGTAAACCATCATTGGAGTGGAGACCCATGTGAATCAATGTAAATTTAATTAATATAATTATTCACTTCAGCTGTAGTAGATTTTCGTTTCAAACTTTTTTCTCATTCTCCATTAATACAATTACCATTTTTTATTGTTTGGCATTCATAGTAGGTGCACACTTCATATTTTTCTGGTCGGTTGAGGTTGATGTTTTGGGAAATATGCCAAGAAGCTGAATATCAGTGTATATAATGAAATTTTTTTCATTCTCTTCGATGAACTAAAACTTTATTCTTGGATCTTATCACGTTACATTGACAAACATAGACTTCATCGTAAGCTGAGATTGATACTCTACCAAATTTTCCCTGGTTGCATTTGATAACTTGCAAATTAACATTTAATTGATGAATATTACATTATATTTATGTGTTTTAATGACCATATTTGCCTGTTATCATATATAAATGAAGATAAATGATATACATTTTGATTTTATTATTGTTTCTAATTTTTCAGTATTTTTTACATGGTATTTAACCTCATTGCATTGAAGAAATATTTTTTACAGGGCTTAAAATACTTGGCTAAAGGTTGGTAAGTGTTTTCCTAATTTTTATGGAATTTTTTCATATTTTTTTTATAATCTTCTGACCAATATTTAGTCAAGAAATGATTTTACAAATTTAAAGAATACATATATTATGTATTTGGATTTTTAGAAAGCATTGTATAATATATTTATATAAATCAAGTGGCATCCACGTCATTCGCCCGAAATTCGGGTGAATAAGTGGATGAATATTTTTAAAATAATACTAACAGAGAGAGAAATAGCATTATCGGCTCATTATGGCATTGCAAATCGCGATGCCATAATGAGCAAATCATTAGCTCGGAAGCAATTACGACGTGGCGCAGAGGGCGAGAAGAAGAAAAAGGTACGCTTTTGTTTTTTTATTCTTTTCGTGCAATAAATGCACACGGAGATCGATCTCCGCATGCATTTATTAAATAGAATGCACACGGCTAGCTGTGTGCATTGATTGCACACGGCTAACCGACACACGAGCGTTTATGGTAATAAAATAACTCACACTTGTATTTAATACACGCGACGTCCATTCGCCGCGTGCATTATTGCACGTGGAAATCGACGACGCGTGTATTAAAATGAAGCATCAATTTTCTAGCCATTTAAATGAAGCATCAATTTTCCAATGATTGTGGCCTGTGGAAGCGTTCAAACACGTGTCAGGACATGATCCGAGGGCGGTGAAAACAAGGAAAAAAGGCGTCAACCAATCAGAAAAATCCATTTTCTTTAAATAATTAAATGATCTAACGGCCTAGATTAATCCTCAATAAAACGATGATATCTTGAGATCTAGAGCTCTGATTGAGCTGAAACTTTGAGGGCATGTTTGTCTGTTACCCTCTACAATCCATAAGGTTGGACCTTAAATAGAGGTCTGGAAAAAGGCAAAATTTACTTTTTAAAGCTCTCCACAAGGATTTGGCCAGGAAGGACACATGAGTTGCTTTGGAAGTTGACAAATTTGGTTTCATCATTGAAAATTATAAGTATCTAATTTGTGTTTTGAACTTTTTCTTGAACGATTCTAAAACGCCAAGCCATGGGCGAAATGTACATGCCCTTGAAGTTGTTGTGAAATGAAATTATCATTGCATTTTCATTTCGATACAATCTTCAGTTTTAAATAGATTTTGAACAATTCTGCATTTTCAGATTTTTAAATTAGGGTCGGATTTCACTTTTTCCCCAAATTCTTAATTTTCTCTCTCTAGGTTAATTTTTCTATTTTCTCTCTAGATTTAAAAATTGATTGCTTGGAAATTTAATTCAATATATAAAAAACCTAAATATAAAATTTCATCCAAAAGTTTGTCCGTCTTGAAGTCCAACTTCAAAACCCCCTTTTTGATTATTAATTCTCAATTTTAATTCAAAAAAATTGTCTTAAAATTTTACAATAATTGGGAAATTAGTAATCTGAATTAATCTTATATTATAATTATAATTATTCTATCATGAGAGTTTTGACCAAAAATATTAAAAATCAAAACTAGGTTTTTACTTAATTTGATTAATTAAAGACATAATTAAATGTAATTAAGGTTTATTTATTGCAAATTTAATTCATTCTTGAATTAATTTATTTAAAATTGGATAATCTTGGGATGCCATGACAAGGATCGTCTAGTTTCATCATTTTCAGACTACAATAGGTTGAGTAAAATTTGATGCACCCTTGAAATATTAGATGATGTAAGTACATCTAACTGTAAAACAATATTAGTATCCACCCTTAAAATCATATGAAAATATTTTCAAGAGATCCCCATCTTCAGCTATAATTTAATAGTTGATTCTATTTGTATTCAACTAATGACTCTATTTTTCTGAATACTCTCCTCTTTCCCAAGTTGATTTACTCATATCGTGCGTGGAGTTCCACCTGATGGGGATGTCTTCATGAGGAAATTCATACTTTCCATTCCCAGCATATGCCATAAATTATGATAGTGTTGAACCTTTTGTGTTGAAGCTCCCACTGTAGTGACAAGTTTTCAAATTCTACAATAATTTCTCTAAATGAAAGTTTCATTTTATTCTTGGAATTGTTACCTTCGTCATCATGCTTATCATTTGATTTTATAGCCCCTAAAAATGCATTGAGGTGTGTATCATATTTATCAGAGAACTAAGGAATCATAAGATTTAATGAAGTCAAATGCCTAGCTCATTTAAGCCTCATCGTACAGAGAAGTTGATAACATGGGCCATACATAGGGCTTGATATTTGTCTGTGATATCCTTCAAAGACATTTATAAAGCATCAACCATTGCTAAGGGGGGGGGGGGGAGAACTTACCAAGGAATGAGATATTGAAAGAGAAAAAAAGAATGTGAGAAGAGTGAGAAAGGGAGAGAGAAAGAGGGGGAGAGTGAGAGGGTACCAGGGTACGAAAGAGGGAGAGAGTGAGTGTGACAGGGAGAGAACGAGAGAGTGAACGAGAAAGAAATAGACCGAGTGAGACAGTGAGAAAGTGATAAGAATAAGAGAATGAAAGTGAAAGACAAATAAATAATAACTGAGTAAGATAATGAGAAAGTGAGAAGAAAGAGAGTGAGAGAGTGAGATAGTGAAAGAAAAGTAAAGAATAACAGAGTGAGATAGTGATAAAGTGAGAAGAGAGAGAGTGAGAGAGTAAACTAGAAAGAATTACAGGGTGAGATCTCATTCTCATCTATATCTCTTTCTCATTGACATCTTACAGAGTGAGACTAACAAAAATTAACAACAGAGTGAGAATAACAGAATCAAAGTTAATAAATCTCATCCTCTCATGAAAATCCATACCCCTTTGTATATCTTTCTTTTGTTAGTCTCTCTCCATAGAAGTGAAAAATCTTCCTCTCACCCTTTCACTATCTTGCTCCCTCCTTTATCCCTCCCTCTCCCTTCATCTCTCTCTTTCTGCCACTCTCTCTCTCCCTCTCCCTTATTCTCTCTCCCTCTTCTCCCTCTCCCTCCATCTCTCTCTCCCTCTTCCTTACTCTCTATAACTCCCTCTTCTCTCTCTCATCAATAAAATATCTACTACAGTGGAGATAGTGAGAGGGACGAGAGATACATTAAGAGAACTGCTGAGGGGGAGTGATTGAGAAGTAAATAATGAGAGAGCATCAAAGAATGAGAGAGAAAGATAGAGAGTGAGAGATCAAGAAGGGAATCAGGATGAGACTGAGAGAGTTAGAGAGGGAGAGAGTGAGAAAGTATGAGAAAATGGAAGAGCTATAGAGAGGGAGAGAGTGAGAAAGTATGAGAGAATGAGATAGCTATAGAGGAAGAGAGTGATAAAATATGAGAGATTATAAGAGACAAAGAGGAAGAAAGCGAGCAAGTGTGAGATATTACAAGAGACAAAGAGGAAGAGAGCGAGAAAGTGTGAGATATTACAAGAGACAAAGAGTAAGAGAGCGAGAAAGAATGAGATATTACAAGAGACAAAGAGGCCAAGAGCGAGAAAGTATGAGAGATTGAGGGAGACAAAGAGTTCAAGAGCGAGAAAATATGAAAGATTGAGGGAGATAGAGACGGAGAGAGAAATAAAATGAGATGGAGAGAGAGACCTTCCTTAGTGGCTCAGTGATAGCGCACCGATATAATAATAATTATTATTATATTTTAAAAAGAGAGACAGAGATAGAGAGACATTACCTATATAATAATAAGCTTGCCCACTCCTCCCAGATCCAGTCACAATCCCACCATAGCCATCTGCGTCGCCATCACTGCCACCACCATAGTGCTGCATTAATATAAGAAATATTCTCATCTTTTTCTTCCAGCATGAGAAGGTTATTCCATCAAAAATAGGAGGTATGAAGGCACTGTCCCTAGACATAGGACCTACTCCTAGACACCAGTTATCATTCTAAGTCTAGGTAGGCTCTGATACCACTTGGTAGTTTAAGTGGCTAAGGAATAACCTAAGAGGGGAGGTGAATTAGGCTCTGATACCACTTATTATCTTTTTCTTAGTTAAGTAACCTAGGAAATTTCTAATTAGGAAATGAGGTATAGGAAATGGATGAAACAATTATTTTTTAGATGGCTTTGGCTAATCCATAATGTTGTTCAAGGATATCCGTCTCAAGGTGATGATGTGACCCAATTGTGTTTGTGTGAATGTCCCACGATTAAATTTTAGACTATGCGTCACACTACACCCAATACCATTGCCATGTGATTGGATTGAATGATAACTAGCAGGCCATATAAAGGCCCATAGAAAATTGGCCTGGCTCTCTTGGTGATATAAACTCTATCATTTTCACAAATGATGCACGGATTAGGATGGAGGGAATGGGACAAAATACCATTTAAGCGAGTCATCAGTCACATAGTCTAAAATTTCATTCATTCCGTTTCTATTGAGATGCCAAAAGATGGCTGAAAATAAGGCATGAGCAGGGACAATGGAAGATAGATTAGAGAATAGGACAGACATAACATCATTTCAGTCAGTCATCCATCACAGAGTTTGGAATTTCATTCTCTTTCCATTTGAGGATCTAGAGGATGGCTGGAAATAAGGCTAGAAGAGGAACAAAGGATGACAGATGACGAACAATGGAGTATGTCTAAGGAAGGACACACAGCCTGACTGAATTTTGGTCATACTGGACTGAGTGAGACCGTCAGCCAGCCTGTTTAGGGCTCACAGAACGTTCGGTCCGTTTCTGGGTACCATGTCAAACCGGACCGAAGACTCTTCGTAAATAGAAAATGTATGATATGATATTATGTTAACTCTTTCCCTCTCACAATCTCTTTCTCACCCTGATGACGCACGCCATCAAGTGTCGTCATCGGCGTCATCTGCACCGCGCGCCCTCGACGTCGACGACTGGGTGAAAGGCACTCAGTCATCGTTTCATTCGTATCGCTTTCTATCTCGTGTGTTCTAGTTTTTCCCGTTCTAGTTGTGTCATTTTTGTCATGTTTTGTCGTGTTTACGACGTTCGACGTCCGTGGTTTTGCTGTCAAGGGGATGGGCCTCTCTCCAGCCTATTCCCTTGGCTCGTCTCTCCATTTCCCCTTTTCTCTATTTTATTTTTCATCTTTGTTTGTAAAGGGGAGCCCATTTGCAAGGGCCCCCCCCCCCCGAAGAGGACTCGTTTGGCCCATTTAGGGCCCATCTTTCCCCCCTTATAAGGGAAAGAGTGGGCGCCGTAAGGGTTTAGACCCGTTTTTTTCCTTTGAGGCATTTCATCGAACAGAGGTTGGGGTCTCGTTCCTCGTTTTGAGAAGAACAGAAAGAAGAGGAAGAAGAGGGAAGAAGAAGGAGAACGGAGAGGAAAGGGAAGAAGAAGGAGAGGGAGAGGAAGGCGGAAGGAGCCGCCCGCGCCGCGCCGCCGCACGCCGCCACGCGCGCGCCGCGCCGCACACGCCACCGCCATTCGCGCCGCCCGCGTTGAGCACCGCCCACGCGCCGCGCGTCCGATCGCCCGCCGCCTCGCGCGCCGTCGCCGTCGCATGCCGCCCGCGCGCCCGCCACTGCGCTGCCGCTCGCCCGCCGCCGCCCGTCGCCGCCGCCGCTGCTGCCGCGCGCCGCCGCCATGCCATCGCGCCGCCGCCCGTGCCGTCGCTCCGCCGTGCCGTCCTCGCCACCGCCGCACCGCCGTGTCGCCTGCCGCCGCACCGCCGTGCCGCCGCTCCGCTCACACCCTCGCCAAGCTGTCGTTCCGTGTCGTGCTCGCCGTGACCGCCGTCGTCCGACCGCGGCTACATCGCCGCCGTGCTCGCGACGTTGTCCCATCGCGCCGCTCCACGTCGTCCGCGCGTAACCGCCAGCTCCGCTTGAAAGGCGCTCCGACGCCTAGACCCCTTGACGACCCATCTTTACGAGTCGCTCTGGCACTTTGCTGCACGTCGAGCCGCCGTGATCTCTCTAGCGCCCCATCACCCGACCCACTCCGGTACGCAAGTGACGAAGACGAGAACCTGCATCACGAGCCCCGTCGACGAGGTCCGCCGTCCTCTTCCGTCACTCGTTCTTTATCCTTTGCAGTATATTTTCGTCCCGTCCCAACCACGCTCGGGCTAGGTAGGTGAGCGAGGTTAAACGAGAGAACTACGTCTTGAGTGTCCTACCGGTGCGGACGAGTACGTTCGTTACGTGCGAGCCCTACGGATTGAGTCCGTTCGGCCGTAGACGCTTCCATCGCTCCGACGAGGTACGAGAGGCCACCGTCGCCATCACACAATGACCCATCCAAGCTTGGAGCTCTGCGCCCCTCGAGTCGGAGCCTGCACGTACGATATTTAGGTCATTCTGCATTCACGTAGTTACATACCCGTTAGGGTACCGTCGGACGACAACATCGCCGCTCCCGATACGTATCCTTTATCGTCGCCAAGCCATCATACTCGGTGACGACGGGATGACGTTCTAGACGTACGTCCTGCATCACACCCGATCCCTCTCGTACTCTCCCCCCGACTCTCTCGCTCACTCCCTCTCTCATTCTCTCCCTTTCTCAGTCTCTCACTTTGTAATTCTCACACTGTCACACACTCCCTCTCTCTTCCCACTCTCTCCCATTATCACTCTGGCGCAGCCTTAGCACAGGAACGGTGTAGGAACACGACTTGAGTCGACAAGCCTTGCTCTACTTGAAGTTGCTAAGTCCTGAATCCACAGAACTAGCTTCTCCAACCCTTGAGTCCACAAGGGGTTGTACTTGAATCCACAAGCACACAAGCACTCTCTAACAAAGAGAACACTCACAGGGGAGAAACAACAGTTTCAACAAGACAATAGATTTCAATGATCCTCAGTCACGGGTACATGGGGACCTTATATAGGCCACAAGGAGTGCAGGGTCATCCATAATGACTGTACCCATGACAAGACAAGTCAAAACATTGAGAAAACAAATCTAACAAGCTAAAACAAAAGATAAGCAACTTGTCAGGCCTGAGCAGAGATATCCTGCAGATTCTGGGGCCTGTAGAAGCTGTCAGGAGATATTTGTGCGGCTCAAGAAGATCCTAATGGGACAAAACAGAAGATTTGCAGATCTGACAAGTTAGAGCAGAGATCCTGGCAGAAGAAGAATCTGGCAGAAGATAAAGTCAGAAGATCTTGTCAGAAGATCTTGTCAGAGGAAATCCTGTCATAGATAATCCTGTCAGAAGATCTTGTTAGAGAAAATCCTGTCAGAGGATTTTGAGGGGCTCTAGGTATATTTCTGCAGATTATGTCAGTTCTAGAAGAATCTCCTTCTTGGGCCACAACTTGCTAATGGGCCTCAGAAAATGGGCTTCTGGGCTACATCACACTCCCCCTCTTACTCTCTCATTATCACCCTATCTCATTCTTCCTCTCTCCCTCTCTCAATCTCTCATCCTCTCCCTTTCCTAATTCTCATACTGTCTATCTTCTCATTCTCATACCCTTTTATTCACTCATCATCTCCCTCTCTCATTCATCCTCTCTCCCTCTCCTTATCTCTCTCTCATTCTCTCCCCTATTAAATCTCTCTCCCTATCTACCTCTCTCTATCTCACACTCTTCCACACACTCTCTCTCTCCCTCTATACCTCTCTCTATCTCACACTATTTCACACACACACACTCTCTCTCCCTCTCTACCTCTCTCTATCTCGCACT
The DNA here is from genome assembly GCF_029677425.1 of Wolffia australiana. Classification (NCBI taxonomy): domain Eukaryota; kingdom Viridiplantae; phylum Streptophyta; class Magnoliopsida; order Alismatales; family Araceae; genus Wolffia; species Wolffia australiana. The sequence continues at coordinate 4,218,038 of NC_135839.1, read as the reverse complement.
ATTTCACACGCATACTCTCTCTCTCTCTCCGTCTCTCACTCTATCGTTAGTGAACACTGCTTGGCATTCGAAGTGACATTCATATAAAGTCTATTTAGATGTGATATGACGACAAAATAGAGCAAAGGTGAGCTAAGTAGGAAAAAGGGAGACCACTTTTAGTGCAACCCTATAAATGGGAACACCATATTTTCTTCCCTTTTAACTCTCTCTCCCTCTCTACCTCTCAATCTCACACTCTTTCACTCTCTCGTTATATCCCTCTCTCACTCACTCGCTCGCTCACTCTCTCTCTCTCTTCTCGTCTCTCACTCTGTGATTAGTGAACACTGCTTGGCATTCGAAGTGACATTCATATAAAGTCTAGTTAGATGTGATACGACAACAGAGTGGTACAAAGGTGAGCTAAGTAGGAAAAAGTGAGACCACATTCAGTGGAAAACTATCAATGGAAACATTATATTTTCTAATTTTGACTTAAAATATTTTTGAAAATTCACTTAAATTATTTTTTAAATTGACGTTAACTTTCACATTGACTTGCCAACCTGAGCGGACCAAGTTTGAGATCTGACCAAACTGTAGGTCTAGGTTTAGGCTTTTGTAATAAATTGGACCGAGACCGAACCGTGTCCACCCCAAAATACAGGATACATAACATCATTTCAATCAGTTGCCTATCCCTGAGTCTGCAGTTTAGACCCTAACAAACAGAGGACAGTTATAAACCTAGAGCAAATCAACGGCACCAAGGCCAAGGCCACGAAAGCTTCAACTGATGACGGTAAATGACGGAACGGATGACGTCAACTGTCCAATAGTAAATCACTAGCAACTGGATGACGGAACGGGACGAAACAGAACAAAATAGAATGTAACTCAATTAGAACGGGACGGATGACGTGTTGCCATCCGTCAGTGAGATTAAGTATAAATAGGTGATCGGCCCCATTATAACTGAGTTACGTTCTGTTTTGTTCTGTTCCATCCCGTTCCGTTGTCTAGTAGCCAGTGATTTACTATTTAATGGAATGACAACGAGATTAAGAATGAGACGGATGATGTGTTGTATGAGTCCAATTAGGGAACGGCACGTCCGGGACCTGACGCCCCGGATGTGATGGGACGGATAACGATGCGTGACGAACAGTGACGTGACGAAATGTTCGTCACGTCACCGTCTCGTCACGCGTCCGAGGATTTTGAAAAATTCCCTCACGTACTTGTCACACATCCCTTCTTCCTCGTTCCGTCACGTCACCGTCACCGTCACCGGTGACAGAAATAATAATAATTTATTTTTACTATGTTAATAAACATAGTCGAAATATAATATTATTTATTTTACTATGTTATTATTTATAATATTTATTTTACTATGTTAATCCGTCATGTTCGTCATCCGTGACGGACTTGTCGTCACGTCACGCGTCGGGGGTATCCCGTCACCGTCACGTCACCGTCATGCACAGCCCGTCTTGCGTCACCATCACCGGTGACAGAAATAATAATATTTATTTTTACTATGTTAATAAGCATAGTCGAAATATAATATTATTTATTTTACTATGTTATTATTTATAATATTTATTTTACTATGTTAATCCGTCATGTTCGTCATCCGTGACAGACCTGTCGTCACGTCACGCGTCCGGGGTATCCCGTCACCGTCACGCACAGCCTGTCACTTGTCACCATCACATCATCCGTCGCTTGTCTGTCACGGTGACGTGTGACGTGACGGATGACGTTTGATGATCCCTGTCCAATATTAAACCAGTGACTACTGGACGACGCAACGGGACGGAACGAACAAAACAGAACGTAACTCACTCAGTCAGTCAGAACGGACGGATGACGAGTTATCATCCGTCAACGAGATTTGGTATAAATACGTGATCCCGCGTAGACGATCTCTGGATAGCTTCAATGGCGGGGAGTCTCGGAGGGAAGGGAGCTCGAGCTCTTCGAATGGCCGCCGGTAATGGCCTAGGGCAGATCGCCGGGGCTCTCCTCGCTGCCTTCTTCCTCAGACTCGTCGCTGGCCCTGGTCCCGAGATTCTCCCTCCTCCGGAGCGGGAAGAAGAGGAAGAAGAAGAAGAAGAAGAAGACAGTGAACAGAGCCCGTCGGAAGATGCCGAAGCTCGGAATGGATCTGTGCCTCCTGTCACATTGCGCTGGAGTAACATTTCATGTGTTCTTTCTGATAAGCGTGGGAAGATGGCGAGTTCATCACTCTGCGCACTGCTGCTGTTTCCTGTCATTCTGTTTTAATGATAATTTTATAGTATTTCGAAGATTTTTTCTGAAGTTTTCTTTTTTTGAAATTTTTTGTGTGTTTACTGTGAGTTTCAGTCTGCCCTCACGAGAAATGCTGTTGTCTTCTGTTATTTGGTTTTAATGAGGTTTTTAAGTGTTTGAAATACTATCTGAAGTTTTTCAAGTTTGTTGTGTGTTGATCGGCATCATTGATCTGTGAAAAGCTTCTTAATTTCTAATGATCGGTACCGTTACTCTGTCTGATAAGCGTGGCACGGTTGTGAGATCATCATTCTGACCTCTCGAGAACTGCAGCCGTCTCATGCCATTCGGTTTTAATGCGATTTTTAAGTGTTTCAAATATTACCTGAAGTTTTTCAAGTTTATTGCGTATTGATCGGCGCCATTGATCTGAAAACAGCTTGTCAATTTCTAATGATCGGTATCATTTCTCTCTCGGATACGCTTGGCAAGGTTGTGAGTTCATCATTCTGCGCTCTCCGTGCAGTCCACTTTCCTAGAACTACGGCTGTCTTCTGAAATATGTTACAGTATTTCAAAAATTATGTGAGTTTCTTGGGAGTTTCGTGCATGTTGATCGGCACCATTGATCTTAGAACGACATTAATTTATAAATGTTGCTTTTCTTCGACCATAAAATGAGTTTTTCTTCATGTTGGCACGCATTCATGGTCAGAGCCTCTTATACCTGTGGTGTGCCTTTTAGGTGAGATTTCTACTCAGTAGAGTTAGTGGAGAGGCAAAACCTGGAAGACTGCTGGCGATTATGGGTCCTTCTGGATCAGGGAAGACAACATTGATCAACGTCCTTGCCAGGCAGCTTGCGGCGTCTGACCGTTTGCAGCTGTCAGGAAGTCTGGACGTTAATGGCCGGCCAATAAGTGGTGGAGATTACAAGTTTGGACTTTCCATCTCAGAAAATCATGCATAACGCCTTTAAAACGTAGTTGTTGCTAAATATTTCTTTCGTTTTTTTGCAGGATTGCCTTCTTGAGGCAAGAGGACCTCTTCTTCTCACAACTTACTGTGCGGGAGACTCTTTCTCTGGCAGCTGAGCTTCAGCTCCCAGATGACATGACAGCAGAAGCAAGAGAAGCGTACGTGAAAAGCTTGCTGTTCCGACTGGGCTTGGTAAGCTATCAATTTTTCTACTTTTCAAAAAAAAAAGCTATCAATTTTCTGCAACCAATGAGCAAAGAAATGAAAATTTTATCGTTAGTGCGGAAGCAAGAGTGCAACGGAAAGGCATATCGTTTCATTGCTTTAGGCTTAATTGCATACCAATATAAAGATACTCAGATGACTGTTGTGCCCATAATGGGAAGAAAAGAATCATTGGGCTTTCCAATATTTTATTGTTTTAATGGTGAAGTTTATTCATGGATCTTCACCCACATTGACTTAATTTTCGTTAGTTGCTGCTTTTCAAAGTAAATTTGTAGTGGTTTTCTATGTTTTGTTCAGAGCTGTGTAAAAGAAAATTTTGAACCTGGGAATGCCTGCTCCATGCTTACCTATTTTTTTTGTAGAAAATAAGGAAGACATCCCAAAAAGTGGTGATCAACCTGATGCTATTAAAATTTATAGACTATTCATACACATAGTGTCTGAATTGGACCTTTCTTTATCCCCTGCCAAACCAATAGGACATTAGCATCTTCGTGTCGTGAATTACACTATCCATCAAGACCATCCTCCCCATAAATACCACGTTATTGTGATGCAGCCTGATTGGCCATAGCACCACAAGGAGAATTTCCCATCCCCGCTTGCTACAGTATCTGTCTGATGAGACATTCACCCCTGAAACCTGCTGTGATGTACAGGCTCCCTGGGCGAACTGACAAGTGAAGAAGAGGTGAGAACAGTCTTCGTCGCCCTTGTGCACATAGGGCATTTAGTTGAGGCCTTTGAAAGACTCTTGTCACCAGTTGTCATCTCCTCAACAGCCAACTGAAGATCCGCACCTTGAGAGGGACCTTGTGTTTGCACAACAAGGCTCATGCTGAGCTGATCAGTGAATCCTCTGATGCTCCATCTCTGATCTTCTTATAGGCATCCATTACCGAAAAAGATGGCCCGCGCTGTTCCCAGCTTTCTGTAGCATACCCTCCAGCTCCTCAAAGCATGGCTTCAATAAGGCTCCATTATCTAGATTTATTAAATTCATGGCTTTCTAAAGTAAGCATGTATTTCTGTTGAACTCCGTAGGGAAGAAGTTATACTGCTGAAGCGAGTGTCATAGTGTCTGGATTGAGAAGTATTGAGAATCATGAAATGGGGGAGGAAGATTGGAGGAAAATAGGAGGAAGATTGAACGAAGGAGGAAAGAAGAAGATGATGAAAGCTAGATTGGCCTTAGCCTCAAGAGCTTCTGAATCACAATTACTTGCTCGCTACTCGTGCCAAGAAAGCTCCAAAGAATAATTTGTCTAAGAGTGTGTCTTGCAAATTTACAAGGGTGTATTATAGCCCTAAGTTTGTTCAAGGATCAGTTATTTTTCCTACCTGACACTGACTGAGCCTCTGGGTTGACTGGGTCATCTGTGATGAGTCCTTATCAGGACTCTACCAGAGAAGTGGAGAGACAGAATAGAGAGCAGGGTGCCAGGAGGAGCCCTGCCTCCCTGAGAGTTGGGCAATGGTAATAATACCAAAACTCTATTAACCGATTTAACTACACTAGAGGTTTTCTACACTTACATTTGTGTGAGAAAATTATGCGAAAGACCCAACTTGTCCTTATCAGGACTCTACCGGGGGAAAATGTTTGATATGGTAATCATGGCTGCGATGGGCCACATAATCTTTAGTTGTTTTTCACCTTAAAATTGAAAACCATACTGATAAAACTGTTTTATTGTTTTTTTGAAAACAAAACTATTTTGTTGTCGTACTTTATCAGATCAATTGTTCTGATTCAATGGTTGGAGATGCCAAAGTCCGAGGCATCAGTGGTGGTGAGAAGAAGCGTCTTTCCCTTGCGTGTGAACTAATTGCAAGTCCGTCTCTCATATTTGCTGATGAACCAACCACAGGTTCGTTGTACATTTTGCCTTTTCTTTTCTAAAATACCTGACTCCAGAAAGTTGTTGAAATTTGTTGAAATGTCATATCTGAGAATATAGTCATCAAGTGTGACTTGTGGAACTGAAAATCTGTTAAGTTCGTGTTAGAGATTGTCTTATATTTAATTTTTATCGGAAAACAAAAGTTCATCGATTGTCTGTCGTTATGATGTTTTGATTGTTCAAACTGCTTTAAGATAAAATTTCCTCAATAACTGATTAAGTAAGGCAAACAAATTTTTCTCTCTTTAAATGATGGTCATAGTATCGAAACAGATTTTATTGGAATTGCTCCAAGTTATTTCAAATGGGCTATGAGCTCTTAGAAACTGACCCTTCTTCTTCTTCTTCTCGTTTATAGTGTTCTATCTATTCACGTTTCATTGCAATCTTTCTACTTTACCAGCTCCTAAGGACTTTTATTTATTGACGTGTTATTGTCATGCTTATTCTCTTCTCTCTCCCTCTGTCGTTGTTCACTGGTGGTTAGAAAAGAATGATTTGAAGAACCATTGAATTTCTCCACTGCACCCGGGCTTCCTTTTGATACGGCAAAAACTAGGATATTTGCTAACGTTGCTATTTTTCTTTGCAGGGCTTGATGCATTCCAAGCAGAAAAGGTGATGGAGACCCTGCAGAAACTTGCCCTGGATGGGCATACAGTAATATGTTCCATACACCAGCCAAGAAGTTCTATATATAGCAAGTTTGATGACCTCATCCTGTTGACTGAAGGCTCTGTCGTTTATATGGGTCCAGCGAAAGAAGAACCACTATCCTACTTTGCGAAGTTTGGGTTGTCCCTATACTTAAGTGCCCTAACTTCCGTCAATGAGTTTTAGTGATTACTTTCCTCTGGTTTTCTATAAAATCGTTACTTGTTGGTTTAGTTGGTGAATATGCAGCTTCGTCGAGGATCTATGTTTTGTGAAAATGTCGACATAACAGACCTTTTACTCCTACGGAATGAAATAGTGTAAATATGAGCATCGTCTAAATCCTACTACTGCTAATGTTGTATATTTAAGTTCACACTGAATCGAGATAGAGTTGGAAGATATCACATGTGCTTGCAGATTATTATCTACGGGACGTTAAAAGGTGTTGGGCTCTGAAAAACTTTTGTGCTGAAATTTTTTTTTTTAAACATGATCTTTTAGTTTTTGTCAAAGTTTATCTCACGCTTTTATTGTTGACTCCACACATTTTATTATTATTCTTCTTCTATTGAAAGATCAGTCGTTTACTTAACGTTGCCATTTTTTTACAGCATAGCTTAGGCCTCTAGTAAGCAGGTAAAAGGCTAAAAACAGTATAATCTAAAATGTCGTTTGCATCAAATCTTATGTTCTTCGTTAAACTAGAACGGTCTAGACATATTTATTTCTTTTTTCTAAGACTTTCATAATTCACTGACCCATGGTCACACCAGGTACCATTGCCCTGAACATGTGAATCCGGCAGAGTTTTTGGCAGATCTCATCTCCGTCGACTTCACATCTGCCGAAACTGTACACTCGTCGCAAAAGAGGATCGATGATCTTGTTGAGGCGTTCTCTCAGATCGTGCCAAGTATGCCGTGCACGAATCCCATTTCTGTGAGGGAAGGCAATAATAAATTAAAATTTAAAAGAAGGCCAATAGCTAAAAGGCGAAGTAGTTGGTGGAAGCAATTCTGGTTGCTCCTCAAACGAGCATGGTTGCAGGTATATAAGCTACTCTTAGTATTTCTTTTTGTAGTCGTACATATTTGCATTTCTATTTTTTTCATAATCTTCATGTAGTTTAATTTATTGACATTATGCTGGTAATTCACTCCTTAACAAGTGTTCCCTCTTTCTAGGCGTCTCGTGATGGACCAACTAACAAAGTACGCGCAAGAATGTCGGTTGCATCGGCTCTGATTTTTGGCTCAGTTTTCTGGAGAATGGGAAGATCACAAACATCAATACAGGACAGAATGGGATTACTTCAGGTTCCCAAAATGTTTTCTAATATTCTGTACCACCTTTACAATAAATTGCATTTTCGCCATAAACTTCTAAATTTTATGACAAAAAAATCAAAGTTCAGCTATTTTTCTCTTTTAGATGGTCCACGTTCACAGGAATAAGACTTCTGCTTTTTTTATTATTACTGAAGGTTGCTGCGATCAATACAGCAATGGCTGCTCTGACAAAGACGGTGGGTGTATTTCCCAAGGAAAAAACCATAGTTGACAGGGAACGAGCCAAGGGATCTTACACCTTGGGGCCATATTTATTATCAAAGTTATTGGCTGAGATTCCAGTGAGCGCTGCATTCCCATTGATGTTTGGTACAATTCTTTATCCCATGGCTCGCCTCCATCCCACTCTTTCAAGGTAGATCTCTCATCCTTTAACTACCGTCTCATTTGATTATTACTTTTCTTGAAAATATCGTTCGAAAGGTCAATATAAGGATTGTGGATGGATGATGGACTACATTTTGGGATGGACAGAACGAACTTTGGTTCAGTCTTCCTTTACAGGGATTGTAGTTTCAATACATTTCAGTTCTGAGGGGTTGGACAGAACAGAGGGCGAACTGGTCTGTGGAATGATTAAAAATTAGACTAATGGGGAGGCTTTGATAATGGAACAGGATGGGATCCGGTAAGTTCTGTATGAACCAAATTGAGTAATCAGTTCTCGAAACACCATCAGATCTAGCATCAGGATGAATCCCGATTGTGTGTGGAAAGATCTTTTTCTTTCTTAGGTTTAATTCAATGATGACCATTTTGCCCTTCCACATTTACGAACGTATTCGTGCGATGGAACTTTGGTCTTTCGTTCATAACTGACTACGTGACTGAAAAGCAGACGTCAAGATGCTATTTTATTTTTTTATTTATTAAACTTTATAGACATTCCTTAAAACCGTCTAAAATTGAGTGAATAATTTCGATTTCTCCTAAAGTTTTGTCTCTGAGAAGTTCGTTAAAGTTCCTGTAGGAACTGAACATGCTGACTTCACTTTCAGGTCAAGAAATCACATTTTCACATTAGCTTTTTTCTAACGACTTCTTATTTTCTTCCGTTTATGAAATTAAGTACACAAGTGACCGCCTAGCAGAAAACCAGACGTCAGGATGCTATTTTTCTGGAAAGATCTCTTTAATACCTTATGAATTTGAGTTAATAACCTATTTTTCTCCTCAATTTTTACTCCAAAAAATGTTAGTGATTGTATAAGCTGGATACAATATACTTCGTTCTCAAATCAAGGAATAAAGTTTTCACATTAGAATTTTCTCATTTTTTCTAATGATTTCTCTTTTTCTCCCATTTCTTGCTCTAATATTCTCTCTCCCAATTGTAGATTTCTGAAGTTCTGTGGGATTGTGACGGTTGAGTCTTTTGCGGCTTCGGCCATGGGCTTGACTGTTGGAGCGATGGTGCCCACCACTGAAGCAGCAATGGCGTTGGGTCCGTCTCTCATGACTGTCTTCATCGTTTTCGGAGGATATTATGTGAATGCCGAAAACACGCCTTTGATCTTTCGATGGATCCCTCGAGTTTCGTTGATACGATGGTAATTTCATCTGAATTCTTTGTTGAAATCAATTGAGATTCAGGAGTTATCAATGATGGTTGAGCATGTACTTTTTTTGAGTGCACATTTGTTTTCTCTTGGCATTTTAGGGTTGAAATGCGTGCATGCAAATGGAATTCCATAATTTTTTTTCATAATTTTCATAATTTTCTTAATTATGGAATTCCATAATTTTCTTAACGTGTCGATGGTAATCTCATAATTTTTTTTCTATTTTACGCAGGGCTTTTCAAGGTCTAAGCATAAACGAGTTTCTGGGTCTTGACTTTGAGCACCAGCACTCTTTTCACATCCAAACTGGGGAACAGGTGAGGAACACTACTGGATAATAATTCTTTTTTCACTTATGAACTTAAATGTTAAGAAAAGTATTGTTGATTCCGCTTTAGCATTCATTATAAGGTCAATATACGACGATAAATTGGTTGTCGTCATTGACATCCCCAAATTTAGTCATTCGTGTTCGTTACTAGATGAACCAGGTAGCAATGACAAGATGATGCCAATACGATCACGAGACGATGGTGAAAACACCATCAAGATGATTCGTCCATCGTCATTTTCACAAACAGATCCAAACCCAAATTACGAGTATTTCCTCCGTTGATTTTCGCTACATTTCTTACTCGAGAAACCTCTGTACTCCATATTTTCACCCTAAAGAGAGATTTTCTAGTTTCTTGGCGCGTATTTTCAATTATTTCAATAATTCCTGAGACATAATCTCTTTCTATTAATCTTTTTTTCCCTGTGTTCTTGCTGTTCAGGCCTTGGAGAGACTTTCCTTTGGAGGAAGTCGCATAAGAGACACTGTTTGGGCTCAGGGCAGGATACTCATGTTCTGGTACTGGACCACTTATCTCCTCCTGGAGAGGAACAAGCCTAAATATCAGCAGCTACAACCCCCTTTAAAGAAATAACATATGAACAGGTAAATAAATTACCAGATTGTTCAATGTCTTTAGTATATTGCCTCAATTAACATCATTTCTAGGTCTTTAGATCCTGTAACCATGATCATGATTACCACCTTGAACAACCTCTTTCTTTACTTGGATGAAGTAAACCTTATTTCCATTTATGTACTGCACTGATAAAGTCAGAACTTTACTTCATGTTTTAAAATATTTAAGAAAGAAGTTTATTTGGACTTTTCATTCTTTAAGTGTGATCTGGTCTTCGAGACTTGAAGAACCAAAGTTCTGAGGTTATCCAATGTTCTTCAAAGCTGTTGCGAAGTTAAGATCAAACTTTACAATACCAGTATATAAATACAGAAGGAAATTTTGATTGTTACTCTAGGGCTATAGATCAGCAAGTGGTGTGTGTATACAGGTATAGTGGATGGTCATCGCTGAGTGACATGAAAATGTCGAGATAACTGCATGAAGATCCTTGATCTGGAAGTGTGCTGCCTTAGATATTAAATGTGTCATCATAAATTGATGATGTCGATTTGATGATCATCATAGGATGACATGAAAATGTAGAATATCTGCATGGAGATCCTTGATCTGGAAGTGTGTTGCGCTAGATATTAAATGTGTTATCATGAACTGATGATGTAGATTGCATGATCATCATAGTATGACATGAAAATGCTGAAATATCTGCATGGAGATCCTTGATCTGGAAGTGTGTTGCGCTAGTTATTAGATGTGTCATCATGAATTGATGAGGTAGGTTGGATAATCAACATAGAAATAGCTGCATGGAGACCCTTCATCTGGAAGTGTTCTGCAGAGGATATCATGTGTCATCATCAATGTTTATTGGATGATCATCATAGTATGACATGAAAATGTAGAAATAGCTGGAAAATGTGATGGCTTTCCCTGGCAAGGAGTAAAATGAATTCAGAGGTTTCAACATCTTTTTGTAAAAACTTGTTGATTTCTATTTTTAACCCCCACTTTTATACTTCTCTAAAATAATGATTAAAGACCATTACCATAACTTTATTACCAAACTTCAAATGATTATGAGATTGTAAGTTTTAGAAAAAAACATGACACAATATTTATTTGCCAGTATAGTTCTATTTCCCTGGTTCTATCATATAAATGATTCTTATACATGATGCTGAACTTGTTGATATAAAAGATACCGTAAAAGCCATAATAAATAATTAAGAGAAATATTTGTTTGATGGGGGTTGAAATGGGCTTCATCACAGTACATATTACCCCAAACTTATGAATCAATGAGCATCGTATTAAATGTATATTGGATTTTTTCCTAACAACATGCCAAGATGAACATTTTCATGTCAATATCTGTAATATTGATACTATCTTAACCATGTCATCAGTTCAACAATAATCAATTAAAAACATGAAAATGGAGAAGCAAGATGGACAGAAAGCCATACATAAAGAGAAAAAAGCTCCACTGAATAATAAGTGAAAGCTTGAAGAAAATAAACAATAAACAAGGGCATATCCCCAGGAATTTATATAGTTAAATAGTGATGACAAAGTCATAAATTCAACGTAGCAAGACCCTGTGTTTTGCCAAAAAATCAAAATATTGGTTAAAAAAGTAATGCATGTGGAACATACATTTCTACTTCGATCAGCATTAAAGAGAATATAAGCACATAATCCCCATTTTCTTCAGTGGGGTGTAAAAATGTTATTCACTAGAAAACCAATAAAGACTGGGTGTTTGAGCAATGTAGTATCAAGAACTCTTTTTGCATGGTTATTAATAATATATATATACATATATATTATATCTATCTTCATTACTACACGAAAACCATTTCACTATCATCAATCATCTAAAAAATATATATATTCACTGGATTTTGGTTGATTCACAAAATTTACAAAAAACTCAAAGATTCTACTTTAGAGGGAATCATTACTCTGCATTATATAATGACGATGATTTTAAACTTAATTATGTTCTGCAGTTGTTTTGCATGATTCCAAAACAATAAATGGTGATGACGCCCTCTTTCTCAGAGGTACTTCTAAGGGAATCACTACTCTCTTTATGGAAAGGATATTATTTTTTATTTAATTATGCATGTGGTAGTGGTACGACATGGATTGACCCTCTCGACTGTCACCTTGACAAAGCAGTATGCCTTAAATATTAGGGGCAATAAATACATTTCCAAGAGTTGAAATAACACATTCATGGAATGCTATTATTATATATTAAGACAAATATTTTTTGAAAATCTAGATTAATATCTTTTCCCTAAGTTTATAACCTATCGACACTTATTGTTACCCTAAAACCAAACTAAGTGAGGCAGAAGAAACTCAGTCAACTGATTCACGACCCTTGTACTCGTCTTTATATTTCAATAACTTTTCAAGTTTATTCATGTGCTATTATGGATTTCCACATTCAAGGGTTGATCATGAATTCCCAATGTCGCATTATGTGGCTAAATATTAACATATGAATTAGCTCCCGTCTAGAACAATAACTAAAATTTTACTGTAGTTAACTATGTATAATATTTCTATCTGTGAAATGGGATTTATGATAGGGTGAACTAGGGGATTTATTTACAACTTAGTCAATCCCTTGGAGTTGTCAAACCCTAAACATTGGTTTGTGAGGGTTCCTCAAGTCAAATCACTATGGGTCTTTAACAAGAATATCAAGAAAGTCAAAAGCTCGGAGCAGCTCAAATCTTTCTCTTATCATGTGTTTTTATAATCTTTGATTCTATTCTTCCTCGTTTTGATATCTGATAGCGGCTATATTATTATCTTAATCCTCCAATATTCAAATTATGATATCTTTCCCATGCATGTAATAGTGAAGATTTGTTCCATGTAATTTATTGATGTTAGAGAAAACGTTTTCATTTAGTAAAAACTCAAAAAATCTCTAAAACCCCTCTAGAATAGGATCTAATTAAGTAGATATTTGATCTCACAATTCCTTGAGGGAAAAATTTTTACTTATAAAAACTGCCAAACTTAAAAAATTCTAATATTTAAAATAAAATGGAATTTTATTAACATCAGGAAGCAATTTTGTATTAAAAAAACATTAAAATGTCTAGATGTGATCTTATAATGTAGGCCATTGACAGAGCAATTTCTAGAAGGCAGGCAATTTTGCTCTTTCTATAACTTTAAGAATCCTGAATCAAACAACACAATCAGAGATCCTATGGATTCAGATTTATCTTGTCAATAACTTTTATGTTTAGCTAACGCTAAAAATCAGCCTGGAGTTGTTGTCAAAGGGCGAGGTTTGTCTCTTGCTCCTTGTAGTGAAATTTTAAAAAGAACCAAGAAAAAGGGACTAAAAATTAAGGCTAAGCAAAATATAAATGAGCTTGAAAAGTAACAAGCCTTAGTAAAAAAAAATCATAAAATGATAAAAAAACATTAAATAAGAGAGATAAAGTATGGCAGGAGTATCCCCTTTTCGTTAAAACTATCATAATTGCAATTTTCCATTATTTAAAAAACTTCATAAGGTAGACTCAATAATGGGAGTTTCTCCATGAATTTTATTTCAAAAAATGCCTAAATATTCTTTTGTATTTATGAAATCATTTTAGTAAAAATATCATAGACAATGAAAAATATTTTATATATCTAAGTTCAATAAAGATAACTAATTAACTCGGATATGAATATGCAAACTTGATAAGTCATCACTGGCTATCACATTTAATTATTAAAGGACACATGTCTCTGTATGTAAAAAAAATTATTCCTAACTGAATGAATTTTCATGTTGGTCGTATGGTCAAAGGTCAGCTATCTATATCCGAGAAGATTGTAATTCTAAACTTGAGACATTGCATGTGTAAGTTGCAATAGTTCCTTGCATTTGAAGTTGTGCACACTTGATGATATAGGTGACTGTATGTGGAATGGGTCAACCCTGTTGATTGAGGGTTTATTTTGGCATAGTCTTCTCGGAAAGTTCAGGGAAAAACACACATATGCATTTTATCTAAAATGCATTAACTTAGACTTCACCCATGTAAGTAAAAGGTAATTATATAGTTGACTTAAACTTTCACAGGGTGAGAATATCTCTTTGAATTTTTTTAAAAAATTGAAGTGCACAGGGTATTGTGTTAATGAAAGGTTTATATGAGATATCATGCATTTCTTAGAAATGGTCTCATTAGTTTGAAAAATAAAAATAAACAGTTTGTGTGACTTAGAATTAAATCTGAATTTAGGTGAAACATCAAGGTATTTGTAAGATTATCATGGGTTGATATTATAATTTTGTGTTTTTCAATTACATCGCGATACTTTTTCTCGTCACTACTAATGAACACAAAAAATAAATCTGTAAGCTAGTGTTATATTGGAACCATGTACTATACTTGAGGACCAATGACCGATACATTATAAACTTGAAAACAAGGTAGAATTACGCCATTGTGGATTTGAGATTAGACAATAAAATTTATAAACCTTTACTCATGAATAATTTGACAAGTTAGTGATGAGAAAATGTCTCCTTCAAGGAATGGATCTTAGGGGGATAGCTTTTTCTATCGGGTGAATTTAAGATGATGAAAAGGAATACATATAGCGTAAGAGGTAGTTGTAGGATGAAGGTAGTGATCAGAGATAGGGATAACACCTATTGAATAATACTAAGGCAAGTATTGCACGAGTGATAGATAGAGGATTGTAAATGAAGCGAGTAAAAATGAAAGGTAAGGAAGATGTGATGAGGTATCTGATTTATATTTTAGTAATTTTGAGTTTAATAATTTAATGTTTTATAAAAGATAGGAGGGTTTGAAAGCAAGACGGAATATAGATTATGGGATGATATTGTTGGGTTCGGTGCCATGGTTCGTCCATGGAAAACACATTTCCATGGATGCGGAAGCATAGTCAAACGATTCTCAATCAATCTTTAAAACAAAACATTTAAAGTACCTTTTTGGGAACTCGTTCCACCCTTGACTTTGCCGCTCTAAGATTTTTCTGAAGCCATTCACGCATCCGTCCTCTAGAAGTATCCACGGGATCACTCGGCGCTTGGATCTCCATGTCTTCTTCTTCAACTCTTCTTCAAAATCTTGAAGATTTCCTCACCATGAAGACACTCTTCCTTGGATGAGTGGAGAAGAGAGTGGAGAAAGGGAGAGGGGCTCTCAAATTAGGCTTGCATGTGTGGTTAAAATGAGACCCCTTTCCCTCTTTATATTTCACTTAAGGTTTCTCTCAAAAACTCTCCAAAGTAAAAGATATCCACCAATGCCTTTATGACCGTGTGCGTGTGACCCTCTAGGCCCATGTATTGTTCTAGTTAATAACTTCAATGGCCCAATAACATTTATTGACCAACCTTATTAATTAACTATATCAACATATAGATCAATTAAATAAGGATAGATTTAACCCAATCGATAGGTTAAGTTTCTAGCCCGTGGGGTGCCAAGCTACACCTCGTGCTCTAGAAGATACTGAGTAGTCTCGTACTCTCTCATGGAACCTTTACCGTTATCGGTTATCGTCTATGTATATTCCATCATCCGTGCGAGACTCTCTAACCACTTAGGGCATGATTTATCATCAAACCCTAATACGCCATTCAATTAGTATTTATGCATATCGGGGATCATTGGAGAACGCCTTCTCCAATATCCTCACTACCATGGCCAGGGATTTTTCTACATCTTCTTCCTCGAGTCAATCTCCTCTCATACGAGGGAGGATGATCCCATCTTAACCACTCAATCATCTCTATAAGCTTCTTACTATATCTCATCCATATCTTATTTGAAACCTATGATTAGAGGGTCGTAAGTCATAGTCAAAATGTAGTCGTCCACTCGCGAGATGTCCTTGGTGTCTCAGGTCAGTGGATCACTTATACAACCGTGACTTGAATCAACCTGAATGACGTTTAGGTATAATACCATTTAGGGATTCGTATGGATCCATTCAGTGAACTCTTTCTCCAAAGAGCAACCACTATCTGTCCTTGGTGTTGCCACACTAATAGCCACATGATCAGCTATACTTATCATATAAGTAGGATCAGCTAGTGCTATTCTATTCGGATAATTCGATGTCTGTCTCGACTAACCATGGAATACAAATATTTAGAATACATGTTTAAAGATTAGTGATCAATATATTATGATCTCATCATAATACACTACATCATTGCATGTGTCCATGGACTTCATTACAAACATCACACAGAATAATAATGAACTTAAATATTTTATTCAATGAACTTGAATAAACATGGTAGTGTGATTGGCTTGACGACCACATAATATCCATCAGATACAAGGTGGTGAAGGTGGTGGAAGTAGAAGTTGAGTGATGAATGAGATAAAGATAGTAGTCTAGGTTTTCTTGGACAAATCGAGAGGGGTGACGAAACGAAAATGGTGTGCGAATTTTCGGTCTTTGTTATTATTTTCGCTTCAATCAAATAAAATTTTTAATTTGTAATCTTACTCAGGAATGTATAGTTGTGAGTAAGGTCATCTCCACAGTGATGTCTCTTAGAGTTGAATTTAATTAATAAGTAAGAGAGTAAACATACACCACTAGGTCTTTGTTTTAATGTCTAAGAGAGAACAATGAAGCATTTAATATAGATTTATAAAGAAAGTCCTCTTTAAATATTTTATTTAGACCTAAAATTTCATAGATATGTAGAAGATATATATTAGTGATTTTAGGAAATTTTTGTAGGATTTTTAGAGGTTGCTTGGTAAAAGAATTTTGAGAATTAATGTACGGAGGAAAGGTGTTTGATATAATGCCTAAAAGAAGAAAATGTGTTTATATGTAGTTTTGTAATGAAAAAAGTGGTTTTTACAGTATTTAATTTCAACATGTATATAGAATAGCAAGTATATCTTCCTTGATTTTATTATATATTTTTGAGATTTTTAATTGGGTTGAAAATATTTAAAATGGTTTTAATGATCGTTTGAAGAATTTGCACGAAAGATGTTTGTAGAAATGCCTTAATGGGAATTGTTTTTGATTTTTGATAGTTTGCTCAAAATTGACTTATTTCGAGGAGATGGATTGAGGATGATTCCTCAATCCGTGATTAATGTTCTACTAACTATAAAATTGAATTACTTACCAGATTATGCACCAGCTCAGGTCGTCGATTGCTCGTGATCCATCTCCAGCTGCGTCATCCTTCAGATAAGAATTCTTGAATGTCTCTTTCCTCCACTCTTCTCCCTCGTCAATCTCACTTCAGGTCACAGCTCTGTCACCATCGTTGACCGAGAGACCCAAGAGAGACGAGCAGACGATGGTGGATCAGGAATTACTCACGATCTCGGAGTCATCGATGGCTTCAGACTCGGTTCCTGGTCGAAGTATTCCTTCCAGGTAAATCTTCTTAGTTCTCACTTATTCTATCATTCTCTTCACGTTCTCCTTCAGGCTGCGCCGCTGTCACTACCGTCGACAGAGACAATCAGAAGAACATGAAAAAAGGAGGATCTTCCCCTCTCTAATTTTTATTCAGAAACGCGATTGAGAATTTGGTTAAAAGATAAATTTTCTGGCAACTTACAGCACTTTATAGGTCAGGAACGGTCTGAAGACCTTCCTGACCAATGTGGGATATTTTCGTCTCTAGTGACGAATCAGCGGAAATCCACCTTTTTGTAGCTAGAATAACGACTCCGGCGACGGAGACAGTGGAGGAAATGGGACAAAGTTGATGATGACTTTAGACCGTTAGATCCAAGTGTTGGGGGTTCAGCGGCTATGATTAAATCGTAGCTGTGGACCCCTTTTATTCTGGTAGATCTCTGCTTCGTCAACTGCACCACGTCACTGCGACTGTCCACGTGTTCATATTTCATTCGTCCAAGTCAGCGCTCAAGGCTGAGTTGTCGCTTGGAAATAAAAGAAAATAAAGAAAATAAAGAAAATAAAATAAAAAGACGATCTTGACTGTTCGATCTTCCGAAAGAAAATCGATGGTCAAGATTATAACATTGCTTTTAAGTAAGGCCCTTTTTGATACGGGCTTCAGGCCGGGTTGGCTCAAAGCCTAGTTGGATTTAAGTGTATTTTTCTTGAGATTGTGTGCCGATGGGCCGCGATCATTCTCTTGCCATCAATGGCCCGACCCGATTATGTTTGAGAAGTGCGGCTTTGAAAAATCCCATATTGCTGATTTAAAAAATCTGGTGCAGTATATAAATTCTGAAATTCTTGTCCTAATGAATTGAAATAACCTCACACTTACCTTGGGCGCTAGCTGGTGTTACCTCTGGTGCCTCTTTGAGGCGCTTGCCTTGGCTGTGCCTGCACTGCGCCTGTCGCCTGCGGCTGCGGCCTTGCCTACGATTATGGGTGGCGCATGCCGTGCATCTGCCTTGGCTGCGCCTTGGCAGCTCCTTAAGAGCCTATATTTTTATTTGTTTTATATGTATACTATTATTATTATTAATGTTATCATTATTACTATTATTGTTATTACTATTATTATTATTTTCCTTTATTATTTTTCTTCTTTCTACTTAATCAAATAATTTTATAATATTTTTTAACAATGCAAAAAGTCATTTAAAATAGGACATTTTGCATAATCGATGAAAAATTGCATAAAAATGGAATTTAATATAAAAATGCATCTTCATTTCATTAAATGACTTCATAACCCCTTAAAAAATGTTGATTTACATGCCTGATTTGTGGTACATCAAGGGGCACATGTGATGAGATTGTGACGCCGTAGGCGATACATGATGTGGACGACACATGACGATAGATGGGGATAGATGATGGTGGATAGTGATGATGAGTATAATCTACCTAAATGAAGTTGTTGAATAATGATAAATGTAAGGCACAAGACTAAACTTTGATCCATGTGTTCTTATGTATCAAGGCATCTTCTTGGTGCAGATCAGTGTTCACATTTCTCTGTCGGTCGTCTCTAAGTACTCAAGCCACCAAAAACACTCTTGATGGACATTCAAAACTTCACTTTCTTTCAATCCACGTATCTAGGAGGAATTGTTATTTAATATGTTTTTTAAGAAAGAACGGGGCCCAATTTATAGATAAAAGCATATATATTGATAGAGGACACAAATACAAAGCTACCCTTATTACTTCAGATCAATCGGAGTTCTGGATCGTCAGAAATCAAGCCATTAGGTTGGACAATTCCTAGCCATTAATTTAATCCAAATAATTCTCGCTCCTCTCCTTCGTCAGTGTTGTTATATCATTTTTTAGGGTTTTTTTCTTTTCGTCACATTAAATGTAGTCATTGGCTCGGATTGTCTCGTGTCATCCTCGATCGACAACTCTCACACTGCCACAAGTCGTCTTTGGAAAAGACAAAATCAAGGAATAACGGTTTAATATTATAATATTAATATATATATAACAAAGATAGTCCGGTTGTGATGTGGTACAAACAAGATTTCTCACATGTGCACCATGTGTGCACATTGTGCCATGTGTCTCATGACACATTGGACTATATTTTCAATGTTGACCAGTCAAAGTTATGGAAAATCAATATTTTAAATTTTTGCGCCTCAATCTGTGCGTGGCTTTTTATGCGAAAAGAGTATGTTTATGATGGGGCCACATCACGCCTGCAATTAAAAAATTAAGAAAAAGAAGTCATTAGTAATAAATGCAATTATGGCATTGCTAATCGCTATACCATAATTATTTGTGTTTAATGATTGGCTGACACCACTAAGATTTAATGATTGGCCATCGCCAATCAGTAATCGCAACCACTAGCTGGTTTCTATTCGACAAATTGAACGGTGGCACATGGCTTAATGTAAAGAAAAAACTGAAAAATATCTTAGACTTTATATAAAATTAAATACAACCTAGAAAATATAAGTAAATACATATTTTGATGTAGAAAAATCATATCTTCATGAACATAATGTCAAAAAGATTAGGAAAAAATAATATTCATCATGTCATGGATGGATGATGGTGAAATAGAATGGGGAAAGAGGAAATGATAAATTATATTCATTATATTTATGAATATAGTATTGAAACATATAGGAAAAATAATATAGTGGCTCAAAAATTGATTTTCTTTTAGAATTTGTTAGAAAAGTGCCCAAAATACTTAAAGATTTAGGAAAATTAAAATATCATTTGAAAAATATAAACAATTTGAGGCTTGATGATAGGCACATATAAACAATTTGATGTAAATAAACATGTAAATATGTCCATATTAACTTATCAAATGCGTGTTATCAATACATTCATCAAATTCATGGTATTATGAACAAGTTGAACTATTTTTCACCATTTGTAAACTCCAAAACATCCTTGGGGTTTCCCAGATTTTGGGGGATTATTAGCTATTATGTCTTCTTATTTCAAGATTCATGGACATATCGTACTTTTGACATTAAATTTTCCTTTTTTTCCATTTGATCTAGTTTAGCTGAAACTAATAAGTTACGAACACCTGTTGATCACCTTTTGCTTTGATGTACGATGATTTTTGTATCTCTCTCTTAATCTCTTGTGAACACAGTAAAAATTTTTGCTGCATCATAATCATACCATTACGATCACATTGAATTTAACTCTATCAAATACTCCTTGATCTTCATATATTTGTACAATCATCAACTTACTATCTTTTTTATCCCAAATACTCCTTGATCTTCATATATTTGTACAATCATCAACTTACTATCTTTTGATCCCATATTGGGCCACTTTATTCACACCTTTCTCACACATACATTTTTTCTGGATAATTATGAAACACAATGATGGTATCTTTGCCCTTTTTGCTTCATAAAAGTATCTCTATTCCTCTTTGGCATTATCATCTAGCTACCATTCAGTGTCCAAGCTTCAATAAGGAATTTGGTAATATTTCTAGATGATCATCTCTGGACGGGGGTCAGTGGGAAGGTTTACTTTAGAGATTTGTGAACTACGAAAGTTGGGCAAGCTCATACAGGGATACTTTGGACAAGCATCTATCTGGAGTATCTGAATTGAGATGACACAATGCAATAGCATCATTGAGCTATATTTTGCATTATTCATCATGTTCATAGTTAAAAAATCTTCCAAAGTTCTGCCTTGTGTTGCTTTGGATTCTTGTAGAAGTGACTTTGTGTACATGACATCATAGAATAGAAAATATTTTGACTCAAAGTCCAATCACGATTGGACTTTAAGTCAAAATATTTCTATAATACTTCATTAACTAGGAGAATATAAGTGCAGAGCTCAATGATCTAATCATATGCATGGATGAGATACCAAGTATGATTAGGCCCTATGGTGTCAAGTCATCTACCCACATTGAAGAATTTCTATCATGGATGGTTGACTAGGATATCGTTAGTTACTACAGGGAATCGACGCAGTCTATCAACGTTAAATGCCATCAACTCTCGTTGACGTTGATAAATTATGGATGACGTTTAAAATTTCAACTGCATTTTTTACTAAATCTAAGTTAGAAAGCATTAACCAGGGAAAGTCAACTGCCCTCATTGACCTTGACTTAAGTTATAATCAGCAGACATTGCCTTCGACTGTTGATTGACCGTTAGTCATTGTTGTTTAGATGTGTCAAACCCTGCTCATTATATGATTTTATATGCATTGCTTTATTTTTCTGTGGATTAGTATACCGGCGACGTTTAAAATGTCAACCATAATGTTTACTAAATCTAAGTCGGAAAACATTGACCAGGGAAAATTGAACTACCCTTGTTGACTTTGACTTTGACATAACGTCAACCACTCGTCATTGTCATCCAGACGTGCCAAAACCTCCTACTTCATTGTTTCTCTGGATTTATACTCCTTATAATTTCCCTGTAATTAATTACCCTAGACAATTAGGTCCTTAGGGAACATATTAAACAAAAGGGTACACACGCTATTAAATAAAAGATGAGGTCTGTGGAGTAATTATTTAAAACTGTCAAAAAATTCATATAAATGGGGAGATGGGGAAAAATTGGTATTTCTCTCCCGCCATCCGCTTCTTATAAACTATCTTTCTCCGCTCTGCAGATTCGAAGAACGATCGAAAGCTGCCCATTTCCCGATCTTCAGTCTTCTGCGTCATGATCTGTTCAGTTGATTCTACGTTGAACTCGGTTTTTTTTTCCGATTTATGATGCCCTGAACAACGACGAGGGTTATCTTTTTTTTTTTGAACCAAACGACGAGGGTTATCTACGTCTCTCATTTGTTTGAATTGTGGGAACCAGAATCAACTAGAGTTATCCCAGGTATGTTCTTCATACTCATGGTCAAAGAATAACATGAGCGTGTAGGTCAATTTTCGTGTGATCTTTGAATGTGAAAGATAAATTTTGTCGGAAAATGAAATGCGCGCATGGATTGGTGCCTGGAAGCCTGGAAAAGTTGCTGGATTGTTTAAATTGCTCACTTCTATGGATAAAAAAATTGTAAAAATATGTGATTTTGCGCACGGCACGGTAATATTTGCGAAGAGGGAACGGTAGATTGATGGGAATCCGCGTGAATTGCTTTTGATTTTCTATGCTTCTGGAGGCGCATAGGTATAGTAGATTAAAATGAGTTACATGGCCAACCTTAGAGATGAACATTTCAATTAACGGAAAAATGGGTAAAATACCTAATATAAACATTAACTAATCTTGGGATTCCACAAAATTATTCGTTTAGTGTGAGAAAATGTTCTTCTTATTCTATGAAAAATCCAAAAACTTCCCAGGGGGACAACACATTACTTGAGTCCTCCTGGATACCCCCACCTTATGTGGATATGTGGAACTCTCCACGTTCTCTTTCAAGAACACTACATATTCCGCTCTTTTTTATGCATTCTTTTTATACATCATGATGGATAATGTTTCAGCTATACTAAAATGAGGTGAAATATGATATGGAACCCCCATGATCCACTAAAAGAGAAATGCTGTAATTTTTCCGCAATATAGAGCAATGTCAATCCCCATCCGATGACTTGTTCAAGGCCAATCAAGAAAAACGAAAAGGAAAGAAGAACCAGTGAACGATGTATGGATGAATTGTGGCAAATGTGAATGCGAAGGACGAAGCCGGATCGGCCTACCTTCACCTTGAGATCGCCACAATGACTTCCTCCTGAGATAGGTTGGAGTATCTCCTTGCGACCCCCCCAACTCCTGCAAGAACTTCCCGATTTCAAAAAACTGCATTTCTTTAGGAAACAATCCTCTTATTTAAAGACTCCCTTGGCCCATTCGAAGTTATTAAAGGCCTGCATGCATCCCAACATGTGCGCTTCTTGGTTTGTATTTCGGGGGTAAGCTCGTATCAAAATATTGGGACATTTCCCATTTGTGATGTCTTGCGTCCTTCTTGTCAGATCCTAAATATGGTTCGTGCTGAAATTATACTTGACTTCAATTCTATCTCAACTATATCGGCCTTCTCTTCATCTTTGTCTTCGCCTTCAAGTTTCCTGGCCTCTACTCTTGAAAAAGGTGCTCATTGATCCACCTCTATTTTTCTATGATGAGTTCATTTCAGCCATAAGAATGGAAAGAAATGGAACTTTTAAATGAATTATATTCTTGACCATATTTCTCTCTTGGAAATTGTTTCTGGAATAATATCTTCAGTATTCCGCAACGTTTTCTCTGTTTTTCGTTGGTATGCATGTTCTTGTTGAAATTAATTAAGCAACGAGTCTTCTCTTCAGTTTCCAGAACACTTTTTAACACTTGAAATAAAAAAGTATTCATAAGATCAATTCGTAAAAAGAAATTTTAGATAAAACTAAAGAAAGTAAAAAAGTTGGCGTGAACAAAAATCAGGAGAGCTTTTGGCCTCTTTCCCTGGAATTTTTTCCATTCAAATAAAAATGCCTTAATTTAATTTTTTTTTTCAAAAAACGCACTCTGTATTGGATTTTCATCTTGAAATTTCACATCACTTAAAATATAAACTATTTTAGAAAAAGACGATTATCATTACCTATAACAATTGTGGGGAGCCAATCAATAAAAATGTTTGTATGGTATTTTTTTCATTATGTAAGTCCTATATTTTGTTGCACTGTCTTTGTGCAGACGGCAGTGATCCTTAACCCTTGCTTGAAGTTGCTTAAAATAAGGACGAACCTTGGAAATCAATGTCTAGCAATCTATTTGACTTTTCTTCATGGACATCGTTTATATCAGAGATTGAAAAGACGTCCTCTGTAAGTCCTATTTTTATTTTGAGTCTATCTTGTGATACTTCCATTATACCTCTCAAACCATACTCTCATAACTCTTTAAAAAAAGGTATTATTTTATTCATTACAAGGAACTGTATTTGCAGTCAATCAATAATACCTCACATGTCTCTGTTTCAAAAAAAAGTATTATTTTATTCATGCAATGTTCTTAGAGATTGTAAATCCAAAGCCCTAACCTGGTGTCTGCGGACATTAATGAGAAGTATCATGGAATGTGATGACTAGTTGCCGCCGCCTCCTCACAATTAAGTTAATCCCAGTAAAATAAATCCTGTTAACCAAAACAATGATGTGAAGATGTTCTCTGTACACATTGGGATTGTGTGCTTCATTGAGGCTGGCTGGTAGTTGTGAAGAGCTATCCCATGGGCCTTATGAGATGGGCCTCATGGACTACATTAGGAGGGAAGAAATTAAGCAAAGAAATATAAACCTCATGGCTGACACCTTCCCTCAAGTTGGTGTGTAGATGCTCTAGATGCCCAACTTGCTCATCGGCTCACTGAATAAGGTTTCTGCGAGTCCATTGGTCAAGATGCCATCCACTCGGTGATTTGACTGAACATATTCAGGATGAACAATCTCCTGATCAATCTTTTCTTTGATGAAGTGGTGATACTCTTCAACATGCTGTCTATTTATGTTGCACTAGATTGTGCGTAATGGTATCTCTGACTTGCTGTTAAAACGAGGGGATTGTTGTACCTTGGTGTTCAGTAGTCAGATCCTTTAGGATGCTCCTGATCCACAGGATCTCACAGATACCTTTGGGGACAACTCTAAAATCTCTCGCCAAACAATTAAGTTTCCGGGAACTTTTTCGAGGACAAAGTCCTGTTATTGATTTTCCTATCATTACGTCATAGCCCACAACATGGCTGCGGTACAATTAAAAAGGAGAAGGGACGACTTTCACTTGGTGGTCATCTCAGTCTACGGGCTGGTGAACCCGGTTCTCATTGCATCCCCTTGGGGAGAGCTGGACAAGGTGGTCTCAAGATATCAAGATTTACCTCTACTGTTCGGGGGTGATTTTTATGTGATGCTTGAGGCAGAAGACAGACCTAATGGAGCGGGAGGACAGGACCTGTGATCTGAAGAATTCTGGGCACTTATTGCAGAGGCATCGCTAAAGGAAATGGGGCTGGGGGATTGTACATACACATGGTGGAGCTCGGCGGGCCCTACAATTCTGTCGCGGACGGATTGATTTCTATGCTTGGTGGAGCTCCTTGAACAATTCCCGCTGACAGATATGAGGTTGCTTCCTCAACCTTTGTCAGACCACACTCTGATAATTTGGCATTCACAAAAGAGAACCTCGTGATCCACATATTGTAAAATGGACAGATCTTGGCTTCAAGAGGAGGCTTCAAGGACGAGATAGCAGGGTGGCGGACAGAAGGTCTAAAGCAGGGGTTGGCCAGTAAAGCTGTCCAACAAAATTGGAGGCCTATGCAACCATTTCTTGGAACTGAGAAAACATATAAGAGATAAGCGAAATGGAAGGCGAGTCGAAGTTCTAGCCAAAATCAGGGTTTTGGATGACCCAGAATATGTCAGATGTTTATCACAGGAGGAAGCAAGAGAGCGCCATAAACATAGAGAGGCAATGGCAGAGGAGGATAAGAAAGTGGAGATTGATTGGAATCAGATATTGAGGTGCTGTTCAAGGGAAGGATGGCTTCTACTGATGGGGCTATCCATGAGTTGGAGGAACTTAAGGCAGCCTGGTTTCCTTGGTAGAGAAGAGGGTTTGAACATGTGTTGATAGAGCGAGATTGGCCTGTAAGGCTCTACTGGGAGGGGCACCGACTCGTCAGGTGATCATCCCTTTTAATGTATCAAAAAAGAGAAAAACACCCATAATTATGCATAATGAAAGATCACTAAAAATATTTAACTAACTTTCAAGTAGAAATGCTTTAGGGCATTCAGTTGGGGCACAAATGAAACATTTTGAAGTAATCGCAAATCATGGACTTAAGACTGCTGGTGATGCAATATGTACTTACATCTATGAGAGTCGTCAACAGCTCACACAAAAGGACTACAGGCCTGTCCAAATAGGCCCAATAATTTCACTTACTTAAGCAGGCTATCGGAGTGGAGAAAGCAGCTTTTGAATCTTACGTCCAGCCCTGCGACCAGAACAGGTATCTACATCGAGTGCACGGCATTGTCCATCCCCCGGTTGACAATGTTGTCCAGTCCACTGGCCCCTTCTTTCTCTCTGTCCACTCTTCCCTCTCCCCTGCTCTACTTGCAATCTCATTGTGAACATTGTTGTGGAATTCATCAAGAATATTTGGAGTTACAAAAGAGGGTCGCCCCAGCTGATGCCTGTGTGGGGAGGGACTTGCCCCCCTGCTGTGAACACTGCCCAACTGTGGTGCAGCTGTGGTCATATGGCCAGTTACTTTTAAATCCAAGATCAAATTGTGTTGAAGAGTTTGAATCACATACCAAGAACTGAATCTTTGATACACCTCTGTGTATCGTCGCCCCAGAAAACCCCAGAAAATACTTCGGTCTTCAATTCGGATTGTATTATTTGAATACTCAACACCAACGTAGCGTTTTGGTAGAAATGTCAACAGTAGAAGAAGAAAATCAAAGGAAGATAGATGAGGAAAAGATGGTCTTCACGCTCGATCAGCTCCACTCCGGCCTCGGACTCCCGCTGCTCCGGCCTCCGGTCGCTCGACCACTCAGTCTTGAAAATAACCGTCGTGCTCCATTTCCCGCTTGAGTTGGCTTTAAAGTTACTCTCACATGCGACCCCGCACATGTCAGTAAGTACTCTTCTTTGTCTCTTCCTTTGTCTCTCATACTTGCGTGTAAAGAACATATCAATACTCTGCCCTTGTTGATTCAGCTTGTCCTCAAGCTTGAAGTTAGGAAAACTCTTCTGCAATTGATCAACTCATCCCCAAGTAGCGTCATCATTGGAAAGATTTGCGCACTTAACCAGTACCTCAGGTCCCTGCGATGTGATACGGGTTTGGATGATAGCTTCGGGGTAGACCTGCCATTGCCAATTGTTAGCGCACATATATATATATATATATATTCTTGTTAGATGCACATTTACCTTTTTGCCCTTATGTATGTCTTCTAGATGGCCTCTCATAAAAGGCCCAATATTGTAAAAACCCATGTTAACATCTCAAATAGAGATGTGTGGGCGTCCTAGAAGAATGAAGCGTTTTTCTTTCTCTTCTTGAGTTAACCCTAACAGCCGCCAAGGGTTACTGAGTGCAAGACCAACACCAATCATGAGTTAGAAACTGCGGAAATGGTTGAGCCATCATTGTATCTGTTAGCCAGTGCTCTTTTGTCATTCCAGATGATAAATTGTATATTGGACCCTAGTTATTGGGCTGGGCCAATCTCTTCTGTTATGTCCTTATCAGACATTTAAAAGGATCCAGGCTATTTGGTCCACGATAGCCTGGAATCCCTTTTCTTGTGTTATATCCTCATTGGACATAAGTAAACGGATCCAGGATATCGGGTCCATGATGGCCTGGACCCTATCTTTCATGTAATAGCCAAGGGTACTTAACCCTAGGGCGCAGCTCTATCAAATGACTACAGATCTTCTTGTTTCTTCTTGAGCTTCTTCTTCTGGAGGTTCTTCCTCTTAACCCTAGGATTAGGGTTCACAGGTGTTTCTCAGTATCTCCCAAAGCTTTTTGATTAATGAAGCATGAAAAATTGGATGAATCGAAGAATGGTTAGGACCGTCTAATCGGTACGCGACTGGACCAATTTTTTGTAGAATGGTGTACGGGTTGAAAAATTTGGACCTAACTTATCAAAAGGCCTCTTAGCTAATGACTTCATTCGATACTACTCTTCTTTGTCTCTTCCGTCATCTCTGATACTTGCGAGTAAAAAACGTATCAATCTTCCACCCTGATCCTCGCCAATCGATTTCCTTTTTGCAGGCAACACCCACACCCGCCTCTTTTTTCTCCGAGATCTGAAGGACCAGGCGATCACCTAACTCCCTCCATGCTGAAGAAAGTCAGAAGGTGCCAAATAAGAGATGGCTCCCATATTGCCTTCCACTCTGTGGGATGAGTCAACCATTCTCATATAGCCATTCTCAATGCTGAAATCAATTTCAAAGGCGAACTGCTGTAATTTTTTCACAACTCTGTGTTCACACACTGATGATGATACCACCCAACAACTTATGCAGCAGTGACCACACCAAACCTTGCATGGTGACGCCACTTTTTGCTGGAAGCTCCTCTTGGAAAATGCCTGAAAACCTCTGTTGACAACTCCACATGGCAACACCACACTATTGGACGGCTGATGATAACAATGACGATGATCACTGGCGTTAACACCGATGATAACTCCCTCACTGACGAATACTGTGCTGACAACTCCCTAGCAGACGTCTCCCCCTCAGCCAACTCCTGTGTGGAGGTTGATGTTGGTGCTGACGACCCCATTGCACCAAGGAGTACATCATTGCACCAAGGAGGTCGACAATCCCTAGCGCTGACACACACCAACGGCAGCTTCTATAGGCCCAGTCTTCACTCTGGGACAATGTCCTGTCTGGGTCACTGAAACCCTAGCCCACATAAGAAAATAATTGAGATTTACTTTGATATACACACAATAGTCACACACATACTCCTTAATAAACAGGGATACTAACATGGTTCGTACACTGGTGGGTCAGTTATAATGGGCTGTTAGTAGGATAGAAAAAATACAATTAAACGGAGATAGGTGTCTGCAGCTAAGACAACCTATGAAGAATAAACCTCCTCTGCACAAAAAAAAGAACAAGAATGGTCTTCCACCAGGCAGTCAGACTGTTAGTTCCCAGTCTGTAGATCCAGATTGATGTGAACTAACAGTTCAATTACAGGTTTTGTCTCAGCTTCGCAAATGGATGGGTCAAAGACTGTTCAGGACCTGATGCCCACTCCAGAGTCTCAACAAGGACAACAGATCAGCAGCCGGAAGATCAGAAAGACCTTCCCTGCAGCCCTGGTGAACAACCACAGCCAGAATGTCAGAAGCCGATGCCACAGCTCTGGTGACGATCAGATTACTGTTCTGAAGGCCTATCAGAAGGTGTTTGTTACTCACAGAAGATTGGAGGGCCCCAAGAACACAAGCTTTGGTGTTAGGAACAGGTCAATTTAATTGGTAAATCTTTTATAGTTTCGTCAATGCAGTACAAAGAAACATATTTTTTAAGAAACGACACAAAGAAACAGATGGTATCAAGCGTTGGTGTAGAACAATTTGAAAATTCTATTTTGTTTTTCTATTCTTTAATACTGATTGTAGCCATATTTTCTTCTGCATCTATCTTGCCTTTAACCAGGGATGCTTGGGAATTGGCTGTATTTTCTTTGTTTATTCCGATTTGTTCACGCTCAATTTATGTTCTGGGTACTTATTACATGATATTCATGTTTTGTGTTTATAGGACGACAGTAGTGCCATATCTAGAGCTTATGAATCTTTTCTATCCGAGTATCCTTTATGCTATGATTACTGGAAGAAGTATGCAAGTCATAAGGCACGGTTATCATCATCTACTGATCAAGTAGTGGAAGTTTTTGAGAAGGCCGTGAATGTAGCTACCTATTCAGTTGATTTATGGGCCGATTATTGCTGCTTAGGGATGCAGCTTTTTGAAGACATCGATGATGTTCGAAGGTATGTTGTAGCTGTGTTATGATAAATGCTGTCTGAATTATCAATTTTTGTTTTGTGATATTGGTGGAATGTGGTTGATTTCAAATTTAAAGTGAGTTTACGGCTTGTTTTTGCTGATTTAATTTAGAGATTTAGAAGGTCAATATTGCCAGAGGTTAG
The DNA here is from genome assembly GCF_029677425.1 of Wolffia australiana. NCBI lineage: Eukaryota > Viridiplantae > Streptophyta > Magnoliopsida > Alismatales > Araceae > Wolffia > Wolffia australiana. Next base: position 4,188,041 of record NC_135839.1, on the reverse strand, counting down.
AGTGGATTGAATGTGTTTCTCAACAATGCTGGGCTCTTAGATACTTTAAATTTTTCCTTCAATGTAAGAGTTAAATAGAGGGTTGATATATTCTTTTGTCACCTTTCAAAGCATAGTATGCTCACTACGGAGGATGTTTCTGTATGCGCTTAGTTATGCATAGATAAAATATTTGGTCAATTGTGCTCTGTTTTAGGGTTACTTTGAAAAATTTGAATCCAGCGACCAATTTTATTTCCCTATTTATCTTAACTTCATCAGAAGATCAGTGAAGACAGGACTCATTTTAGACGCATCAAATGAACTCCTGTACATGTTTATGTTGATAAGTTAAGCTTGTTAGTAGTTTTACATCCATGCCAGAATTGGATCTGCATGATTGTTTGTGGGCCAGCTTAATGACAAACTTTTGGAGTAGCCCAAAATGTTAATGCCTAATATTCAGTCACACCTTATAGTTACGTGCTGGAGAACCTCTGTACTGGACCTAGTGGCTCTGGGATGGTATCGTAGATCTGTATTTTATGAGACAAATTACATCCTCTCATGCTTTCCATACTGTTAGTTAGTATTAGATGGATCTGTTAGAAATTGCCCTCCAGCTCCCTGGATCTCCTCCTGTCTCCTTCACGTTCAGCTTGGGTTTCCCAGGAAAAAACAGAAAACACACATCTATCGATTTCTCATAGAGCTGGTTTAAATACCAGTTAGTACATTTGAAATGCTCTGGGCCCATTATCGTTTGGTCACTTATTCTCTCACGTGAGAGAATAAGTGACTTGTGCACGTGGGTCCACTTTTAGCATCTGGCCCACTTACAGAGAGAAAAAGAGAGAAAAATAATATGAGGAAAATAGAAAGGTAATAGAAACGAGATAAGATGGCTGGCTAACACCCCTCCTCAAGCTGGGTATGAATGTTGATCATGCCGAGCTTGGACTCCAGCCGCTGGAACAGAGGACCAGGTATGCCTTTCGTGAATACATCAGCTGTCTGCTCCAAGGATCTCACAAATGTGAGAAGAATAAGACCTGCATCAATCTTTTCTTTGATGAAATGGCGATCAATTTCAATATATTTTGTGCGGTCATGCTGGACAGGGTTATGAGCTATTGCAATAGCGGACAGGTTGTCATAGTAGAGCTTCATAGTCGACTGAGCCTGGAATAACTTCAGATCTTCTATTATCCCTCTTATCCGCAGACCTTCACAGATCCCATGAACCAAAGCACGGAACTCTGCCTCAGCACTTAAACGTGCCACAACCTTTTTGTTTCTTGCTCCTCCAAGTAACCAGACTGCCACCAATGAAAGTGCAGTACCCAAATGTGGATCGCCTGTCTACTGCAGAACTGGCATAATCAGCATCCGAATAAATTTCAACAGATAGTCCACCAACTCGAGTAAACAGGATGCCTTGTCCAACAGTTTTCTTGAGATATGTGTTGGTACTATTTGCTGCCTGTGGATGAATGTCATAGGGATCACTCATGAACTGACTCAGAATACTCACTGCATGTGATATATCTGGGCGAGTATGATTCAGGTAAATTAATTTCCCTATGAGTCTCTGGAAGGAGCCTTTGTCCACTGGGGAACCATCATCACCCCTTCCCAATTTAACATTCATGTCGACTGGGGTATTTTCTGGCTTGGAATCTCGCATTCCTGTTTCATCAAGTAGATCTGTAATATACTTGTGTTGTGAGATAAACATATGCCTTTTAGAGTGTGCCACTTCAATTCCCAGGAAATACTTCAGGGTTCCAAGTGACTTGATCTCAAATTGTTCAGATAGTTTGCTGCTCAATCCTGAATCTCTTCCCTGTCATCTCCTGTCATCTTCCAGAGATACTATGCTTGATAAATAGTGTATGATCACCGTCACTCTTCCAATAACCGAAACTTCTTATGGCTAGGGCAAATCTTCCAAACCTAGCCCTGGGGGACTGCTTAAGGCCATGCAACGCTTTCCTTAGTTTGGAGATAACATTTAGTTGATCTGAGAGCTGGTATCCTGTGGGTGAAGACATATATACGTCCTCCTCCAGGTCACCATGCAAGAATGCATTCTTTACGTCAAATTGGAGGATGTTCCAGCCAAGTTTTGTTTCCTAAGCAAGTAAGATCCTTACAATGGACTTTGGTACTGTGGCAAATGTCTCAAAATAGTCAATACCATAGGACTGAGTATAACCTTTGGCAACCAGTCTAGCTTTGTATCTTTCTAGGCTTCCATCAGCTTTAAACTTAGGGGTGCACACCCACCTGCATCCAACCACTCTCTTCCCTTTAGGTAGGATAGCAAATTCCCATGTCTGATTTCTCTCCAGTGCTTCCATCTCCTCATCCATGGCCCTCTTCCACTCTCTGCTTTCAAGTGCATTTGACAGAGTTCTTGGAATAGATATATTTCTGAGAATACTCACAAAACTTGCATACTCATGGCCCAGTGGACCATAGTACACATTATTACCAAGTGGATATTTTGGTGTCTGTCTACAACTTCTCACACCCTTGCGCAGTGCTATCGGCCACCTCAAGTCTTCTGCAGCTTGGCTGCTCTCTTCTTCATCCACTGGTCCTTGACCTGATAGTTGTTCATCCACTGTCTCCATATTCTCAGCAGTGACTTCCCTCTCTAATGTATCTGTGGTTGGAAACGTGTGTTCAACTGGTTGTGAACTTCCTGTGGATTGGTCGACTTGCGACAGTGTCCTCTGAGATGTATTAGTGTTCACTGGCTCTGGTGAAGGTTGCATGACCTCCTGGGGTATATGACTCTATTGGGACCAGCTCTCATGAGGCAGAGAAAGGAATTGGGAACCTTGTGGCTGTGGATATGACTGAGTGGCACATTCTTCTGGTTGGGACTTGAAGTACATCACCTGTTCACAAAAGGTAACATCTGCAGAAGTAAGGAATCTTCTGGATTCAGGGTGATAGCACCTGTATCCCTTCTGGGTACTGGAATAACCAACAAAGACGCTCTTGATTGCCCTTGGATCCAGTTTCCCAGATTGCACATGCACATATGCTACACCAAAAAACTCTGGCCATCAATCCAGTCTTCAATCTCCCCCTGGAAAGGTTGACATCAGTGAAAACTATTCTGCTGTCGTGTATTAAAGCATGAAGACTCATGGGTGATGCCTATCTCCGTTATGTACTGACAGTGGCATTAAAAATACTCCCGAGTTTTATCAGACCTACGTTTGATCTGAACGCCAAACTGATTGTGGATCATTTGACAGAACTGCACAAGAGTCGATGTAACTTCTGCCTTAGAAGTTAGCTGAAAGAGCCACGTAAAACGAGTACAATCATCGCTAAACACTGCAAATCACCAGCAACCTGATAAATTCGTCATTGAACATGGTCCCCATACATTGCTATGGATACAGTCAAAGGGAAGTAAATTTCGTCATTCAAACTTCTAAATGAAGATGGTTTGTGCTTAGCCAATTGACAGGCTTCACACACCAAAGTACTGACATCAAAACCATTACAAATTGTTGGAAAACATAACTTCATAAGTTCAAAGGCTGGATGACCAATACGCCAATGAAGCAACTGAATCCTGTCTATGGCCTGAGAAAGCTTCGTTGAGGAGAGGCAAACGGTGGGACGATCTTCGAGTAGGAGCAAGCCATCTTCCTTCCTAACAGATGAAGTCCTCTCCACAGACACCTTTTCACACAAGAAACAAACATCACTATCTAGTATAAATCTCCATCCAGTATCACAAACTAATCTTTGTAATGATATCAATTGCGCCTTAAGCTCAGGCACATGTAAGACCCATTTCAGAATGCATGCATGGTTGATACGAACATCACCAGTGCCAATCACCAGTAGTATGCCTCCCCCTGCTGTGAGAACTTTGCGTGGTTCACTCATGGACGAATAAATTGGCCAGCAACAGGTGTTGTGGGTCAAGGTTGAAGAACATCATCCTGCCCAAGCGGAAAAGTAGAACACTTTCTATTGGCTATAGCTTTCATCAAGCAATTGAATCTTAACATGGTATCAGAGCAAAGTTTACAGGATCAAATCCCAAGAACAACACAGTGTGTCTGGGAACTGCATTGGCCAGTGGCAGGTGTTGTAGGGGACTATTGGAGACCAACATCTAGCCTATATGCTAACAATATAAGTAGGGACCTTGAGATCAGCTATAACTTTTAGCATAGTGGTAGGAGCTCAAATTCTAACACATATGTTGGATCTACAAAAGACCCATTAAATTTCACAATTCTTAATTATTCCCATCTAAGAAAAATTAAATTATATGTTGGACATCCTGTTTGTTTCGTTTTTGGTTTCTTATGTTGGGACTTTTATGTAGTTATTTAAGGGTTAAACTTTCTGTTGACTTTGTATGGCACAGTGAGAGAGTGAGGGAGAGAGAGAAACAGAGGGAGAAGAAGAACAAGAAAAGAGAATTGTATTAAGAGGTAAAAAGATAACAATAGAAATCCTAATTTGTCTCTCTTTTATAGAGAGACAAATTAGCCGTTAATAACGGCTAGTAAAACTAGCCGTTATAACTTACCCGATTCCTATATGGAATCGGGTAATGGGTCTACCCGGACCCGATAAGGGGGAAAAACGCAATAAAATTATTTAGGCTTATAATTTGCCTATACATTCAACACTTTCTATTCATGGATGACTAGCCGTTGTTGAATTATGATATCAGACTTTGCCCAAACAATGTGTTCTTGGGCAGAGAGTGCTCTTCCCTGCCACCCTATCTTCATTCCAGTCATTCCAATCAAATCAAAACATTGTATCACATTAACTGCAACTCAAGGCTGTGCCCACAGTCTGCTGAAGGAATTTCAGACCCCAAGTTTCCCAGTGGGTATCCCTATACTGAAATATGCAGACAGCACCGTATTTTTCATGGAGGGATCAGTGGTGGAAGCCAAGAACCTCTCCAGACTAGAAGTTTTTGTACATTGTTTGGGACCTCACACTAACAGCGCCAAATCACCTTCTGATGGTTTCGGATTGTTGCAAGAGGAGAAAGGCATGTGCTCTATGGCCTTGGGCATGTCGATTGGGATGTTACCCATTAGCTATCTAAGCCTCCCATTTTCAGGGTTTCATCTCAAGAACATGGATGGGCAACCAGTCATGGAGAAGGTGGAGTGGAAGCCAGATGGATGGCAGGCCAGAGTACTGTCACGGGAGGTTTGCCTGGTGTTGCCATGTGCTCTCAGCACTCCCCATCTTCTACCTCTCAGCCCTGAAATTACCTGTGGGTATTGGATGTAACAGCAGAATCTTTTGACAGAGCAAAAAACCATTCTTACTTCTTTTCATTTCTTAGGGTTTATACATACAGATACAATGTGAAACAAATTACCGTCTTGCCCCTTAATGAGAAGATACAAAAACAATGGGAAATATGACAAAAGCCATATTTCCTCAATTTTGTGCCCACGTGGGCATCACGTGTAGGCCTTTGTTTACAGACAAACCCATAGAAGACTTGATGAGGAGATTCCTATGAAAAAACTCAGGGTTGGGAAAAGAGAGGGAAGTTGGACTTGTCTCTTGTGATGTAGTCTGCAAACCGTTCAACCAAGGGGTCTCGGGATATTGAAACTACAAGCCATGAACCTAACCCTGTTAGCTGAGCGGGTGGGCAGACTCATGGGACCAGACATGGATATAGTTATGCCAATCTTAGAGGACAGCTATGGGTCATAAACTTGGAGCAGGAAAGGGCCGCCCTGGTTGGAGGATCGTCCAGCATTCTAGCAGGGGCTGAGGTAGGTGTTGCCTCAAGTCAGGGAATTTTTTGGCCTCAATCGTGGGAACACCTCCATTTTTCCATTACTGGCTAGACTGGTTGACTAGAGGCACACTAATGGAAGAGTTTCCACACCTGTTTGCCCTTACACGACCCATACCACAATTCGGAATGGATATGGTGGCTTGTGGAATCCAGACTTGGTCGACAACTTATTGGACCTGCGAGCTGAGGATTATCTGATGATGTAACAGTCCATATTACATTTGAGACCCGTGCATCAGACACAAGACAGTTGGGGTTGGATAGCACATCCTTCTCTGTCCGAGATATATATGTGCAGATCATACATATAACCATGCGGAAGAACCAACGACCACCAGTGATTGTCATGTCATTTGTAAAGTAAAGATCCCCTGAAGGTGCCATGTTTTGGTTGGTTGCTCCTCTGAGGAAGGATGGCGACATGGGTTGCAGGAAGAGATGGTTCCCGAAAAATTCGGGGTCGTGTGTTTTGTGCACAGGGTTGAAGAAGTCTATTCTCATCTCGTCTTTGAATGCACACTTGCCTGGGCAGTATGGGCTAGCCTGCTAATCTTGGGTGGTTGGCTCCTTACAGAAGGAAGCCTTCTGGGATTCTTTACAGAGTGACGCATCTGGGGGGGGGTGTGCCCTTTTGCATTACTCTTGGCAATATGGTTGCATAGAAATCAGGTTATGTTTTAGGGGAGGGCGGCATCGCTAGATGGAGTTTTACAAGCATTGCCAACTCTTGCATTTTCTTGGTTTAGAAAGATGTGACCAGAGAGAGTGGGGGGTCTTTGGGTCTCATGTGTATCCATCAAGTATATATTTATACCACACCAGGAGGATCACCGACCTTGGGTGATCTTCTTCTCTTAAAAAAAAAACTTGGTTTCGGACCATGATTTCCTAAGGCCTAGGGAGTGGCTTATCAGTCCTACCAGTGAATCTCAATTGCTTCTCAGGTGGTTTCTATTGAAGATAATTCTATTTCGAGGATTGGAGTAACCGTTTGCTTCAATGATGGAACCCTAAACATGAGTAAAAGCTAGATTTCCCCACACCCTGGGACGGGGCAAGCTGCGTCCTGTATGTCATATGGGGATTCAAGCCCATTCTGCCATATCCTGTCTTGGATATGTTCCATCTGTCGATGCCTGCATCCTGTCCTTCCTGTCTGGCTCCTCATGAAGGTGGATTCTACACTGGGATGTATTCTGGGTGGGGCCCAGTAATGTATAATAAAATATTGTAAAATTTTCCCAAACTCAGATTTTTGTGTGGTGTTAGATTATAAAGTTAAAAATTTCAGTCCCTACTTTATTAGGAAATCTTATGTAAAACTGTAATAGTCTGAGTATTTTAAAGCAGATAGAACGTGAATGAAAATGAACTATTCTACTGATTATCCCTTGCTCTGAGGGCGACGTGCTCCTCTGTCATCCTGCCTCCTCTCACTCTTCTCCAATCTCCAAAAGTTGACAGCTAGGGTCCAGTTATAAATAACAAAAAAATTCAATATTCTCACATGGGTGGGTGTGTCCCAGATGTATTATCCTGGGTCTTGGGATGAAATGGGTTATGGGGTCAGATCTGAGGGATTGTGTCCCATTCCATATTCTAGACTTGAAATGGAATGGGACAAGATGTAGAGTATGTCGGGTCCTGCTATGAACCTTGGTACCAGAACATCGGTGGTGACTATGGACAGGAGGATACTTCTATGGTTGATGTATGATTTGACATTGTTGGAAGGCAGGCTAGCTATAAAATCTCCAGCTTATGCTCATCCCATCATTCTCTATACATCTCCATCTCGAGTATCCTCTTCTTCCCGCTGTTGCCAAAGTAAGGAATAAAACGACACAATGCTCAGCTTTGGTGAACTCAACCTCGTCTTTCTGTCAACAAAGGCTTCATCATCAATAAATAATAGGAAACTATACTCTTCCAACTCTCCTTCAAACCCTCTATCCTTTAGTTGTAGGCCATATCTGGACCTGAGGATTTGGTGGGCACCTCCTGATATTGCAATTTGTCATGGCTCTTAAAGAATCCTTTTCAGTTTTCACTACCATTTCCATACTTCATATGCAAAAGAACTTGCGGTTTTCCATGATTTATCTTTTGAAAATAAAGGGAAAAGGCTACCTGGTTTCTATTTTGATTTGTTTTACTTGGTAGGTTGTATAAAAGAAGCTTATCATTTATTGGAAAAGATTATCGGGCGAGTTTAATATGGGACCAATGGCTTGCATTTGAGCATTCAAATAAGCATTGGAATCACCTTATTGATGTGTACATCAAAAGCTTGAGATTTCCTACAAAAAGGTTACATCATTACTACCAGAGGTATATTTTTCACTCAGTAGTTTTTCTTAGTTTAATGATTCCTTTTCATTTTCTGACAATAATGTTTAGTTTCTGAATCTTCAGCCTTAAGGCACTTGTCACCCGCTTGGAAGAAAAAGTTAGATACCAGACTACTTGCATGGACATACCAGAAGGGTTAGCAGGGATTGATTTTGAAAATTTGAGTGCTATTGGTGATTCACAACTAAGCCGGATAATTAGTGGTGCTCTTGATCGGCCAGATGATATTTATAGAAGTCAAACGCTTAACTCTATTTTAACTGTTGGTGAATATTTCTACCGGACGTCACTAGATATTGATAAAAAGATCAGCCACTTTGAGTCTCAGATTCGGAGGCACCATTTCCATGTTAAATCACTCGATGACAATCAGCTACGAAACTGGCATCATTATCTTGACTTTGTCGACGCTAAATATGATTTTGACTGGGTATAATTGATCCTGTCATCTACATTTTGTATAATTTTGTTTTTTGACGAAACTTTTACTCCATATTTCCTTTTATTTACAGACTGTAAAGCTCTACGAGAGGTGTTTGATTCCTTGTGCTAATTATCCTGACTTCTGGGTCCGATACATTGAACACATGGAAGCTAATGGAGGCCGGGAACTGGCGACCCATGCTATTGAGCGGGCAGGGAAAACTTTTCTCAAGGTAACCACCTAGAAAATATGAGCAACCCTACTTGATTGTAGATGAAACTCACCAATTTATGCTCGATGTCAAGTTAGGTTCAACAGATTTGCATTATCTTCCCTTGGTATTGAGAGCTTTGAATCGATTGGTTTTTCCTGCTGTTAGGACTGTGTTTAGGGCATGTTAGGTTAACTGTTTATCGGCTCTCAAATAAAGGATGCCTCCTGTTTGATAATTCTCATGATTTTCTGGTTTTCTCGTTGCCTATTGTTTCTGTTTTTTTGGGTTTTACCTTATTAACTGAATCAATTGTCACTTTGAATAGTAATATTGAATAAAAAGATCTAGGCTGTGGAATTCAAAGGCCAAATCCAATCTAAATGTATCCGTAGTATCCAGAGAATGATAAACAAACTGAGGAGTCCTTGATAGACTCCTCGTCCAGCCGCAGTGGTATCCTGCTGCTTTGGCCTCTGGTTACTCTGACTGATGTTCTGGTTCTAAATTTTGAAATGTCTGAGAGACCTTCATACCTCAGGCGGGCCTCCTGTGGCTCGCCTTTCCTCTAAAGTTTTCTTCAATATAGTGTATAGAAGTTATCAGATTCATAATGTGATACATACCCGTAACCCTTGTGGAGTATAAGCTGTAATGAAATTGTATGATATAGCTATCTCAGACCAATAAGATGATTGTATACGAATCCCAGGTGTATGGGACCTTGAGAAGTTTTATTTGGGTTCTAGTAAGAATGCCAATCTGTGATACAATGGAAATTTAGTGCGACCAGTGAAGGCAAAATGCTGTTTATGCCTTGGGATATAACTTTTATTGGTCTCTGGTTTTATGTCAATCTGACCCATTTTTGCTCTTTATCATCATGGTTTTTCATGATTCACTCAACTTTTTAATGTGAAATGAGTGTAAATGCACTCACATTTTAGTTTTGCTGGAAAGCTATTTATCTCCATGTGATCCAGTCCTTGGGGCATTTGTTCTCAAGACTAAAAAATAACCCTAGGACTATTTGGACCATGCTATAATGGGCAGTTGACTGCCATGAGTTCTTGTCTTAGTTTATTTATTCTATTGGATCCAGAAATTGCAGCCTTAAATTGTACCAAACTGTATTCTTGCATATTCTTGGTGAAGGATATTCTTTTGTTTTTTTTTGAACTATAACAAGGGATGAACACCCGACGAATCTGTGAACCTCCTGTCAGGACCTCACAGGCCCTTTACATGCTTATCAGTCATCATCAAAACCTCCCTTCGTTCCCGTCGCTTGCAAGGACCATGCTGCCTTAAGTCCTTCTGCTTCATGTATTGCTCCATCGGTAGAAGCCCTTCTTCCTCTGAACAACACCTCATTTCTATGTAGCCAGATGGCCCACAACACGGCTAGTGCTCGGCCCCCTTCCTTGTTTCTTCTTCCCACGAAATGCCGTGCCGAATCCCAAAAGGCCTGTTCAGATGTCACCTTCATCCTTTAGAGTAACTGGCTGGCCTAAACTATGCGAGCAAAGGAGCATTCAAAGAAAAGATGGTTGCAATCTTCTTTCCCATTCAAACGCAGCACGCATTGCGACGAAGTATCTGGGTATAACTTTTTGCGAAAGACTTTTGTCATTAATCGTTTCCTTGCTAGAAGCCACCCAAAAAACCGCACCTTCAATGGGACTTTTTGACGCCATATGAATCTGCATGCGCTGACTAGTGCTATGTCGTCCTCTTGTCCTTCTTGGACCACGTATAGGCCTTATGGACCGAGAAGGGGCCATTTGTCCATGTACAACTATCTCGTTCTCCATCTTCTGGTCATAGCTGGAATAGGGATTGTTGTATATCTATGTAATCCGACACACGCTGGTTGGATAAGGCACCTTGTATGATCAGGTTCCACGCGCCCTCCCAGCAGTCACGCACGTGGGCATTCTGATCCTGGACAAATGCATACAGTCGGGGGAATATCGCACTAAGGATGCCCCGTGGCGACCATGCATCTCTCCAAAATTGGAAAGTCTTCCCGTCGCCTAACTTGGCCGAGAAAAAACCTTGTACCCTAGGAAAGACCAGTCTCAGCCTTGCCAGAATGGCGATGCTCCATAATACATATCTGACTTTCTGTGCCAATTCAGACCCTTACCATAGATGTCACGTAATAACTCGACGACCAAATCCTCCCGTGGATTCATAATTCTCTTCACCCATTTGGTGAGTAGTGCCGTGTTCATGCTCTGCATGTGTAGGACCCCCAGACCTCCCATCTTAATTGGGCGGCATACTTTATTCCATGCCACCATTGCCAAGCCCCCTCTTTGTTCTGGCCCAGATCCTCTCCATAGAAAACGCCTCATCATGCCTTCTATTCTCTTCCCGACTCCAGCGGGCATCTTGAATACAGAGAGATAGAAAATCGGAATGGTTGATGAAACTGACCTCAGTAGCACCAGTCGTCTCCCTCTAGATAATACTTTTGCTTGCCATCCCTCTAGTCGTCGTTCCACCTTCTCAATGACCGGTTGCCAATCAGCTTTCGTCATCCTCCCCTTCGTTAGTGGTAGGCCCAGCTATCTCATTGGAAGCCGCCCGATTGGTGTTCCCAGAATCTCCACACACTGTGCTTCTTCTTCTTGCGAGAGCCCATTACTCATAAAAGCTGATTTGGTCCTGTTTATTTGGAGTTCCGAGAAACCTGCAAACAGATCAAGTATGATGGATAAGTTCCTCGCTTCCCTCACCGAGCCTTCGATGAAGAAAGTGGTGTCATCAGCGTATTGAAGCAGGGGAATTCCATTTGATTGCTCATATAGTTGATAGCCTTGCAGCAAGCCCTTTGTGCATGCTTGCTCAGTACATACTGCGAGTGCGTCTACTGCCAAGACAAACAGTAACAGTGCCAATGGTTAGTCTTGTCTCACTCCTTGTTGAGGTTGTATTTGGCCACCTTCTGGGCGTCCGTTTACCAGCACCGTACAGGAGTGCGATGTGATGCATCTCTTCACCCAGATTATCCATTCCTTGGGAAAGGCCCTCCTCTTCATGGATGCCCATAGGAAATCCCAGTCTAAAGAGTCGTAGGCCTTGGCAAAATCGACCTTCCACATGAACCCTCGCGTTCCCTTCCTCTTCCATGCAGCTATTATTTCCCCGGCTGTTACTGCACTATCCACCAGTAGCCTGCAGGGAATAAAGGCTGACTGAGCAGGTCCAACCAGTTCACCAATCATGGCTCTCATCCTGTTTGCTAACACCTTGGCAATAATCAAATACATTGAATTTGACAATGAAATGGGTCTAAAATCTTCAATTTTTTCTGCCCCTTGGCCTTTCGGCAAGAGGAATATATGAGATCTATTGATCTTCTCCATGTTTCCTCTTCCCTCTCTAATTTCATCAAATGTGGCCATCATATCTGGACCGACCAGACTCCAACATTGGCCGTAAAAGAAGACTGGGATGCCATCTGGACCCAGAGCTCCCTCCCCATTCAACCCTTTAATCGCTGCCTTGACCTCGTCTTCTGAAAAAGGTTGGATCAATTCCTCTTGATGTTCAGGGCTCACCCTCCTTGCCCCTTTGCCGCACCACCTCCATCTACTCCGTTTTCCCTTTCTGTAGAAGGATCTGAAATGGTCTGCAATGGCTTGCCCCACTGCCTGTGTAGCAGTGTGTTCCTTCTGTCCCACCTTTATTTTCAATATTTGGTTTGTACGTCTCCTGCCATTCGCCACCAGATGGAAAAATCTCGTGTTTGCGTCCCCTGCGTGTAGCCATAATTGTCTTGACCGCTGTCTCCAATCCATCTCCAATTTCTTGTCTTCCTCCACTACCACGCCCTGCCATCTTCTACGTTCTTGAACCTCTTCTCCCTCTAGATTCCTGATGTCTTCCAAATCATCCAATTGCCTTGCTTTGACTAGAGCATCATTCCTCCTCTTTTTCAGTGATGTCTAGAAGAAGATGGTGAAGGATATTCTAAAAGAAGATGGTTGCAGTTATGTCTCGACCGGGCTAGTGACAGAAAGGGTGCGAGGGAAACTTGGTTAAAAAGAGAAATAGAATTTCGTTTCATTTTGTGGTTTTGGTAGCTGTTGTATGTATGCAAGATTGGACTAGACAAGACACACGTGCCCTTTTCTTGGGGATATATTAAACAACTAGGAAAGTACACACAAAGGAGGGTAAAATACTTTCAATAACTTCTATGAAAAAATGCTCTTCAAATAAATTTATTTAAAAAATGCTTTTCAAATATTAACAGACTGTTTGAAACCAGTATTTTGTTTCTAACATGGTTCATGCTTTCTATTCTGTCTCTGAGCACCTACTAGGTAGGTATCATAAAATTTTTAGTCCCCTTTCTTTCATGCGTACCTTGTATTGGATGACAGAAAGTTCCAGGTTTTCATGAATACTGTGCAAAGGTCAAGGAGCACATAGGAGATGCTTGTGGTGCCCAAGGATCTTTGCATTCCACAGAATCTGATCTTTTGGCATATTCCATTGACAGCATAATTCAACAAGCCAACCTGCAAAAGCGACTAGTAAGAAAAATGCAATGAAACTTCGTCGAGTTAAAATTTTGGGTTGCGAGTGACTATGTTCTTTTCCAGGGGAATTGGAAAAAAGCTAACTTGATATATTTAAAAGGAATCGACATGGTGAAGGATAAGCAAGATCTACATGCCTTTTGTCTTCTCTACACACACTTTGCCAGATTTAGGTTTTTGGTGAGTATTTTGTGTTTTTGTTGTCAAGACGCTTCCAACTTAATGCACATTTTTTTTACATTTTGCGATCTACATTACAAAGAGAAGTGCCTGTGGCTCAGCATGAAACTTTATTGTTTTTTTTTTTTTTGAAACGAAAAAGGGGGTCACCAGTAAGACGGTGCCCCTATTGCCATAACTATGTAAATCATTACAAGGTATGGATGCCTAGAGGCGAAACGCGGTTACATGCCGCGGCACCACACTGAAGCGAGAGCCCTGGCGTCTTGTATGACTGCCAGAGCTACTGGTAGTCGACTCCGGAAGATGACCTCATTTCGGTGAAGCCACAAGGTCCAAAGGATGGCAAAGAGTCTTGGCCACTCGGCTTCACTCCGGTATGGCCCGCCCCGGAGCGATGTCCAGAAGGACTCTACCGATCGGGTGGCCACACCCGGGATCTCTTCCGTAGTCCACACCTCCCGCGCCAGGGGGCAGCGGAAGAACAGATGGTCGCAGTCCTCGAATTCCCCTCTGCACAGGGCGCACTCGGCTGATTCCCCCGATCTCCATTTTCGCCGTACACTTCGCGTAGTGAGTCGACGCCTCAGCAGCAACCAGCCAAATATCTTCACGGTCAAGGGGATCTTCCCCTTCCAGATGAGGCGACACCCCCCGGGGAGGTCTGGGACAGCCGGGGAGTGAGACTGACAGAGCCGTGAGTATACCGTTCTCGCGGAGAAAACTGCTCCCCGCCATATGACCCGGTCGGCCCCGTCCTCGGTGGGCGTAAGCTGCCCCAGTGAAAGCTTCAACTCCTGGAGGTCCCTCTGTCGTTGATCTGACAGGTGCCCTCGAAAAGTCGGCGACCATCCCTTGTGCCAGCACACCCGGGCCGCGGCGCGCGGATCCTGTGCTAGCGCAAACAGGCGGGGGTATTTCTCCTTTAGCCTCCCTTGACCCGACCAATCGTCGAGCCAAAAGCGAAAAGTCCCCCCGTCGCCGAGTTGGGGGGTGTAATGCTGCCAGGTCAGCTGGGAGACTTGTGATATTCCTCGCCAGAACGCCGACGGCTGCCGTTGGAGTCTGCCCAGGCTGTGCCTATCCAGGCAGGCTCCGTAGGAATCTCGAATGACCTGAGTCGTCAAGCAGTCCAATGGCTGGAGCATACGGTAGACCCATTTCTACAGGAGAGCCTGGTTGGAGAGCTGAATGTCTCGAATGCCTAGGCCTCCAAATCTGGTTGGTCGGCATATGTCCTTCCAAGCCACCCGCGCTGCTCCCCGACAATCCCCTGGTTGACTGCCTTTCCAGAAGAAGCGCCGCATAATGGATTCCATGCGGGTCTGGACAGCCCCTGGTGCTCGGAATATTGACAAGTAGTGGGTTGGGATGGACGAGAGCACCGCCTTGATGAGAACCAGCCGCCCCCCCTTGGACAGCAGTCTAGACTTCCATCCTTCCAGACGCCGCTCCATGTTCTCAAGAACTGGTTGCCAGTCTTGGTCCCCGATCCGCCCCCCGGAAAGAGGGAGCCCCAGGTAACGGATTGGGAGGGTGTCGATGGGGCTATCGAGAGTGGCTGCGCACCGTCGCTCCGTCTCCGGTGTCATACCAAAACCCACGAATGATGATTTCTGCCGATTGAGTCGAAGACCTGCAAAATCAGCAAACATGTCAAGTAAAGTGGAGACGGTCCCCGCCGCCTCAGCCGATCCCTCGATGAAGAACGTTGTGTCGTCGGCATACTGCAATAAAGGGATTCCCAGGGGCTGGCTAGGAGTTTGGAATCCCCCGAGCAATCCCCTCCCACAGAGCTGCTGAGTGCATACGGCTAAGGCGTCCACGGCAAAGACAAATAACAGTGGCGCCAGCGGGCACCCCTGTCGAACCCCTCGTTGCGGGTGAATCCATCCCCCTTGTGGACGTCCATCAAGCAGGATAGAGAACGCATGGGTTGTCACGCATTGCTTCATCCACTGGATCCACAACTCGGGGAATCTTCGTCGGCGCAGCATTGCCCACAGGAAGCCCCAATCCAAGGAATCATATGCCTTTGCAAAATCCACCTTCCATATGAATGCAGTGGTTCCTCTTCGCTTCCATGCCGCCACGATTTCCCCCGCCAAGACGGTGCTGTCTGTCATCATCCTGCCCGGGATGAAGGCTGACTGATAGGGGCTGACGAGTCCATCAATCACTTCCCGCAAGCGATTAGCCAGCACCTTGGCCATGAGGAGATAGATGGTGTTCGAGAGGGAGATGGGGCGGAAATCACCGATGTCTTCTGCTCCTTGCTTTTTAGGCAACAACACTAGGTGTGATCGGTTAAACCGGGCCATGTTGAGCTCCCCCCTCCATAGTTGTGCCATGGCCTGCAGCAGGTCCGGACCGATTGTGGGCCAAAATTCTTTGTAGAAGAAGACTGGGATGCCGTCGGGTCCCGGGGCCCCCTCAGCGTTGAGGCCTCGTATAGCCGCCTTAACTTCCTCCTCCGTGAATGGGGTGGTCAGGCCCTGTTTTTGAGTCTCCGTCAGCGTGGCTACTCCGCGGCCGGACCATCGCCAGACATGTCTAGGTCCCTTCCGGGAGACGGCGAAAAAGTGTCGTGCAAGAGCCTGGCCAATCTCTGCCGCCTCCGCGTGCACCGTGCCCCCCACACGCACTCTGGCGATCCGGTTCCTCCTTCGCCGCCCGTTGGCACACATGTGGAAAAATCGGGTGTTCGCGTCCCCCTCTTTGAGCCAGAGCTGTCTCGAGTGCTGCCGCCAATCCATTTCTCGTTTGTAATCCTCTTCCGTCACCGTGGATTTGTGTCGACGCCGTCCTTGCATCTCCTCCCCCGTGAGGGGTCTAGTATCTTCAACATCATCCCACTGTTTTATCTGTTCCAAGGCTGCATCTCTACAGCGGCTCCGGTCTGCTCTCCTCTGCTGTTGGGTCGATTTTAGGAACGAGCGGAGGCCACTTAGCTTGGACGGGAGGTCCCGGGCTCCGCCCGCGGAGTGCAGCCATGTCTCCCACCACCGCTGGACATCGTTCCGGAACCGGTCTTCTCGTAGCATTGATCTATCCAGCTTGAAATAATTGGAATCTGGTCTTGGCCATCTGGTCTTGGCCGCCACACTATTGGCGAGTGGTCAGACATTGGTCTTGACAGCGCGACAACTTCAGCCGAGGGGTGTGTCTCCATGAATTCCGTCGATCAGAGGAATCTGTCCAGCCTCGAGAGGGATTGAGGATGGGCGAAGCTGCGCCACGTATACGTGCTATTCGACGGGCCCATTTCCTGAAGACCTTCGGTGGAGATGAAGTCCCAGAGCTGTTGTGACCCACAGTCACGCCCTCCTGCGCCATTTGGTCGATCTCCCGCTTCTAGGGTGACATTGAAGTCCCCCCCTGCCAGTAGGGGGAGACCCCGGAATCGCCCCGCCACCGATTCCAGATCCTCCCATAATTCTGCGCGGTTGGATGGGGACGCCGGGCTGTACACCGAGATGACCACCCATTGCCAATTGTCCATATGGCGCGACAATTTTACCGCCACTAAATGACGCCCTATCCACCTGTCAGCTTCTTCGAAGTGATTCTCAGACCAAGCCACCAACACCCCTCCGGCTCGGCCCATGGCCGGACGTGCCGCGAAGCCCTGGAGGTGTCCCCGCCCCAAGACATTCCAAGTGCGTGCATCACACGTTTCCAGCATGGTCTCCTGGAGGCAAATGACTGTAGCTTCCCATTCCCGGAGATATTGGCCGATTATCCGTCGCCTACGGGCATCTCGGAGCACACGAACATTCCACGAGATGCACTTCATGGGGGAGCCGGTTGGACCTCTTCGTGCTGCGGCAGCAGTTGCACCCCTGCCGCCTTAGCGATCTTTCCCGCGTCTGGGGATATCACGGGTCGGACCGTGGTCCCATTGAGCTCTTCCAGGTAGGTGTCGACCTCTTGCCGGGACATGATCGTGCTTGGCTTCCGATTGCTACCCTTGCGCTTGTAGTAGAGCTGTTGCGCCCCTAGCATTCGCTTCGCACGCCCCATATACACCGCTCGGCTGACCCTGTTGCCGTGGTCCCGATCTTCCCGATTGTGGCTGTGGCTTGTGGCGGTCAAGCCCGCTTGCTGAAGCGTCGCAGGGCTCTGGATGTTGTCCACCACCAGGGGTTGAGGCTGGCCTGAATCCCTGGGAACACGGGCGGAGATTGGGCCCGACAAAGGAGGCGTAGTCGACGTTAGTGTAGGAGCCGGCGTCGTGTCCCCCTCCACGGTCACTGTCCCCCGGGTGGCTATGGGGGACTCATGTTCCGTGTTGAGGGTGGGCGGGTCGTCGGAGGGAGTCGCCGGACCCGTGGTGGAGGGTGGGAAGTGCCTCGACCTTGCCGCCTCTGTGTTGGCCTGCGGCTTCCTCCTGGTAGACGGCGACTGCTCCGTCGCTAGTGGTGACGGCTTCGTGTGGTCATGGGACGACACCGTCTTGCTTTGGGGTGTTGCTTTGGGGGGGGACTTGTCCACCTCCGGCGACCATTCCGCGGGTCTGTCTTCTTGGCCTGCTTGGCCGCTGGATCTCAGTTGCGTCGGCGGAGGGAGGGGCATCGCAACCTGGATCATGTAGGCGACCCCATCTTCTTCGCTGACGACCACCGGCGGGATGGCCGCCCCGGTGGGGACTGCAATCTCGACCGCCACACTATTCGGGTCCCCTGATTTGAGGCCGTTGGAGACGATCGGACGTAGGGCTCCAATAGGCCGTGTTATCTTGGCTACTTGCACCCATGTCCGACGCCCGAATGGGATCCTCCGAAGTATAAGCGGCACAATATGTTGGCTGAGCTTGCTCGCCCCGTCCGCAGGATTTGGCCTGCGCCATATAATCCGGCCGCCTCCGTTGACTTCCTCTTCCCGTCCCCGTAGTGCTTGGAGGTTGGCCCTTGTCAGGTTGCGCATGAAGAAATCGCCCGAGGAAAGTCGATGCACTTCTGCACTCCCCGTTTCTGGCCATTTGGACTGAAGATGTCGCAACACTTGTTCCACCGTTGGCCGACCGCTAGTCACCTCCCCAACTAGGCGTAGAGCCGGCAGGTCTGGTGGGGGCCACGTCCAGGCGGACTCCCGATGGTATGTTCGCGCCTGCGGACAGACTGCCTGTCGGTGCCCCGAGTGGAAGCACAGACGACAGACGACGGGCTCCTGGCACTCCTGAATAAAGTGTCCTCGTGAGAGGCATCGGAAGCACCGCCGCTCGCCCTCCCTGGTGGCTGCGCTGAGAGCAACTGACCGGCGGTGTTCAGCTCTAGTCCATCCCGCTTCCTCTTCCTCGTCGCGCGGGACATCGGCCATTTCCCTGACTACTTCGGCATAGGACCGACGCCTTTTTGTAATTGTTGCCTGGGTCGGTTCAGTCGGGGGATCCGAAACTTGCCAGTTGTGACCGGCCCGAGCTGCTGGATGTGGTGATCGACGTTGCTGGCATGTACGAGGAGGACTGCGTGTAGGGGCCGAAGATCTGTACCGACTTGGCCTTGTCAGTGTGGGCCTCCTTGGCGGTCGACGGGTCTGCCACCCCCTCGGACCTGCCCGATCAGCAGTAATGGCTGTCGGGTGGGAAGGCAGCTGCCGCAGCTGGTGCCGCCGCGGCGACATCGGTCGTTTAGACTGTTGAGTCTGCGGCCTTTTCCAGCCCTGCCGCGGGTGGGAGGTATTGCTACTGCGCGGCGTCGGCAGAGAAAAGCCTCCGCAGCCTCTCCCCCGGCCAGAGCCCGACATGCGGCGGGACGGCTTGGGGGGGGGGGTTGCGGGCTCGGGGCCGCCGGCGGGGGAGTCCGTCAGCGGGGGGGGGGGTGCGGGCTCGGGGTCGCCGGCGGGGGAGTCCGTCCATCTCATGAAACTTTATTGTTGAATTGAACTTCTCTCATGAAAATTCTCTTGCAGCCCACAAGAAGTTCAATGAAACTTTATTGTTGAATTGAACTTCTTGTGGGCTGCAAGAGAATTTTTGGCACCGGCCAGGACCTTTATCAGGCCTAATCCATTTTTCCTGGTCTAGTTAAATAGGTGGCATTTTGAGGAATTAAAATGAATCTCTCTCTTCTTTTGAAGACAATCTTCTTCTTTCAAAGTTTTCTCCATTTTTCTCTTTCTGTTCTCTCTTTCTCTCCATGTTTCTCTTTCTATCATCTCTTTCTCTCCATGTTTCTCATTTCCTGCCTTTAAAAAAAAATTTCTATCTTTTGTGGAAGGGAGATTATTTCTGGTAACACTGAATTATTTCTACTTTGCTTGAAAATGCGCAATAATATGGTAGATTTGCCTTTATGAGAGAAAATAATACTATCTGGTCTTGGTTGTCTGTGATTTTTTCTGAATAAACTTTGTTGTCTGTGATTTTTCTCTATTGAACGTTAAATTAGCACTTGTGAAGGTGGTAGTTAACGACAAAACCAATATTTTAAATTCAATTTGAAGAAACTAAGATTCGTCGAGGGATTAAGGTGAGAGAAGAGAACGTAAACTTCTTTTCACCGAATTAGGGTCACAATGATGTGATAGAGAGGGGGAAGAGAGAGCAACTTAATGGACAAGCTCATTAAGCTAAATGGGGGTGTGATTAGAAATAGGCTTAAGGCTTATTTCAACACTCACCCCTGAGGCTGGAGAGTGAATATCTTTCAGATTCAGCTAGCGAAAACTCCTGGAAGTGTGCCGCCAAAAGGCCCTTAGACAGTAGGTCCATGCACTGCAATGATGAGGAAATATACGAAATGCAGAATCATCGTGACACAAGCTTCTCTTTAGTAAAGAGGTATTCCACTTCTCTTTAGTAAAGTGGTCATGTTGCACCGGTTGTGAGCACTGCCAATTACAGATTTGTTGATGCAAAAGAGTTGAATTGGATTTGCAAGGGGTATGTGCAATTCAGCCAAGTGATTTATGGATGCAATTCATCCAAGTGATTATTAATCCATAAGGATTCAAAAATACCCTGCGCAAGAGCTTGTAGTTCTGTCTTCAAACTAGAATGGACCATAACAGCTAGCCTTTTGTTACACCATGTGATAACCGGAAATTGAGCAACGATCAACTTGGGACCCAACATAATCCGCATCTTTATCTCCATGTGTAATCTACCAGTGGATTTACACAGAATACCTCGGCCAGTAGTGCCCTTGAGGTAGCAAAGTACTTGGTTGATCTCATACAGATGACATGAATTGGGAGCTTGCATTAATCGATGACACCAACAGTAAAGACAATATCAGGACAAGTGTAAGATAATTTTGTTGGCTAGTCGCTGATATTGTCCCCGGTAAACAGAGTCATCGTCATCAGCAGAAGATAGCCGGTGATTAGGCTCAATAGTAGGAAGTGGCTGCAAGTCTACTTTCCCAAGATCCTGAAGAAGCTCAAGAATATACTTCCATGAGCGTTGGAAAAGACCAGTTGAAGAGTAGGCCACTTCAATACCAAGAAAGAAATGCAGAATGCAAAGGCGCTTGATGTCACCCTGGCAAGGTGTTGGTTGGAAGATCGTCAAGGAGTGATTCCCCTTGATGGGCAATGACATCATGAAAAGGTACGATTGCTGTTGCGCTGTGAATACCCAAACAGTTTCATGGAGACTATTTGAGCCCATGCACAGCTTTCTTTCATTTATAGACCAGGTTCAAGTGTGAGCATAGGCCGGATATAACCAAGCACAAGGAGACTATTTGAGCCCATACACCGCTTTCATTAGTTTATAGACCAGGCTCAAGATGAGGTCATAGGCCGGATATAACCAAGCACAAGGAGACTGTATGAGCCCATACACAGCTTTCATTAGTTTATAGACCAGGTTCAAGACGAGGGCATAGGCTGGATATAACCAGATGCAAAGACATAAATTTCCTAATAGAGATGGCCATAAAGAAAGACACTCTTCACATCGAACTGCTGTAAAGACCAGCTGTGATGAGACAGAGAGCAAGGATAGCTTGAACAATATTTATTTTGGCCACAGAACAAAAGTTTCCAAATAATCCACTGCAAAATGCAGAGTATATACCTTGGCAACCAAACAAGCGTTGTACCATTGAAGGGAACCATCTGAGATGTATTTCATAGTATCGACCCAGCAACAGCCCACCTGATGTTTGCCTGACAGGAGAGGGATGAATTTGCAGGCGCAACTCTCAACAATTGCCTAAAATTCCTCCTCCATGGCAAGATGATATGATATTGAATTGTGAACAATGTAAAATAATGTAAAATAAACAACATTCAACTGACTGTGAACAATGTAAAATAAACCTTTGCAATAATTCTTGATACTTTCAAGAATGGATGTTCAATTGCAACTGATTGAGTGATAATGGCTGGGGAAGAGAAGGGAGAAGGAGAGAGAGTTCTGTTGACGTCCTCCTGGAGCATGTCATCCACAGATTGATGGGAGATCTGCAGCAGGTGAGAGAGAGATGAAAGAGGTCTACAGAGAATGTAAAGGAAGAAATAATGAGGACGAGGAGGGTACAACGTGAAGAACAGTAAGGAGCTCCAGAAATGAAATCCCCTTTCTTGTCTAGTGGTGTGATAATGTTTTGCAAGCGGACATGGTTCATATACCAAATCGTCCACAGGACATCTATGATAAAGATGAGGGGATATCATCTTAAGCGTAGACAAATAAATATGTCCGAGAAAATGATGGGCCAAAACTTGTCTAGAGAAATAGGTGAGGAAGTGGCAGTCACAGCAAGTTTGTGAGGGGTGAGGTAGAAACCCCTTCAGTCCTCAGGAAGCGAAGCCATCTTCCATAATACCTTATCAAAACAGAAACGTGAATTAGTGGTAAACATTTACCCTAAAAACATGAGTCAGTGGTAAACATAATATCCTGACCCAATTTCTTGACTAGACAAGAAAGGGAGACAAGATTGATGGTTAGTGGAGGAACCTGAAGAACATTGGTGAGAGTGGTGAGAGAGGGAAGACGGACACAACCTACACCTGCGATGGTAAGGAGATTAGCAGATGCAGTACAAACTTTATAACCGATTGGAGAAGGCCACTTAAGACAACTGAAACTGGGAGTTGTTGCACCGGAGTCAATGCTCTGTGACAAAGGAGAAGTGGAAGAGCAATCAACCAAAGCAGTGAGAATACTTGCCACATCAGTGGAGTCCAGTAGTCGCCAAATCCACTCAATGTTGTCGAGCCTCAAACTAGCTCCATAAGTAAAGATGACTAGAGAAGGTTGAGGATCAGGAAGGAGACAAAGCAGGAGTGGAAGGGAGCAAAAACAAGTACATGCGAGGATGGAGGAAAGCTGGCTGCTGGCGCTGAAATAGCTGCAAGATGAGCCTTGTGAACACCCTCATAACACCTTATTTGCAACTGGTTCACATCTCCTTTGAATGGCCTCAATTCTTATCTTAATTTCAAAATGAGGAGTCAGTTTTGGTACTGATGCCTCCTGATGCAGGCGCCAAGGATGGAGTTTACACAGCCAGGGAAGCAATTCGGGCAATTGTGGGAAAGAAATTCCAATATGAATCATGAAGAAGGCGTAAGTGGATTTCCTCTGGCGGAATAGTATGGAGGACCTCTTTGAGGGTCAAGCTATTTCCATGATGTATAAGCTGACTTTGGAGATGATACCCCTGTGACCCGGAGAGTATATCCTGAAGGAACTGTTATCCGCTCTTACTCCACACTAAGAGTTCAAGGATAACACCACCAAAATAACCAGAGAACAACGAGAGTTAGGGTTCGAGGTAGAGAGGGGGATGATAGTTCGAAGGGGAAAGGATAGATATGGAAGGACGCAGCCTGGTTCTGCTCCCAGCCTCAGTTGCTGCAGCAACTGCCTTGTCGACCAAAAACAACTTACTGCTCTTCTTGTCTCCCGCTTCCCTTTATAGGCCTTTCGCACGTACGAGTTTCTTTCTCACGTGCGCTTTAGGTCTCCAGCTTCCGCTTCCTCCTTTGGTATTTGTTGGCGAAGAATCGGCTGGTATCAGGAGAGACTCACACTCTGGATTAAGTGCCTTGAGGAACTTAAAAACATGGAGTTCAAGTATACAGCCAGGTGGATCTGGAAGCCTGTAATGGTCATGCGCAGCCCATAGACAGGTCTATTCAATTCTGTCGCTCTGCTGGAGCAGAACAGACCAGCAGCCAGCCTCCATATTTAGGGTTTCATAAAGGAAAAAAGACAACTTTAAATTCGTGCTTGAATCTCTGGTTTAAATACCCATGACTTACTTTTTGGGCTTGGGCCCAGGCCCAGGCGTGGATTGGGCCAGAGACTTGGCCTGGGCCGGCCCGAGTTTAAGTATTTTAATTCACATAAAGAGGTCACCTAAACAGTGAAATAAAAGATATAATAAGGGGCTCTGTTTATCAAATTATATTTATACTTTCACGGTATAATTCCCTTGTGTAGGAATGGTAGAGGTGCTCCAAGTCATATATGATTGCCTATTCGTTCTTTTTTTTGGAGAGACTGTCTTGAGCAATATCCCAACTCTCTAGTGCTGAGCCAAGAGGTAGAAATTCACTTGCAATAGAGGGGCGAATACTGCCTAGCGACCATCGATGGAGAACTCTCTGAATGTTGAGCAATTGATCATAGTGAATTTTTGTTTGCATAGGTCTGTCCTCTAGGAGCGGGTGTAAGCCCCCAAAGTAGGCGGCATGTTCTGCATAGAGGCCTGCGTGCTTATTGTGGGGATATGTCCGTGTACTTGGACTCAGGACTTTGAGATAGTCTTTAAGAGTAAACATACGCATCGGGCTGGTGACACCCGACCCTTATCTTTAAAGCCAAGGCCCTTTTGGTGCTCGTGCTCGCACGCAATGGCAACGGATCAGGGCAAGGCGGTGCGCGGGCTGGGCGCATGAGGCTGCTAAGAGTACGCGAGTGTGAGACACACAGGCTGGGAGGCAGAGGGGCAGGCGGCGCACGTGGGAAACGCGCAGGTGCTCATGCATGTGCTGCGACAACGGCGCACTTGCGTCGCGCGCACTGCGTGTGTGGGGCGCAGGATGGGAGACTTCCTGCCAGGAGACTAAGGCATTGGCGCACAAAGAGCGTCGAGATGGATGTGGGCCGCATGGCGCACCGGGGGGATGTGCGTGGCATGCTGCATCCAGTTTGGGGCGCCCAGCACAGCGGTGCATACGCAGACCGCACGCGATGGTGCCAGCGTGGGTGTTTGGTGCGCGGAGCGTCGAGGTTGGGGTTGGACTGGCAGGTGTGTCGAGTGCCAAGGCCCACAGGCGTGCGACGCCCGGCCGGGGGGCACGGGTGTAGGGATGATGCCAGTATGCGCGCGCGCAGGGCTGCGGGCCTCAAGGTGCAAGAGTGACACTACTCAGGCACATGGCACCTCGTCTCATTACTTCGGTATCTTCCCTGGTCTTCCTCCATGTAATGACTACGACTACGATGTTATCGTTTCATGATAGATAACGCAATGACCTTATTCCTGTACGGGGCTGCATCCCCACCTTATCTCCTTAACCCCTTAAGCAATTTGAAGCTATTGCAAAGACTTCCACTGCAACAAAGCAAGGCTGCTCAGTGTTCCTGCTCCAGCACTAAGGCCGGCTCGCGTTCAATCTGGGCCTTGTTCCTAGCTCAGGATTTGACCGAATGACAGTGAGTCATAGTGATCTGAATTCACAATTCCGACAGTTTGAAGACACATATGAGCCACAGTGGCCAGAAACAGTAGGTGTCTGAGCAGATGTTGATAGGCTAGGTGATGCCTGTCCAGAGGAGGCATCAGAGTCACAAACCCCCTCTTAAGAGACGTGAAGAGGTGCATGGATGCATGATATTGACAGAACAGCAAGAGGTACCCAAAGAGATATCTGCATGCATAAGGGTGGGCATCTACTTGTGGCAGAAAGAAAGCCTGCAAGCAGCAGGCTAGATGGGTGCAAGCACAAACAGTGGCAGGGAGAGTGTGGGTCACATGATGGTGGATGGCAGCAGTGCAAGTGCAGGTGGTTATACAGGTTTTACTGGTTTATAGATCAATAAAGATGTTTTTATCTATTGAGGTGATGATAGTGGGATGTTTTATTGTTACAGCAGTGTGAATGGCTGATGGTCAAAAATCATCCCAGCCTTGTCATTGTGGCTGTGACTAGAATTGGTCTGCCTTAGCACAGGATTAGTCAAAAAGTTGGTCTTGGGTCACCATGCATGTGTGGTAATCAGCCATCTCATCCATTGATTCTAGTTTTAGTGCAAAAAAGACAAATCTAAATGATTTACGACTTATTTCTGAAATTTTTTTACGTTGTTTCTTCAAGATTCTATCCAGTGCCATGGCCATCATTGGTGAGTCCTTATTTGTCACCCCTACAGGGTGTGCAGAATGTGAAGGATAAGCTCTACTTGATTTCACAAGAAGAAACATAAATGTTGGGAGTATTTGATTGGTAGTTTGCCCCAACTAGTGTTCCCTGGTATTACAGCCAGTGTTTAGAACCAAGTGTTTTGGATCAGTACTTGTCCATGAAATATATCTAATTAGCTGGGATCCAGTAACTCATATATCTGATATCCAACAACTCTAGTTGGCTTTTGGTAGTTATGACTAACATAGTTCAGTTATTAACAATATATTAATTATCCATAGTATCGTTCACTAATAGTAATTTATTAATACTAATGAATTTGTTTTCCCTCTCTCTTTGAGGTTGCAAACTAATTCTTGATTTCCTTGTATGAAAATTCTGATTCAGGAAACTGGAAACTTAAGAGCAGCAAGAGAGGTTTTTTTTGAGGGGATATCTCGGGCACCTCACTGCAAGTTACTTTATGAGGTTTTTGCAATGGTTTCATTTTACCAGTTAATGAGTTATGTTCTAATCATATGAAATCCTCAGTGCAAGAGATTCCTGACACCTGATTTTTCTTCTTTTTTCTGATGGTACTGATAAATTTGAATCAGTAGCAATTATTTCGTGCAATGCTTCTTATTTAATAAAAAATATAGACTAACGCATCCCGTTGTATAAAATGATATGTTGCTTTTCTTTAAGTGTAGTTAGAACAATCCTACTTGTACTTTGAAGTCGTAAGTTTTGGGAGAGGAGACAACCCATGGGATTGTTGATATTTACACTTTTTAAAACCTTGATTGGTTTCAATGACTCTGTGGAGATAGAGAGTTATATTTGGGGAAAAATATTTGAAGAAGTCACCTTTGTCCTCCTATCATCATCATCATCATCATTTGTTTTCTTTAGGATGAGAATGGCAATGACAAGTTAACCTCATTATCTATGCCCTCATGCAGTAGATGATGACGAGTTGTCATCTTCATTGCGGTGTTGGCGAAAAATGTTGCTTGGCAATGATCAAAGGACAATGACAAGACATTATCCCCATAGAGGTCTATTCTCTTTTCTTTCTGGGTTTCTTCATGGTCAAGCGACATCCTTGAGTTTTCCTCCATATTTGATCTTTGATATGTTCCTGCCTGTTCCACCTGATGTTCAGTCGGTCTCTACCTTGGTTCAGTCTCATTCCGCCACCGTCCATTTCAGTCCTTGGCCATTTGAGCCGGCTCCGCGGCTGTTCGTGTTTCCTGCCAACATTCACGCCGGTGGCACCTCCACTCACATCGTCTCCGCCGGTGCTCCATCAGCTCCACTGGCGTTGACCCCACCACTACTCCTTTAGAACTTGCAGTTGATCATCCTTGATCATGGCAACTGACGACCCCAGAATTGAGTCATTGGTACTATCCTCTGCCATACATACTTCCTGAATTTTGTTTTATAGGATTGAACCTTCTTCAATGACGTCAGTATGGTTAAAAGTTAAGCTTGAAAGGTAAGCTCATGAAGCATCTTTCGGAAGAGCCACCACTTCCCATTGCTTCCCATTATGATCATGGGGTTGATGTTGAGGGCGTTGTCCAGCCATTACTGCTAATTTGACAGTATCAAGCCATCTTTGCTGTTGAATTCTTATCTCTCGACTCCGCGAAGGAGATATGGGACATTGCTCAAGGATCTCACGTGAAGAGGAACAACTTGACCATTATCTATGATCTTGTGACTCTCTCCACAAATTTAGTGTAAGGTCTGTGATCTGTTCAGGCATATAGCATCAAATCAACTTTGCTAGTGGTTCATCGTGATTGACATCTTTAGTAATTTGGCTTCAAGAATGCTTTTCTCTATGGTGATCTTCATGAGGAGGTATTATATCCTTGCCTCCCGGTTAATTGGCCCCTTCTTCGGTGTTACCCTTGGTCTGCCGTCTCAAGAAGGCCCTCAAAGACTTGAAGCAGTCTCCTGGGGCTTGGTTTTCTCGCTTTACATGCTCAATGAAATTATTTGGCTTTTTTCAGGGCAATGGTGACCATATCATTTTCTTTTTTCAGTGCAAAAGTTCATTTCTAGAAAAGATAGCATTGTTGCAGATGAGAGAACATCGGGAAATCCAGAAAAGCTTCAATTTAACCAATTTATGCATGATTATTCACCCAATAATCCTGTGAGTAAACAGATTTGTTGCTGTGCTGCAGTCGTGTCTTCTCTGCTGAATGCTTTGAACTGGTTAACAGACTGTGCAAAGACAATCCAAATCTCTGTCTACAGGTCCTCATGACTGGGTCTCTACATTTAGTTGGAGATCTCCTCAAACTTCTGAGAAAGTGAATCCAAGCAAAGAATGCGTTGCATCTTTTCTCCGAATTAAAAAACGATGCTTAGTTGGCTTCACATCTTGATGGTGAATTTGACATCAAACATCTTGACCCACTTCACTAACTTCTTGGCATTGAGGTGGCTTATTCTGGTATTGGTATTTTTCTTTCCGATCAGAAATATATTTTCTGCCCTTCTTCGGGAGCTGGGGAAGGAGGACTCACAGTTCCTTACCACTTTTAATCAAGTAAATTTCTGGCTTTCTCTGGAAGAGCATTAGGAGACTGTTGATGAAGGAACCCCGTATTAGTTTTTTTTTTTAAAAGAGGGAAGATCACCCGCAAAGGTGATCAACCCATGAATAATAGTATATATATAAGTGATGAGTGCATGACTGACAACCTTGGTCACTTTACCCCCAACTGACCAATAGGAAGTATCGATAGAGACCACCCTTCCCTTTAACATGACATCGTTTCGGTGCTGCCAAAGATTAGTTGGTCAGTTGATATATCTCAATCACCAGTGCCCTTACATTGCTTATGCAGTTGGTGTGTAGAGCCAATTTATGCATGATCTCAAGATGTGTCTTATGCACTCTGCCAATTATGTGCTCAGCTACCTCATGAGCACCATTGGACTTGGCCTTCAGTTCAAGCATATTGGTGGCCGATTTGGACGTTTATACGGTTGCTGATTGTGCAGATTCCCATGTTGATCGATGATCAACAATAGGGTATTTTACCTCTCTTTGAGGCAATTTATTACATCGTGTGGTGACAAGCATTCAGTCTCTCTCGATCCAGTGCTGAAACAGAGTTTAGGGCGAGGAACTCTGCTTATATATCTATGCAATAGCCCATTAACATGGACCCTTTCAAGTTTTCTCTCTTCCTCACTACAAGTACTTTGTAAAAAAACCGTCAATTGAGTTTATGAGTGTTGAGCCTCTTTTCATTCAGGGTTTCTTTAGAGATTACATGAAAAGCGATACATCTGGTGAAGAACGTATCACTTGGTAGGGAGATGGCGTTGAACCTTTGAGTAGGGTTGAGAGAAGATTATGACCAAGCAAGGAAAGGGGAGAGACAGGCCAGGAGACTCATGATTCAAATTCTGCCCTAGCCTACTTTGAGGCAGGCCTTAAGTAGACCTCATGTTGGGCTGAGCCTTTGCGTCAGGCATACTTTCTGTCTGGGCTTCTTCTACTCATGTACTTTGGGCATCGAATTTTATTAGAACTCCCCCCTATGTTGACCTGGTTGTCATCAGTGGCACAAATTCTTGGAGAAGTCAAGAAGGTTCAGTACCGTTGCATAGGAAAGTCGCCTTTTTGTTTATCAAACACCACTTGCAACTCCTTGGTTCATGCAAACATGCCCTTTTTCAGGAGTCGGGTAAACTGCCAGGCAATGGATGCATAGCTAACCACAAATCATTGATAGTAGGCCGCCAAGTTGAGGAAACAGTAGAGTTGAGGCAGAGTGAGGGGTGTCAGCCATTCTTTCATGGCCCACACCTTTTCCATATGAGTGGCCACCCCTTGGGAGGATGTCCACTTAGAATTGCTCACAGGCGAACCCGTCAAGCTTGTTCTTTTGTAAGAGGGAGTCACGGTAAGATGTATTAATGGGACCCATGGGGTAGCCCTTCGGGGTATGGAATACGGGAGGAAATTGGCGCTACAGAGTGCAAGGGTCTCTGTCGATTTCAAAGGAGGGCAGTGAGGGGCTCAATGGCAAGATGTAAATCATGTTCAGTGTCCCTAGAGCAGGATTGTACGGCTGTCGTGCATCCATCTCGAGGTGACAAGCCACGGTTACTCCAAGATGGCGTTGGTACTGTGCTCGTGGATGGGTAAGAAGGCGATGACCAGACATGTAGCCTTGAAGCATGATAGGGATGTCCAGAACTTGTACCTACCCCTCGGAGACAATGATGTTCCCATTGTGAATCTAGTACGGGGATGACTGACTGAAAGGGAGACCCTGTTCCTAGGCAAGGTGGTGGCCAATGAAGTTTGGTGTCGCTCCTGTGTCAATAAGCACCCTCAAATCACACCCCTGAATGGTTCAGGACCTATGGCAAGGTGAGACCCAAAGCCGTCAATGACTTGGATAGTGCCCAACTAAGCGTCAACATTAAGGTTTTTCTCCAGTGCATGATTGTCTTCATTCTTGGCAGGTGCCTGGTCATCAAGCTGTAATGTGATGATATGGTGGTGCAAATCCTTCCGGCAACGATGACCCAACGTGATGATTCCCATTGCAGTGGAAACAAAAACCCTGGGCTTGGCAATGAAGAAATTCATTCTCCATGAGGTGAAATTGGCATGCGGGGAGAGGTTGATCCGGGCCTGGGGCTAGGGATCCTGATGCAGTTTGAGGTGGCCTAAGTGGCACCCCTTAATGGGGACGTAACTATCACCTGTCCGTGCATCACCCTAGTCCTGAAAATCAGAGAGTGGACTTGGCCTCGAAGTCATAATCAATGAGTTCAGTGGTTGACCATGGCTGGAAAAGATTGACCTCAGCTCGTAGAGCATGACAGAGAGCAGTGTGTAGTGCGTGCATCACCATGTCATCTGCCAAGTCAGGCAGATAGCCTAAGGGTTCCATGAAGACGGCTACCAGCTTGTCCATGGATTTGGTTTGCTGTAGGTGGAACAGATGTTAATATGAATCCAGGGTTATAAGCTATAACAGCTATTCAGTAACCTTCTGAAATCATCCCAGTTGTGGAAACTGGTTCGGTTATGTAGAACCATGTAGAAGTATTCTCGTCTAAGACAAGTTGCAAATGCTTGAAGTCATCAATAGGGGCAGCACAGGAGTATTGCTCCATACAACGCAACAACTGGTCTGGATCCTTGTTGGAGAGGATCGGTTGCTCGTTAGTGCGGTGTCAAGGACATGCACATTTATTGGTCGGTAGATTAGGATGGCGGAATTAACCATGATGTGGTCTTCAGGGAGGAGGGTGCCAGGAGTCCTCGGAGAAGGTACCAGCGTCATCCACATCATTGTTGGGATGCCCCCAACCTAGCTCGGCAACTGGATCATGACATTGAAGCACTGGGGGCAATCGGTGGGGTATAGCTTGCTGGGCTCCCTCATGTTCATAGCATGTTCCATCCCATTTGGGCTGCAGGAATGGGCAACCTGCAACGATCTGGTGGATCAAGGCGATGGAGCAGAGGACCTGTTGGCCTCTATGAGTGAGCCGATCCCACCCAGCTCAAAGACCCAGTGGCCTGGGTTGTGGTAAAATTGAGGGAAAGCTCATCTGGGTGTACCCCTGGGTTCCCACCCAAATCCCATCAGACCCGACAACATTTGAATCCCCACCACAAGATAAGTGGGTGGGGCCCATTCTGTCGGGTCTGTTTCCTGGAGTAGTAGGGTGTCCAACTACACTTAACCTGCGTCAGTGGGCCTTTAGGGTTTGCCAACGTGAGGGTTTCTCCTCCATAACCAAGGCCTATCAAGAGAGGAGCAGTGGCCAGAGTGGCAGCCGAAGGTCGGTAGTAGGGTGGTGGACATGGTGATGGTTTAGTGTATGGATGCAAACAGGATGGTAATTTCGTCCATGGACGAAATAATCGTGTCGTCCAGGAGTGCAGACAATTGACGAGAAGAAGAATCGCCCTCCTGTCATGGGTCTTGGATGGCAGACGGGACAGTTTCTGCGTCCTGCAGGAGTCATGTATGATACATGTATCTGCCTGAGAGCTCCAGCTGAAATTTGACACGTGCTGTGCCACGCGTCAAATTCCGAGTGGCCTATCACACTGCCTCGTCCCGGACGTGCGATGGGACGAGAATATCTTGGACGGGAGAGTTTTCGGATGGGACGGGACGTGGACGAAAATATTTGGGATGTTACAAACTCTGGACAGAGCTTCTAAAAGTTGGGATGTAGAATGGGACGATCTATGTCCTGTCCTGTTCTTCGTCCACGTCCTGGACAATCGTGCACTATAGGTGGTGGCAGCAGTGGCTAGAGTGGCAGCTGAAGGTCAGTGGCAGGGTGATGGATGTGGTGGGAGTGGCAGGAGGCCCTGATCATCGTTGTCAGAGACGGAGTCATGCATGACCTAGTTCTGGGCAGGAGCAGGATTTGTATGGAGCAGGAGGGCTCGTTATGGTGGGGTCGGCCGGAGGCACCCCGCTGAAGGACTGCACAAGCACAGGGCTTGCTGCTACTGGAGGAAATCCTCGAAATCCCATGTGATTTCTTTGATTTCTTA
This sequence comes from Wolffia australiana, assembly GCF_029677425.1. Lineage (NCBI taxonomy): Eukaryota > Viridiplantae > Streptophyta > Magnoliopsida > Alismatales > Araceae > Wolffia > Wolffia australiana. The sequence continues at coordinate 4,155,626 of NC_135839.1, read as the reverse complement.
TTGTGATAGAAGTCCTCTCTAGTCAGGCCTCCTATATTTTTTGATGCCTTAGATTGGAATGTGTAAACTGAACCAATTAAGAGGACTGAAATGACACGAGAAAAACTGAGGAATATGAGAGATTTGATGACTGAGCAATGAATGGAGGAAAAAACAGAGTAGAATTCCATACACCAGGTCTTGGGCCCCAATCTCTTCTGTTAACCTTTTTGATGACCATCATGCCTTCCTGGTTGTCTCATTTCATCGTTCGAATTGTTTCATATTAGTTGATTTCTTCATTTGTCACATATCATTTGAATCCTTTTTCTTTGGCAAATATCATAACTACCTTATTTCACATTTTTATTCTTCTGTGTATCTAGAACCTTAATTTTCTTTATTGTGTTTGCCAGGAATTAATTAAATTCATGTGTACTCATTGTGCAAAAGGAGACGTAAGTCTTGTTGACACTCTAGTCAGTCGTGCCCTAGAGCCAGAACCCGGTACATCACTCACTTTAAGCCCTTCTGAGAGAGAGGAAATTTCAAAATTATTGTTGGAGGTATACCAATCTTTGCCATCTTTTTATGTTGTTCATGTTTGGAAATAGAGGTTTTCTGCGGCATGTTGGAGGCTTTACTATTAACTAGAATGATATTGCATTCTGCGTGCATCTTGCTTGAATAAAAATTGAATATTTTATTAATAAAAAATTAAATTTAATTAAAATTTGATTTTTTTATCTTTTAATTCAAAAAATAGAAGAAAAATAGAAAAGAGATGGTTAGAACCAATACATTCTAGTTATGGTTTCAGACATCTGGATATCTCAATCTAACTAATGTGTGAACACCATAAATCATTATTCTTAAAAAACTGCCCGTTGTTTACGACCAATTTTTTTACGACATGAACTACTTTTTTTTTATGTTGATCCAACTTGGTCCTATTGTCTCATGATCAGTCTCATCCTTTGGTGCCTACTGATCAGTTGGTTTGGGGGTCTGGCCACCATTCATTTAAAGCTTTTGGTTTTGTTTCATTCATTCATATCCATTCCATTGTTATTTCACCTTAGTGTGGGTTTGCTTGCTCCTTGTGGCATAATATCCTTGCGACATAAAATATATGCCCCTATCTTTATATGCTTCTTAGCTCAGCTTTCTCATTGAAATTCATCTTCCAAACAGTTTGTGGATCTTTGTGGGACTCCTCATGAAATCAGAAAGGCATGGGCTCGTCACTGGAGAGTCTTTCCACCCATTGTTCCAGCTGCAGATAACCCCAATATTTGGGAAGAGTCCAAGAGGATGACTATTAGGAAAGATCCAGAGTGGGAAGCAACTTCAAAAGGCAATCTTCTCACCACAGGACTAGGAAAAGAAACTAACCTGGGCTCTCAAGGTGATAAGGAGAATCTGAAACCATCCCTTGAGAACATTTCATCATGTCATCCTCCCTATGATAAACCATCCCCTAGTGGACCCATGTCCAAAATGCGAGGAGAAAAAGAAGAATCCAATGTGATAGGCCAGCAATACCACAAACAGACTTCAATTCCTTCTGTGCCTCATATTCAGCATCAGCAGTCTGCAATTTATGCTGGATTTGACCCAGCAAGCGCAATGGCATATCCTCAGCCAAATTATGTTACCCATGACCAGGTACCAGTCTCAAGTCAGTATCAGCAGTATCAGTGGCCTGTAGTCTACCAAGTTCAGGGTGAGGATGGAAGTAGCAGCAGCCAGCATCATCCTCAGATACTAACGTATCAGCAGTATCAGGCCCAGTATTGGCATCATTACTACCAGCAACAGCAGCTGTACTACATGCAGCAACATCAGCAACAAGAAAGACCACATCAACAGCAGCCGAATAGCCAGGCAAAATTCCTTGAATTGCATCAGGTACGAGAGAAAACGGGAGTTGAACATTTTCAGCAGCAGAAGCAACAGCAGGAAGATGCTGTTCAGAAGACATGATACCCCCATATATCTGGTGTGGATTTATTAAAGACTGAAAGAAAGAGTGCAGATCGGCAATTATCCATACCCACCAGGAACAACAGTAGCAGGGTCTACTTGTTCTACTATAGAGGCAGAAGCAGGAGGAAGAGAAGCAGCTGAAACATAATGCTGGAGAGTATAAAAGGTCTGCTTGGTCTTTGATATAATTGGATAAAAGTTCTGGTTGAACCATGTGAATTGTATGCTTTACTCACTCTGGCAATGCTCTTCGTCGCAAGGAAATACTTGCTTTGGTCAGAAAAGAGGAAATCTCATGCAGGTTTGCCTTTTCTTGTTATTAGTGTATAAACAATTTCCATGTAATCCTAATGTTTATCTGATCTCAACTGCATGGAGGACAGTTTTTTCACTTTTCAGTTCTATGTATACATCATATTACCTTTGAAATAAAGGAATTTTGAGAGGATATTCTTGGGAGTTTGAAATTTACTTGGAAAATATCTATGTGGTGTTTTTGAATTTCATGTAGAAGGTAAATAAATGTTCATATCTATCTTGAAAGAGTTAAAAAATCATTCAGTAGTTTGGGGGGGAAACCAATAATGTATGAGAAAGCCAGAAAATCAGAAGATCTGATGAAGCCAGACTTTTTTTCCAACCTTTTTTCCATGGTGAACTAATTTCTCAGTCATTGAAATGCACTCTGAAAGTAAAGAAAAGAGATTGATTGTGCTGCCAGCTGGATCTCTGGAACCTATGTCTGGTATCAAGAATGCTGCGATTGTGAGGCACATCAGCAGGTATTGGGGGTATAAAAGCCTAATTAATTATAATCATTATTGGTGTCCTTTCATGCTGACAATTTTAGCCGATGAATTTCTGTGAAGCCATAAAAATGTTTTGACCCATCATATCGTTAATGTTTTTAGATATATTTAATTCTATGCATTAATTAAAATATTTAGGTATGTTTATAAATATTACTTTTTATATTATGCCTGGCATTTGGGAACTCTTGACAAAAATATCCATAACTGATCCTTATATATTTGCAATAGAGCATGGGATCACCTTTCTAAGCAATATAGGTGAAAAATCCTATCATTTAATCTTCAACAAGACCAATATCATAATAGACGCATGTCATAAGCATCTTATCTAAGTATTAAAGATGAGATAAATTTTACTTATGATTCGTTGTTAATTGATCAATACAATGTAATGAACAGGAGTGGGCTTAGATTTTCCTAAACGAGCGTAAATAGTATCATCTTTAACTTCCTTTTCCATATATGCTTTTCATCTAAATGTGTCACTCAAAATATTTAAAATATTTGAAAGCCTAATGATGAATTTTATTTTCACTTCTTTCACTTTGTCAATTTCTGACTCTGAATCTTTACTCCATATGTTGGTTATCCTGAAACAAAGAATATTAACAATGATGGAAACAAGGTAAATGACTCCTAGAAGTTAAATACAAAGGAAGACATTGTATTTACACAACTTGGAGTAAAGGATTCCAAGAAGTCCCTGAATGGAAGGTTTCCCTTTGGAATAAACGGCTCTGAGTTGTCTCTAAATGCCAGGTTGCACTTTGGAGTAAATAACTCCAAGGAAGTCCCCAAATGCCAAGTTTCTCTTTGGGTAAATGACTTCAAGAAGTTTGGAATTACAGTAGTTAACCATCACTTTATTCCTATTCCATCTCTAAATAGGATTTTATAGCCTTCATATATTTCAATTCAATCTGCTTGGGAAATGTCAGATGATCCCATGATACCGTATCTGGTTTAAAAATGAACTTATCATCCCACAAGTTTCCAAGGTAGTATTTTCTAACAAAACCCTACATTACTCTTTGAGTGTGAAACGTTATATTTAAGGCACATCATAGACATTCTCGCCTCAAGGGCTGTGACATAGATGTGGAAGTAAATTTATTTTTATCCAATAAAATAGATGTGGAATATGAGGAAATAAGCGGTGCAAAGTCAGCTGTTAGAATTTAGGCAATTAATGACAACCAATGGCAAGTAAAGTATCTGACATTGTTTCAAAATGTAAAGCTGAAAAAAAAGAAACCACGGCAAAAAAGTATAGAAAGAAGTTGGAATTTGACTCAATGAACGTCCTAGCACCATGAGATAGCTGAAAATCGTGCTAAGATGGAGATGGTGCACAAAACAATAAAGTAACCAGAAAAAACATGATAAATTAAGCCACCTGAAAATATGATTTATGTGGATATTTTATTGCACTATTAATAGAGCAAACTTGGGCACTAATGTTGCTTTATGTGGTCATTGAGAATGCACCAAGTGATGTCAAAGGAAATCACTTTTAGTAAAGCAGGACACATGATTCAATTTTAGTAAAGCAGGACGTCAAGGTCAAAACTAAGGGGAATGAGAAGTGACGATGACAGATCCATCGGTAGCTCTTTTGGATTTTGGAAGATCAGATGACAAAATAACTTTTTTTGGATAATCTAAAGGCCCATTTGGAATGTAGACACCAATTTTTTTGCAAGGAATCGAAGAACGTGCAATTCAGATAAGGGGAAAAGGAGATATCTTTGAGATAAGTTCGAGAGAGAAAATAGGATGCACGGAGAAGAAAAAAATAGGCCTGATTGAAAAGCATAATTCTGCTATGGTCTTATACCTAATGAAGCAACGAGATAGTGACAAATCGTGTACTAACCTTGATCCAGCATGCAGTTGATCAAGACTGATGGTGATAGTGCTTCAAGGCTCGGTACAAAGCCCTCCAATAGCCTCATGCTTCTGGGGTTTAGAGCAACACAATATAAACTGTTATTTGCTAAAAATAATGTAAAGAAGGCCCACATGATTACCAAAAAAGCTGTTTCACTCAACTAGAACATGTTCCAGGTCTGGTTTGGTGATGTCTCTGTAAAGAGACAATGACACAAGTTTAAGGATACCTGTGGTGACTTCTAGTGACCTGATCTCCACTTTATAGATTGTGAGGCCAGGACTTGGACAAATCACTGTCTATTGTAAAAAGAAGAGAAAAGATAGAGGGTAAAGGGTCTCTTAGGATGAATATCCATACTCTGATATTCACCTAATGGCTGGGATTATTTATGTCCTTTATTATCACAACACTTATTGTTACACTACTTACCCATTCCTTAAGTGGTATGATGGACCCATGATCGCGAATTGGATGCTTCTTCTTGTGCCCTTCATTCTTTTTTTTAATGGCATATAACACAGTGTCGGGTATGACCAACTCCTAGGGTTGTCACCGTAGACCAATCCAGCCGTGCCCTGGATGCCACCCAGGGAGATGTTATTTATTAAATGTAGTGTTCAACAGCATTTATAGGCGTGGAGCGAGCGTACATGGCTTGTGCTCTTCATTCAATGCCTTAGACTGGACCATGTCACATGATGGAAAAAAATTATGGGTATTAATTTATTTTTATGATTAAATGATATTTATAAATTTGTAATCTTACTCAAAGACATATATTAGAGAGCTAGTTCATCTCCATAGGGATTGACACCTAGAGATAGAGTTAATTAAAGAGTTAGAACAGATGAAGAACACGTATAGGATGATACTATTAGTAAGGAACTATTTATAATTATTTAAATGCTAGATATGAAAATTTTAGGAAGATATTGCTGTGTTCTACAGGCCTTGACATGGATGAAGACGAGGATTCTACGTAGTGGTAGATTTTTAACGGAATCAAATGACATGATTAAAATTATTAAGCAAATGACCTCATCACAGATCGCATCCGGAATTTCTTCGATCCTCAAGTCACTTGTAACTGCTCATGTGTGCAGCCTCTAGAAGTATCAACATGGTCCTCGACACGTCGGATCTCCTCCTCATTGATGAGTCCCATTCCATCTCCGTCGTCATCGTTACATCATCCCGATCACATCAAGAATGGAGAGGAGTCATGGGGAGAAGGGAGAAGAAGGAGAAGGCCCCTAAAAAATTATGTCTAGAATAAATTTTGGTTAGGGCTGATAACACCCTAAATTCGGTCTTTATTTCATGTTATTACCACAATTTATGCATTTAAAGAGCTTAAAATGGGGTTGTTATCATATATTTACACATACCCCCCTGGCAAAAAATAAAAACAAAAAGAGTTGTCAAACGGCGCGTTTGGAATCCGTTTCGATACGCACGTACACATGCGTTTCTTCATCTCTCTGTCCACTTATACTTCGCCATGTCACCGCCCATACACGCACATTGTATGCGCTGCGCGGGCGGTGACTTTACCTCCCAGCGCTGGCTCTCATTACACGCCGTCAGATTATCATCCGACGGCTACGATGAGGCCATGTGAATCGGACGGAGGCTTCCTTGCAATTTTGTAAGAAGACCCTTCTGAATTTCTGGAATCACTGTATGACGTCGCCCACAAGTAATTGCACATAGACCCTTTGCGCACTCTCTCTCCTCCGCTTTTTTTCCTAAAACATTAAAACAATTAATAAAAAATTTGCAATAAAACCCTGAAACTTTTTAAATCACATCTTTACTCCTGCAGTCACGACCGAGAGCTGTTTTGAGGGTCTTTTTGCAACGAAACTTTGCGAAGAGGCCCTTCAAAGTTTGAAAATGATGTAAATACTTTTTTTTCTCTTATAAATATACCTTTTTCCTTAGAATAAATACAATTCCTCTTCAAATAAATCTCAGAAAAATCCTAAAAATTCGTAAAAAAATTCTAGAAAATTCTAGAAAATTCATTGATTCATCCCCAAACTGATAAATCTCAAAATGAAATATTAAACTTGCCATTTGGGTCAACTAATTCAACTTAGAGTCCCCTAAATTCTTCTACTCTTCTCATCTACTCTACCTTCCTTTCTCAATATTCTTTCCAATTAGGTTAAATTTTTCCTCATTGAAGATTAAGTGGTCTTAATTATAGAAAATCATCGAATTGAACTCCTTACTAGCCTCCCTTGGATGATACCTTCACTCATCATGTGCATCTTAAGTGAGGTTTTATAAAATTTATTGTATAAGCTAAAAGTTACAACGACAAGGGCTAAAAACCGCATAATTTTACCCCTATTTTTGGCTTATCAAGGGCCTTCCCCTATTTATACTAAGTAGGTATTTTCATGAAAGCCCCCCAAAAGTTTTGTATATCTTTTGACGTCCAAAAGACCATTTGTGTGTCGGCCTCTTGGCCCATGTATCAGTCTACCGAATGACTCGAACGGCCCAGTTACCTTTATTTACCTTCTTAATTAATTAAACGTATCATCATATCATTAATTAATGCCAGATTGATTAAACCCAATGGATCGGTTGAGTCTCGAACACGTGGGGTGCCAAGCTACACCTCGTAATCTAGAAAATACAAATGAGAGTGTATAGATTCACACATGGAACTTGTTCGTCATCGATTACCAATACATACAATCCCTCATCCACTTGATGCTGCTAGGATGACTTTGGGTATGGTCAACTGTCTAACCCTAATTGGTCATCCGAGTAAGCACTGATATTTTTTAAAAAAATATCAGAGAACTCTTCTTTTGATATTTCATTGCACTGGCCAAGGACTTCATCACATCATCTTCCTCGAGATGTCACCTCTTATAATACTAAGGGTGGACAATCCCATCTTTACCACTCAATCATTTTTGTGAACTTCTTGATGCATCGGAACTAAGGATATTTAGAATCCCATGATTAGGGACACGTAGGTCATAGTCAAAGTAGAATTATCTGTCCACAAGACAGCTTTGGGATCTCAGGTATAAGGACCACTTAAACAACCATGATGTGAATCAACCTAATTGATAGTTTGGTATAATACCATTTAGGGATTTGTACGAATTAATTTAGTGAACTCTTTCCACTAAAGCGCACCCGCTATCTATCCTTAGTGTCTCCACACTAATGGCTACAGGAATGATGATACTCATCATATGAGTGATACTAGATAGTGCTATTCTATTCAGATACTTCGATGTCCTTCTCACGTATCCTTTGGACATGAATATTTAGAACACATGCTTAAAGAACAGTGGTCTTCGTATTATGATATTATCATAATTCACTAAGTCAGATCATGTATTCATGGACTTCATTATTAGCATCACACGTGCACTATAATGAATATGTTCTATTAATGAACATTGTACAAGATATGGAATGTGTGATTTGCTTGCCGACCACATATTTTTCCATCAGATATATATGTACATGGATAGGTAGAAGATAAAAAGGTAGTTTGAGATAAGAATAATTGTTAACAAACAGATAAAAGATGGCAAAAGCTTAAGATAATGAGAGAGCTCACTTGTTGTTTGTAGAAATGCTCGAGTGAGAGAGAGTACTTATCTAATTTTTTTATGAATAAATCAGATTATTTATGGTTAATTATAATCACAAAAATAGTAAAATGAGATGGGTAAGCTGTAAGAGAATTAAGGTGTTTGAAAGTTATTTTACATGAATTAAAAATGTGGAGTCAATAAATAAAATTAGTTCAAAAATGGGAGAAACACCAAGTGTTATAATTAAGCAGAAATACTTGTATTCATACAAGTATTTCTGCTTAAATTAATTGAAAATAATAGTTTTTTGAAAAATATTCAGCTAATTATTTTAATTTTCATTTATACTCATACAATTGTGATGATTTACAAAAAACTTCTGCGATGTGGGGGTTGTTGTCAGCTTTAGACCTCCATCCTTTGGATCTGCTTTTTCAGATTTTGAATCGCATATCTATTCTATGTCACTCATTACATGCTCTTCATCAGGAGAAAGTGTCTGTCCTCCCCTCTATTCAAAGGGATATTATGACATGGATGACGTAGTGGAGGATCTTCTGCTAAAATTTTAAAGTTTCAAAAACCAATTTGGCTTGCGGTAAGGAAAGTACTTTAAAAAATGAAAATATTCCATGTTTAAAAGGAATGATTGATAAAGGACTGTGGAATATAGATGTGGTATTCCTGCTCTTTACAGGCATCTTGGCGGTGGTTTTGTTATGTTCCATGTGCAGAAATGGCTTGCTAGTGATGAAGATGCCCTCTAGGGCAGAGACGGACAAGGTTTCCCTAGATGTTAGTTCTAGAGGATAAAAATATGATAAACATAAAAGAGTATGAAATATCAATGGCAAGCGTTCATAAATTTCATTTTTCTTGAATCCTTGAGAGATATAGTGGCTGAAAATGGAATTGAAGGGAAATTTCTTCAGGAAATTTAAACTAGGTATTAAAATAGTGATAGGCCTGAGATGATCACCCTTATGAAGCAACTAGTTACCATAAGGTCTGAAGGAAAAGGTAACATAAGGAAAGTCCCTCACATTGATTTCAAGCTTAAGACCTTAGATTTTTAGCTATCTGTATGATCCAATATCCATTGCCATCAACTCTACATATACAATATTCAATCAGTTCAAGGTGATGAATAATTATCATAGACACACTTGGTCTGTCAATAAGATCATTAACACAACATAGAAAAAGCGGAGAGGCTGAAGTCTGAAAATTTCAAAATAATCACCTCTCTATTGCTTCTAAAGATAAGCTCAAGGACAAGGATGTTTAAGGGCAAAAGGCTATCTTCTGATCCACCAAAAAATTGCATAATAAATAATGAGTCAAGTTATTTGGAAAGAGTAGAAACTCTAATTTTGGATGTCCTAAATATTTCAGTTGGTATGAGACTAAATGTAAAATTTGCTATCCTTTTTGTTCATATTTTAGCCCTCCTTTATACGAAGATGCACATGGTTTTAGATTCTGATGCTAGTATTTATGTATGTGTATCAATACAAGAATGATTCAACCATCACAAGTACAATGACTATGGAAATATAATGTAACAAGAGTATTGTGAGTTGGCAGAAGTTTCAAATCCTGTTGTCTTGTAAATAAATAAAAGTATGATTATCCTTTGTATCTAAAGCATCATTTGGAGTTATTCTATCGTCATTTGGATAAAACATTGTATATATTATGTTTTGGAAAAATCTGGTTACCTTTTCCTTTTGTAAATAAAAACTAATAATTTACTTAAATATTTATTAGGAGTAGGAAGTAGGGTGTTACATTTCAGATAAATAATACAAAAATGGATGTTGGATAACAACATTGGAAGCTGTTTCATTTGGCTTTCATTCATGATTGAGAACTTTATAATCATTATCTATTTTCCATTATTGTTATATACTAACGGATAACAGATTTTTTCGTACACCATAATCTTGATGCATTTCTTAATTGTTGAGATTTTTTGTTTTGATATCCAACATCATGAGCATATATTCAAATTTAATTAATTCTATATTATCTACATGGTTTATAGCTGATATCCCAATTTAGTCAAGTATCGAGTGGGAGATGGGGGCTGCAATGACGAAGAGCCCACTGGAAGAATGACTGGAGAGGACAACAGATGTGATGAACAGCCATCATCAGCAGCATTAGCAAACAAGTGGAAGCTCATTCAAATAATTTGAGCAGGATAGAGAAGCGGTAGCAACAAAAAATCATCAGTGACAATGGCGATGGCGGAATAGGATAGTAGTGGCACTGACCCAGCAATGAGGGTGGGGGAAGGGCTGGTTGAAAATCCTCAATTTTAAAATTAATATTTCAAATAAAGATTTTTGTTTCTATGAATATTATAGATATCAACGCACCGCTAATACATTGATAAAAAGAATAAAGTCATTTCATATGCATTTAGATTTTCATATTCTTGATGAAAACTAATAAAATAAGTTTTGTTGAACCTGAGATTTATTTTGGAATTTCTTTTAATTCAAACATTTTCTCTCAACATTTAAAGTGATTTTTTTTCTTAGATTATCTTGATATGATCTGATATTCGTAATTTGTTTTAAATTGTACACAGGTTTGATGTTTCATCTCATGATGCATCTACTTATGCATCTCTTACTTTGTTTAGTGTTCATTGTTCATTTTGACAGTTATCATGTTAATGGCTGAAAGCAAAATACCCCAGATGGTGCAAGAATTAGCAAAGGACAAAAGTTAGAGGAGAGACAACCTATGAGCTTTCAGAGGTTTGTAGATGTTCAAAAAGGTCTCCGATACTTAAATATTTCACATTTTTTTAGGATTGCATTTATGACTGTGAAATCTCTCATTCTAAGAGTGCAAGAGAAGCAACCATCGGGTGGTAGTACAGATCTCTTCTAGTGAGATTTCAAATTTCTCCACCCTAAAGAATATGATGTGGTGAAGGGTGTTTCTACCACACAAGATTATTTATAGGAGCTCTTGGATGATGGGATATAAGGACTCTATAGGGGTAGGAAACCGTGTAGGGATCAAACAATTAAGAAAACAAAGGACACCATTAGTCATCTTCTTTGTCACACCAATTTGCCCTTACATTGTGTGTTTCGCGATGTATTGAAGGAAACATGACAATAATTGACACATATTGAGGTAGACCCTTGTAGCGCATGCCTCATCAATCCATGGAGGATCAAGCTATTTGGTAGGATGAAGGTGGAGATCAAGAGGATGTCAGGATCGTTTTATTGCTAGGGTATAGATCGCATCTAATAGGTGGAAAACAGAGAGTGGTTGTGGCCTTTTAGGTGTCCCCATTAACTAGACTGACATTCATTGGCAATATCATGAATGTGTTCTCTTCGTTCAAGAGTTTTGTGAAAGCATGGTGGGGAGTCTATGGCTATGATTCTCCAATATTTTTAAAGGAATTCATCTTGGATGCAAAGGCAAACATTAAATAGTATAATCATCTTTCACATTAAAAGTAAATGAAACAATAATCTTATTAAATTTTCCTTTGTAGTTTTGCGTAGTGAAGACAGACAAATATCATGCAGAAAACGAATGATGATCGCACTATGATAAAAGCTGTGATGGAAACATAGGTTTTGATGTAGATGACACAATCTATATGTAGCTGACCTATTGAACCATGACGGTCAGTCTACACACTCAAGCAACACCCATAATGTATGTGGAGGGCCAAGCGACAAAAATGGTTGACTTGTATGAAAGTGACATCGACTTAGAGGATGGGCCAATCAGGGGGACTCATCATGACAATACACTCATTCTCTGTTCTCGACATTCGTTTGGATCATTCATCAAAGTTCAAATTCATGAATCTATTATGCATATCTTTATAGGAAGAACAAATTGAAGCCTTAGTTAACTATAATATACTACCTGATGTTTTGGAGTGGTACTCAATATATGCTTGAGGAAGCTATTTCCGAGTGATACATATATGATGCAGGTGTTACTTTATTGACAATAGTAAAGAGGCATATAAATATCCCTCATGACAAGAGGGAAATGCCTGATTACTTTGCCTTCCTATTGGGTTTGTTTGCCTAAACAACAGATCATGTGAGTAGATCAGCACAACCTGTTGGAGACATCCTCAGACTAGGGCAAGCACTATCATGGCATATGGATGTGATCATGACATGGGTCTTTGATGCCACATTATTCCCCAGAAGGAAGTTGCTTCAAGACAAGAAAATATAATGGCATAGTGTGTGCATAGCAGAGAAACTCAAAATTGGGGGTATAAATCACATTGTTGAAATTTGATTTTAATCTATAAAATTTATAAACCTATACTCGTAAATAATTTAGTTAGCTAGTGATGAATAAGGGTTTTCTCCACATGAAATGGATGGTAGGGAAAGTATGATGTCAATTGGATGAAGCACAAAGATGAGAAGACATGTATATGGTAGTGAATGCGTGATGAGAGTGAAAGATAAGATGATAAGATGAGAGAAGAGTGTATGATGAGAGGTGGCTAATTAGGGTTTTATAAGTTTGGGTTTAAAATATATAAGGATGTAGAGACGATAAGGAATGAAGAAGAGGGTGTTATGCGTAGTGGTATGGATAGTGAGAACGAAATAGAGTGATGATTAAGACGAGAAATATAAATAGAGTGTTGAAATGGATAGGTAACGAGATCATTATGATGTAAGAGGGGACGTGATATGGGTTGAGAGTGTATGATAGGAGATGATGACAGAGTGGATGAAGGATGGTAATGGAAGAAGACATTAGATGGTAAAGATGGTTAAACTAACAAAACGTGTTGGAGACACTTCAATGTAAGGCGGAAGGCTAACCTTAGATCCCTATATTCCACAGGATCATGAAGTATTCCTCTTGCATATCAACCTATCCACTTCTTTGTTGAACCCCTTCAAGCACTAGATACACAAAGGAACACTTGATGGACCTTCGAAACTTCACTTTCTTTCAATCAGCCTTACTGGGTAGAAGTGAACTTAAAGATGTTTTTTAAAAATATCAAAGGCTCAGTTTATAGATCCAACCAAATGGATATTTCATATGCCTAGACATTTATTTCCACCTTTTTTTCTCAATTTTCAATTGAACTATCCATTTTGCCAATCTGTGTTTGCCGTAGCTGTAGATAAGAAAGGTTGATTGAATATTGTAGAAGCTCGCCTTAGATATTTGGTTACCTTAATGCCAATGCAATAAAGTCTACAGAAACTTATGTGTTTTATTTTCACACATACAATCACCAACAATCCATCAGGTTGCCTCATTGAAACATCTGACAATTGAAGTTATAGAAAAATGGGTTCTAAATCTCCAAACTTTAAATTCTCATACAAGGCTTTAAGAAAATAATTTATACTTTCGACTCAATAAAGTGGTGATTCGTATTAAATCATTCCTCCAATCTCACACTTTACTAGAGAACCTCCAAAATATTGACATTTCAAGGAATATTTTGTAAAATTGAACTCATATTTTGTGATTTCCAAGTCTTTTTCTGTTTTCTTCCAGGTGTGCACATATTTGTTAAAAAATGCATTTGTGGTGCACATAAGAAGGAATGCCTTTATTTATTTATTGAAAGGAGTTTTAATTATTAGTTGTTAAAAATTTCATGAAGATGCATAATTAGCATTTGGTTTCATTTTAAAGGCTTTACGTGCATTAGGAAATGGAATGGTAGGCATATAGTATTTTGTAATAGGTCCTGCATCTCAGGTTCTTGTAATTAGAAATAATCTTTCAGTTTCCAACTTTTCATATTACATGCATTTTTTCATGATAATTTTTGATACAGATATCAGTATCAACATAATCTAAATTTCTAGTGCTAATTTCACTCTGATTTGGGAACCGACCCTGCTCATGGTTGTACAAAACCAGTTTCATCCAATTTACCTTTTTGTTTCTGGTCCATTCTTCCTTGCATTTGGGCTTGCATTAGATCATTCTAATCATGTTTCTCATGTACATTCCTGTAGGTCTCATCATAAGAAGGATCATTCTAGTAGCAGGTATTTTGTGGAGCCCACAGCTAAAAGTTTCTTTGATCTTAGTACAGAATCCAACAAGGGTTAGCTTGATAAGATTTTTTTTTCTTGTTAGGACTATCGTTTACATAAAAGCTTGGATAATATCCCAATTTGACAGAGTGGAGAGGGGATCTCCCAAAGAAATCCCTAAAACATTGACATGGTTGAACTAGAGATTCATTATGTCATTGGTCGAACTCTTGTATTGCTCACCTATTACCAACATAAACAATTTTATTTAAGAATGCATTTTAAACTTCTTTCCAATATTTAAAACTCATGTATAAGAATATGAACCGACTTTAAGCTGTATTTCTAATAATAAAATGAGTTAATGAGATTCTTACAACCGCATCAGTGACATTATGAAAAAGAAAGATCTTTCAAACAAAAGTAACCTAGTCTAACTTATTCTATCATTATGTTTGATATAGACCATAAAAATATGGAATATATTGAATTTTATGATGATATACTTTGGAATTAGACTCTTCAGCAATTAGAGCATTAATTTTTGTATAAGTTTTATACCCTAGAAGTGCCAAATAATCATTTAGTCCTCTTCATTTGTTTTCCATTCATGATATGCATTTATCACATAATCATCAGCAATATCATTAGTATGTCTATTTTTATAGTTTTCTCCCTATCAGCTTCATTTCCTAAATAATTCTGTCTAAGTGATCTCTCTCTGTTCACTGTAAAGATATAAACAATATTGATCAATAGAAAATCAAGGGCACAAATAGAAAAATGAAACAGTAACTGGCTTTTGAATCATTCAATAATTTCCTAGTTCAGTCCATTCTCAAAAGAAGTTAGTGAAATAAAAGAAAATCACCAAATAAAAGAGAATAGTATCTCTAATGATACTGTCTGGCATAAATGCCAATCAGTAAATTTAAAATTTTAGGGTGAAAATTTTTTTTGGATAAAA
The DNA here is from genome assembly GCF_029677425.1 of Wolffia australiana. Lineage (NCBI taxonomy): Eukaryota > Viridiplantae > Streptophyta > Magnoliopsida > Alismatales > Araceae > Wolffia > Wolffia australiana. The sequence continues at coordinate 4,140,378 of NC_135839.1, read as the reverse complement.
TTTACATAAATTTATACTCATGTAAAAAACATATTTAGTGAATGAGTATTGATCATCTCCACAGGAATATTAGGGATTTGACAATCTCTAAATAGTGATTCACAAAGGGATGTGATTACACAAGTGTAAATTAGATTAAATAAATGTAAGAAGATGGTGAGATGAGATAATCATACGAATTATTTAATTAGTATGAGATGAATGGTAATAATATGAAGAATAAGTGGGAAGTCGTAAATGGAAAAGTGAAAGTAAATGATAAAGAAGATAGAGGAAGATATGAAAGGATGTGGTAGAAGGATGAAATGATGGAGAGGAGAAAAATTGACTGAGTTAGGGTTTATGGTCAAGTGAAGGCGAGATGGAGATCCGGGATGGAAAATAGCAGGATAGAATGTAGAGATAAGGATAGAGTGATATTGAAAGGTGAGGTGATATGGATCTAAGTATGTTAAAGAAAAGTCAATGTGAGGCAAGACAACTCACCATAGATCCCTATGGTCTACAATATCAATTCAATTTCTTGATGCAGGAAGCCTCTATCATCTCCTCTTTTCACCTTATTCAAACACTCAGGGCACCAAGTAACACTTATGAAACCTTACCCGCTTTCAATCAGCCTCTCTAAGAGGAAGCATGTTCAAATATATATTTTACAAATTTTGGAGTCTCATTTTATAAATCCAATATATGGATAGGTAGATGTGAGAAATATGATGCTGTGCTCAAAGTTCCAAATCAGTTGACATTCTGGATTTTTAGATATCAAGCTTTAAAGTTGGATCATTCCTAGTCATTGATTTAATCTGATTTTTCATCTCTCATCATCCTTGTTGCTGCCATCACATCATGTCTAGGGTTTATTACTTAAAAGTTTAATAAGATCCTCCAATGATTGTTCCAATTTTTAACATGTCATTCTTGATTGACGGCTCGTGGTTCTCCACTTATCCATGCACATAGAAGGAAAAAATATTTTCTATTAAGTAATAACATATATGAGTTGTGGCATCCTGTCATCATGCACCACATATACACATCCTTTAATTCCCTCAAAACTACAGGCTGCATCCTGTCCAATGAAAAAAAACAAAGATTGCATCAGTAATTACAAATATGATACTGCAAGGCTTTTTCGCACACCACCTCAATGTGCATTACCTGTTCTTGAATCGTATTTCACATCAGAATTACGAGTATATTACACATGCACAAAACGTGTGATAGTTGCATGGTGAATCCAAATTGATGGAAGAAATCCTACAAAATTATTGGTACGTTTGCATCATTTATAGGTGTTATCCTAATTTTATGCTGAATTTCAGTTTAAGCATTAATTGGATTAAAGTTTCAATCGATTAATAACATTGTAGTTGCCCCTGCCAGTACTGGAAGTGTTAATAAAAGTGGGAACACTGTCACTAGAATGAACCACGCAAAAAGGGGTGTGAAAGTGATCTTCGTACGTAATAAAGTTCCCACTAAAAAGGTGTGACTTTAGGAGAGTTTACGAGCGGGAGCGATGAAACGTTATCCGGCACATAAATGATGAAACGTTCTGAAAAAAACAAACTGGGAAACTGATCAAATGTTTTCTGTCTTAATGGTGTGAAACAATTTAAGGTGGCATTGTCCACGAAAAAGCCACCCCAAAGCCAAGTCACTATGGTATCTCATAGTAAAGGTATGGCGCTAGCTAAGCTTGTAATTACTGTTGCTCCCCAAAATCTCATCTGACCCCAAGGTTGTGCATATCCTAAAAAATCAACAAATTTTAAAAACTTCAATTTTCTTATGATTTTGGCTTAATTTACAAGACCAATGATTTACTATGAAAGTGTGTTTTGAAATTGTTATTTTAATGGGTTTGTTTTTTCTCTTGATTTTGTTATTTTATGTTTTTAAGGGATTAATTTAAATACAGGAGAACAAGAAAATAGAAAATGCTTCTTAAAGGAAGCGATAACAGTTGAGCCACTTAGACGTAGCTGAGGTAAAACCTCACCTGGATCCCGCACAGAAAGCACAATAAGGTATCCCTCTTAGGACCCACTAGGGCCCAACGAAGCCCACACAGGACCACAATATCACTGACCCAATACAGAGACTATGCAGCTCCCACACCCATGCGAGATGTGATTTATTTATTAAAATACAGCTGAACAAATGACAATAATTATTTTTTATTTCTTTCATATGGTATTAATTTTACATGTCTTTTAAATAAAAAACGTACCACGTCAATGAGGATAATAAAAGGATCGTGACCGAATGGGCTGCAATCTTATGAAAACAAGAAGAAAATGATCAATCCTCAAATAAACCTGAACGGGCCGCATCATAATGGGCTGAGTTTTAAGTTATCTAAATTAAAACTTATATCTCACTCATTTTTCTATTTTTATCTTTGTTATATAGGCTTCTAATTCATTTGTGACCACTAGCGAGGACAATGGGACTATGAAGATGGTGAATTCATTTGGGGTTCTCTTTGGCCGCACCATCCACATTTAGCTTCAGGATATCGATTGGCGGTGGGTGCCAATGAACAATCTGTAGCCAAATGCAGATGGGGGCGAGGGTCATTGGAATACTCCAAGATTGAAGAAGGTTGTAGGCTAGGGCTGAGCTGCGGGTGTGAGGTGGTAAGAGGAGGTGTGTACGCCATATCCATTGCTTAACTTGTCACATGATATCTAAGGCGTGAATGGGAATTCTTGCAAAACAAGAAGAATCTCTCACTTTCCAAATCTCCCATAGTAAGTAAGCTATGGTGACGTGTAGGAGGGGCTTCGCTTGGAGCGTGTCGGTGAGAGATACATCTTGCCATCTGAGGAGCTGAGGATGGGGTTTGAGGAGTTCTAGATCACCTTGGATTTATGCCAGCATGGAAAAAGGTGGGCATATACACACATTGTACCTAAGAGGTAGTGCTTGGCACTCCCAGTTTCTTCCTGCCTGAATCAGGGTGATTCAAGTTAGGTTCTAGACTATATCTGGTACATCTATAAGTTTTATCCTTTTCAGATTATTGGATTGAGTTCAAATCAAAGACGAAATCTCGTAGACACGACTCTTAGATGAATTTGGACAAAAAACTACCAAGCATGACCTTTTTATTCCATTTTCTCTTGACTTTCTAATTTGAAAATGTTAAAAATTATACGGTCCATATATAAACCATATATACTGTCTTATCTCACTATAGTAGATCACATAATAATATATTGATATATATAATTAGATCCTCTTTGGTCCTATTATTTCTCACTACCTTCTCTTGATCTCTCCCTATTTACCTAATTCGTTAAATTCTAAACAATATTGAATTATATTATCTATCTCTACCTCCTCTCTTAATCTTAAACTCATACCCTATATAAAATACCCCACTCCATTAAGTTACATATAATTACTTAACCTCTTTCTACTTAATTAGACTAATTGATTCTTACCCATTTTCCCTTTTATCCTATTTACTAACTTCTTAAATCTTAATATCCTTCATTAAGATATCTATAAATCATATCTAACATATGTCCTAAAAATAAATTAAGAGTAATAAAAATACTTCAAATATTTTCTACTCAGAATAGTATCTTATTGTTTTCTCTTGCTGATCACCTTAAGTTTTAAGTAAAATCCAAAAATTGTTGTTCCACTATTTTTTTTCTCTATTCCTTTATTAAGAAACTACAAATCATTTTCATTATCCCACTAGCTCACTATCTCTTATTTATATAAATAATACAAGTAAATTAGTAGTAAATCTCTACAAAACCTAAGAAACAAGCAAATAAAATTATTACTTCTTTAATATTTGAAAATTTAAAAATGGGAATGACGGAGGTATATCATGGTGTTATTTCTAATTTTTTTATCATCGATACAATTTTTTATTTGTCCATGCCATCCCCATGAATTGATTAGCGACACGTCAGAACATTCAAACCTAAAAAGTTTAAACATGCATATAAATCTAAATATAAGCACAAATAATATCAATACATACTTTTTATGACTTAGAAACATTATATCTTGATAACTTTAATGTCAAGAACAGGGAAAAACATATTCTGACTCAAAAAAGTATTTTCTGAAGAATATCATGTCAAATAATTCTTATAAATATCAAAAATCCAAAAAATTCAAATTATCCTTATAAAAATATATTTAATCATTTTAGCACAACTAAAATGCAGAAATAATCACATTAATGAAAATAAACTTGTTGTATGGTGACATGTTATCAATATGGGTTCAATTGTATTCATTAAATGAGCACATAGTGCTATTATCTGGATTTTTTGGCAGCCTTCTCAAATATCCTACTAATGTAATTGTTGTTTAAAATTGTGTACAATTGATCACACTTTAATGTGACTAATCCAATTTTATGCACAGAATCAGACAGATTTTTGGACTATTTTTTATCATCATGTTGATATTATTCTCAATTTGATGCAAACTTACATTTCATGGATTAACTGGTTAATCATGTTAAATTTACATTTTTATTATGCATTTCACACTATTTGTAAACCCAACATTTCTATATGATTGAATCATGTTTATTTTGATAAAAGGACTATAACATGTTGTCGAATTCTTTTCCAGAGTCCATTGCTTTAGGGGTTTAATAAAAAAGGAGAAGAGAAAATTGGAGCATGATGTCTCCGAGAGCCAAATCTAGACTTAAAAACCGGAGAGAGTGCAACGCCCATGCGTTAGGGGTTTAAATCTTTTTGGTCAGGGACTGAGTTCGATTTTCTAAAGAATTCTACTTACATGGGTGTTATTCCTTTGGGAGAAGGGTAGCTGAAAGAGGGATTTTTCACTAGATGACCTTGGTGGGTTAGTGATGAGTTAAAATTCAGCGGCTTAATCTAATTGTTGTGCGATTCTGGGACTTCTGTAATAATACTTACAAATCTACCCTTAATTTACCAAATACAACTGCGTATGATGAACAAGGGGTTAAACCACAGAGATGATAGGTGATTAGATTGATTTTAATAATGTTTTAGATTTAAGAGAATGGGATATAAGGATAGAATGTGTGGATTAATAATATAATTGAAGTATAATAAATAGGTGTGAGTATACAATATATATAAGCTCTTAAAATCCCTTTGTGAAGATTTAACAGCTGATAACAGAGAGAGAAAACGTGATTTATTTTTTGGTGATGATTATAGGATGGTGAAATGAGTAGTAATCAATATAAACCCTAACTCCAGCTCCAAGAGTTTACCTCTTTCCATGTTGATGCTTCCAAACCCTAATCTCTCTTTGTGAGCCCATACATTTTGCCCGAGGGTTAGGGAATTGGCATTGACATGATGAATGAATAGGAAAAGGAAGAAACTCACTTTATTATAAATAGACCAACTTGAAAATGACCCTTCAAGTTATTGTTTCAGATGGCTTGGTCTAGGGCAAGGAGACAAAAGAGTACAGTGAACTTTCAGACGTCGGGACCTCTATTCATAGATGCCACCAGTCAAAATGAAGATTGGGAAGAAAGGAAGCCACCAAAACAATTATAGACATAAACTCCCTTTCAGTGATTTTGAGTGTGAGGAGTTAGGACCATTTAAAAAATGCTCCTATTCAGTGATTTTTTATTTTTGGGCATTTTTCTGATTTGTTTCAGGATTTTTTTTAGCCCTTTGATCGTATATGACCATCAGAAGCAATCTGGGCCATCTGATCCTCCTCCATCAAATGTGGATGCATTTCTGGCCGTTGGATTGTCTTTTATCAAGCGTGGAGCTCTTATGAAGTGTCCGATCATCACTTGATGATCGGGTGCTTTTGTGTCCGTTAGATGCGGTGTACTTAAGGTCCATCACTCCGATTCATGCCACGTGTCCCAACTGAAAATTTTTCAGTAATTCATAAAAGAAACTCTACTTACTGTTGGATCGCATTCGGAGAGCACCTAATCACTTATGCCTCCATCAGCATAGACGGTTCCACACAATCACATGGTTATGATGTGCACCACCTGTGGATGATTGCCACATCACCTGGTAAAATATATGGGCCCCGTTCCAAAATTTTAAATTAAAAAAAATATTTTTAAAAAATAAAATATTGGAAATCCTCTAAACTTAAAAAGTAAATATCTCCAAAAATACTACTTCTTTTAACATGAAATTGTCACTAAATCGTCCTCATTAAGTTTATTTTCCACTTAAACCATAATAAATCTCAAATATCCTAAATTTAATTTAAAATAAGTGTTTAAGTGGACTTGTTAAATTTTGAAGAAAAGTACACAAAATCATAATAACATGCTAAAATGTTATGCACTAAAATGCATGTTTAAGCATCAGTTAACATGCTTATTTAGCATGTGGTCAGTGAGGTAAATATTTGTACAGGAAAAAAACTTTGTATATTTTTATTCATTTTTGCATGTTGGACAAGTTTGATGTTTTCATTTTCAGTCACATCCAATGAAACACACACTACATACCCATACTTGAACTATGCTATTCATGAGAAGAATGCATGTTATAGTGGTGCCTTAATTTCTTAAAATAGAAACCTATGATTGTGACAGTTTGGTGATTAGATACTGATGGATGATATTTCCTAATATGCATAGTATTATATTAAAAATGTTGATCTCATAAGGTTATGTTGTAGAATTTCTCAGTTTCATATGTGTATGATTCCCAATTGGGAGATCATTAGATTTACCAAATAAATAGGCTAACACACATATAATTTCACATATTGGGTTATAAGAAATCTGATATCAAAATTAAAGTTGTCATATAAGTATCTAGGATCATGGTATATCGATAAGGGTATCAAGGTATATTTATAAGGGTTTCTGTCATTGCGTCACAGAGTATGAAATACTGTCTAGCCCCCATGAGGAATACGTCTCTAATCTGAAGGTTCCAAAGATCCATTTCCTGCTCATCTAACTTGGTGGAATACATTATGATTATGCATTAATTAAGGTTGGTTGCCCTTCATAGATAACTGAGAGGTATCTAGAATTCCCCTATTATATGTTTAGTATTATTTGAAGCCTCAAGGATAAATATTTCATGGGATATATTTCATAAAAAAACTTAGACTTAAATTGAATGGTTTCTTTTGAATCATTGATAAACTCCAGAGAGATATGATCACCGGTTCTAAAAAAAAATATTTTAAGCTTTTTTCATCAATGACACCACCTTTTCTGTCGCACCATTGGTCAACTACTGATGCCTCTGCAACATAAAATTGTGAATTGCCAATGGGCTTTATCCCTTTGGTGCTTACCCGTGGCTGTCATGTGTCACATCCATGTTCATTGAAAGAAAATAAATTTGTCACATATACCAAGGTTTACCAACTTAATTTTCTATATTAAGAATTGGCATGTAATGGTATGTATGTATTTTTATCTGGGTGGACCTGGAGCCGGTTGCGCCCGACAAAACTCAAGACTATGGGCTCTAGTTAGGAAACTGGCCTGTTCCATGCCTCCACATTTTCTTTTTCCGACACTTCTTTGGGACTCACTTTAGCATGCTAGCCCTACATTCCCTCTCTAGAAGACACCTTCAGATGATGGCTATTTGTAAGGTGTTGTAAATATTTTTAAAAAATTAAATTTTTTATTTTAGTGTTGCATTAATCTTTCTTGAAAAAATCAAATCCCAAATTTTAATGAAAATTCGTGAAACATTTAAGTAAAAAAAATTAATTTCATTAATTTTAACTTGAATTGTCATGAATGTTAGTTCAATAATGTGCATTAATAATAATAATATGGATAAAAATATACAAAGTGGAAGGGCTCTTTATTCGTCCAACATGAAACCATACTTTTACAAATTAATAGATAAACTATATAGATTAAGGTAATTTATTAAAACAAATAAACGTATCCATTCTTAAATATTAATGTACTTAAATAACATGGTAGCAAGAGGCTTGGAAGACATATTCTCAAGTAAAAGTTTATTTAGATATTTAAAAGGAGGGACAAATATCTTATTGGATTATAAATACTTATAAACTCGAGTATCACGAGGAAAATATTAAAATATTAATAATAGATCATCAAAGAAAATGGGCTGAAGGAATGAGTTAGACAAATATGTCAAAATTTTAATTTTTTCAGAAAATTATTGTTGTCTTTCGTAGGAAATGTTGCCTTAATGGTTTCATAATAGTGAATATTTTTATTTTAAAATTTTCACAAGTCAAACCTACATTTTGACATCCAAATGGAATGAATGATATGGTACATTATAAAAGGCAGATGAATCAAAGTCTATTTATTCTAAACGTACAGTGGATAGGCCAATGACATTCCTGGTCTCCAGGGTTTCATCATTCATGAATGATGGATTATTTTGATACCTTCTCCTTTCTCACTATTATCAAATCATTTCTGATTATCCGTTTTCTAATAGTTTTTTTACTTATAAAATTCATCAAATGGATATGAAAGTTGCATTTTTTATAAAAAATACCAGTAAACTAATCTGTATGCCATTATTTTTCACTTGCACAATGGTCATGATCTTTTTTTCAGATTCAGAAGTCTCTTTTGGCTTTAAACAATCTCCTCATGGTTCAGCCACGTCAAAACTATCTTTCAGTACGGGCTTCAAAAATTTAAAATGGATCACTGAGTTTTTCACTGGCTGACGTTTTGTGGCTATCTCTTCAATAATTTTAAATGGTATTGATACTACATAGATGAGTATGGGCCTATTATCAAACAAAGAAAATTATATAATTGATTCTCTTCGAGAGGCAACCATGTACGATGGTAAACTGACATCTACTTTTATGGCTTCCTGCACTAAAGTAGAACGAAATAAGAAATCTTGGTTAGTATCATTGACTGATCGGAAAGTTTGTTATATCTTTCCATAACATCTCATTTTCAACTAGTGTATTAAGCTGATCCCTGGCCAATCTGAAAACTAGACATTCAGCTGTTATGTTTGTACGAATTCTATAAAACACAATCCAGATAAAGTTTATCAAATTTTGTTTTTTTATAGGAGCAAGCAAAGCCTAATGACAACTACGCTAGCTTGAATGTTAGATCATACATAAATGGGTGTTGTTTTCTTAGTGGTAATAATCTTGGAAGAGCAAGTGTAGTTTCTTAGTTTATAGCACATGCTGCTTAGTGCTCTCCTCTGGTTAAGTCACTTATCTTAGTGTGATTTTTCTTTGTGATAATCACACTGCCCCAAACCCTGTATTACATGATTAAATGATACCAGTGAGTTACATTGATCTGGAAGCCTACTTCAAGGCTTGCACACATTCTTAAGTGGACCTTTAGTGTAGTCTCATATTTTATATATTAATATATGACCTCTAGAGTTTGGCACATAAGTTCATCAACTCTTATTGATGTTGACGGTGCGATAAGTTTTTTAGCAGTTTGAATAATGAAGATGATGTTGATGTTGGCGATGACAGGGTATTATAGACACTAGACAACTATATGTCAAGACCAGGTGTCAACTACGTAAAATTCTTGTTTACTGATCATTAACACTATTAACATTACTTTCATGGTCAACTTCAACCAGCCTAGTTGACAAAAATGTTGATGACCTAGTATAAACAATTGACACCGTAGATCAACATCACCCATCAATTAGGTTAAATTCTTGTTAGAAAATTATCAAGTTCATTCACATTGTTCTTATGGCAAACTTAAACCTACCTAGTGGACAATGCCGTTGACAGCCTAGTTCAAACAGGTGATATTGACAATGACGTTGACATATTTTTTACCGTTGACATCACGCCGCAACGATAATAATTAATTATTTTTTTCCATTGATGATGGCGTTACCATTAACATTACTGCCATGGTAAACTTGAACCAGCCTAATTGACAATGACATTGACAGCCTGGTACAAACAGTTGACGTCAACCATCAACATCATTTGTCTCCCTTCTCCCACATGCACTGATGCACCCAAGCTCTTATAACTTGAATTTTTGTAAATAACCATTTACAAAAATGACAAAATCAAATTAAATCATTTCTGGGAAATATAAATGACCATTTTCTTGGACCTAAGTCGATGATCGCGGTTTGAATAAAGTTGGGGGAGCCAAATTGCATTTAAATGTGTTCTTCTGCCACTATAAATACCCGCAGTATTGACGTAGTTCTCGTTCAAAATTTCCCGGTCAAGCAGGAGAAGCTCGCGCTGGAATGGATCAGGAAACCGCGATGGAGCTGGTCGCCAAGGGAGCTACTCTTCTTGTTCTTGACGTTCCTCCATTCACCCTTTTCGGCATCGATACTCAGGTACTGGAAAGATGAGAAGATTCGCTCTGTGATATCATATTTCAGAGCCGTCGATTTTTTGATTTTTCTGCTTCAGTTGATTCCAACACATGGAAATCCATTCTTTGATTGCTCAAAGTATGTCCTGTTGACGCTGAAATGGTCATCATATAATACCGCCGAACAAACAGAGGAACTGTGGCTTCTTTTAGCTGAATTCCGATTGAAAATGAAGCTTTGGAATCGTTCCTCTTTGGATTTTGGAAGCCACCTGGTCTAACCATGTCCTCCATAGGCGGAAATGGTTATGATACTATCTCAGCAAAGAAATAGAGAAGATTGGGGTTTTCCTAGCTTAATTTGTTATAAAAATGGAGCGGGGTAATTGTTCTTCTTTAGATTTACCTACAGAAATTATGATTTTACGAAATTATGGCAAAATTTCAAAATTAGGGCATCTAATTTCTGTAAGCCTTAAAGAAAAAAACGATTGTACTCGAAGACAATGGATTAGCTTCTCCTCGATCTCTCCGCATTCTGGTTGATGGGCGATGTCTCCGCTCTCAATTGTGTTTAATGCAGGTTTGCATTCTAAGATGCTTTGTATTGTCACCTTGCTTAGCTATCTTCATGTTCCCTTCCTTATTGAAGAAGTATTTGTGCTGTAATACTCTAATGTCCCTGGTGGAAACTGTTTTCGTTGTGTAGCATCTAGTTGTCAAACTTTACAGAGTCAAATTACATTTTTTCAGTGTTATTTTTTGTAAATATTTTATTTTTTGAAATATTTTATTTTACCTCTTGCTTTCTATGTTCATGTATTTGACTGACATAGAGTTATTAAACTTTATATTTTGTCTTCATTTAAACCAGATGTTTTCGGTGGGACCTTTGTTTAAGGGTATAAAGATGATACCCCCAGGACCTCATATTGTCTATTACTGCGCCTCGAACAGGTTAGCTAAATCTCTGTACAAGCTACCTTTTTCTCTTCTTTAATAATCAGTGATGCGTTTATTGTTTAATGCAAGCTTTCGCATTAGCTGTGTTTCCTTTGTCTAAGAATTTAAATAAGATACTTGTACCTTTTTGTTTGTAAACTTTTGATTTGTTGAATTTTTCTGCCAAGATGACTGGCAACGAGTTGGTCAAGGAGTTTTGTGCGCAGATGACTTACTGCATTCTTTATTTGTTTCAAATGAGTTGATATAAGAGTAACAATGTGTTTGTTACTCTTATATCAACTCATTTGAAAATTCAAGGCAATGGCTGAGAGTGTTTATTTCTAATAATTTGATGTCTGAAATGTGGGTTTACACTAGAGACTTTATTTTTGAAGATTTACACCGGAGACGTAGATGATGGGAAAACGAATCATATATCTCAACTTTTATCTTGCTTATTTCTGTGATACATAGGGCGAGCACTCATTTTCATCTATTCCATCGCATTGGAGTGGGAGTTTTCCACTCGAATTTCTATCTGCTTTTGTTCAAATATATTTATCGCTGAAAATAAGTGCACTTTTCAAAATAACTGATTGTGATTGAATCTCAGAGAGAGAGAGAGAAATCTTGAGGCAGAAAACTAATGGGATCCTGAAACCAAGTGGTAGAGTAACTACAGATCCTGTCAGGACAATTCAATGTCTATTGATCCGTTTCCTGTTGCTCCTGTGCAAGTTATATATCCTTGGGATTTTCCCTTTCGTCTGGGCTACACCTGCCACCATCTTTTTCGTTTTATTTGACATTAATCAATCAGATTCCTTATTCTTTCAATATTTTAGCAAACAGCTACGTCCAGTATCTCTAGGCAAGTTTGGTAGTGCGTGCTGTGTCGATCACATTAGGACTGGTCTTCATAAGATATTATCCAAGTCTGTGACGCGTAATCTTGGTATGATACTGGGCCGTAATTAAGAGAAGCTCCAGCCCTGCTTTAGCTGGTTAAGGGGGAGGAACTACATGAGGGATCTCCTGTCCACGGAAGTATAACAGTCTGTGAGTTTCTCCTCTCTTAAGCTCTTCCATTTCTCTCTCTTCCTATCATTCTTCCCCTTGCAACAAACAACATTCCCGTTCCTGTGCAAGGCAGGAGATGAGTGATCCAGCGAGGTATGTTTCTCCAGATGCTCATCCTTCCTCTCCTTCGGCTCTTTGTCGCCCTGATCAGCGGAGCCGTCTCCTTGTTTCTCTCCTGTCTCTCTTCGCTCTTGTGTGACTTTTCGGGACAACTGTTTGGAAGAATCTACTGAATATGCTAGTGAGTTATTTTGACACACATCAGGGTCGTATCATGTCATTTAGGGACAGACATCATCAGAAAAGGTGTCGGTGCGTGGTGTTCAGCACAAAACATCAGCCGATATTACTTTCTTTGATGAAACCAAAGTAAGAGAGAGACACTGACAGTGATGCACATTCTACCTCTCTCTTACACACCAGAGAGAAATATTATCATCCAACACTCTTATATGTCCACCTCTCTTGGTCATGATTCACTTCCCCTGCCTCTCCCTAGTGTCTCTGATGATCATTCCCCCTGAGAGGATTCCCTTGCTTCTAACCAGGTGATGCCTACTCCTGAATGATGTTCTTTGATCAACCAGCTCTACCATCATCCTGTCACTGTTTCGGCCACTCCATCTACTTCTGGTCCTACTCTTCTCTGGTCCAATTACCATGTCATCTGTGTTGGATGGTTTATCCTATCTTCTCCACAAGCAGATCTTGATCTATCAATCACTTTTCAAAAGGCACCTCTTGCTTGTACCTATCATCTTATCTCTTAACTTTGTTGCCTGTTCTCATCTCTCTCTATTATGTGATCTATGTCAGCGTAAAGTCCCGCAGTCTAGGAGGACAGAAAGGTTTCCCTATCTGATGACTTTGAGCTTTGGGGGAACATGAAAATAGGTTGCTGTGGTGTGCTGGGGGTCAACAGTTGTTCACTCTGAGTCCTGGAGTGTTTGTGAAGCCAAGAATCTCATACTACTTTTCTGGACATGCAATGTGATACAACCCTAAATCGTATCAATTTCCTTTCTGTTGTTTTCTGGGACATCCCACGTGAAATAATTGAATAAAACTTCAAGGTGTGGTACACAATTCTGAGAGGGTTAGCGATGAAGGAAATATAAGAGATCCTCATGAGGCAAGGAGGGTTGACGCCCATGATAAGATCTTCACGAGGCACCTGAGGAATGTTGTCGACATGCGGGTAAGAACATATGTATCGTTACGAGGGGGGAGGTTACAACACAAGTCGATCTTGGAGAGACTTGAGGGAACCAGAAAACTTACAATTCAATCTTGGGTTTCCTTATCTCTGCAAACTGAACACTTTAAATAGGGAGATGGATACTTACTGGGCCGGTATTTCTCATAAATTTAACCTGATATGATGTCACAATTCTACCTTTAGGGATGAGCCCATAGCCTGAAGCCTTTAAGATTGTGTAAAGTCCAATTTTGACCAAACTTCAAGCCTTATCTCTTTGATAAATGTTTCAATCATAATGCCTTATTGAATGGGTGCATATTGATGAGAACCTAAGTTCTTGGTCCCCTCAAAACTGCACAAACGAGGGGAACATGACAAAAATATCCACGAAGTATTTGGGATTTGGGGTTTGTATCAAGTATGTGAAGGTTCACTTCATAGTTCCCCGTCCCCTGATATTGCAAAAAGGATGCCGTTTGCTTCAGGTCATGGTATCTTCGGAGAAGATTTTTTTAAGATGCTGTGCGTAATACCATTCCAAAACTGACTGGACTCTGATATTTGGAGAAGAAAGAGGGAAAAAAAGGTGTGGAGAGCAGGAATGTGTTAATTAACCGGGCTCTGATATTTGTAAGGAGAAAGGTAGAACCCTGATTTTGTTTAGTAAAGCATATTCAAGAAACTGAATCAAGAAGTCTTTTGTAGAAGCTGCTGTGGCTAGAGACTGGAGGTGCAGGATCCTCCCCCTCAGGAGACATTGAGCTAGGGAATGGCATGTCCTGTCTTGGACGGGACATCCGGGATGTGGCGGGACAGATGACGATGGTGATGGACGAAACTGTGATGTATAGTTCTTCATGTCTCCCCTCCCATCACACATCCCTAGGTTTTGAGAAAATCTGTCACGGTAGCATCACACGTCACTGGCCCTCGTTTCCATCTTCATCCAGTCACTGAAAGGCGTCCCCATCACACCGGACGTAGCGTTATATAAAAAAAAATATATTTTTAGGGTTGTCTCTGGGTTTCTCTCTCTCAATCTCCCTCAGACATCTCTCAGCCTCTTGGTCTCTCTCTCTCTCTTGATATCTCTCTCCCTCTCTGTCTCTCTCTCTCATGATGTCTCTCTCCCTCTTTCGATGTCTTCCTCCCTCTCTCTTGTGCGCGATGTCTCTCTCCCTCTCTTGGTGTCTCTCTCTCGGTGTCTCTCTTTCTCTCTCTCGATGTCTCTCTCCCTCTCTCGGTGTCTCTCTTTTTTCTCTCTCTCAATGTCTATCTCCCTCTCTTGGTGTCTCTCTCTCAGTGTATCTCTTTCTATCTCTCTCTCAATCTCTCTCCCTCTCTTGGCGTCCCTCTCTCAGTCTCTCTTTCTCTCCTCTCTTTCTTGATTTCTCTTCCTCTCTCTGTTTCTCTTTGTCTTTCTCTCAGTCTCTCTTTCTCTCGTATCTCTCTTTCTCTCTCTGTCAGTCTCCCTTTGTCTCTTTCTCTCTCTTTTTCAGTCTCTTTTTTCTCCTCTCTGTTGGTCTCTCTTTCTCTTCTCTCTCTCTCTCTATTCTTCTAGATCTCTCGTTCTCTCTTTCTGTTCTCTCTCTAACTTTATCTATTCTCTCTCAGTATCTCTTTTTCCTTTTAATTCTTCGTCCTTCTCTCTGTCTCTCTCTTTCGTCTTTCTCACTCGGTCTCTCTCTTTCCTCTCTCTCTCTCTCTCTTACTCTTGATCTCTCTTTCTCTCTCTCTTAATCTCTCGGTCCCTCTTTCTGTTCTGTCTCTCGTTCTCTCTCGGTCTCTGTCTATTCTCTCGGTGGCTCTCATTCTCTCTCGTTCTAATTCTTGGTCTCTCTCTGTCTCTCTCTTTCTCTTGGTCTCTCTTTCTGGTCTCTCTCTCGGTCTCTGTTTATTCTCTCTTGGTCTCTCTTTCTCTCTTGTTCTAATTCTTAGCCTCTCTCTGTCTTGGTCTCTCTCTTTTTCTCTCTCTTCTCATTCTCAGTCTCTCTCTCTCTGCGTCTCTCTTTTGGTTTTTCTCTCGCGGTTTCTCTCTTTTGGTTTTTCTCTCGCGGTTTCTCTTTTTCTCCTTCTCTCTCTCGGTTTCTCTCACTCTCTCTCTCCTCTTTTCTCTCTCCGTCTCTCTCTCTATTCTTCTCACTCTTTCCCTCTCGGTGTCTCTCTTTCTCTGGTCTCTCTCTCTCTCTCTCTCTCTTTGAGTATCTCTCTCTTGGTGTCTCTTTCTCTCTATCTTTCTTGGTTTCTCTCTACTGGTCTCTCTCTCTATCTTTGTGTCTCTATCCCTCCTCTCTCTTTCTCTAGTTTCTGTCTCTCTCTTGGTGTCAGTATCTCGGTCTCTCTCTCTTGTTATCTCAGTGTCTCTCTCCCTCTTTTCTCTTTCTCTAGTTTCTGTCTCTCTCTTGGTCTCTCTCTCTTTCACTCTTGCTGTCTCTCTCTCCCTCCTCTCTCTTTCTCTAGTTTCTGTCTCTTTTGGTGTCAGTCTCTCGGTCTCTCCCTTTGGTTCTCTTGGTTTCTCTCTCCCTCTTTTCTCTTTCTCTAGTTTCTGTCTCTCTCTTGGTCTCTCTCTCTTTCACTCTCGGTGTCTCTCTCTCCCTCCTCTCTTTCTCTAGTTTCTGTCTCTTTTGGTGTCAGTCTCTCGGTCTCTCCCTTTGGTTCTCTTGGTTTCTCTCTCCCTCTTTTCTCTTTCTCTAGTTTCTGTCTCTCTCTTGGTCTCTCTCTCTTTCACTCTTGCTGTCTCTCTCTTTCAGTGTTTCTCTTCCTCTCTAGGTATCTCTCTCTCTCTCACTTGGTGTCTCTCTCTTTGGCTGCTTCCCTTCCGCTCTCAATATCTCTCTTTTTCTCTCTATCTCCTTTCTCTTTTTCTCTCTTCCTCTCTTTGTCTTTCTCTTGGTCTCTCTTTCTCTCTCTGGTATCACTGTCTCTCTCTCGTTCTCTCTCTTGGTCTCTTGTTCTCTCCTCTCTCTTTCTCCCCTTTTTCTCTGAGTCTTTCTCCCCTTTCTCTCTGAGTCTCTCTTTCTCTCTCTCTTGGTCTTTCTTTCTTCCTGTCTCTCGGTCTCCCTCACTCCCTCTTCTCTCTCCTTTTCTCTTATTCTCTCTCTTTTTCTCCTCTCTCTCCTGGTTTTTCTCTGTCACTCCCTCTTCTGTCTCTGGGTCTCTCTCACTCTTGGTCTCTCTCTCTCTCTCTATCTCTTTCTCGGTCTCTCTTTCTCTCCTCTCTTTTTTGGTCTCTCCCTCTCCCTCTTCTCTCCTTCTTGGTCTCTCTTTCTCTATCTGACTCTGGGTTTTGAACTCTCTCTCTCCCTCTCTATCTCTCTCTATCTCTCTCTTTCTTGGTGTCCTTCTCTCAGTCTTTCTTTCTTGGTGTCTCTCTCTCTGTCTCTCTTTTTCTCTCTATCGGTCTTTTTTTCTCTCTCGGTCTCTTTTCTTCTCTCTATATCCATGTCTCTCTTTCTCTTGGTCTCTCTCTCTCGCTCTTTATCGGTCTCTCTCTCTCTCTCCCTATTCTTTCTCTTTCTATTGTTAAAAACAACATAGGGGTTGCCTTACCTGCGGCCAACAGACATCTCATCAGAAGACTCAACCAACGTTGGGATGACAAACGTATTCTTCAAAAGATCTCATGATTGCTTAATATAGTGGCAATGCCACCCCTTGTCATTCTGTCCTTTCATTTTATTGTACCTTCTTACCTTCAATATGCCAATCTCGGGATTCTTCTCTCTTTTCATATCCAACCCAGAAGTTATATATACAGATTTTTTCATCTTCTATATCTCTCTCCTCGTCTCTCACTCAATCTCTCTCCCCCTCTTCTGTCTCGCTCTAAGTGTTTCTCTCTCCCTCTTCTCTCTCGCTCTTGGTGTTTCTCTCATCCTCTTCTCTGACACTCTTGGTGTCGCTCTCTCCCTGACACAGCCTTAGTACACGAACAGTGTAGGAACAAGACTTAAATCCACAAGCCTTGCTCTAATTGAAGTAGCCAAGTTCTGAATCCACAAAACTAGCTTCTCCAACCCTTGAGTCCACAAGTACTGAAACACTCTCTAGCAAAGAGAACAATTAGAGAGTACACAAGTACTGAGTTTTCCTTTCTGGGGTCTTGTATAGGCCACAACAAGTGCAGGGTCGTCCATAATGACAATACCCATGAAAGGAAAACTCAAATCATTGAGAAAAGAAACTCTAAGAAGCTAAAACAGAGGATTAGCAGCCAGACAGGCTTGAGCATAGATATTCTGGAGATTCAAGGGCCTGTAGAATCTGTCGAAGATATTTCTGTGGCTCAAGAAGATCCTGATAGGACAAAATAGAAGCTCTGCAGCTCTGACAAGCTGGAGCAGACATATTCTGCAGATTGTGGCAGAAGAAGAATCTGTCAGAGGACTCTATCAGAGAAGAATCTGTTAGTGGATTTAGTCAGAGAAAATCTGTCAGAGGATTCTGTCAGAGAAGAATCTGTTAGAGGATTCTGTCAGAGAAGAATCTGTTAGAGGATTCTGTCGGAGAAAATCTGTCAGAGGATTCTGTTAGGGAAGAATCTGCTTCAAAAAATGTTCTGGGCTACATCACTCATTCTTCTCCCTCTTCTTCCTCTTCTCTCTCGCTCTCGGTGTCTCTCTCTCCCTCTTCTCCCTCTCCTAGGCTCTCCCTTTCTCTTGGTCTCTCTCTCTTTCCCTCTTTTCTCTCTCTCATCATTAAAATGCTTGTCACCACCATCATCCTTGATGGCTGTCCCGTCACATCATCCGTTCGAGACCCTCCGTCACTGTCAGGTCATCCGTCACCATCTGGGTCTTCTAAAATATCATCCGTCACACTCACGCCTCCGTCACTGCGACGAATGACGTGATGAATGACATTTGCCATTCCCCATGTTAAGCTGGTTGGAGGAGATAATCTTTCTATCCTTCCGGTTCTTGCAAACATCCTGCCAGACCCCCTTAGTCCTATTCTCATAGTGAACATCGACTCCCATATATATTTATACTTCTTTCTTAGAGCTTATTGCAATAATGGGTTCTTTTCTACTGATACACTCCTCCGAGACATCAGAGAACCACTCCATTTTTTAGATTTGCTTGGTGAGCAGACACCAAAATCTGCAGTGATGAGGCATCAATAATGCTGCTAGGGTGGCAACAGAGCCAGTTGAGAGGGCTGCAGCTCTTGCTGTGATAGCATGGTTTCTGTGGAGAAGACTGAAGTTTCCATTGAGGATGCTATGGTTGCAGCGTTTTTATAGCAGCATGTTAGCCAGCCGTTTTATTCCATTTAGTCCATGTTTCTTTTTTTATTTTCTTTCTGCCCTTTCTGTATGTGGGTCACATGCTACAAGTGGACCCATATGAAAGACAAAGGGTTAAGTGATTCTCTCATGTGAGAGAATAAGTAACTTAAGATTGATGGGTCCAGCCCACTTAACCATACCAGCTGGTATTTAAACCAGATACTATGAGAAATACGATAGGCCGTTTTCCTTTAGTAAACCCTTGGTCCACGAGGATACACGAGGAGGCACTGGAGGGAGAGCTGCTAAACAATGGCGGATTGCAATACTGCAAGCGTTACAAATATCGTGAAGGAAGTGATCAAAAGAAGAGGATTCTGAATCCTAACAGTCAAGAAGTTTTACTTCCCACCGGAAACTATTAAATCCATTGTGAGGATTCTGAATCCTAACAGTATGAATGAAACTTGAAAAGTAAAAAAGAAGAGGGACCAGGAAGAAAATTCAAGAAGGATACAAAAGGATTTCCATGCACGGCTCACCTATCTACAGAGGTAAAATTTTCCACTTTACCCTTGTGTGATGTAGCCCTCCGCTTTGTCTCTTTTATCTTTATATCGGCATGGTTAAATTTCACATGTAACCAGATCCACAAATCATGCATATAATTACTAGTAAATATTGTAACTCAATTTGTGTATTCTGAGACGCTGAATAATTAGGACTCCTTTTAGCACAGTGGTTTTCTTTGCAGGAGTCTCATTACAACAGGACTCCACTTCTTCACTGTTATTTTAGTTTGGCATCCAGTTGCTGATTTTGCTTTAGCTTCTGGTCCTTCTAAAATCTTTTATGGGTTCATTGGTTTGATTTCTGTTTCATGTGGTTTTCATGATGAGTCTTAAACTTTTCTCTGTGTGGGATATCTCATGTTGGATAGTTCTTAGTTGGTACTGCCCCATTCTGGATAGGGGAGAAAGATGTATATTAACCAACATGTTTGGCATCTCAATATTTATCTTTCTTCTCTCAGAGATGGAACCGACTTTTCACCAGTTATCAGCTTCTTTATCTACACATCAATTTCAGAGGTAAATAATTGGATGGTTTATACTAAATTCATGTGTGTTGGAGTTTGTGTTGAGTCTTGTCTGACCTGGCTATCTGCCTTATGCTTTACTTGTCATGTTTGGATTTTTTTGTGATAAATTGAATTGAGCTTTGACCTCCCAAAAGTTAAAAAGTTGATGCACACTTCTTGAATTGTATAATATCTTAATGGTAGTGAAAGTGTCGCCAAATTGTGTTTTTTAGTATCTTCTTGTGAAAGAAAGAGCATCAGATATTAGCTTAAGAGTAAATCAGTTTCTGCTTACTTCAATTGGTTCATTAATGATGAGTTTCAATGAGCAAATAGTCTGTATCTTTTTCAATAACTCAAACTGGTTTCCCGTATGCGCATTCATGCAACAACCTTGGGAAGATGGTATAAGACTTAAAATTCTCAAGTTAAAAATTTGGATTATAAAATTGGGATGATTTTAAGGAGCAATTTGCTAGTCGATACAGAATCTTTTCAAAAAGCCTTTATCAAGCATTGTTAAAGATACTGCCAAGATTGTGTCGCGAGAAGGCAGTAGAAGACTCTCGACGGAGAATAGAGGAAGGGCAAGAAGAGAGAAGCCCTTAGGACGACAGAAGAAGAGCCAAAAAACGGCCATATTTTCCATTAAGCTTAGGTCAATATATACAGGAAGCCTTGTAATGGCTAGTTGGGCGTATCACGTGTTGTACGTCACGTGATACACTCTAACACCTTCCCGCAAGCTGGAGAATGAATATTTTTCATGCCTAGCTTGGATACAAGATAGTCATGCTGCAACTTAGTCAAACCTTTAGTCAATAAATCTGCTCGTTGTTGCATTGTAGGTACATAATTGATCGTATGTGTCTTCTGATCTAGATGATGTTTGATGAAGTGTCAACGCAGCCCCATATGTTTGGTTCGTTCATGTTGGACAGGATCATGGGCCAGACTAATTGCAGACTTGTTGTCACAGAATATTGTAGCTGGTTGGTCAAGAGACAACTTCAATTCTTGAAAGAGATTCTGAATCCAAAGTGTCTCACAGATGCCCTTAACAAGAGCACGAAATTCTGCTTCCGCACTAGAAAGAGAGACGGCTTTTTGCTTGTTGCTTTGCCAAGTAAAAAGGTTGCCACATAGAAAAGTACAATATCCCGTAGTCGATTTCTGATCAACCTGCGAGCCCTTAAATCAGCATCAGTGGATACTTAATGAAGTGGTGGCTTACGTCGCTGGAAAGTCAGTCCAAGCCCAATGGTGCCCTTGACATAACGGAGTACACATTGTGCATCCTGCAAATGACAGATTTTAGGGCATGCCATAAATTGACTAAGTACATGAACAGTGTAGGAGATATCCGGTCTAGTATGAGCTAGATATATAAGTTTGCCCACAAGTCTTTGGTAAGAGAGAATATCAATGTTAGGTTCGGTAGCTTCATTAGTAAGCTTTAGATTGACCTCCATAGGGGTTGATAAAGGGCGACATTGTAGGTGGCCGGTCTCATTGAGTAAATCATAAATATATTTTTGTTGGGACAAAATGATGCCATACGGAGTATAGGCTACCTCAATGCCTAAGAAGTAAGTAAGAGGTCCTCAATTTTTTATGTCAAAGTTTGCTTTAAAATGTTGACTAAAGTATCAATACCACTGGAATCATTGCCAGTTGTAATAATGTCTTCTACATATACAATAAGGAGAACAATCTTGCCAGAGAGACTATGGCGGTAGAATAGGGTATGATCACCATCATATTGACTATATAGTTAAGATCAGTGATAGCCTTGGTAATTTGGCAAACCAGGCACTGGGAGATTGTTTCAGACCATAGAGTGTCTTGCGAAGGCGACAAACTTGTCCAAAGGGTTGATCATATCCTGGAGGTGGTTTCATGTAAACTTCCTCTTGAAGGTCACCATGCAGAAATGCATTTTTTACATCATATTGAGTCAATTGCCAGTTGTAACATGCCGCTAATGAGATGAGAATACATATAGTGTTCATTTTTGCTACAGGAGCAAAAGTTTCCTTGTAATCAATTCCATACTGTTGTGTATATCCTTGAGCAACCAGTGTTGCTTTGTACCGTTCAAGTGTACCATCGGCCTTTTACTTTACTATTTACACCCATCGACAGCCTATAGCCCGTTTCCCTGCTGGTAAGGAAGTGAGTTCCCAAGTGTTATTTGCATGGAGAGCCTCCATCTCGGCATCCATAGCAAAATGCCATTGAGGATGAGACAAGGCCTCAGAATGAGAATTGGGAATAGTCACTTGTTGGAGGTCCATTAGAAACGTCTTATGAGTTGGTGTAACATTCTGGTAGGTAAGAAAGTCACTTAACGGAAAGGGTGTGGTACAACAGAGTTGGGTACCATCCTGAATTGACTGAGGTGTGTCAGAGACAATGACTGATTCATTCGACATATTACTAGAGCCGTGGAGACATTGTTGTTGATCTCCAGGCTTAGGTCTATTCTGCTGGCGAGTATAATGGAACGGATACGGTTGTACCCGAGTAAGTGAAGGAACACATTCTACCAGTGGGGGTTCCGGATGATCCAAGGGAGGGGAATCCCTAGGGGAATCCTTGACTAGCTCCGCGTGTGGGATTCCATTACTTAATGAGTTAAGAGGTGGTAAATAAGTGGGTGAGGAGGATACAATTCTTGGATTATTATCTTCATCATCATTTGATTTAGAATAATAAAATTTAAGTTCATTGGATGTAACATCTTTTGATACGAGGATACACCTCGCAGGGGGATGATAGTATTTATATCCCTTTTGCGTATTTGAGTATCCAACAAACACACAGATTAAGGCACGGGGAGACAACTTTTTCGTCTGATGTGGATGTGGATGAACATAAGATTCACATCCAAAGAGACGTAGCTCAAGGTGGGATTGGAATCGTGTATTTGGATATGTTATTTGCACTATCTCTAGGGGTGTTTTCCCGTTGAGAGTAGGAGAGGTAAGCGATTGATAAGGTGAACAGAGTGCATACCAGCTTCACCCCATAATGTTTTTGGAGTAGTGCTCTGGATTGTAAGGGCTCTAGTTTTTTCCAAAATATGTCCTAACTTCCGCGCAGCTACACCATTTTGTTGAGGTGTATAGGGACATGAAGATTCATGAAGTATACCTTGATCATGAAGAATATGTATCATATCAGAGTTGATAATTCACGTCCATTATCAGTGCGCAACCTTTTAATTTTAACCTCAAATTTACGATAAACCATACTTAAGAAGCCGCGGATAATATTAGGTACTTCAGATTTATGTCGCATAAGGTGAATCCACCAAAAACGACTCACATCATCTATAAGAAACAAAAACCATCAAAAACCCATATGTCGCAGTGTATTAGTTCAAAAACGCTTGTGGCGTTATGGAAAGGAGGATAAGTGGTGCGCTTATGTTTAGCCAATTGACAGACATTGCACACTAAAGTTGTCATGTTCAAATGAGAGCAGAAGTGAGGAAACATGTCTTTCATAATAGAAATCGATGGATGTCCTAATTGACGATGAAGAAGCCAGAGTTTTTCGTCTCCAGTAGACGTTGCAGTCGAAGCTTGAAGAGAAGCCGCCGGGATCCCTTGTGGCGGGCATAAGTAGTGGACTAAGATTCTACCTAGCCTATGCTTCTGGGCCGCCACCTTGTCACGAAGAAATGCATCAAGGTCATCAAAAATTAATTCATATGATGACAATTGAGCTAGACGCTGAACAGATAGTAAACTGACACATAACTTTGGAACATAGAGAATAGAGGTAAGAGTTCCTATCGGAGCAACCTCTATGCTACCAATGCCAACTGCAGGAATTAGGGTACCATTAGCTGTTTGAACCCTCCGACCACTAGTGCAAGGTCCATAAGTCTTTGATGGCGACCACGACAATACACCAGTATTGGACGTGCCTCCACCTTCTCATGAGACCTCCCGCGTCATGGCATGTCACCAATGCCAACTTCAGAACCATCCTTTGATCTGACACGTTGACACATCGCCAACATCGATTAATATTAGGTTTTTAAATTTATGGTTATCTTATTTTCTCTTTCCTCCAAGGTCTATACATAGGCCAATGTTGAAAGAAAGACTTGGTGAATTTCTTTTGGAATTTAAGTTTCTTCTCCTAAAAAGAAGTTTGCCCTAGCCGTCTCCTGTCCGAGCCACCGCCGCTGCCTCTTGCCCCCACCGCCGCCGTCGAGAGGAGGCCACCTGTCCTCCTGCGCCCGCGTGCACTGCCTACTGCCTGCGCCTACCGCACGCATGTCCACCTGCGCCGGCCGCACGCACAACCGCCCACCCGCACCGGCCACACGCACAGCCGCCAGCCGCGCTGGCCGCACGCATGGCCGCCCGCCCAAGCAGCCGTCCGCCAACGCGGCCGTCCGCCCACGTGGATGCCCGCCCACGTGGACGCCCGCCCACATGACTGCCCCCCACGCAGATGCCCGCCCATGCGGACGCCCGCCCACGCGGCCGTCGCCCACGCGGTCGCCCGCCCACGCGGCCTCCCCCTCACGCAGCCACCTACCCACGCGGACGCCCGGCCACGCGGCTGCCGCATTCAGTATCCAGGGGCTTCAGATCCTCGTTCTGCAAGTGCACGCCCCGTATACCGTTTAGGTTCCGGGGCGCTTCCCTGAACCCCGCAAGGGCACGACTCCCCCCTTGACCCCCCCTAAAGTGACCACACAGTTGGATCCGCGACACTCTGTCGAAGTGCACGTCACTTGCCCCGGCCAACGACGCGTCAAGAATTACCCCATCGCCATGGTGCATTGCACTAGTGTCGAGGTAATTCTACCCTCTTTGGAGTCGGTGTTCTTCCTCCAGTGTTCCTCGATTGTTTTTCCACTGCCGTCAGATTAGTTGATCAGGCTTTTGAATCTTCCCGTGATTAGTTGATTAGGCATTTTTGAATCTTTTCGTGATCGACGGTTCGATTTATTGAAATTTTCGCTTGCTTAACCATGGTGGTTGAAAGACAGTACTCCCGCCCTCGATCGAGGAAAGGGGCTGCACCATCAGTATTTACACCGGATTTAAATCTTCGAATTCTATCGTGTGAATAGTGGTCTGATTTATCCTACCCTAGTCAAGCTAGCCTGCCCTACCCGGTCAGTCCCATCATCCCGCATCACCTATCATCCTGCATCAGTTTTAAAAAAATCTCGAGAGGGAGTCATGTGGTCCATGGCTCCCCAGTCAAAAATCCACACATTAGACCATGCACTAATTAAAGAGTAGCATAAAGGGTTGTCCTGAGTGAGCAAGGGATGTCGATCCAATAATGTCAGTTGTAGACTTCAATAGATTCTTGAGTTGAAGGAGTTCCTCTCTACTAAGATTAAAGCTTTGTTCCAGAGATCCAGTCTCCTTCGGCTCAGTCACTTTGAGTCCTTCACTTCTCGAGCTGACGTTATGACTTTTGCTCACTTGGTTTGTTGCCCAGGCAGGCGACCATGTATTTTCCAACATGTCTCCTTTGTGTGGTGTAAACGACCACAATGATTGCACCAGAGATGATCTTTGTCATCTCCTCGAGGGTGTTTTGGCTGACATCCACCTTGATTGCCCGGTCCAGACTGTGATTGTTTTCTCTGATGTGTCTTAGATCCTGTGTAAGATGGTTGGACAGCACATGCAATACTCTCAGCCGACCCATGGTTATCCCCGAGTAGACTTTCTTCTTTGCACACTTGAATCACCATATATTCAAAATTCAGCTTATTTTCGTGGTTGAATAATTTTGCACAGATAGATTCAAACTCTGGTCTTAGACCCTTAAGATGATGATAAATACAATCTCGTAGGATATAACCACGATCCACTGAGTTGCTAGTAGCGGCTGATAAAAAAATCTATTTCTTTCCATAATGTCTGAAGTTCATTAGCATTGGCTAAAGCAGTCTGATTTTCTTGCACAAGTCACATGGAGCGATCAACTAAATCTGCAATACGAGATTCATCTTCCCGCATTGAGTAGTGTTTCTGAACATGATCCCATACATCTTTGACGGTGTCAAAGTCCATGTAATGTTGACACAGATCCAGGGACATAGAGTCTAACATCCAGGTAAGCGAAACATCTTCCTCGCAACTCCATTTCTGATAAGATGAATCAGATTCTGCAGGTGGGAGCTCTGTGAGATGATAGAGTTGCCCACGAGGTCTGAATATAATTTGAATGTACTTAATCCATTGATATAAATTGTGTCCCGTAAATAAGTTACGGGATGCCGTGACTGGGAGATGGGTGTACCATCTCTCTCCTAGATGAAGCTGTCCACCTCTAGGACCATCATTCATTTCGTATTTGACTTCGCCTTTGGCCATATAGTCCAAGTGCTATGACAGAAATAGTAACAACAGATTAAGCTGGAGCAATTGGAATGTCACACATGATTTTTTCTTGATGACGAGCAGGAAGTCAAAGAGGTCGTCGTCCAAATAAGCCCAGTAGAACAACACAGGTCAGGGTGTGGCCGTCATCGTTGGTCAATGCATCGTCAACATCCCCTTCGTCGTCGTCAACATGTGGTGTTGTCGTTAACTCGTAACGTCAACATTTTTTTTTTCGTCGTCGTCCTGCCCCAAACTTAGGTCAAGCCGCTTCGTCTCCGAGCGAGCTTCGTCAGTTTCTTTCGAGCCTGGAGATCAGGATCGTCTCGTTCAGCTGTAAGTTGCCAGACAGATAAGCTCAGAGATATCATCTGGGAGAGCTTGTTGTCGTCCGAGGGTTCAGCTCCGTCGTCTTCCGACGGTAAGTTGTCGGTCGTCTGCCTCTGCTCAGCTATGCTTTGATACCATGCCAAGATCGTGTCGCGAGAAGGCAGTAGAAGACTCTCGACGGAGAATAGAGAAAGGTCAAGAAAAGATAAGCCCATAGGACGACAGAAGAGCCAAAAAAAGTCATATTTTCCATTAAGTTTAGGTCAATATATACAGGAAGCCTTGTAACGGCTAGTTGGGCGTATCACGTGCTGTACATCACGTGATACACTCTAACAGATACAACAAATGGGATTTGTGGCTGAATATGAGGCAAAACTTGAAAGAGTAATCATGACGATCCTGAGAGGGAGATTGGCGGAAGATCCTAAACGGAGATCAACAATTCTTGGGGATCTTGGGGTTTCTTGATCAGCATTTATTAGGAGTGGGAGATTGGCGAGCGGCAATTTTTGGGGCTTCTCCATCTGCAATTCTTGGGAGTGGGAGATCGGCAATCGGTGATTCCTGGGACTTCACGGTCGGCAATTCTTGGGAGCAAGAGATTGACGATCGGTGTTTATTGGGGCTTCTTGATCGGCGATTGTGAGAATCCTGAGCGGGAGATTGGTTGATGATCCTGAATGGGAGATTGGCAATTCTTGAGGCTTCTCGATCGGCAAGTTCTTGGGAGCGGGAGATCGGTGGTTGGCAATTCTTGGGGTATCTTGAGCGGCGATTGTGAAATCCTGAGTGGGAAATCGGCAGACAATCCTGAACGGGAGATTGGAAATTGTTGGTGGATCTTGGGGCTTCTTGATCAGCATTTCTTGGGAGTACGAGATCGGAGATCGGCGATTCTCGGGACTTCTCGATCGGCAATAGTGGGGATCCTGAGCGGGAGACCGGCGGATGACAGGGAGACCGACCAAATATAAATCGTAAGAGGCGGTGGGCGACCTCAGCAACCATCGGAGAACAATGGCTATCATCGGCGACCATCTGTGACCCTACAGCCGGCGACCCCGTGACCGGCGACCTCGCGACCTAGGCGTTCTTGCAACCTTGGCGACCGGCGACCCCAGTGACCTCACGAGTCCAGTGACTTCGGCGACCCCTCGGACTCGGTGACAAACGACACCGCGACAGATGACTGTTCGACAGACGTCACGGAGCGAACTCCGATTTTTTACTTCCGAGTGTCCAAAGCTTTGGGTCACATGGCTCCCTTGGGCGGAATACAGTCATAACACGTCGTATCATTCTGCTATCAAGATGTCACCTTTTAAAGTGGTTTATGGACGTGATCCACCTACCTTAATCCGCTACGGGTCTCAACCATCCCCAATTGATTCGCTAAACCAAATGCTTCAGGAGCGAGATACTTCATTGGACAAACTTAAAACACATCTGGCTAATTCACAAGCATCTATGAAGAAGCAAGCTGATAAACACGGCAGAGATGTTCAGTATCAAGTAGGAGACAAAGTATACCTAAAGATTCGTCCCTACCGCATGAAGACCTTGGCCAGAAGAAGTTCTGAGAAATTGTCAACTAAATTTTCGGTCCTTTTACAATATCTCAACGAATTGGATCAGTGGCCTACAAACTAGATCTACCTGAATCCTCTTCTATTCACCCCGTTTTTTATGTTTCCCAACTAAGACCAGCTGTTGGCGATCTCCAACATATTACGCCTCTAACCTCTCATCTCTCTTATGATTGAGAATGGCAGGTATATCCCAAAGCTGTTCTGTCCTCCAGATCTAACAGGGATGGCATGCAAGTTCTAGTTAAATGGAAGAATCTACCCAATTATGAAGCAACTTGGGAAGATGTTCTGGTGTTGCAACGCCAGTTTCCAAATTTCCAAGTTGAGGAAAATTTGGTTCTCGGGGAGGGAAGCATTGATACGAACCTCCCACGCACGTACGTGCGAAGGAGGAAGCGCAACCATCTCCCACGTGCGGAGCTGGACGAGGGAGACGAATAGACATGAAGGCCTCTACAGACGGGCTCGCCGTTGAGATAGAAGGTCTCATAGCATCATGGTTTTCCTCGTGACGGGGATGAAGAGGGAAGAGGAAAATGTATACATGTAATAGAGAGTCCTAGGGCTCAAACCCTGTACTTGTCAGGTGGTTACCGATTTGTTTGGGTGACCGCCTCATATGGTTTCAAAAAAAAAAAGAACTTGAATGAGTAATCGCACAGTTTCCAAATGTGGCTCGGGAGGTGAAGGAAAATACATATTTACAAGTTCTGAATGCCAACATCCGCAGAGAAGTGTTGAAATTAAAGCCTTACAGACTAAAAGAAAGCATGAACTTTTCTTCTATTTTTCTTTTATCGATCTATCTGTTTCGTGGGCAGCCTAATAGAATGCTGTCATACAAATGTACCTCAATATGACAACGTGGGGAAGGTACTCACTCAGAAATATATTCCTCGTGCAAGTACGTCTTCCACTATTAGACCCCCAACATTTCAAAGAGATCCAATCAAATTCTGGTTATTAATGTGGCTCTACAGAAACTATAACTAACTGAATCTCAAAATTTTGTGGAACAAGCACAATTATAAGTTACTGAATCTGAAACCAAACCTGTTTGAAGACAGCTTGTATCGGCGATCCATATGTGGAGATAAACCAACCAATGATCCAATTCAAAGTTTTCTTCTGTATAGATAAACCAGCCTGAGGGGGGCCATCCCTCCAAATCGAGGACAATATGGTTCTTTGAAGGCGAGGGAGGATACAAACCTGCTTAAAGTTTAAAGGAGGAGGGCACACAAACGAAAAAAGGCATGGGTGTTGCTTATGGAATCAGGCCGAACCAGAATTCTAATAATAAGAGTGGTATCCCTTAAGAATAGGCATGTAGCAAATTAATCCAGAAAGGGACGGGAGCAGGGTTGGAGCAGCGGAGAAGAATCCATTTCAGCAGGGAGGAAGCTGATCTTATTACGTCCTCATACTTATTTCTTTTCTTCCTCTTGCTACTTGGGCTCACTGCATGTCTTGAATTTGCGTGGACCATATTGATCTATTGATCTACATTGAAGTTTTTAATCATAAGAACTTTATATTTGGTTGAATTTCCAAGCAGATCTGTATCACTACTCATGACTTTTATGACTGGTGTTAGCATTAAAAAATTTTGGGTTACTTTTTGAAATGACAATCTTCATCTGATGTGCTTTCCCCTTACCTTAGTCCTCCCCTTCTCTCTTTGTCTCCCTCTCCCTCTCCTTTTACAGTATTCATAATCGATGCCTTCATCCAAAAATTTGACCACCGTGGTGTTAAGTGTTACTTGTGAGATGTTATGCTTCATGTCCTCCATTGGTGTGATCATCAAAGATTCAAGTACACCCACTTTTTGAGTTCCTTCCTCTGAATTAAGCTGGCAGCGAATAGTAGCCTGCATTTGAATTTGATTAATTTTCAGAGCTTTTTATGAAATTTTTATCATGTTCTTTCCAAAATTATAATTCGGTTCTCGCTGCTTTCAAATTACTGCAGGTAGTTATTTTGAAATGGCAGCAACAAGAGGAAAACCTGGTTAAACTTTCAGAGGAAGAGGTATATTGATATTGGCTTTTCACTTTTGTTGCTAAAAATACATGGCCTGATGTTACTATCTTAATAGTTTAACGCGGTCTACGACCCATATTGTCTATGTGTCATGAAGAGTTTAACTCTTTGACATTGCATTCTTTGTATGTTGTGAGACAGGTTAATTCTTTTATTTTCTCTAGGATGCAGAAAAGAAGTCTGTGGTCCATGGATGTAGTATCTTGTAATAGGATAAGAGACCATATATTGTTTCTCTCTCTCTTCAATAGAATTAGATTACTGCTGGGAAGAATGCTGTCAGCATATTACTTTCGTATTACCTCCAACTATGTTATAAAGTCCCAGTGTTATAAGGCCCACAAGGGCATTTGCTTCCTGATATGACAAATGGGCTCAATAGAGCCCATTGTCTTTGTTTGATTAAGGTTTCTCGACTGTTATAATAGTTAACTTTTTTTTGCAGTTAACCTAATCCTGCCATCACAAGCTCAGAACAACCAGATGTAGGCGAACGGAAACCTCAAACTCAACAGATATAAAATGTAATAATAGATAAATGACCAAATATGGCAGCCACCCATCTGCACCAAATCACCCATGTACCTTTAGATGGCTGGATAACAAATTTGCACAACAGCACTAAGATGTACTGTGCATGGTTCACTAATTACCGGCCCACTACACCAGTATCAAATGAGATGTCAATGTGATTCATAACAAGATAGTCAAAGTTATCCATAGACGAATACTTGTCTCTTCCAATGGTTCTTCATCATCAGGACACAGTTTGGTTTGAGCGTCCATTGGAGTGGAGAGGTTTATAACCCAACATTCCTGGTTCTTGAAGAAGATCCAACGCATAATTTTACTGATTGAAAAATTCCCTTGTATGAACAACTGATCTCCATATACATGCACATGATATATTTATCTGTGAGGACTGATATGATCCATCAGAAGGTTTATGTCCGTAAGCGGGCTGGTAACGGGCCTGGCAAGCTAGCACTGGCCCGCGATGCCTTTTCCCCTACTTAAGGAGGGGCACCCACACGAGAAGAGGCAGGCAATCAGAAGTAAGCTCTCACTTCCCTCTCCTACCTCCCTCTCCGGGTTTTCCTCACCTCTCCTCTTGTGGTTCGTAGGTCGATGTGCCCTCCTCGACGCGGAGCCGACAGCCCTGCTCAACCATTCCCGTTTCTCCTATTCCCTACCCCGGGAACTCTCCTCTTCCCCTCCCCCCTCCCTCTCCTACCTGCTATCGATCGGATCAGTTTGAACTATCTCAATTGGAATTGTTGAATTACATTGAGTTACACGATACCTTCCGAGTAGGTTCGAATCAAGGACCTGATACGATTGTATCTCAAAAGAAAGGTATTAATCAAGAAATACTGCATGCACCTGCACCCCACAGTGGAAATCACCGCGTGCTCACTTGACGTGGAAGATCAGATGGCCTCCCGAATTCAGTCTTCCAGTGGGGATCCCCACCCTTGTGCATCGTCGTCCTCCTCGTGAACCGGCTGAATGCAGCTCCATCCCAAGAGAATGCCCAACCACCAGCCTCTTGAATCTCCATCTGGATCCCCTTCTCCCCCCTTTGCTGGTTCTTATATACTCTCCCGCGGAGTACTTATTCCTTAGTGGGCTTATCTCCCCAACTTTATCTGTGGGCTGGTCGTAGCCCATTTATTTGTAAGCTATCACGTGCTACTCATGTGATGATCTTATGTTCCTCATCTGGGCCCATGTTGATCCTCTCCTCAGTCTGCGTCTCGTGCTGACTTCCCTTTTTTCGTCTCCTCTTGTATTCAATGTACAGGACCGTATCAAGACCCCATCCCCCAAAACTCTTAGGGAACATGCAAATGCAAAAGAATGGTTTGGGTGGATGAGGTGAGAGTTTTATTGGCAGAACCATTATGATGCAGTACATAAAAGCAAGAGGACTGATGAATGACACCTCATTGATGAAGGTAAATGGGTATGGAGGAGCTGAAATGCTCCTGTCATTGTCAGAATAAAGTGTTTACATGTTTGTTTCAAATTATGTTTGAGTTTCCGACTAAAGATAAAAAAACTAAGCAATTTGGAGTGCACATCATAAGATGTACCCCATTTATGCTGTTGTATCCAAAGGAAATTTTTTTCAGAAGCTTAGTTTGGACTGTTTATGACTGGGACCTCACATATCTAAAACACAGTCCAAAAGGCCAGTAGATCAAACAAAACAAGAACCAAAAATAGGTCACATTTTGGCTGGGACAGTCATTCTAATGACTGGGGAGAAGATAAATATGGTGCAAGAAGATGAAGTTTTTGTTGCGATGCATGACTTGGGCAATTACATCAGTGGAAACACCATGCAGAAGTTCAAGAGGTAAGAATTGGTTGACCAGGTAGTAAATCCTCTGCTCACATTCTTTGCTGTTAATTCCCCCTCTGTTCAACTCATGTATGGCGGAAGAAAGAAAATGGAAACAGTTGACAAACAGAAACAAGACCTGATGGAAATTTAGAGAAATAAAAATTGTGTTTAGGTACATCACACATAGAAAAATTATGGGTCAACTCCATTAAGGATTTGCTCTGCTCGTGCGCTAATTGTGTCCAATATATTTTTGCCCTGTCCCTGCATTGTGACTGTATCATTCACGTTTCATTGGAAATTAAATCTCTTTATTTGGATAATCTCATTGAAAGTTATTTTGTTTCCACCCAAATAAAATGGGATCATTTTTTTTTGAGTGGATAACATATGAACATTATCTGAGAAAAAACTTCTCCACCCAGGAAGGAAGATATTCTCAAGCAGTGAAAAATCTAGCATTTGATCGCAACCTTGGGCCGTATGCATTGGAGCATTTTGGACAATGGAAACAAATATCAGATTACGTTTCAAAGGATACAATAAAAAGATTAGGTAATGTCATAATAAAATAATAGTATTTTAATTAGACCCAATTCATTGGTGTCATTCTTATGATTCAAGGTTATTCTCAAATCTCTTACTGACATGATGTTATGATACGAACCTTGATCTAGGTTCGTACCGGGAGGAGGTTGGAGGACGAGGTAAGGTAGACGTTCCCGGGGTAGGAGAGTCGAAATGGGAATGATAGGAGGGTCGAACAGAAGGGGCAGGGATCGACCAGGGACGAGCCGCCTGATGACGCGGTGAAGGGTTGACGATCGCGGGGATGGTGATCGTTGGAGACTAGAAGAGAACCGGACGGCAAGGGTAGGGATCGGATTGGAGGGGAGCCGGCTGAAGATCCGGTGAGACGATCACGGGGATAGGGGATCGCTGGACTGTCAAAGGGACGGGACCGAGACAAGGAGGATCGAGATAGTGAGCCAAGAGGCCGATCTTACCATAAGTCTTGACTGCCCTCCTCCAGGGAGGGCTACACATACTAATAAGAAATGGAAGCAACTACCCTAAACATGAAATGACTAAAATACCCCTAGTGGGCTAAACTTCCTAAGATACCCTTTGGGGGTATAGGATCCTATCATGTTATCCCCATTTGTTCAACATACCTCCCTTGTTGGTTCTTTATTGAATTTCTTCATGGAAGCTATTGGTCACTTTCTCAAGATGTCGACCTCTCCTTTTTTGTTTCAATGCTGATTGATTTTTCAGTTTTTCATCAGTGCTTTTCTCATACATTGTTAGTGAGAACCTAATACAAACCCATGCGGGTTATCATTTTCTTTTCGTATGTCCTTTAAATGATGTAGCCCTTCTTGTTGGAGGATAGGAAGGAACTTGGTGATCACCATAACCTTGCGCGACGATGTCCGCTCCGTCTTAAACTTTCCAGCGATGTTCATTCCCTCAGGGATATTGTCCAGCTCCCCTTCTGACATCTCAGAGGTATCTCTCTGTAGTATTCTGGAACAATGCTGGCTGCTCCATGGTGCTGCGTTGAAGTGCGCAACTCCGACCAATGGACACGAGATCAGACGAAAGGAATGGCCCAAGTAAGGCAGCTGCCACTGCAAGAACTTCTGCAAAGATGACACAACTCTTTCACGCACTTACTTGCGACAAAAGAAATGAGCCTGACCACTCAGTGCAAAGTTGGGCATGGGAGATGTCTAACAAAGCAGAGGTTGACATTAGAAATGAGGTGGATCGAGCTGGACATGCTCTAATTGGCAACAAACTTTTCTTGGAGAGGAGTTCTCAAATATTCGTATGCTCCTGCTTGGCTGGCTTAGGGAGATCCTCCCTTCCAGAGGACAACTGACTGATCAGGTCTGCATATTGTTTTCTCTACTGCATCGTATTCTTTCTTAAGAACTCCAGTCATGAATGCATTGATCAAAGTTTGTTGTCGTTTTGGGTTAACTTCTTGAAGTCATTGTTCTAGATTCACTCTCTCTCCCTCTAAGGCATTCAGGAGCGTATCAACTGGTATCAGTACCTTATGTTCCTCGGCCGACCGGAGTACGATCGGACCGGATTCAAGATGCGATTTGACTAACCTGGAATTTCAGCGCAAAACCCCCAGCATGCTTAGCGCATTGGAAGAATTTCCTCGACCACCACAGACAACCTACTCCACAACTGTCAGATGCGAGGTTAGAGATTACTTTTGCAATTCAAGAGAGGAAACTTACCTCTTTTCCAGGGAGAATATGGGGACGGCTTGATCACCTTCGTGGAAAGGTTTTTTTGCTTTCATCTGATGCTAGATCAAGAAAAATTACATCTCGTGTCATTGCATCTTGAGAATTCTGCTCAAAATTGATTTATATATTGATATGATCCAGAAAACAAAATTGAAAAGGTGCTCTTCTTGTATTTGCGACAGGTAAAATTCTATCAGTTTGATTCAATGCCAGATAGATCTAGAGATTTTCACAAACCAATACAATGTAGCTTACAACGGAAATGGATAAAAGGTACCCAAACCAGGATCGAGAGATCCCTCTTCTGGACGCAGGCTTCTCCTGCTCTCCAGCCCTTCCCTGTGCTCCTTGACAGGACCAGACACTTCTCGGAAATTTGTACCTGTAGGTCTGTCCCTGTCTTCATTTATAGGGTCGTTGACGCTCTTAGTCCTCTTGAGCTGACGTGGAATTGGCTCTTTGGTTAAATCGTCTTATTTTGTATTTTCTTGAAAAGAACATATCATAAATGCAGAGAAAGAAGTTGGTTTCCGAGACTGAGAAGATTTCAACCACAAATTTTAAGCTCGTTATGGCATTTCCTCAAATAGTTTGTGCCAAGAACTGTTTGAGTGGAACAAACAGGTTCTGTCCATGATTTCAGCCCAGAATTTATACATATCCTGGCACATCTGCCTAAATTAGCACCTTAATCAAAGAGAATGCCTATATGAGAGGATTAAAAGAAGATATCAGGACAAAGGTATGCCAAAATCTATCTTTTGATCTCAAAGATGATGGATTTATCAATTCAAGCCGAAATTGATCTGGACATCTTACTGGAGGCACATAAGTGCATGGAAGAGACATATCAGAAGACTGTGGCAAGGCCACAGCAAGAACTGTCACATGCAAAGCCGCGAAGTCACTGCAAGAAACCAGCGGGCATCCAATCAACCCCTTTCTGACTGCCAATATCCTGTGATCATGATACTCTCGTGATATCAATTGTAGAAACTGAATTTGAAACCCAATGTGAAAAAAATCCACCAATTGTACTTGTAGAAAATATAGAAATCAAGAAGACTAGACGGGATTGGACGGCCCTCCTGGCGACGGATGAGCTCCTTCCGTAGATCAGGTCGAGACGGCTCCTCTGGATGAAGAGCTCCTTCCGTAGATCTGATCCTCCCTCTACTCCCTGAGTTGAATGATCCGTCCGAAGACAGCGGCGCTCTCCCACTGCAATGGACCCCGAAGGAATGCGAGTCTCCCGCTCCCCCTTCTCAAGAAAATGACAGCAGTGGTTAGAAGTATTCACGACACTTCATTTATAGAGCCCGACCATCATGAAGTTTTGACTTAGTCAATGCTCGGGTAGTTACTCCTGCGACTCTGCTTGTACTTGTGCCTCCGACTATACTTCTTAGAATAGAACTTATCAGATCACTTTCCAATCCACCGTGAGTTCCCGATCTCATGATCAGAGTATACCTCTTGTGCAGTGACGATTATGCAGGTTCTTCTCAAGGATGCAGAGAATGAAGCAAGAGTATAGAGAAATCAAGAAAAACATTCACTTTTCATCGTCATCAAGAGTACATTTAAATAGCCAGTTTTACAACTGCTAGTTCACGGTTATTAATGGCTAGTTTAAACTAGCCATTACTTATCCGTTATTGGGCTTACCCGATTCAGATAGGTGACCCAATGGGGTAATGGGCTAAGTAGCCCGATACATGACTGGACTTGTATAAACACCGTGTTTTACATATATATATATTCAACACTCCCCCTCAAGTGCAGGAATGTATATTAGACATTCCAAGCTTGGACACCAGATGCTGTAGGTTCCTTCTTGGGAGACCCTTAGTGAAGATGTCAGCACATTGATCCTCGGAGTTGACATACTCTGTCTTCAAAATTCCTCGCTCCAGATGGTCTTGTATATAGAATCTATCGATATTCACATGCTTCATTCTGTCATATTCCACTGGGTCATGGGCTACGCTTATAGCCGATTTGTTGTCGCAGCGGATAACGATTGGTTTCTCATATTGAATCTTTAACTCGTCCTGTAAGTGTTTTATCCACATGGCTTCATCAATTCCCTTTGACCTAGCTCTAAATTCAGCTTCGGTACTGGATTTTGAGACCACACTCTGCTTATTACTTCTCCACATTACTAAATTCCCTCCAAGAATTGTACAGTATCCCGTAGTTGACCTGTAATCAAGTCGAGACCCAGAATAATCAGAATATGTGTAAAGAATCAGATCAAGTTTACCTGTTATCTTGTATTCAATGCCCAATTCTGTGGTTCCTTTCAAGGCTGAGAATCCTGTTGACATATTGGAAATGAGAGTTTCTAGGTGAGTGCACAAATTGACTAATTTCTGGTCTCGTATGTAACAAATATAACAATTTTCCTACAATACTCTGATATGAACTAATTTCTAGTCTAGGTTCTTCCTCATTAATAGTTAACTTATGATTAACCTCAATTGGTGTCTCATTTACATGGCAGTTTTTATGTTTAGTTTCATCAAGGAGATCAAGCATATATTTCTGCTGAGTCATTAAAATACCTTCATTTGATTGCACAAATTCAATTCCTAAGAAATAATTAAGGGGTCCTAACTGTTTGACTCGAAAATTCTTATCCAGATGCCTTTCTAGTAATCCTCTTTCTTCTAGATCATTTCCAGTAATTATAATATCATCTACATATACTATCAAAATAGTAATCAGATTTAAATTCTGATTCTTGAAGAATAATGTGTGTTCCCCATTACACTGTTTATATCCCAACATTTTCATAGCTTGAGTGAATCTTCCAAACCACGCCCTAGGAGATTGCTTTAAACCATACAGCGCTTTCTTAAGTCTACATACCTTACCCTGTTTCTCTTCATCTTTGTATCCTGGAGGAACCTCCATGTAGATCTCTTCCTTTAAGTCTCCATGGAGAAAAGCATTTTTAATATCATATTGGTTTAATGGCCAGTCTAGATTTACTGCTAGGGAGATTAATATTCTAATAATGTTAATCTTTGCTACTGGAGCAAAGCTTTCTTGATAATCAATTCCATAGGTCTGAGTATACCCTCGAGCTACAAGTCATGCCTTATAACTGTCTAGACTGCCATCTGATTTACATTTAGTTGTATATATCCATCTACAACCTATGGGTCTTTTGTCTTTCGGACATTCAACTACTTCCCAAGTATTGTTTTCTAACAAGGCTCTCATCTCTTCATCCATTGCTTCCTTCCACCTAATGTTCTTCATTGCTTCTTGGGGATTCTTTGGAATAGGGACATCTTGGATGTTCGTAAGAAATACTTTGTGTTCAGGTGGAATATTCTGATAATTCAGGTAATTTACCAAGTCATAAGGTACAGGTTTCACACTTGCTCTAGTTCCTTTTCTCAAGGCAATTGGCCATTCATTTTCTTTAACATCAGTTATCTCTCCCCCTTCTTGGGATATTCCTCCTCCTTTGTCCAAAAATGGGATTTCTGTAGCCTTCTCCTTTCTCCTTCGCTGATAATACTTTGGGTATGGAGTAGGCTGTTGATTTCCCATAGTTTCT
The DNA here is from genome assembly GCF_029677425.1 of Wolffia australiana. Taxonomy (NCBI): domain Eukaryota; kingdom Viridiplantae; phylum Streptophyta; class Magnoliopsida; order Alismatales; family Araceae; genus Wolffia; species Wolffia australiana. The sequence goes on along the minus strand of NC_135839.1, from coordinate 4,102,017 downwards.
TGTGTCTCATGTGACAAGGTGTTCTCTACCATTTCATGCGCTTTTTGCAATTCAGATATGTTGGAGTCATCTTGGCAACTGGGAATAGTAGGTCCTGATACTAGGTCCTGTTCAGCAGAATTTTCAGGGGACGTTGCACTGATACTTTCACTATTGAGGAGATGAGATGTGTCTCTATGAGTCTCACTCCCATCGGGTTTGTAATAAAACAAATTTGCATCAAACACTACATCCTTACTAACTATGTATTTACGTGTAATGGGGTGATATAACTTATATCCTTTTTGAGTAACCGAGTATCCAACAAAGACACATTTGAGTCCCTTTGATGACCATTTGTTCTGTCTATAAGCGTGATTGTATATATATCCGACACATCCAAAGGTTTTGACTGGTAGGCCAGTTTTCAGTCTCGCTGTGGGATAATAAGTTTCAAGTATTTCCAAGAGACTTTTGAAGTCTAACATCTTTGATGGAAGCCGGTTAATCAAATGGGTAGCTGTCAGGACTGCAAAACCCCATAAGTTTGCATGTACATTTCCATGTATCAACAGTGTTCTCCCTTTGTCCACTATATTTCGTATTTTTCTTTCTGCCACTCCATTCTGTTGTGGGGTATAGGGACGTGAAGTTTCATGCTTTATGCCCTCCGATGTAAAGAAGTCTCTTAACTCATTGTTCAGGAAATCTTTAGCATTGTCCGTCCTTAATCCTTGAACTTGATCTCCAAATTGGCTTTTAATTAAAGTACATAGGCCTTGAATATTCCTTGTTACCTCATATTTGTTCTTCTGTAAAAATACCCAACTATACCTACTGTAATCATCAGTATATACTAGGAAGTATCTATGTCCTAGTATGTCGATTTGGGGGGGGGGAGGTCCCCAGACATCACAATGATTTAGTTGGATGGCTTAGTTATTCTGGTTTGACTAGGTAGATAAGTGGCACGCTTAAATTTTCCTAACTGACAAGATTCACAGATCAAATTTTCTACTATAATATCCTTAAACAAATGAGGATACATGTGTTTTAGGAGATGATAAGATGGATGCCCCATCCGCTGATGGATACTCATAAGGGTTTCTAGGGGTGATGTCTTCACAGCTGCCACCTTGGGTATATCTTCTGATAGGTGCCTTGTGTTCTGCCAAGGTAGGTAGTAAAGGCCCTGTTGAACCTTAGCTAGTCCAATCTTCTACCCGAGCTCCTTATGACATAAATATGCATCGAAATTATCAAACATGACATTATATATATCTAATTTCGCAAGCTTTTGTACTGAAATTAAATTGACAAATAATTTGGGCACATATAACACATTTTTTAATGCTCCTATTGGTTGTATATTCATACTGCCAACACCAACTACATTAAGTAGTGTGCCGTCATCAGTTTGAACATACCTACCAGGAGTAATGTTTTCATTTGTCGTGAAGAGATCTCTTCTTTATGACATATGATCTGTTGCTCCTGAATCAAGGATCCAGGCATTCCTTGGATCCTTAATAAGCAAAACAACATTAGTAATAATTTTCTTTTTACCAGAATTAGCCATAGATGTTGACCCAATAATTGAACCTGAGTTGATTATAGACATCAGATTCTGAAGCTCTTGCATCATCTTCCGAAAATCTTGGGCTGTGGGATGAGAATCCCCAGAATTGGGTGCTCCCTATTGGGACATATGCGCTCGTGCTATATGTGGTGGCTTCCCATGAAGCTTCCAACATTTGTCTTTCACGTGCCCCTTCTTCTTACAGTAGTGACAGATAATGTCCTTGGTGTTTTCTTTATTTCCTTTTTCGGAGTCAGCCTTCTGTTGATGCTGGTTTTTCATAGCATAGGCCATATTTTCAGTATGTCCTCGAGCAGCATTCGGACGACCTTCTTCTTGCATGACTTTAGATACTGCCTCATCAAAAGTTGGCTCCTCCTCCCTGTTGTATAACTAGCTTCTAATCATCTCAAACTCAGGTTGGAGTCCTTGTAGGAATTGACATAGGCGATTGGTAGCTTCATGCGCTCGGGCTACTGGATCAGTGGACGGAGGACGACAGTGATCCAGTTAATTATGAATGTCTCTTAACTTATTAGAATAAGTTAGGACATCCATATCACCCTGTTTAAGGGTGTAAGACTGTATAATCAGATCAATAATTTTTGTGTTATTTTTTAGAATGGCTTCGATGTATTGCCTCCCATAATGCCTTGGACATTTCATACGTTGAGTACCTGGCTTGTTGTTCGGATGCTATAGAGTCTAACATCCATGCAAACACAAATTCTTCCTCTATTATCCATTTTGGATATTGAGGATGATCTTCATTTGGAGCTTCTTCTGTAAGATACCTAAGGAGTTTACGAGGCTTCAGGGCTGCTTGAATAGTGCGTTCCCCTTGTAAAAGGTTCTTTCCATTGAAGACGTTGCATTTAGCAAGAATTGGAAGTTGGGTAATCCATGGATCGGCAGTTAGCTCTGTGAAAATTTTTGTCATGTCCTCTCAAACCGCCATAGGTTGGTTGATGCACAAGCAGTACCCCCTCTTCCGAGCTCGATGGAGATTTTAGAATGATCGCCAACCTTCCCGAAGGATGGTCTGTAGCTTCAAATCTGGCGACTGATCGTTAGCCTGAATATTTCAAGCTTGGAATCCCCCCAAGAATGTTCAGAAGGATCCTCCCACCGAACGAAAGATGGCCTGAAAATATCCTCCCGCCGAACGAAAAGATGACCTTGCTGCAGATGGCTTGAAACAGTCCTCCCGGAGGATGACCTCGCCGCCAAATGAAACTTCTGGATTCTTGAGATAGTCACGTAACCTAGCTCTGATACCATGACGATTATACAGATTCTTCTCAAGGATGCAGAGAATGAAGCGAGAGTATAGAGAAATCAAGAAAAACATTCACTATTCATCGTCATCAAGAGTACGTTTAAATAGCCAGTTTTATAACGGCTAGTTTAAACTAGCCGTTACTTATCCGTTATTGGGCTTACCCGATACAGATAGGCGACCCAATGGGGTAATGGGCTAAGTAGCCCGATACATGACTGGACTTGTATAAACACCGTGTTTTACATATATATATTCAACATGCCATTGCTGAGAAAGAGATCCCTTCCTTCAAATGATAACAACTATGTTCTTGAATCTTTCCCCACAATCGAGCAATTACCTACGTTCCTGGTTCATATGGCAATTATCTACTGGATTCTTGACAAATGTCAGATATCTAATTTCAACATGTACGGGAATTTTCACAGAACTACTTTTGGCACATTAGTTAGGCTCATAACCAATAATATCACTCTTTTAATAGCACACATCTTCAGTATGGTGAAGTTTCTCTCTAGTCATGGAATCCTCGAAAATATTCCTGGCGAAAGTGCTTTTTTCAGTTCTGTTTAAATCTTTCAGATAGTATTTCCACCAGGCATTTTTTAATGTTTTTTGTCTAAGGTCAAATTAACTTCAACTGGTATTTACTTCTTTGCAGAGCCCATTGGTGGCGAGATTAGCATCATGTACGAGCAAAATTTGGTTGATACCGTGCATATAACATCCGGTGAGAGAAAATTGGCTGAGCAATTAGAAGCTATTAGGTTTTCAAAGGCATCGGGTTCCTCTCCAACCCGAGGATGTTTCTATACCCATATTCCAGCTCTTGTAAAACATAAGGGTGCAACTAGGGAAGAGCTTACTATGCTCAACCTTGACAAGGTATTTGACAAATGCGTTTTATTTTTCTTGGCCCAGGGTCAGCATTTCCTTAAAATTTTAAAGTTTGATTGTTTGTCCCCATTTTAATTTTGATAATATGTTCGGTCATTTCATGAAAGACCTGATTCGACGAAATATGAAAGTCATCTTGATTATCAAGTTCATAACTGTTGAAGGAAATGATGAACTAGACCCAGAACGTAACCAGCAGGTGGTAATCGTAGTATTAAAAGATGAACTCGGAACAAATACCAACTGTTTTCTTTCTGCTTATGAAATGGACCAAAGTTTTGAAACGTGATAATAATTATGGAAACAATAAATGAAATACAGCGTAGGAATTCTTATGTTTTTTTATTAGAGAATTAATCCTTGTCTTCGCTGCATCAGTCATCATTCCATGTTTAGATGAAATGGTACTGTTACTATATTTCAGTTCTTTTTTGGACAGTTCCCTGAGGTGTTACATTATTTTTGGCCTTTTTCAGACACAGGTTTTGGAAAATATACTGACGAAAAAATTTGGAGGTCAAGAAGATCTACTGTTGGGGGAGTTTCAATTTGCTTTCATTGCATTCATGGTATTATCTTCTCTTTCACTTCTACCATTTTTACACTCATTCTAACGGACCAACTGTCTCTTAAATTGAACAGATGGGCCAATCTCTTCAAGCATTTTATCAATGGAAATCACTGGTGATTCTAATGTTTAATTGCACAGAGGCGGTATAATGTTATTTCAACTCTTGTATTACGTATCTAAATTATTTGGATTCTTAATAACCTTGGTGCTTCTCACTCTATTTCAGCCTTTCCATGTTAGGACTCGCCTGTTCTCTAAGGTAAAATTCAGGAATATTACTTCACTAAATATTTCATCTATCTGGATTTCATCTGTCAATAATTGATCTTTCTCGAGAAATTCCTGCATGCTCCAATCTCTCCTTCGTTTTAGTTCATTCCCTATTATGGCTTCCAATAGTAGATAAAACCATTAAGATAAATAGTAAAAGATAAGGAACAAAAACCAGAGGTTGATCTTCTACCCAAGTCAATAAATGTGATGAATCAGAGGCCTGATAAGCCAAAATGCATGTTTACTGTGATATTTCTACATTTGTCGCGTTCCGATTAAATACCAAAAGAAACTCTGCTCTGTGGTTTTACTTGGTGAAAGACTTGAACCCTCCCTCTGGTCCATAGACTTTGAGTGAGACGACCCCTCACCCCGAAAACCCTACTCAGTGCCCCAGGAATCCCAGCTAAAGATGAAGCCCAGAAGAGAGAAATGTAGAGAGTAGAGAGAAACAACGGACAGAAAGGAGAGAAGTGAGGGTGAATGTATGGAGGGAAATGGTGGACATAGAAAGTAGAGAGGCAAGAGTGAATGTATGGAAGAGAAATGATGGACATAGAAAGTAGAGAGGTAAGAGTGAATATATGGAGAGAAATGATGGACTTAGAAAGTAGAGAGGTAAGAGTGAATGTATAGAGAGAGATGATGGACATAGAAAGTAGAGAGGTAAGAGTGAATATATGGAGAGAAATGATGGACTTAGAAAGTAGAGAGGTAAGAGTGAATGTATAGAGAGATATGATGGACATAGAAAGTAGAGAGGTAAGAGTGAATGTATAGAGAGAGATGATGGACATAGAAAGTAGAGAGGTAAGAGTGAATGTATAGAGAGAGATGATGGACATAGAAAGTAGAGAGGTAAGAGTGAATATATGGAGAAAAATGACAGAGTGAGCACTTGACTTGTTTTTCCAACAGATGCTGAACCATAACTACCCAAGAGAGAGATGATGCCCTATTTCTGTTTAGGTGATTCAATTGTGTTCAATTCTAAAACTACTTCTCACTCTATCTCCAACCCACGTCGTGGGTGGTGAGCTAAGCTCATTTTGATTCTAAAACTATTTCTCACTCTATGTCCAATACACTCAGCTCATGTTATCACATTGCCTTATGCTGTGGGCCAAATTTTCAGTTCGTGAAGGCATTATATTATCAATTGAACCATGGTTTTCGAAATAATAACCGCGAGGATGCGGGCCGTGGCGTTTCTCTGTCTCTCGACGATGCATGGGTCTCCAAAGAAGGTTTCTTGCACCATCATTGCCAGGTACCATCTCATTGCTCCCATTTCATAACAAATTTTGTAGATCAAGTTATCCCTAGAATTTTAGCCATATGCGTTATTTATTCATCCATGCACTCCTAAACTCCCTTCAATGGAAATAAAATAGAAAAATAAAACACTTTTAGGAGACCCTTCAGGCCTATGCCCTGGACTCTACCCTCCCAATAACGTCCAATCCCTTTTATCTTTCCGGTCCCTGCCGCCTATTCGACGAGAAATAGGTTCTAAGGCTCAAGTTTACGAGTGTTTAAACCGAATGGGCAAAGCAAACTCCCAAGATTGAGGATCAAGTTATAATTAGAATAATAATGATAAAAACTTAATTTGTTCATCGATGGACACCCCAACCCACATTTTTTTTATTAGAAGAGTTACCGAAAAATAATTGGTGATTAGCACGAAAAAACAAAGGAACTTTATGTAAAAACCGAAGATCAAATCACAATCAAACTTTGATATGTAAACTTCAAATTCATAATACTCACCCATGCATCCTTTAACTTAATTATATTACTAAAAAAATTAAGCCTCTCGACTTAAAACTTCAAATCGAAACTGAGGTTCAAAGTTGCGATTAGAATTTAGCAATAAACTTTACCAATTGACTCTTTTTTATTCTGTTAGAAGATTTGATTAACTGGGAAAACAAATCGTTCTCCATGATTCCAATCGATCCAAGACTTGATTCAACAATGAATCACTATTAACTAAATATTTGATGATCAATGCAGAATTTCTTCTTGCTGATCGAGCAGGCCGGGGAAGTGGACGGCAATCTTCTCTCTTGGGTAGGCCGTCATGGAAGCAAATCTGATTATTTGTTGCATCTTCTTCCTATCTGTTATGGGTTGGTGTCTCTCTCTCTCAGACGAGGAGGCTGAAGGAGCTGCTGCAGAGGGAGCTTGGATGGAGCTTCAATGGCGACGAGACAGCCGAAGAAGACGAGGTAAGTTAGAGAGAGAAAGAGAGAGACAAGGGAGAGAGAAAGATGGAGAGACAGAGAGAGAGAGAGAAAGATTGAGAGAGAGGGAGAGAAAGAGTGACAGAAAGAAATAGAGAGAGATGCAGAGAAAGAGAACGAAAGAGACAGAAAGAGAGAGAGAAAGAGAAAGAAAGACAAAGAGAGAGAGAGAGAGAAGGAGAGAGAGAGAAAGACAGAAAGAGAGAGAGAAAGAGAAAGAAAGACAAAGAGAGAGAGAGAGAGAAGGAGAGAGAGAGAGAAAAAGAAAGAGAGAAGGTGAGAGAGAAAGAAAGAGAGGAGGGAGAGAAAGAAAGACAGGAGGGAGAGAAAGAGAAAGAAAGAGAGAGAGAGAGAGAGAGAGAGAGAGAGAAAGAAAGAGAAGAGAGGGAGAGAGAGAGAGAGATAGAGAAAGAGAAAGAAAGAGAAAAGAGAGAGAGAGAGAGAGAGAAAAAGAAAGAGAGAGAAAAGAGAGATAGAGAGAGAGAGATGGGGTTTCCGGGTGGCTAATTATCGTGATCGCCTTGTACTGTCTTGTTGGCAGTACTCTCCCGTCATCGTGCTGCCCGAGGAATCTCCCAGGCCTTGAGGACAAGCCTAGTACGGGTGAGTGGAATCTGGCCTTTCTCTCTCTTTGTTGTTTCTCTCTGTAGAAGTAGGTAGAATGGGTCTCCCTCTCACGTTGTCCCTTTCTCTCTCTAGTAGGTAAACTGGGTATATCTCTGTTTCTACATGACGGGAAGCCTCGCGCAGGTAAGTGGAATTTGACCATTCTCACCCAGGAGTACGTAAACTCTCTAAGACAAGGAATTTGACCTTTCTCTCTCACTTTGTCCCATTCTCTCTCTAAGAGATGGTAAACTCGGTTTCTCTGAACTCTCTCTAGGAAGAGAAGCCTCCTGCAGATTAGTGGAAATTGACCTTCCTCTCTCACTTTGTCCCATTCTCTCTCTAAGAGATGGTAAACTCGGTTTCTCTGAACTCTCTCTAGGAAGAGAAGCCTCCTGCAGATTAGTGGAAATTGACCTTCCTCTCTCACTTTGTCCCATTCTCTCTCTAAGAGATGGTAAACTCGGTTTCTCTGAACTCTCTCTAGGAAGGGAAGCCTCCTCCAGATAAGTGAACCTTTCTCTCTCACTTTGTCCCTTTCTCTCTCTAAGAGATGGTAAACTGGCTATCTCTGATCTCTCTCTAGGAAGGGAAGCCTCCTCCAGATAAGTGAACCTTTCTCTCTCTCACTTTGTCCCATTCTCTCTCTAAGAGATGGTAAACTGGCTATCTCTGATCTCTCTCTAGGAAGAGAAGCCTCCTGCACATAGGTGGAATTTGAACTTCCTCTCTCACTTTTCCCTTTCTCTCTCTAGGAGTTGTTAAACTGGGTCTCTCTCGAACTGAGGAGAGAGAAACATTGATGAGAACAAGGGGTCCTGTGGTTGTTTCTCTCTCACGTTGTCCCATTCTCTCTCTAGAAGTAGGTAAAGTGGGTATTTATGGAACGGGAAGCCTCCTGCGTGTAAGTGTTCATTTCTGTCTTTAAGAGTATAAAAACTGGGTATCTCCCTCTCCCTCTCTCTCTCTCTCTGAGAGAGAAACATTGGTGGGAACAAGGAGTCCTCTGATTGTTTCTCTCTCACGTTGTACCTGTCTCTCTCTAGGAGTAGGTAAACTGGGTATTTCTCTCTCTCTAGGAAGGGAAGCCTCCTGCAGATAAGTGGAATTAGACCTTCGTATCTCTCTCACTCACTTTGTCCGTTTCTCTCTCTAGGAGAAGATAAACTGGGCATCTCTCTAGCAAGTAATTGGTGTTGGACCTCCCTCTCTCACGTTGTCCATTTCTCTCTCAAGAAGTAGGTTAACTGGATATCTCTCTCTCTTGCAGTTAAGCGGTATTTGAGCTCCCTCTAGAATTAGTAAATGGGTATCTCTCTCTCTAGGAAGGGAAGCCTCGTGCAGGTAAGTGGAATAAACTGGGCCTCTCTCTCTCTAGGACTAAGGAGAGAGAAACCATTGATGGGAACCAGCGGTCATCCATTCTGTTCTCTCTCTCTATACACCAAGTATTGTTAACCATCTCTCTCTTTCTCTCTCTCTCCACGTCGAAAAGCCCTGGCGTCATCTCTTACTAAAAACTGTTCTCACACCAACCTCCTTTCCTCCACCATTAAGTACGTCTTGTACCCTTTCAAGAAATCCTCAGTTTTGCTCCTTTCTCTCTCTACATTTCTCTCTCTTTTATATCACCCATCTCACTCTCTTACTTTCCCTTTCTCTGTCATCCTTTCTTTCTCTCTCCTCTCCACAGCGGACTGTAGTAATGGTATAGTAAATGCTCAACCACCCTCTACCTCTCTCTCTCTCTACACAGTAAGCGACAGTGCGACATTTCTTTACATTATGCAGTTAGAGAGACGACAAATTACTCCAGTACGAGGAGATAGACATTCTTTTACATATACTATGGAAAGAGAGAGAGAGAGACATTTAGGACAGAGAACCATGTCTCTCTCTAACTTTCATTACCTTACTATAGAAGTATGTATATGATGAATGTAGGAGAGGAAAAGATAGAGAGAGGTGGAGACGACACCATACCGAATACAGGTAGAGAGATGCATACTTTGTACCGAGCAGTCAGATAGAGATCCAGTGCACATATGAGAGAGAGATGCCAAGAGTAGAAGAGACTTGCGAGCATCTTATTTTTCATATAGATAGAGAAGAGATAGACAGAGAGAGACCATATCATAAGATCAAGAACAGTAACGGAACAAGTGATAGTTAGAGAGAGACATACTTTCTTTATGATATGGATAGAGATAAAAAACAGAGACTTGAGAGCATCTTATTTTTCATATAGATAGAGAAGAGAGAGACAGAGCGAGACCATATCATATGATCAAGAACAGAAATGGAACAAGTGATAGTAAGAGAGAGACATACTTTCTTTTTCATATAGATAGAGAAGAGATAGGCAGAGAGAGACCATACCATATGATCAAGAACAGAAATGGAACAAGTGATAGTTAGAGAGAGACATACTTTCTTTTTCATATGGATAGAGAGAAGAGAGAGAGATCCATATCATATGATAAGGAACAGAAAAGGTAGTTGCAATAATCATTCAGCTGTTGCGGACGGAACAAGGGATAGTTAGAGAGAGACATACTTCTTTTGTTATATATATATATAGAAAGAGAGAGAGATAGAAACTGTATCATATGACCATGAACAGAAATGGAAGGCGTCATAGTATAAAGTGAATTCCATGTAAACAGACTGAACAAATGACAGTTACTGAGAGACATTTCTTTTATTATATGAAGAATGTAGGAAGGGAAAAGTGGATAGCGAGAGATGGAGATGATTCCATGTCGAATAAATGTAGCATCTTTTTTATATACACAGTTAGAGAGAGACATACTTCTTTTGCAATATAAATAGAGAGATGGCGAGAGAAAGAGATGCCGTATCATATGACCAGGAACAGAAATGGAAACGTCATAATGATAAGTGAATTCCACTATAACAGACAGAACAAGCGACAGTTAGAGAGAGACATGCTACCCACCTATACAGTTCTAGAGAAGCCCACGCCATCCACTAAAAGAGATTTCTAGAAAGAGACATGCTCCACCAACGGTCACATGACGGCGCAGATACTCCCATTCTCATCGCTGAAGAGATGCGCGCCGTAATCGCTCCCCTGATGCCACGTGTACTCGTACGGATACTCGTACGGACGATAAACGGTCGTCGCCGCCGGGAAGTACCCGGTGTACGACGGCGCCGCCGTCGCCGACTTATGGTACGACATCTGAGCTGGCGGCCTGGCCACGTGTATCTGCTGAGCTGGCATCCCCGTCAGCGGCGGCGCCGCCACGTGGAATCCTCTCATCCTACCTGGCCCCACGGCGGGGCCTCTCTTCCCGCCAAAAAACCCGATGTCTTCGTCATCGTCTCCGTCTTCGTCATCCTCGTCATCGTCCGAGGTGAACTGCGTCAACAGCGGCGCCGCCCTATTAAAAGGCGGCGCCGCCCTCGCCGGCGGCGGAGGCGGCGCCGCCGCCGCCGGTTTCTTCTTGCTGGGCTTTTTCGGCGGCGGCGCCGCCGCCGCCGGCGAGATTTTGTTGTTGTTTTGGCGGGTTGATTTAAGAGACCAGAGTTGGGCGTGTTTACCGGATTTCGCGAGCTTCTTGATCAATGTTGAAGAATCGACGTTGCCTGAGATCGTGACCTTTTGATTCTCCGCGTCGATCGCTACCGTGTAAACCCCTGCGGAAGATCGAGATTATCGCGATTATTATAATCGATAGGCGGAGATCGAGATCTTGCTTCGGAAGTTTTGAAAGATTTTCCTGGAAATCATGAACATTTCAAGAGCAAGAAGGAAGCATAACTATAATTTTTTGGTCGAGATCGGGTGATTATTTTGAAATCGAGATCTTGCAACGGAATTTTGAAAGATTTTTCGCTGAATCATGAACATTGCGAGAGCAAGAAGGAAGTAGAACTAGATTTTTCGGTCGAGATCGGGTGATTATTTTGAAATCGAGATCTTGCAATGGAATTTTGAAAGATTTTTCGCAGAATCATGAACATTGCGAGAGCAAGAAGGAAGTAGAACTAGATTTTTCGGTCGAGATCGGGTGATTATTTTGAAATCGAGACTTGCATCGGAAGTTTCGAAAGATTTTGCGCGGTATCAAGAACATTGCGAAAGCATGAATTAAGCAGAACTAGATTTTTTCAGTCGATGATTATTTTGAAATCGAAACCTTGCTTCGGAAATTTTGAAAGATTTAACAGGAAATCATGAACATTTCGAGCGCAAAAAGTAAGCAGAACTAGATTTCTTTGGTCGAGATCAGGTGTTATTTTGAAATCGAGATCTTGCTTCGGAAATTTTGAAAGATTTTGCGCGGAATCATGAACATTAGAAGAGCAAGAAGTAAGCAGAACTAGATTCTTCGGTCGCGAACGAATGACTATTTTGTAATGGAAATCTAGCGTCGGAATTTTCGGAAGTTCTAATGTGGAATCAAGAACATTTCAAGAGAAAGTAGTAAGCAAAACTAGATTTTTCAGTCGAGATCGGGTGATTATCTTGAAATCGAGATTTGAGATCGATGAGAAGTCGAAAAGATCTTGCCGTATCGACAGGGATTCGAATGGAAAGAGAAAGAATCTCCGGAGCTATTGTTTCAGGATTTTCATGAGAAATCGTAGCGAATCTCGCTAAGATGAGGATATAATCACTACGAACAGGTGATGGAAAAACCGACGCCACACTTTCAAGGATTTAAACCATGGAAAATGACGATCAATGCCTTAAAGTCGCGGAAAAACCCTAGCGGATCAAACTAGAGTTCGAAATGCAAGAGGACAAAACCCCAGGGGCGATCCGATCCTACATAATTGATCAACTCCGGCGAGCAACAGATTTCCGGAAAATCACATTCGGAAAGCATTTCGATCGGCATAGATAGATAACCGTCCGATCGAGACAAAGAACAGAGAAACAAGAGATCTAAATCACCTTCGATCTTCTGAAGCAGCTTCTTAACCTCCTGCCTGCAACCGTCGCAGTGAATGTGCACTCGAAGAACGACAGTCTAGCGAAGATCATAACACAAAGATCAGCAAATACAATCAACAATGCGACAAACCAAATATAAACAATTACCTGAATCTTCAGGAGCTTGAACTCTTCGTCCTTCGTCATCGCAGCAAATCGAAATGAGGGTAGAAACGCGTTCTCTTCTTCGAGATCGGTTGATCAATCGATCTATCTTCTTCGTCTTCCACGGTAAGCTTCGCTTTCTCTCTCTCTCTCTCTCTAGCTCTATCTCTCGTTTGTTGCACTTGGGAGAAGTGAAACGTTTAAATAGGGGGAGATGTCTGCTACCTTTCTGGAGTTCTTACCTAGAGAGAGAGATGAGCCTAGAGAGAGAAAGGGAAGTCGAGATTTGACACTCCTCGTTTAATTGTCCTTGGTGTCCTCGAAACAGCCATCTCTCTCTCTACTATTTCTACATTGTTAGATATGGAAAGAAGCATCTCTCTCTCTACTGTTTCTACATCGTTTGATATGGAAAGAAGCATCTCTCTCTCTATTGTTTCTACATCGTTTAGAATGGAAAGAAGAATCTCTCTCTCTACTATATCACATCGTTTGGCATGGACAGAGTAATCTCTCTCTCTACTGTTTCTACATCGTTTGGCATGGAAAGAGGCATCTCTCTCTCTACTGTTTCTACATCGTTTGGCATGGAAAGAGTCATATCTCTCTCCACTGTTTCTACATCGTTTGGCATGGAAAGAGTCATATCTCTCTCCACTGTTTCTACATCGTTTGGTATGGAAAGAGTCATCTCTCTACGTATCAATATATCTATCTACGTATCTATCTATCTATCACTCACTACAAGGGCATCAGAACATCAGAACATTATCCATATACAGATTACAATGGCATCAACCCATCAACCACTAGCTGTTCCTCGCTCTATTTATCTATCTATCTATCTATCTATCTCCATATAGGGGCATCAAGCCATTATCTATCTATCTCTCATAACAGTGGCATTAAGCCATCAACCACTAGCCGCTCCTCTCTCTATTTTATCTGTCTATCTCTCTCTCATTATAAGCCATCAACCATTCATTGATGCTTCTTTATTTATCTATCTCTCTCTCATTACAGTATATGCTCATCTCTCTGTCTATTCTCTATCTATCTCTCATTACACCGACCATTTACCTCTGCTGCTCTCTCTACCTTCTCTCAATCCCTCTCTCTATTCACAGTGGCATCCACCACCAGCTGCTGCATCTCTCTCTCTCTATCTCCATATTCCATATATCTCTTTCTCTCTATCTCCATATTCCATATATCTCTCTCTCATGACAATAAGCATGGATCAGCAGACAATAAGCATATCTCTCTATCTCTCATGACAATAAGTAAGAGAGAGAGATAGAAACAGATAAAGAGATGTAAAGTACAAACCCATTTCTCCATCTCTCTCTCTAAAAACTGGGTTCGGCCGACACTCTGTACTTCCTCTTTCTCTCTCCACTGAACATCCCACCCATAAACTCTGAAAACTGCAGCCTACATTTAAAGATAGAGAGAGAGATAGGTAAATTCTCTCTCTATATCTCTCTCATCCCATATCTTCCTCTCTCTCTCTTCCCACTTTGGCTCGACACTCCCTGTCGTTCAGAGTAGCCGGTGGCGCCGTTACTCTCCCTCTCTTAAATGCGCATATTAACTCTCTCTTTCTCTCTCTAAATTTTCTCTCTCTATCTCTACTTTCTTTCTCTAGAACAGTTTTCGGCAGCCACAAGTCAAAGAAGTCAAGTCAAGTTTGACTCGAGTTTGTTCCTCGGAATAAGCCGTAATATAGATGACGTGGCATTCATTTGATCGTCCATCTTTGCGTTGACTAGTCAATATCTTGAAATTCCCTTTCGACGTCTGTCCAAAAGACTAAAATGTCCTTTGGCCACGTGGTCGAAGTAGGAGATTACATTAATTTTGCATTAACACATTCGCACGTGGGAAGTCACTTGAGAAGTGAGATGGGGACCGTTGGTTGCATTGATAGTACTTACACGTGCGATGAAGAAGATTTTCTCTCTCTAAGTAAATGAGCAGAGAGAGTCTAGAGAGAGATAGAAAGGAAGGGGGGCGTTGTCAGGATTGGGCCTTGGGAGGCCAAATCTGGCATGTCGGAGGTTCACATGGTGACGGAGTGATTTCTCTCTCTAGATCTCTTTACCCCTTGCTCACTCTATAATTTAGAGAATGGGTGATACAGTAACTAGAGAGAGGAGAAAGAGGGAAGGGGCACTTTCTCTCTCTAGAATGGGTAATACAGTAACTAGAGAGAGGAGATAGAGGGAATGGGCACTTTCTCTCTCTAGATCTTTTTCCCCTTCTCACACTACAATTTGAAGAATGGGTAATACAGTAACTAGAGAGAGGAGATACAGAGATGGGTTCTTCTCTCTCTAGATCTTCCCCCTTTCTTACTCTACAATTTAGAGAATGGGTAATACAGATTCTAGAGAGAAGATACGGAGAGAATGGGTACTTTCTCTCTCTGGATATTTTCCCCCTTTCTCGCTCTATAATTTAGAGAATGGGTAATGTTGATTCAAGAGGAGATAGAGAGAGAGTTCTGCATAGAATAGACAGTAAATCATGAAAAGAATGTGAGAAAGATAGCCAAATAGGGAGAAAGAAAAATAGTAGATAGGGAGAGAGAGAGAGAGAGAGAGAGAGAGAGATCTGGTTTATCCCCAGTGAATTAGTAAGGTAAAAAGGGCTTGGGAAAGATGAAGTGAGAAGTTGGGGTAGAGAGAGAGGGCAAGAGAGAGAAAGTGGACCATAACCATTAAAAAGCTCGGCTGAGAGGAATAAAAAAAGTTAGGCTAGAGAGACAAAGAGAAAGACTACACTTCTCGCAGAGAGGTAGAGAGAGAGAAATAGGAGTATTGGCCAACTAAGAGATATATATATATATATAGTCCATACTGCTGTTACCATGGAATGAAAAAGACAAGTGAGGGAAAGAGAGAGGTAGTGATAAACGTTTGAGAGTAGTGAATATGGAGCAAATGAGAGGAAAAGATGGAGAAAAAGAACCAATAAGAGAAGATACATAGAAAATGAATGAGATTTGGTGATTCTTTAAGGTTGTGTACATGCAAATTTTTAGGCTAAAAGAAGGTTGTAAACATTGGGTGTACATTTCATTGTTATGGTGATATTAGTCATTCATAAACCTTCTAAATGACGGAGGCAGAGGACATGACAAAGGAAGGCTCGGCTGTGATATCTGATAAAAACAAGATTCTGTGATATTTGCATATATGGTTTAACATCCTCTGGCAAGTTCAAGCTTATTGTGATGTTGATCTTGGACCTAATCTAACCTAAATGTGCCTTTACCAAGTGTTTTGTGACTGCGTCTGCAAGTGAGTTATGATGCGAGATGAATGACACCTGCAAAGCACATTTTGCAATTCACCCTTAAAAAAAAGTGATAGTCTTTAGTGTGAATGTGAATGATTGGGTCCTTGAAAAGGTATGTAACACCAAGCATGTCACACCATATACCATGAGTACAATTGGATGAGATATGAACTTCTTGAAGAGGAGGTTGTACTTGTGAGAACTGTAAGTGATAATCATAAATATCATGTACTTATATTCATTGAAATGCTTATAAATGCATCTTGGTAATGCTTAAAATGAGTTATTGCACTTTTACAATGGATTATTGCACTTTTTCCTAATTTTCTTGATTTTATGGTATTTTAACATACTTTTTTGACGTTAATTTCAAGAATGAAATAATTTTAAAAATCAGAAAATATTTATTTCAAACTATTTAAATATTTGAAGCTGTTCATAACATTTTAAAATGATATTCCAATATTTATGGATTTTCTAGTATTTTGAAAGAACTTTGAGAGTTTAAATTTATAAATAAAATAATTTCATACACGAGAAAATTAAATTACATATTTTTTAAAATATTTTTAATGAACTATTTCACTTTTTCCGCTCCTAGATGTGTGTGCCACGCTGGCAATCTTCCATACAAATCAAAGGAGAGAAAATCAGATGGCTTAGATTGCTCGAAATTAGAAGTTCTATTTTGAGGGTAATTTTTTCGTTAGAATAGTTCAGGCTGAAATTTTGAGATTAGTTCTATTTTTCCCTCTTCTATCCATTCAGCACTTTTAAATCTATAAATAGGTATGGGAAGTTTGTTGTTCAACACATAACAAACAGTGTTCATGCACAAACGAACATGTGACAATCTATGTTTGCGTTACACGCTCGGTTCATTCATATTTGTTCACAAACGCACGCCATTTTCAAAGACATAATTTAGTGGGAATTTTTTTTCTAGATATCATAAATGGTGAGATACTATTGAGATACTGTTTAACATTGAAAGTATTACTAAAAACGCATGATATAAATCACTAATTTCAATAATTTTATGAAGATTAATATTAAATTAGAAATGGAATTTTAGGATGTTGACGGACACCAACGACCACTAAATCATAATAAGAGGGGCCTAGGAATGCCACTAGGCTCCCAATGACCCAAACGTCGGGTTCAAAATTGACTGTACGATCATGGCTACGACTTCTAGGGCACGTACCCTTGATGTGTCCAGCCATGATCGTATCGATAGAAATCCTATCAACAGTGCGATTGACATAGCAACGACGTAGTTGGCAGCAGTGGCAGCGCGGGCAGCACGGCGTCGGCGATGGCGAGTGGTGCGGCATCGAGGATGACGTGCATTGCGTGGGTAGCAGTGGTGGCCGGTGACGGCAACGACATTTGGTGGTGTCAACAGCATGGTTGGCAGCAGCGGCAGCGCAGGCGACGGGGGATCGGCAATTTCAGGCAGCGCGGTGTCAATGACGGCAGACAGCGCAGCATTAGCGACGGCATGTGGCACAGAGTCGTTGATGGCTCGCGTTGCATGGGCAGTAGTGTGCAGCAGCTGCTGCAGCAGCAGCATGAGGCGACCTTAGGGTTTTTCTTTTCTTTTTCAATGGGAGGGAAAATTTTGAAACATAAAAAATATATGGCAAAAAACATATAAAAAACACTTCTGTTTTACTTTCTTCCTTCTCTTTTTTCAAATGAGAGAGCACACCCCCCCCCCTCTTCTACATAGGGGGTAGTATGCTCCCCCCAGGAAAAAGGGAAATAGGCCCACATAGAAAGTCATATGGGCTCTCTAAAAGGCAAAAAGGCTCATACATAGGACCATAATTTAGCCCAAACGCGCGCACACACACATCTTGGCCAATATAGAAGGCCCATAGAAAAAATAGAAGTCACAAAAATACGACGAAGATAATGTCAACCTCCCGGGGCCTGTTGACTTGGCCGAATACTTCAAGGATGGGACTTTCACTTCAGCCCATGCTCCTCGAACTGGTTGAGACAGGTCTTTGGTGCTAGATGGTCCTCATCATGCGTTCAGCCCCAAACTGTAAATATAAGTTTCTTTAAAGGCTAAATGGAGTTTCTGAAATATAAATAAAGCTAGAAACCATGGAAGATGGTTGGAAAGTTTGAATGTGACTAAGGCAACATAATGATTCATTCGACGAGCCATCTGATGCCGCCTCTATGTCCCTTGTTTAATGGGGAAACCTGTGGAGAGGCGGTGCACAAAACTTGATGTTGGACTGAGGCAACCATTTCAGGTGTAATATTTTAACAGGGACAACCGTTGCCTCTATGTCCCCTGTTTAGCAGGGAAACTTGTAACAGCTCCAAAATATGCTATCATTCCACCGGATGGAGTCTATTTCACTTCTACGGATAAGCAGACTTTCATGCCTAACAGAGATGTGGGGCTTAATAGTGAAGTCCACTGAAACTAGATAAAGGAGATATGTAATGATGCGCTTGGTACTTCACCCAATTAGTGCAATGTGCTCTAAGGAAAATGACATCCATTGCCTATGGTGGCATCGTTCATTGTTTTTATGTCATTGTCATTGTCGCTGTCAGATTCAAATTTTCAGTTTAAAATGATAACACTAGATTCTTCGAGTTGTTTGAAAGTGTCTATTAGAGAAGTCACATACTCCAGTGTGGTATTCGTCGAGGTTGAGCTCCAAAGCCCTCAAAGCCCTCAAGACTGATTCCAGCATAATCCATGCTTCTTGTTTTTCCATAATTCATTTCCATGATTGAAAGAAAAAAATGGTTCAGAAAAATGGTCTACATGTGTCAAAATAAATTTCATATTTAAAAAATAGAACATCCCAATGTTCTTTTATAAAAAATGTTATCCAGAGTTCAGAAAAAAAACTGAATTGTTTCTCTCGTTGATTTTCCTATTGTCTTTGAGAACTAACCCTTGTGGTAACAGGTAACATAGTGATAGGGAAAAAAAATCAATATGTGAAATATTAAGCTATAAAAAATCAAGACAATTCTAGTATACCATCCTTCTTGTGGAGTTTTATCATCAGAGTCTCCTTCCACTAATTCGACGTCCTGAATCTCAAGCGAAGACTCATCCATGTTGTTGTCCTGAGACTGCTCCAAAAAATATTTTAATGTCATCAATATCAATATGTTCTGAGATGAAAGCATTGAGCGTTTGTACAAGTAAAGAGGAATCTTTCAACTGGTGTGCTAGACGCACAAACATGAAGAAAGTACTGGGCCATAACAAAAAGCTTAGGGACTAACTTACATCCTTCACCTTATAACCATAAGGGAGCGTCATTCGAGACATGAGGCATTTGTAGGTAGCTCTGAAACTCATCTCCAACTAATGTGTTGACAGGATCAGTACAAGCCTTCACTTGATGGAGGATGTGAAACTCTCATTCTTCCGTCCATCTTCATTATCACATGTGCAATAGTGTTTCTGCTCTTCTTTGCCTCCTACACCGTCATCATCCTTTGAATGTGAGACCTCCTCCTCATTGACATCATTCAAAAGTCCTAGAGCCTATGCCACCAAGGATTCACGACCCTCAGGTGTGATCGACTTTAATTTAATTTGTGAATCTTAAACTGGAGCGTCTGAAAATGAATATTTCCCCAAGCATGAGCCTTGTACTTGGAAAGCTTTTCTCTCATGGCTTTACATTAAGTTTGGATGGTGGCTCGTTGATCCATTGTGAGAACAGTATTGAGGAAAAGGTTTCCTTAGTCTATGGCATTAATTTTTTCAAGAAGGTGTTCATCAAGAACCTTGATCAGATCAAGGCACATGAAAAAAGCACTGCGTGGTCAGTTGGGCATGTGACAACGAGGTTAGTGTGAAATTTTTCTTGTTCTAACTTATGTCTTCATCCTTATTCTAGGTTATCATCACCAATAGTTTATGTTTCCACTATCACTCACACCACCTCCAATTCTGCCACTTCTCAGCGTGTATCTGCCTCCATCCCTGTCACACCGGCGGCGGTAAAATTAACATCGCTCACCTTCGTTGTGTTGTTCGCTGGCACATAGCCGCCATCATCTTCATTGCAACCACTGCGGCATCTCATTCATCTGTTCCATTCCACTCAAGTCCATCACTAGACACTCCAAAAGTCCCAACTAAGGTATTTTAATTATAATTAGTCACTGTTTTCAATAAAATTAAGTTAATTAGTATTACTAATTTATGAGTTTATTAAAATTACTTTGAAATAATTTTCAGTAGTTTGATTTAATTACATTAGATTTAATTCCTATAATAAATGTAATCTTCCAAAAAATAGAAATTAAAAATAAAATTCACCCATTCAATACCTTCTCCCTGTGAACTCAAACCTTGGTCACCCTATGGTTGTAAGGAAAATTATAAGTTTTGTTGCATAAACCAGAACCTTGAATGAGTTGCATATTTAACCCTAATTTCTTGTTCACGAGTAAGGTTGATTTTTGCCTTTGATTTATGCTCTCTTTATTAGTCATGAGAGAAATTATGTATTGTTTATTTAAATCACAACTGATTAGGTTGAATCCAAGGAAGATAAGTTACCCATTGGTGGAATGACAAACAACCGAGTCATCAGCACAATGAGCACCAATAAAAACATGGATTTGCAAGATGAACTGTTTTGGGAATATAAACCATAGTAGAAACATTTAATGTGTCTAATTTTAGTTATTATTAATGATCAATCATATTTTAAATTTATCTTTTTCAAAGGAAAAAAAATGTATTCACTAAGAATAGATCAACAGGGAGGCAATTATCGACCAAAAAGCTGAATTATATATTGAGTAAAGTTGTTGAAAGAAATAGAGAAACAATAATTACTCATATCAAAAATTTAAATATAATAGGAATTTTATAGATTTTTAATTTCATTAAAAACTTTCAGAACTGCACTTATGCCTAAAATTCAGCTGAAAATAATTCTAAATCCACAAAGAGCAAATAAGAAAATTATTCTATATTGAGAAATTAGAGAATATTTGGGGAAAATTGAAATTTTTAGGCAATTTGATATGGATCTAGAAATCTGTGATAATGATGAAGATGAAGAACATAAGAGACCAATTTTTATCATTCTTAATGTTGCTCTTAAATGCAATGAATTTCTAATAGCCCTAAAAATCCTCCAAGGTCTTGGGGTTTAGGAGATATTTGAGAAATCAAGAGAATCAAAATCAACATACAATTTGAAAAATTTAAACCAAAGCAAGTGTTGTGCCCGTCCTGGCCAACTAGGGTTGGGGTGAGCTTCTTTGGCATTTTTGTATCTTTTGGGTATAGAGGGGAAAAATCTGAGATTGCCCTCAAATTTTGGGTACGATCCAATGGTTGGAACTCGAGATACCATCATTTTAACTGACTTAATCTCAATTGTTGGATTTTTCATCTCTCCTCCATGCAGCTCCAGCTAAATTGAATCTTCACTTTGATTTGTACATGATCTTTTCTTATTTTATCTGGAAATAAATGGCTCGCCACCACTCATCATGAGAACGGAATACAATATTAAAAAAGAAAAGTGATCAATAATTTACTACCATGGCGTCTCACAAATTGTGAGACACCATGAGATTTTTGACCTTCCTGCCATTCAAAACATGTCATGTGGATAAAGCGTTAACATATTTTTTTATTTCCATGTCGTCTTTGCAAGTCATTCCATGTCTTATTAAGCTTATTAAATCATGCCATGTAGTCTTTAGAAGTCTGAAATATCCTAACAGATATGCTGCATTTATTGGAAAAAATGACAACACTTTTTTCAGTCATCCACATGTGCATGTGTGTCTTGTGCCACATGTCTCATGCAATTCAGAAAAGCTAATAATTGAATCATTATTGATTCGTGAATATTGATGCCATATTGATTTGTGTATCAATGATTGGTTGTGACAATAATTGACCAAAAATTAGGCAAACATAGGGTGATACAAGTTGTGCGGCCATTAAAACTTTAAAAATATGATCAAATTCATTTCTGTTGAATAGAAAAACACATTTTATGATTTCTAATTTTTTTAATGAATTAATCGTCAATATTTTTGGAAATTAATTTCTTAAGAAAAAAATATAAAATATAATGAATACATTTAGTAATTCAAAAAAGTTATTAGTTGACTTGAAAATTTTATTTCTTAATCAATTTAGAGTAAAAATTTTGTCAAATATCAAAACATCAAGAAATATCATAAAACGAGACCAAATAATTTTTTAATAAGTTTAAGAAATGAATTTGAAAATTTTTTTCAAAATTTGACAATAACTTTTTCTTAAGAAATGAATTAGTAGATGTTAAATTATTTGTCAAATTTTGAAAAATTTTGTCAAATTTATTTCTTAAAATTTGAAAAAATTTGTGACATTCTTGATGCTAAACCTCTGCAAATCATGTGTGGTGAAACTCAATATCAACATCTTTTTGGAAATCTACCACATTTATAAAGTATGGCAATATGTGCAGGATTCCCAACCAACTCATTAATAAATGCTCAAGGACCTTCTATGATATATCAATGTAACATTCATATGATGCTTACCATACACATATAATGCATATATCTTAAATATATGCATCAAAATGACTATATTTGCATGTTATCATGGACTAAACTGATTGTTTTTTGAAATAATCATGGATTAAACTGGAGAGAGAGAGAGAGAGAAAGAAGCGAACAGAGATAGAGAGAGAAAAAATAGAGAGAAATAGATGAAAAGAGAGAAAGACCAATTTAGATTAAAAATTTGACAAATTTTTTAGAATTTGACAAAAGTTGACAAAATTTGACAAGAGTAGAGTTGGATGAGCGATGTAGGTTTTGAAGAAGAGATTGTATGTGCAAGAGCTTATGGTTGTTTTTGCTTTTGCTTTGTGCTCTGCTGCATTGATGGAGGTTGTGATTATATATTGTTTATTCAAAGCACAAATGATTAGGGTTGGATCCAAGTAAGATAAGTTACCAATTGATGAACACAAGATGAGTCATGAAAACAAACACATCTTAGGCCATTTTGGCATCATTTTTATTGAAATTATCTTCAATTTATATGGATCTTCATTTCACTATTAAATAGGCCATTTTTTTAAAACAACAATTTTGTAATGTACTTTCTACATACTTTACAAGCTCATTAAATAGTTTATTGAAAATATGCTTAAAACATTACTAGAGTTAATGAGTTTAATTTTTTATCTAGTATGTTAGCTTATATGTTGGAGGGATGAAGTAAATATTTAAGAAATGAATAAAAGGAGGGATTAAAATTTTTTTTATGAAGCACCAAGTGATGAAGCCATGAGCAGCAATGCTCAAGGCATTTGCATGTGGATGAGCACAAGGCGCTCAAGCCTGCCTGCAGTCGGCAAAGTGCTGGCCTTGTAGTAGTCAATCGACAAGAACACAAAGAGCAAACACATAGGGTCAGGCCAGGAAGCCCCATGCTTCTGATTGGTCGCGGTTGCTGACCAGGATGATGGGACCCTTTGACGGTGGAATCACAATGAACAATAGCTGACAAGGCATGCACATGAGGACAACTGATGTGACAAGACCTGCACCAAACTTAAGGGGGGTCCACATCAGTAATTTAAATCACAGTCGTTGGACTCCTGATAAACATTGTGAAGTTATTTTAGGATCATTTTATGTGTATTCCCTTCAACTTTACAAGAATTTCAATCCCATGCACTAAATGGAGCAAGTGAAAAAACAATGCACTTTAATATAAATTTTACGTGTTTTACAAGTCCAAGTATTTCTTAGTAAAAATGTGTTTCAAACATTGGTAATATCAATGAGATTAATTCCCCTTTAGTATGTCAATCTATGCTTTTTCAGGGAGGAAATCAAAGTTGAAGAAAGAAATAAAAGAAAGAAAGATAGAGAAAGAAATATATATATATATACACATATAAAATAATATAAATTTTGGTTTTAAGTAAGCAGAAAGGGCTGAGCTAAGGTGCAACAACCAAGCCAACCACAGGAGGGCAAACACAAGGGACTCAAGCCCACTCGCCATCAGCAAGCACGCGTCCGACACAAGCCCAACAGTTCGACATGGAGCCCATAGAGGAGCCCACCAAAGAACCTAAAGAGGAGCCCATAGAGAGGCTCGTGCACGCACGCAAGAGGGGAGTTTTTATTTATTTCATACCATAACATCAGACGGAGTTCATGTCATGCTAAATATTTGAGTATAATCTATATTGGATTCATGATTGCTTTTTAAATTTCAGAATGGTACGGGACAGATCTAGAATTTTAAAGATGGATCGGCCCTAACGGGCCGCAATATGAATAAAATCTAGAAAGAAAACATATCCTGGATTTGAGCCAACCCGGTCCGAAGCTTGTGTCATGTCAGGCCGTTTTAAGTAAATGGACATGATCTCAGCCATCCAATCTCTTTATGTAAGATTGGACGGTGATAACTTTCTTGTAATATTTAATCTTTTTCTCAGAATATTGGACGGGATTGGATGGTTCTGATTGGCTGTGGTGGCTGAAGAAGACAAAGAAACCCCTCTACATGTGAATCACACATGCGAACGGAGATGGGCAAGCTGACGAGGATTCTAACTCGGAAAAATGGGTGCATCATATTAATCAGGGTCCACAGCTGTGATTTAATTGCAACCGCTAGACGAGTCATCAAGGAGATTGGACGTTGGGGGCAGAGCTGTCCATCTCCATGCCTGACTATCGACCTTTGTGGTCAGACGATGGATTCTAATGAGAAGTAGGTGATGGATATTATATGGTCATGAAGTCAAATCACACCATCATGTTTTATTTAAGTTCATTGAATAAAATATTACGTTCATTATTATTCTAATGTGATGTTTATAATGAAGTCCATGAATACGTCCAATGACCAAGTGAATCATGATAAGATGATAGTATAAGTATCACTAGTCTTTAAACATGTATTATAAATACTCAGATTCGGTGGATAGTTGAGATGGACATCAAATTATCCATATAGAATAACAGTAAGTGATCCTACTTGTACAATAAGTATAGATGATCATGTGGCTATTAGTGTGGCGACATTGAAGACAAATAGTGGGTGCTCTTTGGAAAAAGAGTTCACTGAATTGAGTATGAAGAATCCGTGAAAAGTATTATACCTATAAATCAATCAGGTTCATTCATGTCACAGTTGTATAAGTTATCCATTGACCTGAGACACCAAGGACAATCTCATGGATGGACGACTTCATTTTGACTATGGCTAATGAGCCTCTAACCACGGGATTTAAGCAAGTCATAGCTCGGATGTAGTAATAAGCTCTCGACGATGATGGAGTGGTCAAGAAGGGATCATCTACCCTTGGTATAAGAGGAGAATGACTGAAAGAAGACAATGCATCAAATCCTTGGCCAGGGTAGTGAAGATATTGGAGAAGACGTTCTCGAATGATTCCCATTACGCATTAGTACTAATTGAATGATGGATTAAGGTTTGATAATAAACCATAACCTAAGTCATTTGAGAGTTTTGCGCCATTGATGGCTTATACATGTATGGTAATCGAAGATGGTAAAGGTTCCATGAGAGAGTTCAATAATACTTGGTATATTCTATAGCACGAGGTGTCGCTTCACACCCCATGGGCAAGAAACTTAACCTATCGATTGGGTTAAATTGATCGTCAGTTAAATACTTTATATGTTGACATAGTTCATTAATAATGTTGGTCAATAATTGTTATTGGACCACTAAATTTATTAACTAGAGTGATACATGCGCCTAGAGGGTGATACACATAAAATCATAGGGGCATTGGTGAATATTTTACTTTATGGAGTTTTTGAGAAAAATTTAAGTAAAATATAAATAGGGGAAGAGGGATTCATTTCAAGCACCCAAGAAAGCCAAAATTGAGAGCCCCCCTTTCTCCAGTCTGATCTCTTCTCCACTCAACCAAGGAGAGTGCCTTCATTGTGAGAAGATCTTCACGATTTTCATGGAGATTTGAAGGACTAGAGATCCAAGAGCAATTTGATCACACGGATACTTTTAGAGTCCATGCACATGAATGGCTCCAGAGTGATCTCAAAGTGATCAGGTCAAGGGTGGAACAAGTTCCCATACGGTACGTTGATGTATGATTTCATAGATCAATTTAGAATCATTAAACGCTTCTGCATTCATGGAAAAACCTGTTTCTATGATTGAACCAAGGCATAGAACCCAATGGGGGGACCAGAGGCCATCTTATGTGTTTTCAATTTCTATGTATATGTATTTGATTCAAATCAAAGTTGGAATTTGGTTTCTCTCTTATTTCCGTTATCGGTCTCTTTGAGGCATTTTATAGAACACCTTCCCTACATCAAGGAATTTTCCTCGATTTCTCACATTTCTCTGATGATTTCACCTTATAAAAATATATTTAAAATATAAAATACATAAAAATATTTATAAGTATTACACTAATATAAAATGCACTGTAAATAGTATAATAGTATAAATATTTACTCTTAATTAGTCAAAATAACCCTAACTAACCTTTTTTATCATTTCTCTCCATATCTAGTTAAATAAACTCCTATAAATTAGATATACATATTCTCCCACCTATTTCTCTTAATCATCAACTCTTAACATATATAAATATTCTAGCTCACTAATCCATACCAAATTAAATAATATCTCCTTGTCTATCAAAATTCTAATCCCATCCTTCATAATTATTTCTATTAGTTAACTCCTTACATCTTACTAAGAATAACATTACTCGTCACTATCTAATTAAGTCTTAATATTCATTATTATTATACCTATCTCCTATCCAAGATATAACTTAGTATTAATTAAATAAATAATATCTTATCTTCTATCAATGGTATCTTACTATTTTATTAATCTTATTAATCTTCACAAGTTCTTCCACTGTCTACATTAACATCACCCATAATTATAATGCACTTACTTATTTTCAATCATCTTACTTCTTTATTATCTGTAGTATCTATAAAAAGATATAAACAATATCTTGTATTCTCTCTCTAGTTCTCTCTCGCATCATTCAGTATTCATTACTACTAAATATTATCTTGATTGCTTATCAATTATATACTACCTCACACCTACTAATTACTTATCTTCTACTATAATCACTATCTTCATTATTATTATTATCCCTTAACTACTCAACTATTAAATGCACCTCTAAAGGCCAGTCCCTATAGAGATGACTTTGCTCCCATTATACATTTGAGTGAGTTTCTATTTATCAAAATAAAAATAAGTATGCAATTTTCCTTCATAAACTCCCTATGAAGGAGATCAGATGGCCAGGGGTAGATCTGTCCATCTCCATCCCTAGCCATCAACTTTGTCAGCCATAAAGCAGTTTTTGGCCATGGGAGACCGCCAAAAGCCATTCGACAACCCCTGGAGAATCCCCACGGCTACACTACCCTATCCACATCCAATGAGGATTATATTTATCTCTATAAAGGGGCTGAATGGTCCCCTAATTGACATCTTCTAACCTAGATCCAACACAATCGCGGGAGACCCGATCAAGGATCGTCTGACTATAGCAATAACAACAATTGGAGGCCCTTCCGACGGTGAGACGAGAAGCGTGAAACTTCTGTAACGGCTTTAAAGGCTTAGGATAGTAACTTCAGGAAGATTAAGAGGAAGACTCAGATCCATACCAGCAAGGAGGAAGATGAGCAAGGGCACATATCGATGCTAGCGGGTGGTGACTGGTGCCCCTACCCTGCTCGTCGGAATCATGGGAGATCTGGTACCTCCCCATGACACAATCTGGACGATAATGCATAATTGAAAAAATTAGTTTACATTAATTTTGATTAAATCACTTATTGAGTGGATTTCATTGACTAGCCTCATTGGGCCATTCTACTGTCCACCTAGTGGGCATTCGAAGGTTCCCAATTTATAACATTTTCCATTTGACTTTATCTTATACAAAATATTAATAATACCAATTAAATATATCTACATATATCAATCATATTTATATCATTCTAAGATAAAAATAAATATAAAATAATAAAAATACATACTTACATTTCTAAATTTATCTTCGTAAACTCTTATATTCTCCTAACCCTTCTATATATATATATATATCTCTTTCCCTATCTATCTAGTTGATTAATCTATTTAAATATATCCTTTCTATCTAAATACTTGACTCTTCCAAAAGTATAAAACATCTATTTTCTCATCTATCTTCCTTAATATTTTAATATATAAAAATCTATCTATCTCATTAATCTACATTAACTAAACAAGCCAACATCTTTACTATTTCTATCGCTTATCTTATACATAACCTATTATTAATTAAATAAATAAACTTCCTTTCAATTATACTCTCTGTCATTACTTATTATTACTTAATATCATATTTAGTCCTAATTTCATGACTTTCCTATCTATCTCTTTTTACTCACTTACCTCCAACTTTCACTATCTCTATTATTATTATTACTTATTGTACTCAACTTATAACTAACCTCTTTAATTACCCTTATTCTCATCCTAAATTCTCCATTTACCTGACTTAAGTATCCAATTCACCTCTAAAGGCCAGTCCATGTGGAGATGACTTCACTCCAACTATACACATATTTGAGAGATTTTACATAATTATAAACTATATTTGATTTAGGCAAATTATAGTTACAACGACATTAAAATAACGACATAATTTGCTTTCATCAAATATAGATATAATTTTTTTAAGCACAAATGATAAGGATTGGATCCAAGGAAGATAAGTTACCAACCAGTGGAATGAAAAGCAATTGAGTCACAGCTCAATCATTACAATTAAAAACATGGAATTGCAACACCAGAAGTTTTGGAAATATAAACCATATGATATGCCTAAAATTGGGTGTGATTAATGATCAATTGTGTTATTAGAGTTTAAAGATGTACTTCAATATATATTTTTTATTTTTTCCAAAATAGTGAAAGTATAGAATGAGAAAGGGATCGATCCAGAAGAAGGCAATACTCCACAAAAAGCTGAATTATATTTTCAGTTAAGTTATTTAAGGAATTAATTTTTAAGGATTTCTGCAGATTTTAATAAAATTTCTTAACTTCAATTTATTCCCCGAATTTAGTTGAAAAAAAAATAAGTTTCAGAATTGAACATCATATAGATTAAAATTTGGAATTTGAACGATATCCATGAAAAATTTAAAGCAAAATTAGAAGGTGAAATTGAAGGGGAACATGAATGATTTTTTTGTGAAACTTTGAGGAGAGATAAACTGCATAGGGAATTGAATTGTTGAAGAATAAATTTCCAAATCTAGAGAGAAAGAATACTGAAAATTAAGAAAATGATACTGAAATTATTCTAGAGAGAGAAAATTAAGAAAATAATAAGAAAACTACAATTTATTCCCAATTTCAAACAGATCTTGAGATAGAAGATAATGATGAAGATGAAGAACATAACAGACCAATATTATGTTGTTTAAGTTTCCTTCTAAATGCAATGAATTCCTCTTAATCCTATAAAACCCTTCAATGCATGTACATGTCGCCCATGCCTTGATGTTTTGGAGGCATTTAAGAAGGAAATCAAGAGAATAAGAAGAAACTTATAGTTTGAATCAAATATCCAAGAAAATTTTGATTGAGGCAGGTGTTGCATCCTTCTTGGCCAACTAGGGTTGGGGTGAGCTTGTTTTTATCTGTCTTTCGGGTTTTAGAAGTCAATATAAGCACATCTATGGCTAGAGGGTTAAAAGATGAGAGTGCCCTCAAAATTTGCATTCGATCTGATTGCTGGATCTCAAGATATCATAATTTGAAACTAAATATCAATATTTTAGATATTTTTATCTCCCCTCCATGCGTCATCAGCTGGGTTAGAATCTGTACTTTGATATGAAATTTTTTTCCTTGTTTTCTCTGCCAAACAATGATTTTCCACCATGTATCATGATAAGAGAGAAGTTACAATTTTTTAACTATTATGGTGTCGCACGAATCACAAGACACCACATTAGACTTCTTATCTTCCTGCCATTCAAAATATACCATGTGGATAGACCAATATTAAATCTTGCTTTTATGGGGTTGATTTCAGGGCCATCGAAGCAGTTATTTTTTAAAAAATTACTTTTACTAAATCATGCCACGTCGACTTTGGAAGTCTGAAATATCCTGAAGGACGTGCTGAATTTATTTCAAAAAAATTTCAATTTTTCCATCTATCCACAAATGCATGCGTGTCCGTCATAGTATTAAATTAAAAAGATGATTTAAATTTATTGCCGCATGTCTCATACAATTTAAAAAGCAAATGATTGAATCAATATCGCACCGTGATTCACAATGCCATAATGATTCACCTACCAATGATTGGCTGAACCAATCATTGGTAACAAAATTTGGCAAACAGAGGGCAACTCATGTTGCACTTCCATAAAATATGTCATATGCATTTATTGAATAAAAACATATTTTATGACTTCTAAAATTACTGCTGAACGAGTCATTAGAAAATTATGGGAAATAAATAAAAATATAATAAATACATTTAGTAATTCAAAATAATTTCTACATGACTTGAAATTTGAATTTCTTAATCAATCTAGCATCAACATTTCTGTAAAAATTCCAAAACATCTAGTAAATTCATGAAATGACACAAAGGCTGTTGTAATCAATTTAAACCAGGATAGGATGCAAATATAGACATTTGATGCAAATATTTCTGAAATATGCATTAAATTTATATGGTAATTTGCATCTTATCAATGTTCCATTGATATAGCATATAAAGTGTTTGAGAGCTTCCCAATGAGTTGTTATGGAATTATACATATATTTCTATGCTTAAGTAATAACATAAGTAATATTAGGATGTGTAATCGTCAGCGATATTGTATACTGCTGAAAATAAGTTGATATTGAGTTACACTACATACGTGATTTTGAAAAATGTAATCTAATTTTAGACAAAAAATATGACATTGAGTATTCATTAGTTTTCATTCGTCCATTTTGGATGCACGAATAAATTAACATCATATGGAAGTTGGGACCAAGATATTAGACTAGAACTAGTAAGTCGTAGGTCAATGCCAAGAAAGTGATTGGGGGACCAAGATTTGTC
Source organism: Wolffia australiana (assembly GCF_029677425.1). NCBI lineage: Eukaryota > Viridiplantae > Streptophyta > Magnoliopsida > Alismatales > Araceae > Wolffia > Wolffia australiana. The sequence continues at coordinate 4,071,049 of NC_135839.1, read as the reverse complement.
CTATACCAAAGGGCAGAAAATCTCTTCTTGACTAATCAAACACCTTCATGCACTTCTCACAATATCTGAGCGAAGCCATATTTGAATACTGTAATTAGAGGCTCGTGCGCTTTAGTTAAAACATATACATCCATGAACCAGATGTCCTTGGTGCCTTAAGTTAATGGAGGTTTCATACATTTGTGACATGAATCATCCTTATTAACATTTAGGTATAATATTAGTGAGGGATTGATACATATCAACTCAGTGAACTCTTTCCCTAAAGAGCACCCACTATTTTGTCCTTTATGGCTCAATACTAATTGTATAAGGATCATATAGGGTTATTTTTTATGGGTAGTTAAATATGTCTTGAATATCCATCAAAGGTGAACATCTAGAATACATGTTTAGAAACTATTGATTATTGTGTTATGATCCCACATCATAATTCAGTAAGTCAGTGCACCTATTCAAGGACTTTTATTATAAACATCACTCAATAATAAGAATAAATAAAAAAATATATTTCAATGAACATAAAGTAACAGGCAAGTGTGATTGGCTTGATGGTTAGTAGGTAAGGAGATTGAGATAGTAAAATATCTTGATTTATCCATTGCTGGTGTAAAGCTTATCTAGATCTTGATAGGGATTAGCAGAATAGAAGAGTTGATGATTGATAACCACAAAATGGGCAGCTTTATGGTCAGGATACAAATGAAATAAAATTGGAGGGAAACCTAAGATTGACCCTTCTGTAGTTTTCAAGCATATTTAGCAGGTGGCACTTGTCTTGGAATTTATTCTAGTGGTGGACCCATTCTACCGTGACATCAACCTCCTCTTTTTATATTTCTATTACTGCTCCCATGACTCTACTGTGGGTTGATGGCGAGTTTATCATTGGTGAAGATTCTTCATTATCATGTTCTATGCAATGAGATTCTCTTTGGTGCATAACATAGCATATATTGTGTTGAATGTGCATAGCATAGTTTGATTCTGTGTTGATGCATGTAAAAAATTTGATATTTGAAGGCCCAACCTTGAAAGAGCACAAATTTAAGAGTGCACTCATCCACCATAGCAAGATAACACCTAGATAGTTGCAACATTGATGCCCTACATACCTTTTTGCTAATTTTAAAGAATGTTGTTAAGCTCCATAATTCTCAATTCGCAGCTACAAGAGAGTTCCTCATCATAAGTGCGGATGATATCATGTGGCAAGTAAGCCATTCACACTTACATATCATGTTTATGTTCATTAAATTAAACATTATTCTCATGTGATTTTTATAATGAGGTCCATGCAATGGCTGCAGGAATTACAGTAAGATCATAAACATGTGTTCCAAAAATTCCTATTTGAAGGACACCCAAGATAGACATCAAAATATTAAATAGAATAACATTGTCCAATGTTACTCATATGACACATGGAGAATCCCATATTCATTAATGTAGAAATAGTAGGGATAGAGAGTAAGGGTTAATCAGGGAAATAGTTCCTTGAATTGATTTGTTTAAATCATTGAGTCGTATTATACATAATTTTCAGTCAGGTTCATTCATGTCATGGTGTTGCAAGGGGTCCATAGACTCAAATCACCGAGGACATCTTATGAAATGGACGGTTGTTTTTAACTATGAACTATGAGTTCCTTATCATGGGATTTTTAACCTTCTTAGTTAGGAGTACTGAAAAGTCTACGAAGGTGACTGTGGGGTTAAGCTTTTATTGTTTTCCTCTGTATAAGAGGTAACATATCAAGGAAGACAATGCGATGAGATCATTGACCAAAGTAATGGAATATGTGAGAACAAGTTTCTGATAATCTTTCAATGCATTAGTACTAAATGAGATGACCGATAGGAGTTTGATCATTGTACATACCCTAAGTTGTCCCATGAGTGTCAAGTAGAGAAGGATACATGGTACCTAAAAAAAGAAATGGTTCCATAAGAGAGTTATCATAATCCTTTTTATCTTCTAGGGCATGACGTGTTGGTTAAATCAATCATTGATTAAATAATCAATGATTAATAAAGGATTGATCAGGGCGGCCAAATAAGGGCTTCTGTTCCTAAAATTTCTGAAAAATATTAATTGATCCGTTAGGTGCAGTGAAAAGGGAATTTCTACAACGATATAAAAACCCGCTGATAGCACTTGATAATAAAAGTTGTGTCCCACGAATCTATTTTGCTTAGCATTATTAACAATTTGGGGCAAGTGTTCAGATCTATTATGACATTTCGATTGGGTGCTCTACGGACCTTTTTAAATCTTTAACCACTTTCCATGTCTGACAAAAAACACTTTTTTTATAATCCCGTATATCCTATATAAATGGAAGCAATTTGCTTAGATTTACAGGTAATCATATATGATTTCAGTTTTCGAGAATTATTTTTGATAAAGTATTCTGCTACACAGTCAATTTCAGATTGTCACTCAAAGCCACAAAACCCAATTAGCATGATTCATGCATTGTGAGCAGCGATGCAATCTTGAACAATATGAATATCTTCATCTGCAGTAGATAACATTATTGCGGCCATAACAGTAGATAACTTGCTTCTACAAGGGTGATCTAGATTGGAGAGGATTGGGCCTTCCATAAGCCTCTCATGATAGTTAGTCAGCCAAGGCCTTGGGCAAACACTATTGCCTTATCTTGTCATTCTAGGCCATGACTCCCTGAAAGATGTCTTTGATTTTAGAATATCCATCATCGATAAGATTTTACGATTCATTTCAGGTTAATGAATGCACTAAATCATATTAATGTGTAGAAAGCCACATATTGATTGATAACATGAGAATCAAGAGGAATATGTAATGAGAGAACAAGAGCAGTGGGAGGAACCCTGCCATCCTAGAAGTTGGTGAGCTACAATCTAATAGAAGTCAATAACCAAACTCAAGTTACAATGAAGGGCTTCCCAACCCTTGGTGCTAACTACATGGAAACTATATCTCCAACAACATGTAATCATGAAAATCAGGTCTCCCTTCTATATAATCACAAACATTTTTCATTGAAGGGAATGACATAATGGACACAATTAAACTTCCCATAATTATGATTTGAATTGTAAAGAGGTGGATGCGTAGATGGACACTGAACTCCATTGAGAGGGATGTAGGGGTGAGAGAAAGAGACCCGAGTAAATCACCATTATATTATCAGGGTTAAAAATATTGCGGGTAAAAGATAAGAGAGAGAGATAGATAGAAAACCTTCGGTGTGCTGGCTCAACTGAGAGCAGGACTCTGCAGGAGCTTCTCTACATAGATTCTCTGCTGCGGTCCACTAAGAAACTCTGAACTCATCAGCGCACTGGAGATGGCAACCACGGACTTTGGTGACCCGGCGTTAACCTGCACAGATTCCCGCATCAGTCAATCCTCATACGACAAGCCCATTACCCAATTGGGCAGTTAAATAATGTTGATTATCTAGGCAAGCCCACTAGGTTTAGTCAATTACCCAAACTCGGCCGTTCACGCCCACGGCGATCTCAAAGGAGAGCTTCTTGCCTAGGGTCTCAAGAACAGGGCAGGTTGATAGCAACCTGACAGAGTTTACCTTAAATTCAGTTGAAAAAAAGGAAAAAAAAAAAGAGAAGAAAAAAGGCGAGAAAAGGTTATCTGTTATTTGCCATCATTCTCACATGCTGCATAACCCTGTTGACGAGTCAAATGAGAACCCGTCCTTCAGTTGACCGAATTCCGCCGCCTTCCCACTAGCTAAAAAATTGGGGGCAGAGATTACACACAAGAAGCCGTAAAGAAAATGAAGTATCAAGCAGATAACTTGTTGGAATCCAGGGGCAGTTTGTCATTAAAACAAACTAATGATAGGGGCTGTGTAAATTCGACGATCAGCATTAACATTATGGGTACGAAGATGAGACCTGGGAAATTAGAAGTGAAAAACGTATCAAGCAGATAGATTTTTGGAATTCAAGGAGAGTTGTCATTTGAACTCATGATATGCAATTTTTGTACAATTTTGTGAGGGTTATGTTTGCCTACTCCAGGAGTTACGACCATCAGGATTAAAATTGGCATCATGGAAGAGATTAAACCAAGGAATTCAAGCAGATTAAATTACTAAGCCAGCGTAATTGGCTTTCTCATTTAACTGATAATTAAACCAGGATTCTCTAGCAATAAAATGAGGTTTTCTTTCAAAACCCTAACTGTGGCTGGAGTTGGCCGGGAGAAGTGCTACACCTGCAGCGCTTGGTAAACCATGCAAATAAAATTGGAAGAAGCATAGGAAATTTGATGAAACGAAGCCAGTCTTGACTATGAACATATCAATCTTATCCCATAGTTGGGATCCTCCAGGCCTACAATCCTCCTGTCTTCACCCCTGCTAGAATTTGGGATCCTCTCTTCCAATGGAAAGTCAGCAAAGGAGATCAAAAGACTACTCACAGGCCTCATAATTAAGGTCCACGGCTGTTATGACCAAGGAAATACTTTGCAGGACATCTTAGCATTGGCTAATGAGGTATCTTACCTGAGTCAATGTTCAAGGTAGGGAAAGGCAAAGGCCATCCGTCACGGTGACGGAGGCGTGACAGATGATGTTTTAGAGACCGAGAGAAAGGAGAGATTGAGAGAGAAAATAAGAAAGAGAGACAGACATAAAGAGAGGAGAAAAAGAGACGGAGAGTGTGAAGAGGGGAAGAGAAAATGAGACTGTGAGAGAGAAAAAGGAGAGAGAAAGAGGGACCAAAAGAGAGAAAGAGGAGGAAGAGAAAGAGAGACCGAGAGAGAAAAAGGAGGGAGAGAGAGAAACCGAGAGAGAAAAGGGGTGAGAGAAAGAGAGACCGAGAGAGCAAAACGGGGGGAGAGAAAGAGAGACCAAGAGAGAGGGGAGAAAGAGAGACAGAGAAAGATAACGGGAGAGAAAGAGGAACAAAGAAAGATAAAGAGGGAGAGAAAGAGAGACAGAGAAAGATAAAGGGAGAGAAAGAGACCAAGAGAGAGGAGATCGAGAGAGAGAGAGACCAAGCGAGAGAAGAGAAAGAGAGACAGATAAAGAGATTAAAGATAGAGAGAGGAGATAGCGATAGAGAGACCAAGAGAGAGACGGCGAGAAAGAGACCAAGAGAGAAGAGAGAAAGAGATACTGAGAGAGAGAAGATGGGAAAGAGAGACCGAGAGAGATCAGTGGGAGAGGAAGAAGGAGAGACCGAGAGAGATCAGAGGGAGAGAAAGAAAGAGACACCGAGAGAGAACAGAGGGAGAAAGAGATACTGAGATAGAGAAGAGGGAGAGAAAGAAAGAGAGACTGAGAGAGATCAGAGTGAGAAAGAGAGACCCAACGAAAGGAGAGAAAGAGATTGGGAGAGATCTGAGGGAGAGCGAGACCAAGAGAGACTGAGAGAGAGAGAAGAAAAAGAGAGACTGAGAGAGAGGGAGAGAGAGACTGAGAGAGAGAGGAGAGAAAGAGAGAACTTAAGTCCCATGTGATGGTACACCTTCCGGTGATGGGACGAGGACAGGACGCGAGGGCCCGTGATGTGTGACACTGTTGTTAAGGATTTTTTCAAAAATAAGGGAAGTGTGACGGGACAGAAGACATGATGAAACATACGTCACTGTTTTGTCTGTCACCATCGTCAATCGTCCAGTCACGTCCCAGACGTCCTGTTCCTGACGTGTCATTCCCAAGCAGAAGGAGCCCACTATTACGACATGTCAGGGATCGACATAATTACCATTAATGCCTTTCTCGTCAGTGAACGACATGTCAGGGTTCTTTTTCTCATTTCATATTAGGATTGTTACCCTAAATATAAAGGGAGGACATGCTATAAAGAGGTGAATTTGGCTCAAGATCCCCCAAGAGAGGTTAAGGTGCTGATCTGTGGCTTTAACCATTGTCGAAGATACAAGCTACACAGTATAGGCTTATCGGGCTGTTTCTCCAAGCATATCGGGCTCCATTAGACCCCTTATCGGGCTCTATCGGGCCCACTTTTGCCAGCTAACGGCTAGTTAAACTAGCCGTTAACTAGCCGTTGGGAGCTAGCCGTTAGACGGCCTATTTATAAACTCGCTAACTTGGACATTGTACTTGGTTTTTTGTTTTGAGTGAAAAGTTCTATTCTTCTTCTTGTTGTTCTCTCGTCCAAAATCTCAAGAATTCTCATGGTATCAGAGCCTACGGCATAATCATCTGCAAAGCTTGTTGGCATCAAGGTCATCCTCTGGGAGGACTTGTTCAAATCCGTTGAAGGTCAGTATCTTACCATTATCCATTATAAGTCATGGCAGAAGACATGGCCAAGATCTCAGCTGAAGCAGTAGTATCATCATCGGAAAATCAACTAGTCATTACCGATAGATGGATTACTACACTTCCGGTCATTGCTAAATGCAACATTTTCAATGGCAAGAATATGTTGCTATGGGAAAGAACGATTCAAGCTGCTTTAAAGCCAAGAAAGCTTGCATATCATCTTAAAGAAAATTGCCCACTAGAGACTCATCCCAACTATCCAAGATGGGTAGTAGAGGAAGAGTATGTATTTGGGTGGATGCTCGATTCCATCTCTGCAGAACAACTAGTTCAGTATTCTTCTTATGGAACGGCCAGAACTTTATGGGAAGCTATTCATCGGAACCATTCCAAAAAGAATGACAGAGCTAAGATTATCGATCTTATTGTACAATGTTACACTCTCAAGCAAGGAGATATGGATGTGCTGACTTACTCAAATAAGTTGAGAGATATTCACAATGAATTGGATCATTGTAGGCCACCTTCCAACGATCCAGTGGCAAGAGCTCATGAGGCAACAAATCGACTGTGCCAATTCCTTCAAGGACTTCGACCAGAATTTGAAATGGTCAGAAGTCAACTCTACAACCGAGAAGAAGAGCCTACGTTTGATGAAGCTGTTTCCAGAGTTATGCAGGAAGAAAGTAGGCTTCACTCTACCAGAGGTGCTATTGAAAACACCTCCTATGTAGCCAAGTCACAGCACCAACAAAAACCCGATTCAGACAGACTAAACAAGGAAGACATAGTGTGCAACTATTGTAAGAAGAAGGGCCACATGAAGGACAAATGTTGGAAGCTTCATGGCAAACCACCGCATATTGCCAGAGCTCATATGCTACAAGCAGGAGATGAAGGAGCAAATCCAGCCCCTCAGAAAACTACACCATCACTCCAAGACTTCCAGAAGATGATGCAAAAGCTACACAGTATTAAGACATTCATCAATTCTGGAGCAGTCATTGGATCAGCCTCTCTAGTCAACTCTGGTATGAAAGAAATATTTCATAATATAACTTTACTTGCCAAGGATCCATCTACGGCATGGATCCTTGACTCTGGTGCAACCGATCATATGTCATTTAGAAAAGAACTCTTTATAACATATGAGGAAGTTCATTATGATAAATACGTTCAAACAGCTGATGGTACATTACTTTCAGTAATGGGCATTGGAAAATTGAACGTTAAACCAATCGGTGAATTACAAAATGTGTTACATGTTCCCAAATTATCTATAAACTTAATATCAGTACAACTACTAGAAAAATGTAGGGAGTATAATATTCTCTTTGATAATTCGGATGCTTATTTATGTCATAAGGAGCTCGGGTGGAGGACTGGACTAGCTAGAGTCCATCAAGGACTTTACTACCTACCCATGGAATGTCCAGGAGATAAATCCAAGGTGGCAGCAGTGAAGATATCTCCTGAGGAAACAATTATAGAAACTCATCAACGAATGGGTCATCCGTCCTATCACCTGCTCAAACATTTGTACCCAAACTTATTTGAAAATATTCGTGTTGAAAAATTAGTTTGTGAAGCGTGTCAATTGGGCAAGTTCAAATGAGGAAAGTATCCTCCAAGTCAGACTCGAATGAAAAAACCTTTTCAAATCATTCATTGTGATGTCTGGGGGCCATCCCCCAAAACAGACATATTAGGAAATAGATATTTCCTAGTATGTACAGATGACTATAGTAGATATAGTTGGGTTTTTCTACAAAAACATAAGTATGAGGTTACAAAGAACCTAAAAAGGTTATGTAATCTCATCAAAAGACAGTTTGGGGATCAAGTCCAAGGACTAAGAACAGACAATGCAAAGGATTTCCTTAATAATGAACTTACTGAGTTTATCACAACTGAAGGAATAACACATGAAACATCATGTCCGTACACTCCACAACAGAATGGAGTTGCTGAAAGGAAAATAGGGGATATTGTGGACAAAGGAAGAACGCTCTTAATCCAAGGGAATGTCCCTACAAACTTATGGGGTTTCGCTGTCATGACTTCCGCACATCTTATAAATCTATCCTTTAAAAGTCCACTTGACCTACTTGAGTCATACTATCCGACTGTAAGATTAAAAACTGGATTGCCCCCTAAAATCTTCGGTTGTGTTGGTTATGTGTACAATCATACGCATAAACAGAATAAATGGTCCACCAAAGGATTAAAATGTGTATTTGTGGGATATTCTGTTACACAAAAGGGCTATAAGTTTTATCATCCTGTTACCCGCAAATACATTGTTACTAAGGATGTAATATTTGATGAGAAATCATTTTATTACAAGCCAAGAGGCATCGAATCGCACTTAGATACTCATTCTATACTCGATAGTGAAAAGGCACTACTTGAGTCTCAACCTGAACAGGAACCTGAGAAACCTAGGTATCAGTTATTTGAAAATAGGGTGGATACATTCTCTCAGGAGGATTTGCAAGAACATAATTCGGGAACAGAACAAGCAGTTGAAAGAACTGGAGAATCATCTCAACTTACACCATATCCGAAATATTACCAAATGAAGAACAAGGGTAAAACGTCAGAAGTCATGGATTTGGGTAAAGGGGGAGAACAACCTGATGGAGGGGGAGGAGTATCCACTGAAGGGGGAGTAGTGGTACCCACTGAAGGGGAAGTGGTGCCTGGCGAAGAAACTAATACTTCCCCTATAGCTGAAGAAAATCATTGGCCACTTGCCCTAAGAAAGGGTACTCGGAAATGCGTAAAGCTCCCACCATACCCAATGACCAATTACCTTAATTACGCAAAGGTTTCACCCAAATATCAATCATTCCTAACAAAAATTCAAGAAGTAGTTATTCCCAAGAATCCTCAGGAAGCATTGAAGAATATCAGTTGGAAAGAAGCGATGGATGAAGAAATGAGGGCTCTCATACAGAATAATACTTGGGAAATAGTGGATAGACCTAAGGATAAGAAATCTGTGGGTTGTAGATGGGTGTACATTATAAAGAGTAAACCGGATGGAAGCTTAGACAGATATAAAGCAAGATTGGTAGCTAGAGGATACACTCAGACTTATGGGATTGATTATCAAGAGACGTTTGCTCCAGTTGCAAAGATTAATACTATTAGAATCCTAATTTCATTAGCAGTTAACCTAGACTGGCCACTAAATCAATATGATATCAAAAATGCCTTTTTACATGGTGACTTGAAGGAGGAAATTTACATGAATATTCCTCCAGGATATGAAAATCAATACAATGTAGGGAAAGTGTGCAGACTGGGAAAGGCCCTTTATGGGTTAAAGCAATCACCGCGAGCATGGTTTGGACGTTTTACCCAAACCATGAAAGTATTAGGATACAAACTAAGTAATGGGGAACACACTATGTTTTTTAAACATCAGTCCAAGGAGTTACTAACTGTTTTAATAGTCTATGTAGATGATATAATAATTACTGGGAACAATCTAGAAGAGACAAAGAATCTTGAAGAACATTTGAGTAGGAATTTTCAGGTTAAACATTTGGGACCCTCAAACTACTTCCTAGGTATAGAGTCTGCAAGGTCTAGTGAGGGTATTTTAATGACGCAACAAAAGTATATTTTGGATCTCCTAAGTGAAACCAAACACACTAACTGTCATGTGAACGAGACACCAATGGAAGTAAATCACAGGTTAACTCTAAATGAAAGTGATCCTAAGAAAGAGATTGACTCATACCAAAGGCTAATTGGAAAATTACTTTATTTGTCCCACACAAGGCCAGATATATGTTATGCTGTGAATGTGTTAAGTCAATTCATGCACTCACCTAGAAGCTCACATTTTCAAGCTGCTAACAGAATTCTCAGGTATCTGAAGGGAACACCGGGACTCGGCATTGCACACAGAAGAACAGGTAAACTTGATCTTATCTTATACACTGATTCTGACTTTGCTGGTTCTCGCCTTGATTACAGGTCTACTACTGGATATTGCACAATGCTAGGAGGGAATTTGGTTACATGGAGAAGTAAAAAGCAAAGTGTGGCATCCAAATCCAGTACAGAAGCTGAATTTCGAGCCATGGCAAAAGGAATTGACGAAGCAATATGGATCAAGAACTTATTAGAAGATTTGAAGATCACATATCTAAGACCGATTATCATCCGCTGCGACAATAAATCAGCCATTAGCATAGCACACGACCCAGTTGATCATGATAGGATGAAGCATGTTAACATTGACAGATTCTATATACAAGATCATTTGGAACAAGGAAACTTTAAGACAGAGTATGTGAGCTCTGAAGAACAGTGTGCAGATATCTTTACCAAAGGTCTACCAATAAAACGAACTCAATATCTGCGATCCAAGCTTGGAATGGTGAATATACATTCCTGCTCTTGAGGGGGAGTGTCGAAGATACAAGCTACACAGTACAGGCTTATCGGGCTGTTTCTCCAAGCATATCGGGCTCCATTAGACCCCTTATCGGGCTCTATCGGGCCCACTTTTGCCAGCCGTTAACTAGCCGTTGGGAGCTAGCCGTTAGACGGCCTATTTATAAACTCGCTAACTTGGACATTGTACTTGGTTTTTTGTTTTGAGTGAAAAGTTCTATTCTTCTTCTTGTTGTTCTCTCGTCCAAAATCTCAAGAATTCTCAATTCTCTCTATCCTTCCCTGCAATAACCCTATACCAAGCTCTCTATCACCCACCAGTGCAAAAAGATTAAGGCAGTATCTTTCCATGTAGCTGCCCAATCTACACTGCAGATCGAATTCACAAATTGAGACGATTTTTCCCTGCCAGCCATAGGTCTTCCTCTTCAGCCAACAGTAAGACAATATGTCTCTGATGTCAGTTGTGTTCTTCTCCGCCAACATTCTGCTATCCAGAAGGAATCGTCCAAAGTAGACAAAGAGTGGCCCAAGGTTACTTCCAGCCCCGGCTGCTGGGATTGCCAATTTTAAAGCGTAAGGTTGTGAAGCTGCATGAAGAATACGATGGAACCACAAGACCCTTACATGACTTGATAAAGAAAGGCATTTGCAATATTGTGGGGACTCAAGCCAAGTCATGCGAGAGTAACTACATGGCCAGGCATGAGGTAAGCCAGAGGAACAGTAAGACCAGCTATGAGGCAAGTCACAGGAAGAATACGCCCAATAGAGAACAGCCCAATATCAGGGACATAAGGGACACAGTAAATGGCAGTTTAGCAGGTTTTGAGAGGGACAGCCCCACATGTACATCTCACTTTACCGGAATAGGGAGGTGCACCTTCACAATAACTGACTAGAGTTGGAATAAAATGATTATCTATCTTGGATTTCTGTTTATTCAAATCTCCAGAAACACTTAGGCACATTCCTCACTCAATTTTTTGATACCTGTTGAATTTGAGATTGCTGAAAGAAATATAGAAGATTCAGGGAGAGAAAGGTTCAATTAAAAAAATTAACTTGGGGATTCCATACCCTCTTATAGGGATAGGAATCCTATGAGAAATAGATTACAAGAATACCATAAGTTCTACCATTCCCTTTATAACGTATGAAGCTCATTTACTATGGGTTTGATACCAACAGGTATCTCCACAAGTCTCCTCCGAACAATGCTACCAAATCAGCGATGCACCAAATCACATGTATCAAAGAATCCAATAGTTCTCCAGACAACCGCAGATCTGAGCCAGAGAAGTCTGGGGACAGGAATAGGGAGAACAAACAAATAATTGAAGGATGAAATGAATTGATCTGAGAGAAGAATGAACAATCCTCTCCCCCTCTGCTCGCAGGTGACTCCTGCTCCCAGCCTTCAGCGGCAGCTGCCTCATCCAGTAACGGATTCTTGAAAACAATAATGATTCCCCTCTCCTCTTTTCCGTTTATCCAGAGGGTAGTTTGTGAGACAGTGCCCCACGTGTTAGTTCCTGAGTGTGGATTGATCTAACACTTCTTCTCTTGGAGTGCCAACAATACATCTTTGAAAAGAACGTATTATGGTCATTTAAGTATAGTAAAATGATTAGCTTTAGAGTAGATACAAACCTTTCCAGGTTCGGTGGAGTTTGGGTCTTTTATCTCAGGCACAAGTATGCAAGAAATGGGGCCGACAAACTGTACCTACACATGGCAAAGTACGAGGGGGCCTACTACTTTATCCCGTCTGGACAGATTTCTCTGTTCGGTGGACCGCCAATGTGCGCACCCTTCCTAGACCGATATCAGACCACGTCCCAATTATCTGGCAGGATAACGCAGGCCACAATAGACCCATGTATTTTAAGCTGGATAAATCATGGTTACGAGATAAAGGATTCAAGGAAGAAGTGAAATCATAGTGGACGTCTGAACCCGTCCAAGGCACTGTCACGATGCAACTAGCCAGCAAATTGGCAGGGCTTCGCCTTCATCTGATAAAGTTTAAGAAAAAGATCCGAGAAGAAAGACACCACCGAAGAGATGAAGCCTCATCAAAAGTCCAACAGCTAGATGCCACAGAAGATACTCGGAGTTTGACAGACGCTGAACGCAACGAGTGCAAAACCTACAGAAAGGTAGTGGAAGAAGAGGATAGGAAGCTAGAGATGACTGGAGGCAACGCTCACGGCAACTTTGGCTGAAAGAGGGGGATGCCAATACTCGGTTCTTTCACTTGGTGGCGAATGGAAGGCGGCACTCGAACCAAAAACTTTGTGTGCAAGTGGGGGATCGGGAATTCGTTGGGTCAAAAGCTGTCGGAGGAGCATTGACAGATCACTTCAGATTGGTAACTAAAAGAGGGGCTCGGAACCAATGGAGATGAAGCGGAAGGAGCGCTTCCAAAGTAACGCAAGAACAACAAGACGAGCTGGTAAAGCCATTCCACGTGAAAGAGGTTCAGGAGGCTACACAAGGATTAAATGGTGAAGGAGCGTCAGGACCCGATGGTTTCCCTGTTTTCTTCTTTAGCGGATTCTGGGAGGTGGTCGAGTCTGAGGTGATGGGCACATTAGACGAGTTTTGGCGGAATAACTTTGGAGTGGAAGGACTCAACAGATCACATCTCTTTCTACTGCCAAAGCGTCCGGGTGCCATCAACGTTGGGAACTTTAGGCCCATTGCACTGTCGAATTCTATACACCTCATCATTGCCAAGGTACTGGCGAACAGGTTAAGGGCAGTAATTGGGGACTTAATCAGTCCCATTCAGTCGGCATCCATTCCGGGTTGGCAGCTGGTGGATAGTGCGGTGGTGGCAGGAGAGATTGTATCAACATGGAAGACAAACAAGACAAAGGGCTTCATTTGGAAGGTTGACTTCGTGAAAGCATATGACTCGCATGATTGGAGACTTCTATGGTTTGTTATGCGAAAGCATGGTTTCCCCGAAGAATGGGTGGCTTGGGTGAGGCGGTGTATTAAATCCCACTCATGCTCGGTCCTGCTCAACGGCCGAGCCAAGGGGAGGTGGATCCAACCACAAAGGGGAGTTCGGCAGGGTTGTCCACTAGCACCACTGCTTTTTGTCCTTGCTGTTGACACTTTGGCCACCTGCACCACTAAAGCTTGTGAGCAAGGCCTTTTGAGGGGCTTTCAGACGGCAAGCTAGCCGGAGGGTATCCCATTACTTCAATATGCAAATGACACATCATTTTTCATGGAAGGTACAGTGAAAGATGCACGTACCCTGTCGGCTCTATTAGACTTTGATGACTTCTTGAGGTTGCAACTCAATCTATCCAAGTCGGCTTTTGTGCGTTTCTGGCTTTCTTCGGAGGAGGAGCAGTGTGCCAATGCCCTAGGCACACCACGAGGTTTGCTCCCGATGACCTACTTGGGTCTCCCACAAACAGGGAAGCATATTTTAGCTGCAGAATGGCAACCAGTCGTTGAAAAAGTGGAGAAGAGGCTGAAGGGGTGGCAGAGCAAAATTCTATCAAAAGGGGGTTGTCTAGTGCTCTTGCGTTCAGTGCTTTCAGCAATTCCCATATTCTACTTATCGGTATTCAAAATTCCAGCAGTCGTGGTAAATCGGATGCAGGGTTTGAAGAGAAGGTTCTTTTTGGGGAGGCAACAGTGAAGAGGCGCGCGTAGGGGAGTGCCATTAGAAGAGTGGGAAATAATAAGTAGATCAGTAAAGCAAGGAGGACTTGGGATTCCTCATTTGGAATCCATGAACTTGGCCATGTTGTCAAAATGGATGGAAAGAATTGTGTCATCAGCAGAGGGACTAGTCTTTAATGTCCTGAGGGCCAGGTATGGCTCCACGACAGATTGGGAGAGGCACTGGGCTAGATTTAGGGGGGAATCCCCTTTCTGGAGCGGCCTTTATCAAGTTATACCCCGTATTCATGAGTTTTTTTACCCACACTGGGGGACAGGGCTGATTTTTATTTCTGGACGGATAACCGGTCCAATCAAGGGACCATGAAGCTGAAGTTTCCAAGACTCTTTGCCCTAGCAATGAATCTAAATGCCAAGGTTGTTGACAGTTGGGAAGGGGCTTGGGTCCCTAACCTGACTGGGGCATTATCGGATCTATGATTCGAGGAGCTATTGGGGATGCAAGAGATACTTCTACCCCTAACCCTCGTCTCAATCCCGAGATGGTTGGGTATGGCGGGGACAATCCTTCTCGGTGAAAGATGCATATTTGAAGATTCGGGGCGAAGCGGGGGGCGACTCCCCTCAAGGTGTGAATCTTCAGCTGGTTGTTGAGGCGTAGAAAGCTGGTCCACACGGGTTTTCTGTAGGAGGTGGGCCCCAACAGACCCCACCAACTGTCCTATGTGCACAAGTGACGAAGCCGAAGACTGCTCCCATTTGTTTTTCACGTGTCAGTTTGCTCAGAGTGTATGGGCATCACAGCAGGTCCCAGGGGTGGTTATCTCCTCTGACGAGGCATTTTGGGCCTCAGCCACGCTCGGGAGACCCAGGAGCGGACTGGAGTGGGGGAGGCTGCTAGCGACATTATGGGCGCTGTGGCTGCACCGGAACGAGGCGGTGTTTAAGGGGAGGACTGCTTCGGTGGAGAATGTCATCCACGACATTCAGGCGCTAGTGTCATGGTGGGTTAGAGAGAGCTGAAAGGCAAACCCTCTTTGGGTCTTGATTGTATATGGTATGTAAATGACTTTCATTTTAATGGTATCAGGTAGACCAACGGTCCCAAGAGGTCCTCCACATTTTCGTTCAAAAAAAAGCAAACCTTTCCGAGAAAAACTCGAGGTTATGTATCGCAAACAAAGCCCATGCGATGCCCACAACTGTAAAAATAAGATATGAGTATCACTCAAGAAGCATTGTGTATTTTCTTTACCCAAATGGGGAGCAGCTGGAGCCGCAAAGGAACTCCAAGAACCAGCGACCAGCCAATCTGAGAAACTCTTCAAGAGGACTTTGCCGATTCAGCAGGGATTGTTTGTTTTTCTTATCTACCCTCTACCGATTTCCCCTGTCCCCGATTGTTTTTTTTTTAAGAAAATAAGGACGACCACCCGGAGCGGTGATCAACCTGATGCTATTAAGATATGAAGCTGTGTACAATCCATATACAAACTGACCAAAATGATCTGCCATTTACCTCTCTCCAAACCAAAAAAATATTAGCGCCTTAATATCCTGAAGGACATTCTCCATGGAAGCCTTCTTCCCCTTGAATATCACTTCATTACGGTGCAGCCATATGGCCCAGAGCACCGCGAGGAGTCTCCCCCAATCCAGCTTGCTCCTGTATCTTATTGTGACTTTGTGGAATTCTTCTGTGCATTGATTCAATATTTTATAACTTGGTTTTCCTACGAAAGAACCATTCTCTCCCTTGTATTTCTGGAGTTTTCTTGATCGGATCTTGAGGAGAATAAGAAATGATTTGGTCCATTGGTGTTTTTACAAATTTCTCTTTTCCCCAATATATAATGAGATCCTCAGTGATAGGTCAAATCACATGAGGGCTATCTTAGCGAAACAAATTAGAATGCAACAGAGCAGTGCATATAAAATTTAAAAAATATCTGTTTGGCATAGCGATTACCATCAGTGCATGATATTTCAGGATTCATGCCAGAGTTAGCTTTCACGACCCTCAAATAAAGAAGTGTGCCTACCTGTCACAAATTCACAAGAAACAAAATGATACATTCATGCCATAAAATGCTACAGTTAAAACTGCACAACATACGCGAAGGTAAAATATCGCTAGAAATGGAAATTATTGTTGTATTTCTAAATAATGAGAAGGAAGTCACCCTATATCAGAGATCCTCCAGATATGATAAATAAAAAAGTAAATAAATACACAAATGACCTGAAGAGTCCACAACCCCCTGTTCACATCCCTCTATACCAAAGTGGAACTAGACTTGTCCATCTTGTTCGACGCCATCCAGAAACACCTCCCTTCCCTTCAAAATAACGTCATTACAATGCAGCCTCACTGCCTACAGCAACAAGAAAAACTGTCCCCCCCACCGAGCTGGATATCCCAGACACTAGAGAGCGCCAGACAGCCTCCTCTGAGCTGTCGCTCGACATCTACTCTTGTGGTTGACTGGTTGGCCCACACCACCTCCACAAAGGGGCATTCAAAGAAGAGACCGGAGCAGTCTTCTTCAGAGCTGGTGCACATTGCACACTCTGCCAAGATACCCTCGAACCATCTAAGGAGGGACCGACCAAACAATCTCACTTCTTGGGAGAAAGTTTGTTTCCATATGGCTCGTCATGCATGGATTGTGGTCGGCTCCTGTATTTGTTGGTGCCTGATCCACTCATATACACCCCAGACTGAGAAGTATATGACTGGTTAACATCCAACAATCTTGTGACCCGCTCATGCGTCTCAGATGCATTCACTTATAGTCCTCCATTTTATAGTCGGACAAGTTTCCAGTGAACAGTGGATTCCACATGCCATCTGAACAGCCTCAAACCATGGCTTGAGGAATCCATGCAGAGCTAAATTGGGAGCTCTTCAAATAGAGGGTTCCGAGCCAACTAGTCATTCAACCAATAGAGAAATGCAGAACTGCCCTTCAGCTTGGAGACAAAAATTATAGGACTTCACGGATGTTACAAGCCTGACCAGGATCGATATCAGAAAGGCTCGATAAAATTTTCCAGAACAGTGGCCAATATAGAAAATCGAGTTCTCAATATGACCCAATAGAATTTTTGGTATAATTCTTGAATAATAAAATAAAAAAAGGACAACACTAGAATAGAGTACGCAGATCGTAAGTCCTTTTCCGATGAAGTTAATGAGATGAATGTTTCATAATACGAGAACTGGATTGGCTTCTCTCTGAGTCAATATCAAGGTAGAGCTGGATTGGATTGTCCCACACGGCAAAGTCGGAAGAATCTCCTGCTCCTCCAAACGCAACAACAAACCTCTTGATCCCAAACATCAGCTCTCCCCTTCTTATTTATAGCTAGCGTTTTCCAGCCTTTATTCATTTGAAGCTCCTCATGCACCTTGGTTGCATGTGCTTGGTTTTGCCTGCGCCTTTTCTTAGCTTGTAAATCCTTGGAAGGAGCATATCAATTGGATCACCTTCCTCCAGCCTTGCCAGAACACAGATACCCCTCTGACCAGAGATGTGCGCCTCTCCCTGTCCATCCACAGTATATAACTGTCCTTCAGAACCTTTGAAAGCATAGCCAACCCCAATCCCATAAATCTGTAGCTGCAACACCCAGAGCTAAACCTGGTTGGGCAGTCTGCAGTCCACACCCCAAGATGCTGAGGTAATACCTCTCCTTTCTTCCGACCTTGAGCTTTCTGTTACAGTCCCCATGAAACAATATGCAAGGAAGAAGCTACAGAAAGAAAATATAGAAGGGGGAGTGTCACATGCAGTAGCATGTGACAACTAAAGAAGTCATAACTAACTTCCCTTGTGGATGATAAGTATAAATAAAGGGGAAGATGAATAAAGAGAATGGGGGGATTTTCCGGACTCTGAGAGTGGGGACGCAAGGGAGCTCTGCTGCATTTGGTGGGAGCTCTGCGCGTGGAGACTCAAGAAGGGAGATTCCTTGGCGATCGGGAAGCATCAGAGGATTATTCGTCTGGGCATAGATATAAGCGGAGAACCAAGAGTTTCTTCTCTAAAAACTATATTTGGATCTTTGGGGCTATATCACTTTCCCACAGGAATCTCTTTATCAAGTTCTCTACGCATTTGTCAACACCCGTATGGAGCTTTGAGACCGAGAGGTAAAACATGAGGAGTGTTGAGAGCACCAACCACACCAACACCAAGCGCTCCCCCTTGACAGCACTCTGGTCTGTCATCCCTCTAACTTCCACTCCACCTTCTTGACGACTGGCTGCCATTCTGTGGTCTAGAGATGATCCACCATCAAAGGCAAACCCGTGTACCTCATTTATAATGTCTAAATAGGCATCCACAAGGCTCTAAAGCACAGGGCCTCCTCTTTGGTAATCCAAAACCAACAAAACTGATTTTGCATGGTTGATATGAAGTCCCAAACAGTCTACAAAAAGGACCAGCAGGGTGGACAGGTTCTTAATCTCCTCCACTGATCCCTCAATAAAGAATGTTGTGTCGTCCATATTATTTTATTGTATTTCCCTTTTAATAGGCCAGCCCTCATTTTAGAAGGGCAGCCAATGAGAATGAAGTTGCAGTACATTGCCACGCAGCTGATCAATGTCGAAGTCCAATCTGACACGAGAATAAAAGAGGACGAGAAGAAAGGAAAATAGAGTAGAACAATCATGATCTGTTTCTATTTATGATATGTCATATATACAAGAGGTTAATGGGCTAAAGTACATGACCAACTGTGAATTACACTGGGAAGATAATGAGGGGAGGGTTGCATCGAAATGCGGAGCTGTTAAGGAGAAGAATGGCTTATACAGATGGAGCCATACACGAAGCGGAGGGTTTAAAGGCGATATGGATCCAGAGGGCAACAAGCAGAGAGGGGAGGGTTTAAATATGACCTAGGTGAAGGGACTGTAAGGTCCTGATTTGTGGGGGGGGGATCACCGATTCTGATGTAGCCCAGAAGCCCATTTTCTGAGGCCCATTAGCAACTTTTGGCCAAAGGAGATTTTCAGAACTGACAGGATCTGCAGAAAATTACCTAAAGCCCCTCAAAATCCTTTGACAGGATTTTCTTTGACAAGATCTTCTGACAGGATGTTCTCTGACAGGATTTTCTCTGACATGATCTTCTGACAGAATCCTCTGACAAAATCATCTGATAGATTCTTCTTCTGACCAGGATCTCTGCTCTAACTTGTCAGATCTGCAAATCTTCTGTTTTGTCCCATCAAGATCTTCTTGAGCCAAAAATATCACCTGATAGCTTCTACAGGCCCCAAAATCTGCAGGATATCTCTGCCCAGGCCTGCCAGGCTGCATATCCTCTGTTTTAGCTTGTCAGAATTGTTTTTCTCAATATTTTGACTTGTCATTTCATGGGTACAGTCATTATGGACGACCCCGCACTTGTTGTGGCTTAGACAAGGCCCCCATGTACCCCTGAATAAGTACTATTGAAACCTATTGTCTTGTTGAAACTGTTGTTTCTACCCTTTGAGTGTTTTCCCTGATAGAGAGTGCTTAGCTGCTTGTGGATTCAAGCAAACCTCTTGTGGACTCAGGACTTGGCTCCTTCAAGTAGTGCAAGGCTTGTGGATTCAAGTCCTGTTCCTACACTGTTCGTGCACTAAAACTATGCCACATTCATTGGGTATTTATTCCTTTTATATTTTTAAAAAAATTGGAAGATAATGGCTCCTGTGCATCAAGCTGTATGGCACATGGTCCCACATGCTAAATCCTAATCTCTCCCTCTACAATCCCCCTTGTGATTGTCTCTACTTCATTGCAACTTCAAGTGGCTTGGCCCTGGTTGATCCCTGTCTCCTCCATTCAATCTCTCCTCTGCTCATTCCCGTCCTACTCTACAACTCGGGGAACAACTACCCTTTCCACTTCACTGTCACAAACCTAGAGCAAGGTTACATCCCATGCACTCTACTCGTTACGCTTCAAAAGTTACATGGAATCTTCCTCCTTGTTCCACCATGTATTTGGTTTGTTGAGTATGGTCCATCTCCTATATGAGCACATAAACTGATATTTAAACAAGAAATTTTTAGGGTAACTTGAGATGGTCTAGTTTGTCAAATCATGCCCGATCTGAGCCAATGAAGCCCTACCCCACAAGTGGAATGCTACATACAAGTTCTGTGTATCCCTAATATCACTCAACTATATATAGGGACATACATTGGGGGGTCTATTTATAGGGATACTGATATGGGCCATACATTGGGCGGTCTATTTAACAGGTTGCTAGTGAGTTAAGGAAATTAAAATAATAACAGTAAAATAAAGCAAAATAGAAGTCTGCGTGTAAAAAATGGTGTTCTCAACAACCAGGAAAAGAGGGACCAAGGATCTGAAATTAAAAAATACAAAAAAATGCAAAGCAACCCATCAATTCCTCGTAGAATGCACATTATATTTCAAACATAAGGACTCATAAAACATTATGGAGTGAAAATTCTTTATGCCTTACACCAAAATCCTTTTTTACATATCTTCACTAATACATTTCATTTCCTGAATACTTTAAACATGCCTTTGTCTTCTTTTCCCTTACGATCAAAATCATCGTCAAGATTATGGAATTCTTTTCATCGTAAAAGACACTACTAGGACGTAGGAGCTGGGACCACAGTCTGTTCACCAATCTAAACTATACTCCGTCAAGCAAAAGAGAAATTTACATGGAAGCATTTACATGTACCATCCTGCATATAAATTATATGTACACATCAGGACAGGTAATTCCCAAAGTTGTTCCAGCCCCAGTATGCCTTCTTCATATTATGCACAAAATTTGAAGTCCCTTTGTTGAGAGGACATTTTCCCCTAAATTAATGTTTTCTCATTTTTGTATCTATCTATAATCCTTAAATCTGGTCACGAGTTTATGCAGAAGTAGCCAGCGAAAATTGAATAAATCTTACACAGAATAGACATTTGATGTAAGATTCCATGCAGGCACTTTGCCATTCTTATTATATAGTTCCCAAAACGGTCACACTAAAATATGAATACATGCTTAGAGGAGTTGATTACCTCAAACTTTGGAATGTTCCGTCTTGTTCCTCCCTCAAATGCAAGTACAGGTAGATACGCCAAAGTGGATCCCTTAATATCAACGAGAAAATTCTAAAACACACAAAACAAGACATAGTTAAGATTGCAGGTATTCTCATGTTTAAACATTATATAATATTTCAGATCAGAGAAAGACTTTCCAGGACCCTACGTTTAACAAATCCTTGATAAGAATCTTCCAAGGATTTACCAGAGATGGAAGAAGACAGAAGAACGCCACACGTATCTATAACTGAAGCATGCGTGGACTTTCAAATAAAGACGGGACAAAAAAGTATAAATAAGAGGGGTTTCGAGTTCAAGAAATCTTTAGCATGCTTCCATCTCAAATTGGAGTCAAAGGCACTGGACGAGCGAAGTCGTTTTGGCCTATCTCCGCATTCTTCCCTATACATTTCTCCTCTCCTCTCGTGACCTCTCACAGGACATTACATACTTTTGTTCCTTCTATTGCAGATTTCTTCAGGATTTTTATGGTCAGATCTGTCACCCTCATTCTTCAGATACAGAGGGTGTCAAAAAGATCTTATCAATCCTTCAGAGCATTTACAGCTAGAGAAGACAAAAATTGATACATATTTTTTCACAAACTATGTAACGTCAGTTAACAAACCAAACTTAAGAATACACTTTAACCATATCACCCCTAATATCTGGCCATATAAATGCTCTACTTAAATATAACAGGTAGAGACAATAATTTCCCACTGATGCAGTGGTAATGTCAGGAAATATGAGCAAAGCTAGAGTGTCAGCCCTATTACCCAGGTCAGAATTTTAATCCCATTTCAACAATCCACAGAGAACACTGTTGGATTCTCGATTTGCTAATTTCAAGGTAAGCATGGAATCTCAAAGTTTTTAATAGATTGTAGTCTGGAGATTGGTTAATGAAAGTTCCTGAAAGAAAAATTCGCTCAAAAAGTGCACAACATCTTCAATTAAACACAAGATATCCAAAAATCTTTGACTTCCTGACCACTCCAGTGGCAGTAAACTTATAAAAACTATCGCTCACAAGTTCACTTTCCTTCACCGGACTATGTTCGATTTTCCAAGAAGAGGCTCACCTTCTGACCCACCTCAGATAGATGTATCCAGAGTTGATTTCCTGGTCCTCGAGTTATCATCAGCCTTTCATTAAAAAGATCATCATTGTCATCCAAAGACCTACTACCGTCATCCAAAACTAGAGTGCGGATGACAATTATTATTATTATTTTTTTGAACTGTAACTGGGGATGAACAACCGATGAATCGGTGAACTTCCCATTTGGACCATAGAGGCCCTATACACTCCTTTCAGTCATCTTCAATATTTCCCTACACCTCCCGTCGCATGGGATGACCATGCAGCCATAATTCCTTCTGCTTCATGTATTGCTACATCTGTAGAAGCCCGTCTTCCTCGGAACACCACCCCATTTCTATGTAACCAAATGGCCCACAACACCGCTATAGCTCGCCTCCCGTCCTTGTTTCCTCTACCCGCGCAATTCTGTGCCGAGTCCCAAAAAGCCACTTCAGATGTCACCTTCAACCTTAGAAGTGGCTGGCTGGCCCAAACCGTGCGAGCTAAGGAGCATTCAAAGAAGAGATGACACGGTGCGGATGACAATTATATCTCATCATTGTTTCCCATCATACGAGCGAGGTTAACAGAGGGACGATGACACGGTGCAATGACAAGAAAAAACGGTCATTGTCATCATCATCCCCATCTCCATCCTCATCAACATTGGCAGCAAACACCAGTTATCATTTCCTGTGTGTTTAATATTATATGTTAATGTCCACAATTTTGAGAATTCCAAAATTTTGAATCTCCTCTCTGAAACCTTTTTTTGAAAAAATCATCTCCGAAACCAAAACTATAAAGTACGACTGAAATGGTGCCCTAGAAGCAAACCAGAACATCTGGAAATAAAAAGATGCAAAAATGCATATTTAATTGAAGGTGAAGCACAAAAATGCGTCAAACTTCCATAGGAATAAACCCAAAATGCACAAGTATTGAAGATAAACATTAATCACAGGATACTAAAATATTGAGAAGATTTACACTCACGTCCGGTTTGCAGTCTGCAACGATGCCAATAATCTTATCTCCAACGCATGGTACGTACTATACCAAAAAGTAAAAAGAAATACTGAATTATCACAAAAATGAAAATGGCATAAAGCTGCTCTACTTGTATGGTTTCATACATTGAGGCTCATTAGTAACACTTGTAATTTTAGCCTTAGACATTTTCATTGGTTTACACTTACCCTTTTTTGTGAGTTTTCAACCCAGTATTTATTTGGTTTTGAAAATCTCAATTGACCAGCCTTTGTCACTGTTATTGTGTCACCTTCCTACAGAGAAAAAAAAAACAATAAAAAAGATAAAAAATTCAATAAAGGACAAAGTGGATACACAACACGACTCAAGGAACCTCGATCAAGGAATGGATCTTCACCTGGGATAAACCCGAGCCTACTCTAATTGTCCGATTGCTCATTGTTGATAGGTCTAGAATAACATCGCCAGGAACCTTAAAAGCAAGGAAAACCCGTAAGAATTTGTAACAATTTCAGTGAAGAAAAACAATGGAATAATAACGTACCACCATTTTGTCAATCGGGGCCTTTACAGATGAAGAATCAGAGGACAACTCTTCCATATCTTCTTTCTTCATTCTTTCTCAGGACTCACAGACCCTCTGCGAGTGAGGAAGAGAAAACGTAAACAGAAATTGTTTTCGATAACAGTTATTGTCCCTAAAATTATCAATAGAGCTAAGACAATAATCATAGAAAATTTATCCTAAATTTGATGCTCTTTTCGTTTCTAGGTTTTCCTAATGGTAACGGTTCATTAACTTCACATTGATATTATCTCCGTCAGTCTTCATGGAGCCCCACCCAGCCCAACGGCATATAAGGCCCCAACAATAAAACGTAAGTTACAGAAGACTCCCATCGCAAAGAGCCGTCCGTTCTTCATCCTTTTTAGGACTCACGGATCCTCTGCGAAGTGTCTTCCCCAAATCGGGTGAGGAAATTAACGTTAAACGACAACTAATTCCGACAATCATTCCCTACCCCTAAAATCATCACCAGATTTAAGACAGTAACATTATAAAAAGTACTGTTAATATTGTTAAAAAACGTACTGTTAATTCGAGTTTCATACTTTTAACGATCCATGAACTAGGCAATCAAGCGCAGCAAATTTGGTTTCCCCTAAAAATAATTTTTAGAAGATGGTTATAAACTCGTTTTTTTGACGTGGAGACACATCCAGGCCAACATCATACAACTTTTATGATACAAGTCACCAACGATTAGACTTAATTTACAGATAACTATCATTGCAGTCAGCCAATTCGTGACAAACTCTATCGCAAACGGAATGTAAATGCAGCAAGGAGATGGAAGACATGCATACAAACCAGCTTGATGATGAACTCCTCGCAGCAGACGTTGCCGAGATCGTCGCGGGAGAACTGCGACGGAAGTATTTTTCTGAGAGAAGATTCAATGTTCATTTATTTATACTTGCGCTTCGAAGAAACCCCGCTCAAGCGTAGAGAAAGGTTTTGGGACGGATGACGAACCGTCATCCGTTCCGTTGTTTACCGTTCCGTTCTGTCTGGTGAGTGAAGATCATCCCGTCTGACGTCCGGAAATTTAAACTTCGTCCAACCCGTCCCATCCAGGGATTCGTCCACTGAAGAAAAAAATTGTCCGCTGCCCGACTTTGCCAGTTTCGTCCCCTACGGAGAAAAACCGTCAGGTCCCTTGTCTTGGACGGAAAAAAAATCCTGTTTAAAATTTTTAATATACTTTTCTAAGTTTTTTTAAGGAAATATAGAGGAGAGAGAAAGCGGAGGGACACAAGTACAATTGCTTTTGAACGGTGTAAGTTTGTGCGAGCAAAAAAAAAAGGGGGGACTTTGATGCAAAATATCAAGGAATTGATTAAGCGATGCCATGTGGTAAGATCTCTACCGTCGGAAGCGAATCCGAAAGATTTTTGTCCATCCTCTACCGTCCATCATCCGAGACCTCCGGACGGCACGGTTTTTCATTCTACGATAGGGAAACTGTCTCGTCCGTTCATCCCGGGATGAATTTTTGTCCCGGTTTTTGTCCAATCTTGCGAATGGGACATTTTTTCGTCCTGGGATGAAGAAACCGTCCCCTCTGCGTCCTAGCACTATACAAGTAATTAGTGCTGGAAATTTAAAACACAATTTTAATTTGTATACTCTATAGTGTGTAAAATGAATTCTGCAATTAATGAAGCCGATAACAATGACATTTGTTGTCAAGAACAATGACTATCGCTACAACGACGACATGCAATGTTGATGTGTGCAGGCTATAGTCATAGGTAGGGTTTGACGGGCCCAGTCCGGTCTGGATTTTTTGCAAAGACCTCAAACTTACCTAAACTTTGATCTGGTTCCAGTCCGTTCTTGTTTGGTCTCTGTTCGGACCGGTCCCAGTCTGGTAAAGTTGACTAGTCAATATCAAAGTCAAAAAAGAAAATTTATGTTCATAGTAATGTTAAATATCCTCTACAGCAAGTAGGTGGCCACAAATGTTCAAATATATAATCTACGCTGACCTCAATAGAATCCTCTCCGTCGAGTTGGATTTGATATTTTTAGAATTTTATAAAAACTATTAAATAAATATCAAATAATATACTTCCGGTCCCGGTCGGATTTGATCCTTTGACCTAGACCTGATTGACAAACGGTCCACCCTCAAATGGAATACCTACGGTCCTGGTTTGGTCCAGTTAAACCAGTCCTCGGTCCTAAAGGTCCAACCCTAGTTGTAGTCATCGTCTTGGAACTACTAACCTAATTTGTGGTGTCAAGAAATGGCTCCATAATGTGGCAGAAATAATCCAACATAGAGGATGGGAATTAGAGTAAAAAAGAGAGAATTGGCAGAGTGAGAGGGAAAGAGAGATATGTAGGAAGAGGGAGAGAGTAAGAAAATGAGAGAGAATGAGAGAGAGAAAGATAGATTAAGAAAATGAGAGAGAGAAAGAGAGAGTAATAGATAGGGAGAGAGAAAATTTGTCAAGTGAGAGAATGAGAGGGGAAGGGAGTTGTGTGCATAGAGGGGTGTGAGAGGGAAAAGGAGATTGGTTGATTGATATTGGCAGAATTATATAATGAGAGGGAATGAGAGAGAGAGAGAGAGAATATTTGGCAAGTGAGAGGGAGGGAGATTGGTGAATAGTGTAGGGGTGTGAGAGGGAAAATGAGATTGACAGATAGAGGGACAGAGAGAGGGAAAGGGGGTTTGGTGAATAGAGGAGGGGTGTGAGAGGGAAAATGAAATTGATAGATAGAGGGACAAAGAGAGGGAAAAGGGGTTTGGTGAATAGAGGAAGGGGTGTTGGTGAGAAGGGAAAAGAGTAAGAGAGAGTGAGAGGGATAGCGAGCAAGGTAAAAGGAGAGGATGAGAGATAGATTTACGGAGAGTAAGATAATGAGAGGGAAGGAGAGAGAATTGGATAGAGAGAGAGGAAATAAGAGAGGATGGTCAGGTGATCAGATGGATACCTAAGGTAGTGGTGTTGTGGCATAAGTGGTGACAGTGGTAATAGGTGATTGATGCATGGGCAGATAGGTATAGACAGTGAGATGGAGAGAAAGAGAGAGGTGGTCAGGTGATCAGGTGCTCAGGTGTAGCGTTTGGTGGTCTCTGTTTTTAGCAAGGACCTAAACTTTATCTAAAGTTCATTCTGGATTGGGTCCCAATCCTGATCCAGTCTTGGTCCAACCATGTTGATTACTCAAAGTCAAACTTAAAGAGGAAAAGTAAAAAAGGGCATGGAAAAGAAGAAAAAAGAAGAAAAAAGAAGAAAAAAGAAGAAAAAAGAAGAAAAAAGAAGAAAAAAGAAAAAGAACAAAGGAAAAAGTAAAATAGGAAGAAGGAAAGACAAAAAGAAAGCAATAAAAAGAAGAAAGTCAGATGCAAAGAATAAGATAATAAAAAGAGAATAAAAAATAAGAAAAAATGAAGATCAAAAGAAGAAGATAAGAAAAAACAAGAAGACATGAAAATGACAACCAATAAGAAAAGAAGAATATGAAAATAATGACAATGGAAGATCAAAATATACATAAAGAAGAAGTTGAAGCGCAAATGGGGAGGGGGCCCCGCAAACAGGGAAGAGGGGGAGAGGGGGGTTTGACTAAACTCTGGTCTCTATCCATTTTGACCCTCATACTAGATCCAAATCAACCAACTGGTAGAACCTGAATGGCAGACCAACAGTCCCAGTCCAGTTTGACTTGTCAGTAAAAAATGGCCAGCTCTAATCAGCCGGATACTTAAGATGGTGGTGGTGTGGCAGCAATGGCAACAACAATCACTGATGAGAACATGGCTAGAGGGTGAGAATGTGATAGGTGATGTACCACGACGTGTCGGGATCACCAGCTGGTGTCACACCAAAAGGGGATGGGTGTAATGAGATGCAACGAGTGAATGATGCAAACGTTAGAAAAAAACGAAAGAGTACACTTGACTGACACCGACTAGGACGGTAGGACCCAAAAGATGACACGACGGGGCTAGGGGTCACGCAGGGTCCCAATGACCCAATGGATTTGCTCAATTTGGCGACGAAGTGGGAAGGCAATCACTGAATGTGTGTGTCCACAGCCGTCGTTGATACCTAAGATGGTGGTGGTGTGGCAGCAATGGCAACAACAATGACTGATGAGAACATGGCTAAAGGGTGAGAATGTGATAGGTGATGTACCACGACGTGTCGGGATCACCAGCTGGTGTTACACCAAAGGGGGATGGGTGTAATGAGATGCAACGAGTGAATGATGCAAACGTTAGAAAAAAATGAAAGAGTACACTTGACTGACACCGACTAGGACGGTAGGACCCAAAAGATGACACGACGGGGCTAGGGGTCACGCAGGGTCCCAATGACCCAATGGATCTGCTAAATTTGGCGACGAAGTGGGAAGGCAATCACTGAATGTGTGTGTCCACAACCGTCGTTGATAGCGAGTCCTGTCCAACACCTAAGAATAAAAATCCCTGCTCTTGCATTGGTGGATAGCCCTACGACACTAGGCTCCGGTAGAGGAGCGGTGAGGTCGACACTGAGGAAGGTAATAATACTGAAGTAAGAGGGGGAGAAGGCGTGATGTGAAGGCAACGTGTCTGGACGTATGACGAAGCAAGCGAGGATCTCGAAGATGGGGTGCCGGCGATGTAAACGCTTCCCGGGTTGACAGGGTGAAAAAAAATCCTCAGACAGTCACAATGAATGGACGGCCCCATCCAAGACGGTGGAAGATCGAGAGGAACCACTCGGGTGGACCAGTGTTCGCATGACAGACCAGCACCCACGGTCAACGAGGGTGGCCCGGTGGAAAGGGGCCCGTTCGGCGGTCGAGTGGGCAGCCATGTGGGGAAGGCAGTGGTTGTGGGTGATGGGGTGCTGGAGGTCACGGGCGGATGACTGGTGGTCGCGGGACTATGTCAAGGCGCCGAGGCTGTGGCAGTGCTTGTTGCGGTAAAATAGAAGATAGCCGCCTCCACGACAACGGATGGCGCGGTTTAAGCTCAATTTCAGAATGTAGATAAATGTTTTCTGGTATTGATGTCTGTTCATTTGTGTACCTGTTAGAATCATAAGAAAAAAAATCATATGAGCGTGGATCAAAATGAAAATTGTCATCTTCTACCAACTCTAGAAAATAAACATCCTCACTAGTGTCTTTATAGTATTTCATTAATTTTGAGATGGATAATTCACTCTTTTCATCCCCTACTCTTAGTTCAACTGTACCCTTATCCCAATCCGTGGTGGCTTTTGCCGCAGCTAAAAAAGGTTTCCCTAAAATTATTGGTGCATGACTAAGATTTCCTCTATTTTCATATCTGCAACTATGAAATCAACAGGGAATTTAAAGTTTTCTACTTTCACAATAACATCATCTAATTTTCCATAAGGTTGCCTAATTGATCCGTCGACTAACTGTAACTCAAGAAGAATTGGTTCAAGTTCACCAAATTTAAATTTGTCTCACAAAGCTTTTGGGATTATGTTAAGACTAGCGCCATACCTCCTTTTGGGAAATGGAGATATGGATCTCTTCGTTTCTTATGAATATTGATAAGCCGAAAATAGGGGTGAAAATTACGCAAATTTTTTAGCCCTTGTCGTTGTGAATTTTTGGCTTATGCAATAAAATTTATAAAACTCTACTTAATATGTATAGTGATAAGTATGAGTGTCGTCCAAGGGAGGCAAGTAGGAATTTCAATTTGATTTAATTTTTGGTGTTTTAGATCCTAATTAGAGTGAATTTGATCTTCAATGAGGATCAAGTCACCCTAATTAGGTGAGAATTTAGAGAGGGGGATAGAAGAGATGAGAAGACTAGAAGAATTAAGGGCTCTAAATTTCCTTCTTTGATCCTAATTAAAGGATCCAAGAAGTCATTTAGAGAGGTTGAAAGAGGGTTTTGATGTCAGATTGGTTGGTTTTGAGAATTTGCTAAATCAGAAATAAAAAGGGAAATCTTAATCTCCTAAGAATTAAAACTAAATTTTTAGAGTTTTGTTTTGGAATGCAATTGAATGCCAAGGTAAATCCCTCAATTTCTCCTCTCAATCCTAATCAGGGCTTGTACATGCCGCTCAAGCCAAGCGATTTAGAAGTTCAGATCAGAATAGAGATGAAGAAACAAACAACTTAACCTAATTCATTCAAAATGCATAAAAGTTCAAATACAATCAAGGAAAAAGTACCAGATAACTTGATCCAGGGTGGGACTCCTCTCTGTCTTGCAGCTGTGATAGAGAACCATCAAGAATGAGCTCCCCCTCTCGAAATTCAGCTTTTATACTTAGGTTATAGGGTAAAAATCACCATTTTACCACCGTTTAGTACTTAATATTTATCTATCAATGTAGGCTATATCTGAATGATCTAACCATACAGATAGAAAGAGGGGATCAAGACGAACAAATCCATAAAAAAATCATCTCAATCGGACTTCAGGATCAAAAGTTATTAATAAATCAATTTTAAACCAATTTAATCCATTGGATTTAAAATTGATTTATTTATTAGTTTCGTTTTTAAACACGCAATGACGTGTCGCTCTCTCATTGGCTGGCACATTTTGAATCCTCCTTTTTGCAGAAAAGTCCTTAAAAAGCCTGGAATTGCTTTTGGACGCCGCCCAAAAGTAATTACGTATATGCCCCTGGCGCACTCTCTCTCCTCCGATTTCTCCTAAAACATTAAAAATATATATTAAAAATTGTAATAAAACCCTGAATGATTTTAAATAGGATCTTTACGCCTGCCGTGGCGACCGAGAGCTGTTTCCAGGGTCTTTATGCAACGAAACATTGCAAAAAGGCCCCGAAAAGTCTAGAAATTGCATAAATACATTTTTTTCTCTTATAAATATGCCCTTTTTTCATAGAATAAATGCATTTCTTCTTGAAATAAATCCCAGAAAATTCCTAAAAATTCGTAAAAAATTCTAGAAAATTCTAGAAAATTCCCTGATTAATTGCCATGTTGATGAATGTCGAAATAAACTTTTTAATGTGCCATTTTCATCCAAAAATAATTATTTCGAGCTTCAATAAATCCTTAAAAATTCATATAATTAACAGAAAATTAGGGAAAAATCAGAAATTACTTGGAAGCATTATTTTTGTGTAAATATATGATAACAACCCAAATTTAAGCCTTTTAAATGCATAAATCATGCTAATAACATGAAATAAAGACCGAAATTAGGGTGTTATCAAATATCATTCAATAGAATTTAACTGATTTTTTTTTAAGTTGTACTCTTTTGTTTTCTAGAAGGGGTACACAACTGCACATATTTTGCATATGAAGGAATGTTTTGTATTCCCTCAATAAGAGGAATAGTGATAGTTTGATTTTTGAATATTTCAAGAAAGTGGTGATTTTCTGGTTTTTGCTTGGTCAAATTTAGGGCGTTAGGAATGGAATTGGTGGTGTATAATCTTCTGGATTAGAGTTGACCATTTTTGGGTGCCTTTCTTCATCTTGGAAAACCTCATTTTGTGGATTAGTATCCATATCTCCATTTCCTTCTTCTCTTGCTTCATGCATTTCTACACTTTTTTCATGTGGGTCATGCAAATTTTCCCATTTCTAAGTTTTGAAATTGTATGCACTTGCTCATCGTTTCCTTGATTGTTCCTATCTCCTTCAGACTTATACAAAAAATCACTTATTACACTAGTACATGATGCAACATTATTATTTTTACTAAGGTAAGTTTTATTTGCATTTTCAGAAGATAAAAAACATGACGATTCTATTACTATCTACACACAAACATGATATTCTTATGATTAATACTAGGTTGAGTAGGAAGTTGACCTAGACTGCTTTCTCTTAGAGTGATATCTTCCAATTTACCTTTCATTCGGAGGTTAGGCTGTTGTGCTTGTGCGCCTTGTCCTCGCTTAAGCATTTCAATCTCTCTTTGTGCTCTTTTAAGGTTTGCATCAACATCTACCTTTATTCATTCTTGATCTTTCTCTTCTTTTTCATTTCCTTGATAAAACTCATTAAAGTAGAGTCAGTGTTTTCATTAGAGTCGTTAGGATGAGAGTAAAAGGTCTAGAGTAGTTTTGAAATTTTTGAGGATTTTATTGCTGGGCAAATTGATTTGATGCCACGTTGTTGTTTGCTCCTTTGCCCCAATTCTGGTTTGTAAAATTAGGTCTTGCATTTCATGGTCCAATACCTGCATCTTGTCTCTCAAATGCATTAACCTGTTAAATCATGGGACACAGACTCATCAATATGTTCTTCACTAGAGCAAAAACAAAAGGGATGTTAGTGGAAGTGTTGCCATCAAATGCGATGGCCTTTCCCTTAGTTTCCTGCAAAAAGATTTTAAAGTGTTATTCCTATCTTCTATTGTTTTACAAATTGTGCTCATTTCTCTCTCCAATTTATCCATTTTGAGCTCTGGTTCAACTGCATTTACATCAATGAATCCTCCATGCTTTGGACATGCATTTCGGTTAGTGTTAGAAAAACTTTGTCTATATGTTCAATCTTCCACTCACTTCTCCATAAGCATCATGGATTCATCTGCAAGAGTATCAAGGAACATTCCTCCAATAGATAAATCTACTAGGTGTCATTCCTGATCATTTAATCCCCCATAAAAAAATCGAGCTAACTCATCAGATGGTATACCATGATGTGGGCACTTTCTAGTGAGTGCCATGAATATTTCCCAAGCTTCTCCTAGGTTGGCATTTCCTTGGCAGAATTCTCTTATAGCCTTTCTTAGGGAATTTGTCTTTCCACAAGAATAAAATTTCTTGAAAAAAATTGACTGCATTTCACTCCATAATTGAAGTTCTTGATCTATTCCCTTGAACCACTCTTTGGCTCTATCTTTCAAGAAAATTTTAAATATCCTATTCTTGAGTCTTGAGGGACATCTGCATAGCTATAGGCTGAACAAATTTTAGTATATTCTTCCAAAAACTTATAAGGTTCCTCATTGAATCCCCCATAAAAGTTTGGCATTTGGGTCAATTCTAAAGTTGACATTTTTGGGTAGAAGAGTAGAAATTTTTGTGTAGGTTTCACTTTCTATAGGGTCAGAGCATTCTCTCAGTTTCATTCTCCTAACTCTTTGTTCAGTTCTATGGTTCTGGTTGTCTTCCATTCTCTCTCCAAATTGTTGATTCTCTCCCTCGGAGCTCTCAAAGATACTATCAAGACTAGGACTTCTTCTACCAATCGTCTCTAGGTCAACTAGGTGGGGATTGAAAGAGTTTCTACCGTTCATGCAAGGGTCAGTCTCAACAGATGGTGACTAAAAGTCAGATCATCAAAATGAAGAAAGAGCAATGATAAATTGGGAATTTTCACTATGTGTTTCAAAAAAACCAAATTCTGAATTTGGATGAAAAATTGAAATGCAAGTGCAAAATGTAATAAAAACAATGATTCTCACTAGATATATGTATATGCTTTATATAGTTTTTATGTTCACCGTGCCTCCCCGGCAACAACGCAAATTGATAAGTCTAAAATTTGGTAAGAAAAATCAGTTAATAATGTTGTTTAGAATTAGGCTTATGCAATAAAATTTGTACTATTTACCCTTAAACACAATAATGAAATAAAGGATGAGAAAGGTGTTGAAGCACAGAGAGGCACTTCTCAAGAATTTTTTGTTCTCTTTTTATGAATTAATTTCAAGAATGAAGTAGTTATGTACTTAGCAACCCCTTGTTTTGTTTAATTTTTGTTTTATAATTACTAAAAGGTAATTAGAATCTTTATATTAATATTTATATTATTGTTCAGAGCATTGCGGAGATGATTATTTTATACCTATGTCAAAAAAAATTGAAAAACTAAATGTAATGGAATGACATTTATGAAGAAAATTTTTATGTATTTAAATTGGAATTAATAAGCAAAACAATTGATTTAGAAATGGGACTTGAAGATGGATGAATTTTTTAGTAAAATTTTGGATTTAGGTATGGTAGATGTGGATTTGAATTTTCCAATAATCAATTTTGAAATCTAGAGAGAAAGTAGGCGAGATAACCTAGAGAGAGAAGGTGGAGAAAATTTGGGGAAAATTAGTTGTTGGTGAAATTTGACTTTGATCGATGGATCTAAGGTGTAAGATGAGAAACACTTACAAAATGAAATTTTGAGATCAGATCTTGAATCAAAACCAAAATCCAATGTTTATTGATATTTAAATTCACCTCCAAGGACATGTACATTTCGTCCGTGCCTTGGCTTTTTGAAATCATTCAAGAAGGTGCTCAAATAGTGAAGAAAAAACTTGTAATTTTGATCCTTGAAGCAAGAACTGTCGACTTCAGAAGCAAATCCTGTGTCAGTTGGGGGAGAGCTTCTTGGTGATTTTCCCCTATCTCTGGACCTCCATTTAATAATCCAACCGTCTGGATCATAGAATATAAAAAGACATCCTACCATCCAAATTTGGGCCAAATGGGATGGTTAGATCTCAAGATATCGCCATTTTCATTACCGACAAATCTCAGACCTTGATCGTTTTACTCTGCTCCAGGAAGGTGCCAGACAGGTGAATAATCTCAATTTCTGGTTTTCCAATGCACATTCCTTGTTTTCTCTGCCCTCGGATCATGTGTCATGTCTTTGCGCACTAAAAATGACAAGATCCGTTATCATTAAAAGAGAGAGAAACATACCTTTTGCATGGCGGGGAGAACACCATAATGCCTCGCGTCAAAGCTGCCTCATTTTTTTAATAAAAAATGAAAGTGACGTTGATTTGAGTAATGCACGTGGTTGCCAATTTTCTTCTCAAGCCACCCTTGACATATAATAGTTATAATGAAGACAATGATTGGATAATGCGAATGATTGTGTGTGCCAATCATTTGCCTGACAGTGGCGAATATACTTGATGTGGTGAATGACACAAAAAGAATAAAATGTATTATAAAATGCCACATAAATCATAAAATATGTTTGATTAACTCAAAAAAATATTTCTTGGCTATATAATGGTCAGAGAATTATAATAAAACAAGGAAAAAGTCCAGAAAATTAGTAATTTCCTTAACAGACTCTAGCCAAGTATTTATGCCCTAAAATAATTAATCTTTCAATGCACCAAGTTAATGATGTCATGTAAACAATACTCAAAAAATACAAACACATTATAAATTGCAATTTATCACCGTTGGCGGGCGTGGTTGATTGTGATTGGCAGGGGTTGTAGGCGCGGTAACGACGGGGGCTTGCATTGGCACTTGCTGAGGGCGTGGCGCGTTGGTGCTACGCACAGGCGAGGTCTTAATGAGTCAGACGGATACGGCATTTGCGGTGGCGATGGTGGCTGTTCTTCTTGCAGTAATATCGGCTTTGCGGTGGTGAACTGGCGGCTGTGCGGAAGTCGATCGGAAATTGTTGTTCTTGTTTGTATGCTAGGAAAACATGAATATAATTCCCAATAAAGTAAGGAGGAGCTCCAACGGAAAAGAGATCTCAAGTATTCATCCACGAAGTCCAAAAAGGCCACTAGGACATACCATCCCTTATATAGGTAAGGGCGGTTGCCCTAATGGGCCAACTTATGGGAAATGTCAAAAGGTAAGGGATCGTATACCCTAATGGGCCAACTTAGGCAAAATGTCCAAAGGAAGACATTCCCCTAATGGCCAGGGTAGAATAAACAAAACATGGGGGCTCATAAGAATCTATAAAGATGTAATGCAAAAGTAAAATGACTGTGGGGAGCGGGCGCCAAGCCGTATACTTGAAACGTGGGTTCTTCGCATTGGCTCAGGCTTCACGAGCAACTGCTGGCAAGCTTGGGCTTGGTCTTCCCAATGGACCTCCATCAATAGGTTGTCAAGTGATAAAGTATACAGTTAAGGTAATGATTGTATGTCGGCTGTAGTGACAATGGTTGTGGATGATGGGTGCTTGGGTGGAAAGGTGTAGATAGTGATAGGGAAAGAGAACGAGAGAGTTTGAGAGATGGAGGGAGTGAGAGTGAAAGAATGGAAACTTCATATGGATGATGAAAGTATGTGGTTACACTTAATATAAGAATTCAAGCATATTATTAACTAGATAATTGAATATTTATAGTGTTCATATAAACTTCACTTTATACATATTTTTGAAATTTTAACGAACCTACTTGACTTCTTAGTCTACCAGTTTTATTACTAATGATTATTTCAAGTCCCACACGTTAAACAAATTATAAAAATTAAGTTAGTATAATGACCAATGGGTTGGAGCCATCCATGAGAAATTTGAGCCATTAGGTCAAGTTAGAGAAATTTGGTTTTGGTGTTCAGAGCAGTTAAAGGGGTGGGGAACACATCTTTGATCCCTATGTTAGTATATTAAATCATGTGTTATGCATAAATGTTATCTCCCTCTCTGTCTCTTTAACTCATCTACATGTGCTCAGGTTGTGGCTAGCCAGAAGGACAAGTCTCTCTAGGATCTTGATTGTTTAACCTAGTTAATGCAAGTTTTGAAATGTTCATCTTTTTCTACTCCTTTTATTTGAGAGAAAATGGCCTAATCCTAGACAAATATTAAGATCCAGTTTTAGGAAGAGGCATTGGGGCTCTAGACAAAGGCACCATCACTTTAGTAACCTAGATCTTTATTTTACACATCATCCCCAACTATTTCATCCCTTATTCCCTCATATTCCATATTTTTTCTGTCTACGTCTGCCACTTTATATAACACAATTATATATATTTAAACTTACATGTTATCTCTAGTTTATAAAACTAAAATTTCATAAATAATTTATCCATTTACCATTTCAATTTCTCATCCAATTTGTCTATGTTGAAATTCTTTTTAAGAATTTGTCTATCATTTTTGCATGTCATCCCTTTCTGTTACACATACTTAGGGAAATTTTGGCTAAGTTTGGGATCCTTTAGGGTAATCCACAACATACTCGTATCCCTTTGACCTGGTGACCATGTCCCTTGATTAAGTCTGTTGTCGGTGCCACCAAACGTTGCCGCCAAAAGGTATCACCAATTATCACTCAATGAATTTATATTTTAATAATTTAAAATTAAATTCAAAATTCTAAAAATCAAAATATTAATTTCTATTTCGAGTTAATTTTATGTGAAATAAATTAAAAAATCGTAAAAATATATAAGCAAACTTTTCATTTCCAATATTAGGAAAAAAATGTGAAATTAAATTTCATCGACCCAATATAGTGATGCCTTATCTTATATTATATACAGACTATTTTGTGGAATAATCATTAGAAATATTTTTTATTTATTTAAAATTAAAATGGTGACATAAAACCCTTCAATTTGGAATTATTAGGTGGCTTAGTGAGATTACCAGGCCAATATAGCTTATTTTGGATCATGAAGGTGCGATAATAGGTCAATAGAGCTGATTAAATGGGGTGTGGGCATGAAGCATGTTTTGGCAGCTGGCTGGGAAACTAGGATAAGAAGCATGGAATCCATGTGTTTACGCAATCCTCTAAGTGAACCTTGCGTGAAGTTAGGTTGTGAGGGATGTGGTGGATATGCTGATGCTTACTTGCCTAGGTTGACCCATGGGTTTAAGAACATGAAAAATGTGGGACATTCAAGTTTTATGGGATGGTTGAATATTTGAATATATTTTAAAGCCCACTTTGTTCCTCATTTGGCGACTAAGTCTAACTAAATATCTGTACAAAATATCTACATAATGTCAAAGTGTGTATATATACTCATTTCTGTCGTTTAATTATCAAGCAAAATATCACTGTTGGAACCCAGACGCTCTATCTTTTCATATTTTTAAAAAAAACTTATCAATCAAAAAAAATACTTAGTGAGATTTAAAATATTACTGAAATTATTATAGTTTAATAATAATTATATTTTTAAAATTGATGACAATACTCACAAAAATTAAAAATTTATAGCATGAGGTAAATCCATATACTTGTTTTGCCAATTTGAGCTAGTTTTTGCATTTTTTGTCGATAGGATCATGGATGAGTTTGGGAGAATATCAAATTTGGAAAGAAAGACATGCAATTGAAGTCTTTCAATTTACTTAATGCATGAATAGAGGAAAGTATAATAAAAAGGAAAATAACTGATTAATCTACAAATAAAAGTAATTTTGATATTAAGTAATAACCTTTTGATAGTAAGTGAGATAAAACTAAAAAAGTAGTATTTTGGAAAATTAATGGATATGTCCTGGCTTTCAACTTCCTGCTAGTTTCTCTGTGGAAGAGCCCTAGGTCCACATGATGTTGAATTCAAAAAAACTGGTTTTCAAGTCTCTAATGAGTCCTTGAACATGCTTTAGCACATCACAGATAAGTCACATGGTCCTTGCAATTCAGGGTCTTCACTGAACACAAGAAAGAGGAAGATTTTCATGTAATTATATTTATCATGCTGTATGATCAGAATTGGATGGCTTACTTTAGTGATGTTCTTGAAGGATGAGTGTTGTCATCCTTATCAGATTTCAAAACATACCCCTGTCCCATCACGCGTCCTAGTATTTTACAAATTCCCGTCACATTCGCGGCATGCTTCTCCGCCCGTGTTGTCTCTTCACCGTCCCATCCCCGGATGGAGTCACTGTCACTGGTGACAAAAAACACATTGCTATCTTCTCTCTCTATCTCTCTTGGATCTCTCTCTCATTCTCTCTTGTTCCCGTCATGCTTGTCTTTTCTCTCTCTTGTATATCTCTCTCTCTTGTTCTCTCTTGCTGGCTCTTGCTTTCTCTATCTCTTTCTTGAGTGCTACACACTTTGCTATCGGCCATTTTTTTGCAGCTGAAATCTCTTTGGATTTGCGCAGATCCGCCGATTTCAGCCTCAAATCTTTGACTTTCAAGATATTTTGCTTACGTCTTTTATTGCTGCAAAGTGATTGGATTTCTTAATCAAACAATGGGATCTTTCAAGTTCACTCTATCTATTCAATCAATCCGATTCCGATAGTCAAAATTGCACGCCAAGAATTTCTAACTATTCAAAAAAAGCAGAACTCTCTCACTTTCTGTCTCTCTGTCTCTCTGTCTCTATCTCTCTCTCACTATCTCTTTCTCTCGATAGGTCTCTCTCTATCACTATCTCAAACTCTCTCTTATTCGCTCTCTGCCACTACATATATATCAGTCAACACGATCGAGTGAAGAT
This sequence comes from Wolffia australiana, assembly GCF_029677425.1. Taxonomy (NCBI): domain Eukaryota; kingdom Viridiplantae; phylum Streptophyta; class Magnoliopsida; order Alismatales; family Araceae; genus Wolffia; species Wolffia australiana. Next base: position 4,031,869 of record NC_135839.1, on the reverse strand, counting down.
TCAAAAATTGATCCGTGAGGTTTCAGCTGAAAATATTAGTTAAATATTTATTACATTAATGAAACAATGTATGGTCTTGAAGATAACCTGATCTAATGTCCATATCATACAATGCCCATATCATATTATAGTGCTTCATTTTAAAACTAACTTTCCAGTCGTCTTTAAGAAACTGGACAAATAAGATTAACTAATTACTTTTTTGATTCTTTTATCATTTATTTTGGGTGCTGAATAAGTGACCATGGTGGTCAGGTAGATGATGAATGTGATGATGAGGATTGTGGTGCAGAAAATTGAAAATAGATCCATCATAGTGATTCAATAATATATATTGATTTTTGAATACAAAGATAGCCAGATTGTGGTAAACCATTGACTACCAACCTAGTTATCAGTGCTTTCATGCCATAGAGAGGACCACTACGATGGAGAAGGGGGATTGCCCTTGATGGTGGGCAAAAAATGTCATGATTCTTCTGACATCATTCAGTGACAAAATCCCTTCTCTTTGATGGAAAAATATGTGGTGAGTAATCCAATCACACATTTTTTATCCCATTCAGTATTCATTAATGTAATAAATATTTATTACAATGCATGAAGGATGCTTATGATGAAGTTCATGAATACATTATCCAACTTAGTGAGTTATAATGTGATCTTAATTTGATGATCGCTAGTCTTTAAGTATGTGTTCAAAGCATTCCTATTTTAAGGATACTAAAGAAGGACATCAAAATATTCAGATAGAAGATCACTATCTAGTCCCAATCATAAGATGAATATGGAAGATCCTAGAGCCCTTAGTGTGGATACACCAACAATAAATAGAGGGTGCTACTTGACAGAAAGAGTTCACTGAATTGATATGACTGTATCCCGAAATTGTATTATACCTACTACTGGTACACTCATAATCACCCTTTTGAGGTTATGTTATTTCTTTCTCCGAATGTTTTTCCACTGTCGGGGCTAGGGTTGTGATAGGTAGGAGTAACTTACAATTGGATAGGTTTCTATTGGTACGACCTCGGTTGGTGTGTCAAAAGTGAATGCACTAGTGTTAGTGGCCATGCTCGCACCATCGGCCTTCAACCCATCGGTTGGGTCATAGGGAGCCTAGTGGTATTCCTAGGTCCTAATTATCATGACTTATTAGATGTCGGCGTTCGTTGACTCTGGGTTTTATGTTTCTCATCGATTTTATCGTCGTGTTATCATTTGCATTTTGCCTGCATTATTCATCTCTGCTGCATGACATGACTGCCCCCCCCTTTCCGTGGTGTAACATGAACGGTTCAATCCTATCGATTGTCGTATTACATCACTAACTCAGACAAGTGATTAGGGTTTGCTGGTTAAACATGCCTTAAGTCTTTCTAGCATTATTAAGTAAATGGGGAACTATACGAGAACAGTAACCAATAGCAGAAATGTTACATAAGGGAGGAAATACTATTTTCTAGATGTTCTAATGTTTCATGGTACCCCACGGGTGAGAAACTCACCCTATATGAAGAATGCTTTGGGAGCCAAAGTAGAGAATGCTTAAAGGGCCACGTTGAGTTAGGTCAAGTGCCATCACTCCATTAAAAATGCTAAGGGCAAAGTTCCGACAAGCACAGCTAGGGCACACCATCACCTCAGGATGGGTCCCCCAAACATCATTAAGGATTAGCCTAAGCTGTCAAAACGAATTCTCCCATTTCCTCTATGTCATTTCCTAGTTAGAAAAATTCTAGGTTACTTAATAAGGAAAAACTAATATAGCTAGAGAACATAATTCACCCCCTTCCTTGGTTATCCCTAACCCACTTACACTAACAAATGTGAATTAGTTTTATCTAATTGTTCATTTTATTTATCTTATTCCATATTTATCTCTTTATACAAATATATTTAGTTAAATTCTTTAAATTGATCTTCTTTTTTATCTCTAAATCCCAAGGCTGGACCACCATTAAAGTATTCACGTAGACAACACTAGGTGGTTGTAGCTATGTCATGTATATTTGTGCAAGTTTAACTCATAATCAGATAACCATAGACCGTGGCCCTATATTACATAAGTTATAAGGCTACAAAGTCTAGTGGTGGACACACCCACTCAATCATGGAGTAAGTGACCATGCAACTGCCTAGACCCATAACTGTGCACTACTGACATCCACAAAACTCGTGTGTACTTTCTATTAGTTGAAAAATAAATGTATCAATAAATATATAAATACATTGTAATTAAACAATGTATGATGGTCAAATCTGTAGCTGAGAACAATGCTCGAATTGAATGCACGCCAGCATCAACGATTAAGCAAGATCGTTGAGCATTCTTCTCTCTAGGAGCGAAAGTCTCTCTAGGAGCGGATTGCTTGGGGCTTAAAGGAGGTTGGGATAGACCCGTAGTACAAAATTTATGCATTCTATTACCACATATGTAAAGGTTCATCTGTTGCCATAGCCATTACATGGGAATGATGCTCGTAGAAGAATGTAAAGATGGGGTACACCCTGAATTGTTGAGTAGAGGCGCCACAACGCCTTGTGCCCTAGAGGCACCCACCACACTACAAGCACTTCTACTCTAATCCTACCCACCACGCTACAAGCACTGCTACTCTAATCCTACCCGCCGGCTTGGCACACCACTCACTAGTGGGCCATGGCCCTTAGTGCACCTCCTGTTCAGTAATCCCACATTCCTCAAGGTCCACCCACAACACCCTGTGCTTAGAGCCCAGACTTGATGCTCCACACTAACACCTCTTCCAATGTGGTGCTCTTTGACATCACTGTGCTTGGCACCACAAGCCTCAGCACTCATGCACTTCAACACTGCCTGCTAGGACACACCACAGGTGCTGTAAATCCATCTCAGTGCTTCCCGTTGATAGGAATTGTGGGGCACAGCGTGGGCAACAAAACCGACACTCAGCCTCCCATTGGCATGCACGAGCACCAAGTGGGGATTTTCTTTTGAGATCAGGTGGGCATCACTAGTCATGTTGCATATTGTGGTTACACAAAATACTTCATCTTGGTACCCAAGATTTCTGCTTGGGCAAGTCCATGGAAGGCCACCCGCACACTCCACACTTGGGGTCTTAAAAATTTATAAAGATTATTTTCTTTATTAATGAGTCATATTCTATTTATATATATTTACATTTGTTTCTTAATGTCATGTTCCATTATCCCCACAAGCTCAAAATCACATACGGTAACTAATAGAGTGCATCAATAAATATAAAAAATAACTAATTTATCTATACAATATATAGACTATTTTCCTTAGTGATGAGTCATAACCTCTATATATATTCTCATTTGTTACATAATATCCACAACCTCTAAATTACCAGTCCATGTAGACATGAGACATGACCTAACACTATTCAATGAATCCAAGTCAGATTAAATTTTACAATATTATTTTATGAATGTGAAATTGATTAAAATGCTAAATCAACATCCCTAATTTTTATTATACATAGGCAGGCTTTCTGAAACAAAATCAGTATGAGATCAGTCCAACTTTGTTTTATGAATCATTGATTGAAGTAGTAGGACAGAAGAAAATTTATTGACTTTCCTACATGGATTGTGAGTTCACAGTTCACTGCCAAATGAATGATGCTCATTGACAAACAAACAGTCAGAAATAATTGTCCATGTTTATGTTTCCTTTGTTCGCATTCATTTCTGAATCAACCACCATTCTCCATTGATGAGTATTTCCCAGTTTATGGATTGATTGATTTGAAATATCTGCTTAAGCTCTGTTCTTTAAGAAAATGCAATTTTCTTAATTAACATCATCTAGGCTGAAACATATGACATAAATATAATAAATAACTTAAGCATAAGGGTTCCTTATAAAATAAAACTAAAAGAATAAAATGATAGGCACATGAAACATATAGAATAGAATCAAAGCATAACAACTTTCAAAGAACAAATGAAATAAAAAGAAAAGGGATACCCATAAAATAGTGACCACTCGTTAATATTGAACGACCATAAAGTAGAAGATGAAAAGAAATAGCTAGAGTGAGAAAAATAAACACCATAAATTCCAAAAAAATAACCAGATTCCTGGAGAGCTTAGGTGAGAGAATGTGTTATAAGAAAGAAAAAAAGAGAAAAAAAACCAAATTCAGAAAACTGCCAAACATATAGTTTCAAATGTATAGCTATTATCAGAAAATTGAAAGGGAGAAAATATGTGCATCAGGCATTTGATGAATCAGGTCATGGGAGAGTGGAAACGAAACAAAATAAGCAGTTTAGGGAGGTAATGAGAAGAAGTCACAAGTATATTTGAATTGGATTAAAATATAGAGATGAATAAACTCACACCTACAGATTACATAAGTCACACACAGTGTAAATGCAAATAAGTAACATGTGAGAGAGATAGAGAGAGAGAGGAAGAGAGAGAATACAGAGAGAGAGGCCGAGAGAGCGACAGGGAGCTTTAAAAACTGGGCAAGGTCAGAAAGAGAAGAGGCCGTTGTATTAGAGTAAAGAGTGATAGAGCTAGTGTACAAGTTGGATGGAATGGGAAGGAGAGATTTAAATGTTATGTAGACTAATAAGCAGGCAGATCAACAAATGTTGAGTTGAATGAGAGTGAGAGACACTAAAATAATGTATGGAGAGAGAGGAGAGAGAGGAGGCAAGAATGAGAGACAATCCAATGTATCTGGAAGATGTTTTGTTTCACACAGTGCCATCATCATGGTCACAAGAGGAAAATCTACAATACTATCTCAAGGCTTTGACTGAGATTCATCTTTGTCATTCCTCTGATATTTTATAAGACATGCATAAGGAAATTTTCATCTCTGTGACTTTCTCTGACAGGATACTTGCGAAGCCTTTATTATTTGGTCTTCAAATGGCTGAAGGTATTTTGCTTAGGTATCATATTTCTACATATTAATAGATTTACTTTAGAGCTTGAGGATATTTATGTGAATACACTCATTGCACATGATCAATGTTCTTTACTTATGATGACTTTTCTGGCCACTTATATTGCAATTCACAATGTTATGCTTTTCGGGCCAAAAGAATAGTTTTTTGACCATTTTCAAAGCCTTCTCATCAAAGGCATGTACAGGCGAGTCATCATCTAAGGCTGAAGGTCTGGCTATTCGAGGTCAAAACTCTTAAAGGAAAGAAGCTGCACAGGGCTCCCAGAATCAGGTATTCATCTAGAAATTGTGGTCAAACCTGAAACGATTGTAAGAAGAAAAGCCATGTAAAATCAGAGCGGTGTAAATTTGCAAAGCAATGACATGGCATGTTCACAATATGATCAAAGGGAGACCTTGGAGCCATCTCATAGTCTTCTCTAAGTAACAATGAACTGTAAGCTTTTGGATGCCTCTGAAAGTAAGTCAAATTCTCCTACTGAATGGATTCTTGATTCAGCTTGCATATTTCATTTCTGCTCTCAAAGAGATGCATTCATTTCTTACAATTGGTGTTGTTATGAATGGTCATGAAGGCCTTGGAAATTTACACATTTGAATCTTTGATGGCACTGTCAGAATTTTGAGTAACGTGCAACATGTTCTAGAGCTCAAGCGTGACCTTATCTCCCTAAGCACTCTTGATACTCAAAGCGAGACTTTTGTTGGTAAGGGTAGAGTTTTAAAGGTCACTAAAGGTGAATTTTTTTATATCTAAAGGGCATCAATCTTGGGTTAAACCATGGAATTTTTTTTTTTTATGCATGCGGAAATGATAATCGATTCAAATCGATCTTTCAAATCATACATCATATGTAACTTATGGAGAACTTGCTCACTCTGAGATTGTTTTGAAGCTGTTCACATGCCCGACCATCAGAATTATCCACAAGAACAAGTTGCTCTTAGATCTCCACCTCTTTTGCTTCAACTCTCCTTGAGAATCTTCAATATCTTCTCACCATGAACACACTCTCGTGGTTGAGTAGAAAAGAGAGTCAAGTGGAGAGGGGGCGGGGTTTCTATTATGGCAGCCTAGGTGCTTGAAATGAATGCCCCATCCCTATTTATATTTAATAAACCCTATGACGTAAAGTATATTCACCAATGCCCTTGTGATCTTCTAGACCCCTGTATCACAATTATTGGCAAACCTTATTAAGTAACCATATTGACATATCTATTAATTAACTAAGGATTGATTTAACCCAGTCGATAGGTTAATTTTCTAGCCTATGGGGTGCCAAGCTACACCTCGTGCTCCAGAATATACCAAGTATTTTTTGAACTCTCTCATGTAACCTTTACAGTCATCGGTTATCGTATATGTATTATCCATCATCCCCGCGAGACTCTAGAATGACTTATGTAGAGAGAAAGTTGCACAGGAGAGAGAGAGTGTAGAGACAAGTTTTGGGGGCCAAAAAAGGCGTCTATTACTGCAAAAAGTTCCCCTTTTTATACATGAAGAAAACACAGTGAAAGGACTGAAAAAGTCCCTCTGTCTTCAACAACTATAAATTTAAATTTATAGGCGTTGGAGCCCTGACAGTCTGTCAAGGCCCTAACAGATTCCAACGGCCAGAATTCTAGCCGTTGGAAGTCTTATCCTGATCTGAAACAGATCAGGATAAGTGTCCTTAATAAAGGCCCATTTAGGGCCTTATATTAGGACTGATAATATGGGCCCTTAATGGGCCCATAGTAGACCATTAATGGGCCCTTAATGAGCCTATTAATGGGCCCTTAGTGGGCTGGCCAGATTTACCTAACTAGGTTAGTGATTCCATTAATCCCCTAGAGTTAGCTATTACAATTACAAAGGCCTTGGGCCCAATAGTTTGCTTAACAAGCTTAACAACTTAGGATATGGTTGATTGTAAAACCTTATCAATCATTCAATTAGTACTGATGTGTAATGGGGATAATTGGAGGATGCCTTCTCCAATATCCTCATTACCCTGACCAAGGATTCGACTACCTTGTGTAGGGATTTATTGAATTATCTTCCTTGAGTCAATCTCCTCTTATACTGAGGGCGGATGATTCCGTCTTGATCACTCAATTATCTCCATGATATTTTTACTCCATTCAAGCAATGATTTTTTTTTGTATCTGATGATTAGAGGCTCATAAGTCATAGTCAAAATGTAAGCGTCCATCCATGATATGTCTTTGGTGTCTCGAGTCAATGGATCACTTATACAACTATAAGATGAATTAACCTAATTGACGTTTAGGTATAATATAATTCAGGGATTGTTCGGATCAATTCAGTGAACTCTTTTTCTAAAAAGTACCTACTATCTGTCCTAACTGCCACCATACTAACAGCCACATGATCAGCTCTAATTATCATTTAAGTAGAATCAATTAGTGTTATCTATTCAGATAATTTGGTGTCCATCTCGTCTATCCATCTAATAGGAATATTTAGAATACATGTTTAAAGAGTAGCAATCATTGTGCTATGATCTCATCATAATTTGCTAGGTCATAGCGCATATTCATGGACTTCATTATAAACATCACACTGTAATAATAACGAAGTTAATTTTTTATTCAATGAACTCAAATATAACATGGTGGTGTCATTTGGCTTGACATCCTCATAATATTTATCAATCACAAGTATACCAATCTCTATGTATTAAAAGGAAGCACTATTGCGAGTGACACTATTGTTGTAGCGATATCATTATCCACCTAAGAACTCTTCGTATTTTTTCATACGTGACTTTGTGACATGAGCGAGCAGGGATTGGCCGAGTTGAGTGTGGATTATTTTGTGGGCGGTGCACCAACACATCAAAATTATGTTACCACTTCACGTTTGGGAGGCAAAGGAGGGTCAAGTTTGCTAGTGGCATCCCAAAGACCAGGATAATCGTAGACTATGTACATTAGGATCTTTGGGGTCGTTCTAGTGCTCTCTCTCATGGTTGAGTGCACTATACGCTGACTTTTATTGATGATTTTTCAAGGGAAGTCTGGGTCTATTTCTGGGAGAAAAAATCAGAGATGTTTTGATGCTTGAGGAACGGAACATGATGATGGAGAAACATACTAGGGGTTTCAATGCTTGAGGAACGGAACATGATGATGGGCTGGAACTTTGTTATAATGAATTTGTTAATATTTGCAAGGGTGAAGGTATTCTCTGACCTTTGATTTTCCTCCATACACCATAGCAAAATTGGTGTTCCAGAGTACATGAATCAAAAATTAATTGAGAAGACATGCTGCTTATTTTTAAATGCTTCATGACTAAAATCAATTTGGGCTGAGGCTACACAAATGACTTCCTACTTAGCTAGTCTATCTCCCTCCACTGATATGGAAAAGAAGACACCACATGAGATATGGTCTAGCTCACTTGCATATTATTCAACACTACACATTTATTGTCGATCTGCTAATGAACACACTGCTAATGGTATGCTCCAGCAGTGCTCTACCAAACATATGTCTTGGCTTTAAGCAAGGTGTAAAGAGCTATAAATTATTATGTCTAGAGCAAAATTAGGTTATTCGTGAGGAGGTATGATATTAGATTAATCTCATATGTTTCGAGTACATTTATGTGGCAGAAGTCAAAGAACATACCGTATGAGATAAATAGGAAAAAACAAGCTAGTCAACTGTAGAGAAGGTTGTACAGTGTGGTGCAAAAATTTTCACCATCTGTGCAAATTTTTGCTCGCACGAAGGACATTGTGCGATGCGCGGTGCAAATTCATGCAGAAATTTTCACCGCACATCGCACAGATTCGCACAAAATCAGAATTATTCTATTCTACCCGCCACGAGTGCTATCCTACCTCCTCCGTGAGATCAGTAACATGCTTACAGGCATCGACTTCTCTTGGGAGGTGCTCACCCGCACACCGTTTTCTGATGACCAGTGCTAGAACATCGCCACCGCCGCCTCCTGTCACCACTAGTTGGAAAAATCCTCACCGAGGTTGACCTCGACACCATCGCCAACGTGTGAGAAGCGCGTTCGCCTGCTTGTTGCTGGCTAAACTCATGTGGGTTGTGAATTGTGATTACAAACACATCTTCAGTTGATTTTGAACAGGTATTTAGATTTGGAGATGGCGGAGTTCACGCTCAAGGAGATGCTCATGGCAGTGTTGAGCCAAGTGACGAGAAGGAGCAAGGCCAGGGGAATGGAGATCTTTAGTGACCTCACCGGAGGCATGCTCACCAAGCTTCTCTACGATGATCATCTTCGCCTACAACAGATTGCGGAAGACTTTATCCAAGTTTTCGTCGAGTTCTCGCAGACCGGCGGTCAGCTCGAGGTCTCCACCAGCCTGACCAAGGACAATCTGGGGACTTGGTCGAAGGAGATCTGAAGAAAACGACAGAGAGCGAGGGGAAGAGGGAAGGGAAAGCAGAAGAAAAGGACATAGAGAGAGAGAGGAAGAGGGGAGGGAAAGCAAAGAGAGTGACCGAGAGTGAGAGAGAGGATGAGGGGTAGAAAACACACTACAGAATATTCACACATTCGCACTACACACAGGTCTGTGTGGTCTGCCGTGCGGTGTGCAAATATTCTGTGCAATGTGGGCGCAAAAATCGCACCACACTGCACAACCTCATGAAATAAATTTGATTGCACTTTCAGACCTTCTCTAGTTAGCAAATTTTTACAACTAAGGCAGAGATTCATCCATATGCAACATCATTTTCTTCATCAATTAATGTAGGTGTTCAGCCAAAAGTAGGACATAGTTCTATAGCTCGTGACCTGGGAAATAGATAATGCTACCTGCACAGTATGCACAAGCTGATTTGGTTGATTATTTATGTAACATAACGCGATGGGATTGTTGGCTTGTGTTACACCATAGGGGGACGGGCGTTACGATGTGCGATGATATTATGATGCAGTCGTTTAGAAAATCAGCGAAAGAGTTTTCTGAGGTTGCCGACTAGGTCAATAGGACTGATAGATGGACACGAGGGATCTAGGGCTGGGCAGGCTCCCAATGACCTGACGGATCTGCTTGAAGACCAACATAGTGGAGGGGCAATCAGTGCTCGTACATGTCCACAACCATCGTTGGTAAAGAGCCTACTATGACATCCAAGAATGAAGATTCCTAACCTCAAAGGGAAAGGGGCTCGACCTAAGATATAACTCTCTGGCAAAGGGGCGATGAGGATGCCATTGAAACATGTAAATAAGTGGAAAGTAAAAGGGGTAGAGAGTTGGTGTGACCTGCAGGCAACATGCCTGGACGTAAGGTGGGGCACACAGAGATCTCAAAGTGAGCTAGGTGTAGTATCATTGACGTTGGACCCGATCGGCCGACGGGGTGGAAGTCTCTGGGTAGCACATCACACGTGGGTCTAGGAGTGGGCAGGTGTTTGCTGTGGTGAGAACTTAGGCCAACACGTGGCTGAGACCAAGAGCGGCAGTCCAGTAATGATTGACGAGGGTGTTGGTCAAGTGAGAAGGGGGTGGGGACGTCCATAAAGTCTAATGGTCGCACGGTACGCTGGAATCAGCAGTCAACATGACTGGCCAAGCAAAAGAAGCCCGATGGGGAGTCAGTTGGATGACCGTGTGGGTCTCGGCGAGCGCAGATGCTCGGGCTGGTTCGGGGGGCACTAGAATAAGCCTCGGTGCCCGGCTGAATTGGTCGGTGTGGACTGGGTCAAATGCAGGAGGTCGCTGAAGACGAACGACCATCGTGTCGAATCCGCAGGCGACAAGCCATCACCAAATCATGGTCGCGATGGGCGGAAATGACAACATCCCTGGAGATCATCGTTCACCACGGTAGTCACCAACATGCGTGATGACCAGTGGAGGTCAATGGTCAGAGCTTCCACACTCGTAGGCGCCATGATGGCATCGCGGATCATCTCTGAGCCAACGACAAGGGCAGGGCCCAGTCACGATGGGTGAAACCAAGGAGGGCTGGTTAGGCAGTGGTTGGGAGCTGCAGGAGACCAACAATGACAGGCTGGTATGATAGCAAAGGATGAAAGTATCCTAGATGGTAAGGCACAGCGCGAGAATGCTGGGTGTTAGGCTCTTGAACAGAGGGGTAAGATGTGGTGGCCGCGCTAAGCTGGAAGGATGGCGGCGGCCGCCAAAGGCATCGGCGCCGGCCACACGGTGCCAGGGCGCTTGACCCTAGGGGTTCTGCTACTGGACACATACATATAGGTTCTCGACGGCAGCGATGACGACCATTCTTCCGGTGGCGCCAACATCTTTACGGTGGTGAATTGGCGGCGGCGGCAGTTGATTAGCAATCAACATCCTCTGGTTTCCTCTTGCTGCTATGAGATAATTCCTTTAGAGAGAGGGTCAAACTTCACATGAAAAAACTCCAAATTTCATTCAACAAAGTCCAAAGATGGTTTAGGGCACACCATCCCTCATATAGTTAAGGGTGGTTGCCCTAATGGGCCACTTGGGAAATATCCAAAGATAGACATTCCCCTAGTGGCCCAAGTACAACAAACAAAACATAGAAAATAAAATGTCGAAGCCCAAAAACACAAAGGCACAGTAGAAAATCCATAAGACGTAAAGCGAAAGTAAGTGACTATTGGGACTGGCTGTCACAGTGTGTACTTGAAGCTCAGGTCCTTCGCATGAGCTGGGGCTTCACGACACGGCTTCTGGCGAGCTTGAGCTGGAACGTCCCGATGGTCCTCCATCAATTATGCTTTAGCAGTAGCAGAAGATGTTGAAGATGAAGATATTGGGCCAATAACTTTTATGGTGATGTAACTTAATGTGAATTAAACAAGTTGGTTGCATGTATGGAAGAAGAAATGGAGTCCATAAAGGAAAATTGATGGAGCATGCCAGACCGCTGCACCAGAGACATTTTCAGACCCAACGTCATCATCTTCATCGACAACCCACCAGTTTGCATTCAGCCCAACCGACACGCCAAGGTGAAGGTGAAACACCCGTGTTCGAATACCTCGGGTAAAGCACGTCCGCGTATCTGACCTCTTTGATTTTCGTTGGCAAGTGCTTCTTATGTTTGGTCTTTTATCACATTCATGCCCATATCATCGCCAGTTGTGTCATTTCGTGTTTTCATGTTCGTGTTATCGAACATATTTTAATTTTGTATTAAGGTGGTTCCTATGTATAAGATCCCCCCACCCTTAGTATGGGTATGTGATCCCTTACTAAGGGCTCCTCTACCCTTAGTAAGCGCCATCATGCTCCTATAAAGGGGGCACAATGGTGCCCTAGAATGGGAGACCAGACTATCAAATTTTGAAGTTCCTCATTTAGAGTTTGGTCTCGCCCAAAGAGAGAAGGCGAAGAGGAAGAAGATAAGGGGGAAGAGAGGAAAGAAAGAGAGAAGGTAAGAGGAGGGAAACCGGGATGGCGCCACTGCCCTTTGCTAGCGTTGCCTCTGGATACCTGTTGCACCAGCTGTTGAGCAAATTGACCATGCACTCACCATTACACCGCGGACTTTCTGCGCCATCGGTGCAACTCGAGCGGCACCATATCATTCTCTTGGAATCCATTGGGTCTTCGCACGTCAAACGTGGGAGCTGTTCGCGTTTTGCCAATTCGCGATACTCCTCTGGGTCAACACCACCCATGAAAATGGGTCCTCACCCCATGGGAGCCCTTCGTGCTATCGACTCCAGCTCAACACCAGTCAGCTAGTCGCCCTTGGCCCCGGCATGCCTGCCCTCGGTGCACTCTACACGAATCTGCATCGGTGCAATTGGTACAGGCCCCCACCTCATTGCTAGCCTTGACATTTCAACATCATCCGCATGCAATTGACCATAGCCCAATGTAATGGACGAGAGGTCTATATTGCAATGCACCCCGTCGTTGGTGCACCGTACGTGCCTGGTCACTATTGTGTCTGCAATGCCCATCGGGCTCCTCCGACTGTTGTGCGTGGTTTCTCACTCTTCTTAACTCGGCTAACTATCACATGGCCACAAATGCACCCACCGACTGCGGTTGGTGATTGAAAGTCGCGATCTCATCTGGATGCTTACTTCGACATCGTTTGTATACTCTAGTCGCACTAAGGGACATTGCCTGCTGCATCTCCATTGGTAGCCATCCGGCTCACCCTGCGTAGCTGCCGCTGTTCGCCCCGCATCCCTGACCCTCACTCCACTAGTTTGATACTCTTAGGGATTTATCTATCGTATGACGCCATTGACAACGTCCGACATCAAAAATCATAGTGAGTCTTGGTGGCACCACCAATGCATAAAAGGCCAATACGCTGCAAATGGGTGTTCGATCGCAAAGAAGGTATTCCTGTAACTGAATATTACATGTTTAAAGCACATCTCATAGCAAAGGGCTTTAGTGAAATCAATGCGGTCAATTATACTGACGTATGTTCTCTAGTGGTCAACCATAGTTTTATATTAGCTATTCTTGGTCTGGTTGCCCATCAAGATTATGAACTTGAACATATATATCTGAAGATAATTTTTCTTCACTCAGATCTATGAGAGGATATATATGCAGCACAACCAGAAGATCTTGTTTGTCGAGTAAGGTGGTCATATATGGGTTGAAGCAAGCTCCTTGATAGTGGTATAAATGATCCACCTCATGTATTACCATGTTGAGATTTGTTAGTTTAGGTGGCTAAGGAATACTCCAAGAGGGGGGGGGGGGGAATTAGGTTCTCTATCAATATAGTTTTTTTAATTTTTTTAATTAACCTAGGATTTTTGTACGTAGGAAATGAGGTAGAGGAAATGGCACAGTTATTTTTTTAGATAGCTTAGGCTAATGATTAATGCTATTCTTGGGTGTCTGTCTTGAGGTGATGATGTACCCTATATGTGTTTGTGTGAATTCCCCCCAAGAAATTACTTAAAATAGGGGCGAACAAGTATTCAAAAAAAGGAAAAAAGCCGATGAAGCTCTGTCATCCACAACCCAAGAGTCTTCCACTGAATGATGACACTCGAAGCCTTAACCTGACTGGCCACAAAGATCTAGCAAGAATAATATATTTCTCAATAATTTATTTTCCTCTACAACACTTAGTATAACAACTCATTAATTAGTATTCAAGACAAGGCGTAATTTCATGTATTTCAGTAGAAAAATATTTAGATCAGGGATTTATCATTTCAGAGATAAAAATCATAAAAGTAATTATGAATTCCCTACAGTAATACCTCCCTGTTTGTGGTCTATTTTTCTCAACTCATCTTCTCCTCCACGTTTCTCTTTTCATGAAATTCCTTGATTTGTTTATGACCTTTGATGCTTAAAACTCAAACATATTTTTCATTAAAGCAAAAATGAGACAATTCCACCTGAAATGTTTTGTAACACAATTTTTCACAACTTTTACCTCACACAAAATGTTCAAAATCAAATTAAATAAATCTCCAAAGGTCAATATTTCCACATTTTTAATTGACCGCCCGATTCCTCTACGTTTAAGTTCAAACGCTAGTAAATCTTTCAAAACTCAATCAAATGATGCAATTCTAAGTTCTATGGATTTTATGGATGTTATAAACTATTCTTAAGTTTAACAAAAGCTCAAAATTATTATAAAATTATGTAAAAATGTCAAACTTATCACAAGGTCGAGAATGTGGCCAGCCTTCTTTCCTTTGAATCTTGAATAACACTATTATAAATTCTATTGACTTGGATTAATGGTAGCAACAAATATGCTATGAAAAGAATGCTAAAAAACTGCTTCAAGGATTGAAATATCTTTCTAGCTTTTGGACTGTGATTTTCAAAAGGCAAGGAGAACGGGGAGTTTCCGATAAGGGCTCGAAATTGCATTTATAAACATAGAAATATGAAAGGGCATAATGACAATTTTCAACAGTCCGGTAGTCATATGTATTGATTATGATTAGAAGATATCAAAAAATAATCATTTGAATTTCAAATATTTATATTAACTGTTTTTGCGTAACTTCAAAATACCTATCAAGGATTACGAGTGAAAACTAACCATTATGCCTATAATTTTAGCACTAAAATAATCTAAACTTTCAGGTATAATTACTCCATATTTTAATCAATATACTACCATTGGGTAGTAGTATCTTCATGTAATTACTTTTTATTACATCATCAATGATTCAACCTTAAATACCTGTAGGTATTAGTTAAGAATTTGAAGAAGTTATTAAGTCAATCAAATAAAGGCCAATTCAAAAAATATTTAAATAGTGATAGAGAATATTTTTATCTTCATGTCATAAAGTCCTAAATAAATGATTTGACATGTTCACCATATGCTCAAACTAAGTTACCTCTTTATATAGCTAAGCATGCCATTTTATCTTCACTTACAATGAGTCAACTAGTTTAATGAGAACCTAGTGCTTTGATTAAATACCTACCGCGGCATGCATTACTTTGAACATTCAACAAAACACATATTAAAGCATTTTACTAAAATGCCCTTAAAGCATAATCGTCAAGATTCAGTAGAAGCAAGTATGTCTTTTGTGTTTAGTTTAAGACTGTGTCAGGCTCATTCATCTATCTATTGCTTTATGTTGAAGATATTTTAATTGCAGATGTGGATCCATATGATATTCAAAAGGTCAACCATTAATTCAATTTGGAGTTTGCGATGAAAGATCTTGGTGCAGTTTAATAATTTTTGGCATTGTAGTTGAAAGAGATAGGGGGCAAGCAATATATCTCTCACTCAAAAGGGATATATTGAAAAGATCTTACGCGTATTAAACATACATGAACAATACAAGTCCAGTAAGCATACCTTAGCTCCAAAATTTTAACATTCCTTTGATTCTTATCAATTATTGTAAACATATACTAATATAATAACACACACATGTATAAAGTTACATATTCTTCTGTCGTTGGCTCATTAATGTATGCTATGATTTGCTCACAGCCATATATTTCAAATTCAGCTAGTGTGGTGAGATGATATATGCAAATCCTGGAAAAAGAACACTGGAAGCCCATTCATAGGATTTTCAGGTATCTTTGTGGAACTTTGATATCTCTCTCCAGTTTGGAAAGTCTGGTGTAGAAATCATAAATTATCTTCGTGGGACTTCTAAGATCTGGATAACCGGAGATCACTGACATAATTTATTTTCACTATTGGTGGGTGTACCATGTCTTGGAAGGCCACTGTACAACCAACACCAGTTTTATCCACAATGGAGACTGAATATATGGTGATGAATTAAGCGGTCAAAGAGTCTACTTGGGAGAAGAATTTTTTGGTGATTGTGTTCAAGAAAACTTCTCCTTCACGTATTCTGTAATAGCCAGATTTCTATCTAAGCACCAGATGCTCCTTTAACGTACAAATAACGTTGATATGCGCTATCATTTTGAACATAACGTGGTTGCATACGGGGTTAACCCTATCAAGTGAACTTCGACACTGGAAAATCCTGCAGACATGATAACAAAGACACTCTCAAGAATTCAATTTGAGTGGTCTCTCCGTCTGAATTGTCTTTATCCCTTAGTTTGGTTTATACGCAGGTTTTAATTTTCTTTTTGAGTGCTGAATTATCAAGGTAGAGGTTTGTTAAGAGTTTGACTATTTAGCCCAGCCCATCCGTTGCAATACTTTTTAGGGTTCCCTTTTGACAACACAATTTGGAGCGAGAACATACTGAAGATGTACAGGCCAGAGGTAGCGTTGGCCGCGGAGTAGCGTTTCTCCTTGAAATAACTGGGACGACGAGAACTTCTCACCCACTTCTGCCATTTTGTGTGAGACTTTAACAATACTTCTAGCGTCTAACTTTCCGCTTCTGTCATTTTCCTCTTAGACGAGAAGTTTACTTGCTATGTGACAGAGATATTGGTTATTCCAATAAATTATTTCTGTCTTGATCGGGATCTGTTGAGAATTATAGATTGCACAAAGAAGATCAAGGAGGAAGAGAGGGGATGAGACCAGAGAAGGCTTATGATCGTTGTTATTCCACATCTATAGATCCTTACATGGGTTGGTATATATAGTTTTGTAGTGATACTAGACTTGTTGACTTTCCCAAATGTAATATTTCCCGTTTACTAAGTATACCAGGCCTATCTATATGTTGCCTAATTGCCTATGTTTCCTACACATGTTGAATCCTAGCTTCTTAGTTTCGTTTATTTAATCCCAACTGCTGCACCTCTTTAGCAAGTATAGAATACGTTTCCGATTATTACCACTCTAATCTTCTGTTAAGTTCTACTGGTCGGAGCTGGGCTGACATGGCGAGTAAAACTCTTCCGCTGTTAATGCATGTGTTCGAGACAAATTAGATGTTCATCTTCTACTACCATATATCCATACAGGGGGAGAGAGAGAGAGAGAGAGAGAGAGAGAGAGAGAGAGAGAGAGAGAGAGAGAGAGAGAGAGAGAGAGAGAGAGAGAGAGAGAGAGAGAGAGAGAGAGAGAGAGAGAGAGAGAGAGAGAGAGAGAGAGAGAGACAGAGAGAGAGAGAGAGACAGAGAGACAGAGACAGAGACAGAGAGAGACAGAGAGAGACAGAGAGACAGAGACAGAGTCTGAGAGACAACGCCAACACGAGTGAGTGATGGAGCTAATGGAATGAGAACCACGGACACACGGCGGAATCAAATGATAGTCCGTCCGTAGCAGATAGCCCTCAGGTAGAGATGGTTGGCCCAATTATCCTTGATACGAGACGTGGGGAAGCCATTCGTTCGAAGGGTCCCCTGCGTGGCATCCGCCGGCTTCTTATTCTTTTGCATGCTCAAGATGAGCGCTGTTTGGACACTTGTCGCCGCCATGGACGTAATTATGTAACTCTTGTTCCATCTCATGTGGATCCCCTCGCTCGGGTACATAAAGTCTAATTCCATCACCTTCACCATCCAACATCCACCATCCATCCACAATCCACATCAATAAAAAACGCTTCACAGTACTGGACATCATGATGATAATGTTGATCTTGACCATGACCACGATTATCATCACCATATTCATCATCATCATTATAAAGGGTTGGGTTTGGGGCGTGGGTGTTACCTGATCGGTGAAGCCGGCGTTGCGGGACATGACGACGGCCCAACAGGTGCCGGAAGTAGCCATGGAGGTGACGTGGAGGCCGGCCCGCCAGTTCTTGATTATCCATTCGTACGGGAAGGAGTCGGCGACCTTGTACGACTGCTGCGCGTAAGGGGTGCCCTTTGACATCACCACGAGCGAACTCCCGTTGGTGGCTCCCGCGACAGAGGTGATGAACAAGTTCTTCGCCCATTGCGCCATGATCCATTCCTGCAATCCCCTCGCACAAGAGAATTTTAGACGTAGAAAGCGCATTGATCCGACAGAAAATATATATATATATATATATATAGAGAGAGAGAGAGAGAGAGAGAGAGAGAGATATATATATATATAGAGAGAGAGAGAGAGAGATATATATATATATATATATAGAGAGAGAGAGAGAGAGAGAGAGAGAGAGAGAGAGAGAGAGAGAGAGAGAGAGAGAGAGAGAGAGAGAGAGAGAGAGAGAGAGAGAGAGAGAGAGAGAGAGAGAGAGAGAGAGAGAGAGAGAGGGAGAGAGAGAGAGAGAGAGAGAGAGAGAGAGAGAGAGAGAGAGATAGAGACAAAGAGAGAGAGAGAGAGAAAGAGAGAGAGAGAGAGACAAAGAGAGAGAGAGACACAGAGAGACACAGAGAGAGAGAGAGAGACACAGAGAGAGAGGGAGAGAGAGAGAGAGGGAAAGAGAGAGAGAGAGAGAAAGAGTGAGAGGGAGAGGGGGAGAGAGAGAGAGCGAGAGAGAGCGGGAGAGAGAAAGAGGTATAAATACTGGGTCAGAAGTAAAACGAGGAAAGAGATGTTGCAGAACTTGGCTTGAATGGGAAGGATAGAGCCAAATAAAATCGAGTTGAATGAGAGGGAGATGTTTGAAGGTTCGCAAGACTGATATAGTAATTGATAAAATATGAGTGGAGTGAGAGAGCGAGCCATTAAAGAGTTGAATCAGGTGAGAAGTAGCGAGATTTCAAACGCTCATTGGGTGACAAGGAAACTTATAGAGTTTCTATAATAACGTGCGGAGGATATTGAGAATGAAAGAGGCGGATGTAACGAGAAGTAGATGGAGAAAAAAAATTGTACGAGGAGGACTATATTGAGATTAAAGAAACTTGGCTAGAGTGAGAAATAAAACATTCAGTAGAGAGACAGAGAGAGATATATAGAGAGAGGGGGAGAGGAATGAGGGAGGTAACCTTGTGAAGGAAGTAGGGGGAGAGCTCGTAGACTTGAGAAGTGAAGCCCGCGCCGGCGTCCATGACCAAAGCCCAAAGATTGTCGCATGAAGAGACGCAGCTGATGAACAGGCCATCTCTGAGACCTCTGGACACCTGATGCGGTAGTTGGTCTCCGTCCACACTGTAGTGGTACCTGTTTGCGCGTGACCAAATAGAAAAAATACAATTTTATCGATTAATCAACCGGAGGAATCGCCTCAAAACCGAGAACGAGACAAACTAAAGATTTTGTAAAACCTCTATTTCTCTCTCTCACTCTCGCTCTCAGTTTTCTCTATTCGAACTATAAGGGGGGGGGGACCTTTCAAAGGAGCAATTGAGATTGTCTTTAAGAAAAAAATAAACTAAATACGGTTTTTAGGAAGAAGATAGATGGGAAACGTTTCCAAACCTCTGCTTCATAGGCTTTCTCTTGTCGTAAACCGATATCCACTGAGTAGAAGGAACGCCGACTCGCACTCTCTTAGGAGGTTGACCGTCGTCCTCTATCGTGAGTCTGCCACGCTTGCGACTGACTTGAGATACCATCTTCTGAGCCCCGTCGGTGAGGACCGGGCGAAGAGCTGGGTTCGTCCCCACAAGCCCGTCAAAGAGAGAAATCAATTTAGCGTAGTCGGGCTCCTCGTCAAACTTCAAGTTAACGACGGCTTCGAGAAACTCTTTAAACGGCGACGGACACGTCAAGCAAAGCATTTCCGGCGAGGTCTCCATCTTCTTCTGACAGACGAGAAAGGATTTATCATTCTTTTCGCCGTCGATTGAGCTCCACGGTAGGCTCCCGGTGTGAAGGAAAATGAGCGTGTAGGCAAGAGATTCCAAGTCATCTCTTCTGCTGGAGGTTCTCCCGAGGTGGGCATGAACGCTGGCGTACCGCGAAGTCCCCCTACAAGAAAATAAATATAGGGAAAAAACATGAAAACCGCTGGCCTACCCCAGACTTCTTGTTTTATCTGTATATGTGTAAATAAAAAATTCAGAAATAACTAACCTGAAAAAATCCGGGCGTTGATCGTATTCTACATGCTGCCCGCTGGAGCTGTCTCTCCATCGCGTCGCTTCACAGAGAGAGGACGATTCACGGTTAGTTTTTCATTTTTTGTTAATATAAACTCCACAACTGTTACTAAATAATTAAGACAAACAGTTGGAAACAATAGTAAATGATATGTTTTGGTAGACGAGACCTACTTACCCAAGCCAAGATCGATTAGAAACAACTTATTGGCCTGCGGTGTGCAAGGCCGGCCGAACAGAAAGTTATCCGGCTTGACGTCGCCGTGCACAAACCCTTTCGAATGCATCTCGGCGAAGATCGCGATGGACTCCGCGGCAATGCAAGCGACCATCTGCGAGGACATCCGCCGGCCTGAAGAAACCCACGCCTCCCACAGACAGGGCCCCAGCAAGTCCATCGCCGTGACGTAGTAATCTCGGCATGTTCCGCTGTAGTACACTCTGGGCAGGCCGTAGCTCTCTCCGAGAGCGCGGTACGCTTGCCATTCGCTCGGAGCGCCCAGGTTACGCCTTCGACTGCGTTTGCGCTCAAACTTCAAAGCGACCTGGCCGAACCCTCCCCCGGCCAATTTCCTCACAATCTTGTACAGGGGGGATCCTCCCACTTGAACTTGGTCCGGCACCGAGCCGCTGAATTTCTCTTCCCCCTCTCCCGCGGGCTTGTTTTCGCTCAGATCGCCGCCGCCATCTCCCACGGCCATGGCCTTTTTGCTTCTTTCTTTGTTCTTTTTTTTTTGTTTTCCTTTGTTCTTTGCTTTTTCGTTTTCTTTGCTTCTTTCTTTTGTCTTTCGTGTTCCTTCTTCCTTTCTTTTCTCTATAAATCTTCGAATGGGATCAAGAAACGGTATTTGTTTTCTCTTTGCCGTTCCTTATTGGATGAAGAAATTGCAGACGAAGGCGATCTCGCCTGCCGCGAGATAGCTCTTCTCTTCGTTTTCTTGGCTGGTGGCGATCTTCTTCCTCGTCTAAGGTTCTGACGACATAGGATGCGGCGGCAGCTCTGGAGCGCGTCTTCTTCCACGCACTGTTCTTGGCTTCCGCAGTTCTTGCACTCTTTCGCTCATGCAACCTTTGATGGAATTGTTCCGTAGGTGGAGCCTTGTCCCTCCTAAATAGGGGCCAGTGACCGTTTGTGATCGTTAGAGGTATATCATGTATTTATAAATAGCGCTGGAACAAACGGAATCTTTTATGTGCCAGCTTAGTACTTTCTACAATATGTGTTAAGCCATGATATAGTTGGGTCAGGAATATTACCTTTCATATATGTATTACGTGAATTAGCAAAATATGTGATGTCGTCATTCATGTTATACATATTCTCTAGACTATTATAGCCCCAATATCCTAAGAATCAAGTAAAATACATTCTCGCAAAATTTTATGTGATCCGAAGGGCCCCAAGGGTTTTCCTCTTCTTCAACATCTTATATGTAATAGTTTCATTAATCCAACTGTGTTTTAATTTTTTAAGGAGGGCAAATATCATCTTCTAACATGTAAAAACGCAATACCCCTCAGGGCCAGAACAAGTGGAATGATGTTTTTATCTTACTTGAAAAACTCGTGGAAATTGTTGCGATTTTGATGTTTGCGTTTGGGATTCCTCGTAATTCTAGCATTTGAAATGAAGAATGTTTAGGTATTAGCATGTTGAGGGAAGGGAAACACACTAGTTCTACTGTGCTGGACCGGATAATAGAATGGTGGCTCCATCCCTGACGAGGCCCAATGATAATGGGCAAGTATACGAAACACATACATCTTCTGCGTCCTCACTTTATGGGTACACCTGATTTCAGTTGCATGTGTTAACATTTACTTTGTAAATCGTAACATTATTAAAATTTAATATCTCATTCTGATTTTATTTCCTTTTGATTTAAATTTTATACTCATTAACGAATGAGTATTAGATTGGATCTTGAATTTTTGTTACTCTTATAGGATTTTTATAAATAATAAAAGACGGATTTCCTCTCTAATTATTATACAGAAATGTGAATTTATGGCTCTAGAAATTCTATTTTTGTTAAATAATTTCCGATGTATTAATAAATAGTTTCATGATTTAAATAATATATTAATCTAGGGTCTTATCAAGATAAATCCAAGGGTGACTAAAAAGTGGATAATATTATAGCTCTTTCTTAGGTTTTCCCTCTCTTTCTTGATTGACATACTCTCACACAAATAAGTGTATGAAATCATTTCAAAAATTCCTAATATATTGATGCACGAAAGTTATAAAAACAAATTCTCGGAATAATTGATCAATCATAATTTAGTTTGTCATGTAAATTGGTTTTCGAGATTAACTCAAAACATGTGATTATATAGAGATAAACAAGAAGTCTCCAAAATGAATGGTTATGAGGCATGACTAGGGATACATAGATATGAAACATATGATGAGATGAGTACTCGATAAATACTTGAATATATATGAATGTTTGTATTTTAGTGATAATATACATAAAAGATAAACGGCATAACTATAAAGGGAATAAATAGGATATGTAGGTATCCTGTATGTAGTAATTAAGACTTTTGTATTTGGAATTTATGGCATGATGGATGATGATAGATGTTGAATTGATATGTATGTATGGCTATATATAAGATTATGAATAGATGCATGCTGACATGATGAAAGACAATGCAAATGCAATGAACCCTTGTATTGACTCACCCACTTCTTTAACTCAATGGCCAAATGTAGATCTTTATATTCTGCTAGGCTCCTTATATTCTGCTAGGATCTAGATCTTTTGTGACCTAGTAATACTCTTTTCAGCTCAACACTCCCCTTGGATCATCGATACTACATTTGAAGGTTGGATTATGCCTTGTTATCATTATGGGGTTCAATTGGATGTGTATCATCAGATACTCTGATTTTGTAATGACATTGTCAGACATTTTCTGCCTATCTGACCTAGTAATAGATGATCCAAAATAAGAATCTAAGATTGACTCATTCTCCCAAATATTCTTTGATCACCCATTTCTCTTGCTGGCATGTGTAGTGTCACGACATAGCAAATAAATTCAAAAATAGCAATCATTGTGTGATGCTCTTTTGGGACTTTCATCATTTAATCCACAAATTATGTCTTGACAACCTTTTTCCTCTTTTTTTGTCAGTTGAGAACATTTTAAACTAAATATTGTGGTATGCTGATGGTTTGTCTGATGGGCCCACCTCATTTCTTCCAAATAAACCGTATTCTGTTTTTCAATCTCATATTCTCATCAATCCCCTGAATATGAGACACTAATGTACTTGGTTCAATTATCTTGCCAAAATAGGGCGCTGGCCAGCTAAAATTCATGCATCCAGATAACACTAAGGAGGATCATTATTCATTAACTTTCATTGATTTGTATTCATCATTCTATAAATTTAAACAAAAAATAATCAAAATAGTTGTATATTAATAATTAAAAAGGTGACATGTTCTTTAGCTGCTAGCTGCCACTACAGCTTGTGGCCAGCAGATAGAGAGAACCCACAACTGTGATATGGGTGTGGTTCTTAAGCAAATACCCATGTTACCTGTTAAGAAATCACACACAACAAGCACTGGTGGGCAAGCAGTTAAGGGCATACGCCATTATCACAGAAAGCTCAGCCCACTAGGCCAACGAAGAAGTGAGCAGCTCTTGCACGTAACGGAAATTTATCATTTTCGGTTGATATATATTGGTTTGATGCTTAGATAGGCCTTTTAAATTATATTTCATATGATATGAGATTTTTTAAGTGTAGTGCGGCCACGTCACCCCTGCGCTAAAAAAATAAGAAAATATTTTAATAAAGATGGCAATCATTGTATTTCCAATCGCAAAGCGATGATTGCCTCATTAATGATAGGCTGCCACCAATCATTAACTAAACTAATGATTGGCTGGCATCAATCATCCTAAACTAACCTAATTTGTTGCCAATCGACAAATCAAACGGTAACACGTGGCGGGCCTCGACTTGTGGGCAAACGCCGACCTTAGAGCTCCACAGTGATAACTGGTGATGGTGAGGGTGACTTTGTGACAAAATAATACCATTGGTGCTTGCACATAACAGACAAGCTCGACCCGTACCTGGGAATCCGCTGAAATCATAGTTTCGAATATTAATTCTCACCTAATTCTAACCCACGGGCGGCGGAGTGCAGCCGAAATATAGTGAAAGAGGTAATATAACTCACGCGCAA
Source organism: Wolffia australiana (assembly GCF_029677425.1). Classification (NCBI taxonomy): domain Eukaryota; kingdom Viridiplantae; phylum Streptophyta; class Magnoliopsida; order Alismatales; family Araceae; genus Wolffia; species Wolffia australiana. The sequence continues at coordinate 4,007,393 of NC_135839.1, read as the reverse complement.
CGGGAAAGGCGTACCTCATTGGCACTATCGCTCATCATTGCCGTCTTCGTCACTGCGAACTGGTACGAGCAGGTATAGTTGAGTGGTGCTAGAGATGGGCATGATGTCACTCCATAGGCGGCGATGAAGCGGCAATGGAACCGGGTGTAGGAGACACTAGGGGATGAGGAGGAGGGGCGTGCGGTGGTGAGGCAACTCAAGCGATCAGGCTACATCAGGGGGCACGACCTTGAGGAGGTTCAGCACCACTACCACTGACCGCCACCGGTTTGCTCCCAGCCAGATCAACACACTAAGGCAAAGACGAAGTCACACCCACGCTCTTACGTTTGGGCCATATCCGCTAATAACAACCTAAATTTGGTCTTTATTTCATGCTATTAGCAAAATTTTATGCAGTTAAAGAGCTTAAAATGGGGTTGTTATCATCAATTTACATAAACATACCGTTTTCAAGTGATTTCTGATTTTTCCATGATTTTCTATTAATTTTGTGAATTTTAATGGGATTTTGTTTCAGCTTGAAATAATTATTTTTGAATGAAAATGGCAATTTTAATATTTAATTTTGAGATCTATTTGTAGGGGGGCGAATCAGAGAATTTTTTAGAATTTTCTAAGATTTTTTAGGATTATCTATGATTTTCTGAGATTTATTTGAAGAAGTAATGCATTTTTTTAAGAAAAAAGATATATTTATAAGAAAAAATTAAGTATTAACATTATTTTCAAAGTTTGAAGGCCCATTTTAAAAAGTTTCATTGCAATGATACCCTCAAAACAGCTCTCGGTCGTGGATGTAGGCGTAAAGATTTGATTTAAAATGTTCTAGGGTTTTATTGCAATTATTTTAAAGTTTTAGGAAAAAAACCAGAGGAGAGAGAATGCGCAAGGGGTATATACACAATTATTTTCGGGCGGCGTCGGTAGGAAATTTTACGTTTTACACAGGATTATGTATAACTTGTCAGGCGACCTTCTTTGGCGGCGACGTTGCCTCGTCACAACCGTCGGATAAGAATCCGAAAACGGGTAGTGATAGAGGCCACTTGATGGTAAGTTTACTACCCTTGTGATAAGCTCAAATTTGGGGTGTTTTTACTGGTTATTTATTAGTTGGTTGTGTGAGGATTGAGCTTATGCAACACAATTTATAACCTCACAGCCTTAAGGCGAGTAAGGGTCGATCCGCAGGGAGCACGGAAAAAAATATTAGTTCTTTTCAGTTTTCTTTAAATTATCAGTTCTGAACATTCAATTTTAACAGTCAAAGAAATAATCTTCAGTAAAGTTCTTTTTCACTCAGAAAAGATGTGTGGAATAATCCTCTTAGGAATAGCAAATTACTACTCAAGGTTAAACCTCAAGATTGAGCACTTATTTTAAGAAACGCCTTTATCCACAGACCTATTCCTGTGGATTTGGCAAGATATCAAACACCTGGTAGGCGCATCTATGGTCACCTCTGCCCGCAGCTTGGCAGCCTGCAGAGGTGATTGCCGGTGTGCCTGTAGGTTGCGCGAGCGCGCCTGAAGTGCTTGCTGCGCGCAGGCTTTGCCTGCGCACTGCACTTGCGGTGCGCGGCCAAGACTTGCGCGCAGCGCTTGCGGCGCGAGGCAGCCTGCGTGCGGCTGCCTCTTGTGCGCAGGCGGCTGCCTGCACGCCGGAATGCTTCCTGTGCGCAGGCAGCTTCCTGTGCACAGGCAGCTTCCTGGTGGTCAAGGTCGTGGGCAACCTTGACTGCAGCAGTGGCTGAACTCTGTGCAGGTGTACAACTTAGATGGTTTGAAATTTTGATTGTAAACAGATTGTAGAGGGAATTGGGGAATTGAAAGGTGGACGAACATGACAAACGATTCGAACGACTGCAAACTCAAAAAATCAAACGTGGACAGAGGAACAACAGAGGTTGGAAAATGCTGAAGACACAGATTGTGATCTCCAGCCCAACTCTGATTGTCTTAGAAGGGAGAAGAGGAAGAACACTGAAACCAAAACAATCACACCTCCTTGGGTCACGCCCTTCCGGCAAGGAGATGATCTTCTTGGCCTGGTTATGCCTCAGTTTGCCTCTCTCCCAGCTCCAATGCTCAGCAGCTCTTGGAGGGTCTGCAGAAATCCTTCCTCTCCGAGCCCTAGCTTCCTTGAGAGAAATTCTGGACAACCTCAAAATGAACTCTCAAGAGAGTATTTATAGGTTTCTCTTAACACATGCCCCGGGGGCATTTTCGGAATTTTCTTCTTCTTGAATTTTTGCCAACTCCTCTTGATTCTTGTCGTCCTCCTTTGGTTGTCTTAACCTGTTTCTGAACCTACTAACCAAAAAAATGTCAAGTATAATCCACTTGATTCGAAGAATCAAGTGGGGTTAGTAATTTTATAAAATAATGCATATGCATGACAACTCACATGAATTAACTAAATATTCTTGATGCTTTGATACTTAAAAGTCTAAATATTTGATGACTTATTGAGAGTCATCACCTTGCGACGCATGCAGTGCGCACGCACAGGCGGTGATGTGGCGGCCTGCAAGTGGGTCTGGTAGTGAAAACAATGCAGGTTAGGTGCTTGGCGATACTTACGGCATCTATTTTTCTCACCTATTCTCTATCTTTTTCTATTTTCGCCAAGGGGTACGTGGCGCATAAGAATACACCCGCACTTAGAAATTGAAAGGGTGCTAGCCAATAACGAAGTGACACATTATTGTGTGTTATAAGATTAAATGATTACATAAATGAATTTCAATGCAATGGTTTACATTGGTTTAAATTCATTTATTTATAACTATTGATCCCGAAGTTCGATTAAGATGATTTTTTTTGTGGAATTGCTCGTCTTGATTCACTCTTTTTATCCGTATGGTTGGATCATTAAGATCAAGACTACATTAATAGATACAAGTTAATTACTAAGTGGCGGTAAATGGGGATTTTTACCATGTAACCTATGTATAAAAGCTACATTTCGAGAGGGGGGGGGCTGATTCTTGATGGTTCTCTATCACAACTGCAAGACAGAGAGGAGCCCAGACTGGATCAACCTGTTGGGTACCTTTCCCTTCATTGTATTTGAATTTTTGGGGCATTTAAAATCAAATTAGTTCAATTTCTTGATTGTTCTTCTTGATTCTGTTCTGAACCTCTAAATCGCTTGGCTTGAGCGGCATGTACAATCCCTGAGTAGGATTGAGTGGAGACATCGAGAGATTTAACTGGGAATTCAAGTGCATTTCATAAGAAAACTCTAAAAAAAACTTTAATTTCTAGGGTATTAAAATTTATTTTTTATTTTTGTTATCTAACAGTGTAGTTAGTTCTGAATTATCAAACTTAAAAAAACCAACCAACCAAACCAAAATTTTATTCTTAATCCCTCTAATTGAATTCCTTGATCCTTTCATTTGAATCAATTAATTCAACTGAGAGCTTCTTTTTTCTTCTACTCTTCTCATCTCTTCTACCTCCCTCTCAGAATTCTTTGCCTATTAGGTTGATTTGATCCTCATTGAAGATCAAATTAATCCTACTTATCGAAAAATCATTGAATGGAACTCCTTACTAACCTCCCTTGGACGATAGCTCTACTCATCATTGTGCATCTTAAGTGATGTTTTATAAACGTTATTGTATAAGCTAAAATTGACAGCGACAAGGGTTCAAAATTGCATAAAATTTACCCCTATTTTTGGCATATTAATTGGCGATGTTGCAGGGAGGCAAGGCTAAGGAATTTTACTGACTTTCAAATATAAAAGAAATTTTGGCAAGTGTTACTTGAATTGCTGATAAGTATCTTCATTACGAGTTTTCAATTGAAAGGTGATTTGAGGGGCTAACGACTAACGGGTGTTTGTGTTTGAATTAGTGGTTTTGTATGAAGCTTTGGTCTGAATTTGAATCAGAGAGTAGTAACACATTTTCCCCAGTAGTAGAGCCCCCCACACCCAAATCACCCTTCACTAACCCTACATTCATAGAAGAGACGTTAATTAGAATCCCACCAATGTGTCCTATAGGGAATGGAGTAGGAAACCCTGAAGTAGTTAATGAAGGATGAAGGAGGATTAGAGAATATTCAACACCAGCTGAAACTCCCATTTAAACCAGGATATCTGTCCCAATCGGAGATGATGTGATGTTTAGAATTGACCCACACCAATTTCAGTTACTACCAGCCTTTTTAGGGAAGGCAAATGAAGAGCCATATGATTTTTTAGAAAAATTTTATGAAGCCTGTGATAGTTGTACCTACCCCAGAATTTCGAAGGAAGCAGTGAGAATGAAATTGTTCCCTCATGTCCTTAAGGATAGAGCAAAAGATTGGTCTAGAACGTTGAGGACAAACTTTGAATCCTGGAATGAGATGGAGAAAGTTTTTTAAAGAGATATTGTACAGTAACAAGGATGAACTCCTTTAGACGAGAAATTAGGAACTTTCAGTAGGGAAGCGACACCTTTAGTGAAGCTTGGGAAAGATTGATGGGGCTCATAAGAAAATGCCCCCACCATGGCATTCTCAAATGGGAGTTAGTTCAAATATTTTATGAAGGATTGAATGATGTTGAATAAGGAAGAGTTGATATTCCAAGTGGAGGAGCAATAGCAGACATGTATGAGGATGAAGCCATGGCCCTCCTACAAAAAATGTCAGACAATCTAGCCTACGACCAAGATGCCTCCGATCATGTGAGGGTCAATCCTCTAAAGGGTGGATTATTGGATGTTAGGGGGGCAGAACCTCAGATCACTATGGGTTGAAATGAAAAACAGATCGGTGTCATGATGGGAAGCGCCATTGAGAAGAGGAATGAAAAAATGATTTCTTTCTGGCAAGGGCAGAGTAGTGGAGGAGCACAGAACCAAATCAGTCGATGTGAGATGTGCTCAAGTGATGGCCACATGGGAGAAGAGCCCAATGATTTTAGATGTGAGTGCCATAGGCAGACAGGAGATGAACGATGGTCAGTGGGCCCCTAGAGGAAACTTAGGCGCACAGGGATGGAACAGTACTAATCGGCCATCTCAACAACTATTCCAACCGAAGGCAAACTATCCACATCAACAACAACATTATCAACCTTACCGGAATTTTTCAGATCCCACTAATGCAACTCTCACCAAGGTAATTGAAGAGCTTCAAGGGGACAAGAAGAGGATGATCAAGCTTTTTGAAGAAATGGAGGAGCGGCATCGGCGGGAGATGGATAAGCTCAAGGCGGAGGTGGGACTTCACATCGGTCAACAATTCTTGCACGGTGGAGCACCACAAGGTACTTGTGAAGACCCCACAAGATGGGCCCAAAATCAGGTAACATCCCTATCAAAGCTTGCATTAATCCTAATAATTTGCTTTATGTTGATGATATGTAGAGCATAGCTAGTGAGCACACCCATAATGTGCATGCCATAGTCGAAAATAAGTAAGAAAGAGAGTTAAATTCTGTGTCGAAACTTAGAAGTGGGAGAGAACTATCTAATCCATTTGCATCTCTAGAAAAAAAAAGTGGCCGAGGAAACTTTAGATAAATAAGAAAAAGATGCGGAAATTGTAGGAGATGAAAATCAGGAAAAGGAACCCGATCCTAAAGCCTACTGTTCACCTATCCCTTTCCCTAGTGCTCTACAATCAAAGAAAGAAAAATCAAAAGAGAGTCCACTTCTTGAGTATTTAAAGGAAATCACCGTTGAAATTCCTGTTTTAGATGCAATACAATACATCCCTGATTACTCAAAATTTGTGAAAAATCTCTGCACACCTCCTAGGAAGCAAAAGAAGATTCAACTTTCAGAAAATAATAGCTCAATCTTTTTGCATGAATTACCTCAAAAGCGCAAAGATCCAGGAGCACCAGTAATCAAATGTAAAATTAGGGGTGAATTATTTAGCAAAGCCTTACTTGATTCAGGAGCAAGCGTGAATATTATGCCTGAGGCTTCATTTGAAACTTTTTAATTTGGAGAATTCCAACAAGTGAATTTAGAATTGCAGTTAGGGGATGGATCAATTAGAAGACGATGTGGTCAGCTGGTGGATGTAGTTATGAAAGTGGAAAAGTGTTCATTTCCTGTGGATTTTATACTAGTGGATGTGAAAATTTCAGGGAAAATTAGTCATGCATCCATTAATCTCCTATCGCAAGAGTAAACACTGATTGGAATAAAGGGAAGATTAAATTGAGAATGGGAAAGGAGGAGATTGAATTACCAATTTCTCAAATGATGAGATGTCCCAATAGTAGTCAAGAAGATATTTATACGTGCTCCTTAGATGATGAAGATGATGAATGCAATGCTATGGAGAAAATGACGTACGACGTCATGGATGTGAATGGGAGTGTTTATGAAGGGGAGGAGGCTGACGGAAAAGAAATGAAGTGTGAGAGCATGCATAATCATATATCTATGCCTACTGATGAATTAGAGTTGAAACCTCCTCCTTATCATCTTACATATGATTTCCTAGGTCCAGGAAAAATGTACCCAGTGATTATCTCCTCTACACTCACCATGGTCAGGAAGCTAATCTTTTAAAAGTATTACTAAAACATAAAAATTCCACTGGATGGAGCATAGAAGACATCAAGGGAATCAGCCCTGATGTCTGCCAGCATAGAACTTTTATCGAAGAGGGGTCAGAGCTATCAGTACAACATCAACGTCACCTAAACCCTTATCTATATGACGTAGTGTCCAAAGAAATTACCAAGTGGCTGAAAGGAGGGTTCATTTATGCTATTTCAGAAAGTAAATGGTTGAATCCAATTCATGTAGTACCTAAAAAAACAGGAATTACTGTTCAAAAAGATCAGGATGGAGAAGAGATCCAAACTAGGGTAGCGTCAAGTTGGAGGGTGTGCATAGATTATAGGAAGTTAAATTTAGCAACCAAAAAAGATGACTACCCCTTACCCTTTATTGATCAAATCCTTGAAAATTTAGCTGGCCAAAGTTTTTATTGTTTCTTAGATGGTTATTCAGGATACAATCAAACTGGAATTCATGAAAGTCATAAAGATAAGACTACATTCACATGCCTTTTAGGAACATTTGCTTTTAGAAAAATGCCATTTGGACTTTGTAATGCGCTAGCAACCTTTCAAAGGTGCATGAGTGCTATATGTTTTGATCTTATTGGTACATGTGATGAGGTTTTCATTGATGAATTTTTTGTGTTTGGCGAATCTTTAGAGTGTTGCTTGCTAACTTGAATAAGGTGTTACAGATTTGCAAAGGAAAACAAGTTAGTGCTCAGTTGGGAGAAATCCCTTTTTTCGGTGGACAGAGGATCTTTCTAGGCCACCATGTCAGCAAGCAGGGGCTGACAGTGGACAAGGCAAAGATCGAGATCATCAAGGAGCTTCCACTCGCATCGACCCTAAAGCAATGTAGATGCTTTTGGGCCATGCTGGATTTTATCGTCGCTTTATTAAAGATTTGGCCAAAGTGGCTAAACCCCTCACTTTGCTTCTTTCTAAAGACAAAGAACTCATTTTGAATGACGAATGCAAGTTGACTTTTAATTTGATTAAAGAAGCATTAGTTACGGCTCCTATCTTACAAGCTCCAAATTGGAGTGTTCCCTTTGAGATTTTTTGTGATGCTTCAGATTATGCAGTCGGAGCAGTTTTGGGTCAACGCAAAGACAAGAAACCTACGGCTCTTTATTATGCAAATAATACTCTCGATGTCGCTCAGGTAAATTACTCTACCACGGAAAAGGAGTTACTTGCAATTGTCTTTGCTTTAGATAAATTTTGATCATACCTTACAGCCAATAAGATTATAATATTTTCAGATCATGCTGCCCTTAAACATTTGCTAAGCAAGAAAGAAACAAAACCAAGACTAATGAGATGGATTTTGTTAATGCATGAGTTTGACATTAAAATTTGGGAGAGGCGGGGAGTGGATAATGGGCCAGCCGATCACCTCGTAGATTCTTTTCCTGATGAGCATATTCTAGGAATTTCTACAAGGAAATTACCTTGGTATGCTCATATAGTTAATTACTTTGTAACTGGTCAATTACCGGATGGTTGGGATTATGATGATCGAAAAATGTTTTTTAAGGACATTAAGTATTATTACTGGGATGAGCGTGAATTATTTAGATTGGGAATTCATCAAATTTTAGGTGTATACTAGAGGAAGAACAATGGAGAGTTTGAAATCTTATCACTCATCCTTGTGTGGTGGACATTATGACGTAGGACGACTAAGGAAAAGGGCGATTGAGGAGATGGATGGGTTGACGATGGATAAAGGGTGATAGACGGGTTTGTAGGGAAGGATAAAACAGTCCACAGAAATTCACACGGTCAGATTCGGACTTTAAAACTGATAAAAATCTAGTGGTGCAGCTCCGACCCTTATCGAGGGGGGGAGTACTGTCTTCCCCCACCGCGACGATGCCTAAGCACCGAAATCAATACCCAAATTCGCATCGCAGGGAAACATTTGAGAAAGAGAGAGAGGAAATGGAAAATCCAAACCAAATCTAATTTCTGACGGCGGTGTAAACTTCTCGAGATGGATGGGTTGACGACGGGTAAAGGGTGATAGACGGGTTTCTACACCAAGGAGTTCAAGCGTACCTCAGCACCGTAGTGCGTGAAGAGGTTGTGGGGATTTCAGATCCTGACGAGGCTGGGCGAATCCGGGCGTTGAGAGGTCCATTAGATGAGGAAGATTCTGGGTGTTCCGGACGTTGAACGGCCCTGGTAGTGAGTAGATGTCATTGTTGTAGAGTTAGGCGTAGGCGAATACCCGCGTGCGCGTAGGGTGTGCGGAGCGCACAAAGCGCGCAGAGCAGTGCGTGCGCGGAGTGCGCAGAGAGCGTGCAGTGCACTCGAAGCACGCGTAGCGCGCGTGGCTCGAAGCGTCGGACGGCGTCGACGACAACCGACGTCGGTGGCACAAGCGTGCACGGCGCTGACTGGCAGCCTGGGGCGGCGGCCTTGAGCTGCCTCGAGCAACAGCCTGGGGCGGCCGGGGGCGGCGGCCTTGGGCGGCCGGGAACGGCGGCCTTGGGCTGCCTTGGGCGGCAGCCTGGGGCGGAGGCCTAGGGCTGCCTTGGGCGGCAGCCTGGGGCTGCCTGGGCGGTGGCCTTGGGCTGCGTTGGGCGGCAGCCTGGGGCGGCCTGGGCGGCGGCCTAGGGCTGCCTTGGGCGGCAGCTTGGGGTGGCCTGGGGCTGCGGCCTTGGGCTGCCATGGGCGGCAGCCTCGGGTAGCCTTGGGCGGCGGCCTTGGGTTGCTTTGGGCGGTAGCCTAGGGCGGCCTAGGCGACGGCCTAGGGCTGCCAAGGGCGAAGGACAAGAAGGGGAGAGAAAGAGAGAGAAGAGGGAAGGGGATGGAATGGAGAGGAGGAGAAGGACAAGGTCGGCGATGCGAGGCAGCGGTGGCAGCAACGGCGGTGGCGGGGCTAGGGTTGGAGAGGGATAGGGAGTCCTCGGGCAGTCCTCCAAGAAGAGTTAAACAAAACTCAATTCTTGAAATATGACTGCCTAAGTGTTTCTTGAAAACAATGGCCTATATATACAGGCCTTGGAGGAAAGAGAAAATGACGAGAAATTAGAGCCGAGAAATTAAAGACGTGCTTCATGTCATGCCAAAGGACAGTTGTTGATCTGCCTCTAGTGACGTGTCATGACGCACGTTGGGATGTGTGTGGGTGGAGACGTGCGTGACAACGGTTGCAGCGTGTCCGTGGCGGAGGCGTTGACTTTAGTTGACTTCACCGTTGAGTCCGTAGCGGGAGTTCTTACTTTGGTTGACCATATCGACGCGTCTGATGGTGATGTGTTGGCATCCTCGCCATCACATTACTCCTCTAAGGTCTTACAATGTGGCTTTTATTGGCTACATCTTCATCGGGATGCATATGAATTTTTGATGCAACACGTACGACCACCATCGATGATGCGCATTGCAACACAGGGCGGGAAACGGACAGCGAGTATAATTTGATGATTAATGTAATGATGCAATGTTTGTAGGAAAACAACGAGAAGTACAACAGAACAGCTGAGATAAGACGAGCACCCTGCAAGAGTTCCCGTACGTCCCACGTACGATCTGACTCCCAATGACCCGTTAGATCAAGCAAAGGATGCCGTAGAGGTGGGTGTCCTTGATCCAACTATCTATTCTAGAAACAAGATGACGGGCAGGATAACGAGTGGAGATAACTACCCAAACCCCAATGTATGAGAGTCAGCAAAGGGTGAGGTCCGAAGGTAGAGCACGTGAGAGAATATTGCAAGAGATAATAACACGCAAGAAAGGGATTAGCGTTGTGACCTGCGGACTAGAGTCCGGTAGTCGCGATGGTTGAAGCCGAGTCGTAATTGGTGTGGCGGGCTGGTCCGGCAAGACGGAGGGCGAGCTGAGACAGTCGGCCAAGGATGTCCGGACAACAAGGGGCGGTAGGAGGCGGCGCGGAGGCCCAGAGGCGGCGCCCGCTGTCATTCGGCGGATGCGTGGGGAGCCTGTGGATGCTGGCCGCCAGAGATGCCTGGAAGTGGACGTCACCACTGGTTGGAGGCGTGCGGATCTTGTGCTGGCAGATGGTGGGCAGCGGGTCCCCGGGGTGGGCGACTGCCGCACGTGAAGTGTCCGCGGTCGAAGGCGGTGGACGGGGCCCTCGGATGGGCGTCCTTGCTGGAGCATCCGTGGTCGACGGCGGCGGAAGGGCCCTCGGATAGGCATCCCTGCTGGTTGGCGGTGGCCGGATTGGGCGTTGGCCGCTGGCGGGACAAGGCCTGGGGATAGGCGCCAGCAACGTGTGGGCTACGGCGATTGACAAGCGGCTGCTGCTATGGCGAGCTGCGGTGCTCGGCAGTGGCGAGCGGCAATCGGCGGCCAGCAGCGAGCGGCGACGATGAGCGGGGGTACCGGCAGCCAAAGGATGCGACAGTGACAGCAGCGGCGAGCAACAACAGTGGCGACGGCGGTAGCCCACGGAAGCCCAAACGCTTCTCCTCTTGTCTCTTTTTTTATGTCTTGGCAAAAATGCCACTCTAGTTGATGACTTTTACCTGTGAATGCCACTGCTTAAATCGGGGTCACACTGAGTTGACTCAGTAGTGACCTGGCGATACGTAATACCGAGTCGCGCTTAGTTGACTCAGCACCGGAATCGACCAGTCACGCTGAGTCAACTTGACTGCTGACCCGGTCGACCTTTCCCCGCGTCTAGGTTGTCCAACGGCAGTGGCAGCAATTGAGGGGGGGGGGGGGGGAAAGGAGGGGAAAACAGGCGCCCAGCGGCCTGTGGTCGGACGCTTGAGTGGGCGTGGCTCGCAAACGGCGGGCACCCTGCTTGGGGCACCGAAGGCCGCTAAGCTGGCGGGGCGCTTGGGCTCGAGCGCGTTTGGCTGATCGGAATGGCTGTATTCAGGCACCATTCGAGCTGGCGGCGTTCAGGACAGACGTCGCAATTGTCCGAGGGCAAGCACCGGGTCCACGCGAGCGGCAAACAGGGGAAGCTCGTCTTAGCAGCGGCAGAAAGTGGATTCAGGCGGTCTCACTCCTCAGAGAGATGGACGCGGGGCGACAGGGGTGGCGGCACGTTCCAACGCAACACGTCTATCTTCAGACCAACGACGGGCGGTGGTGGCGGCGTGGCGGCTGCTTCCTCTTCTTCTCCTTCAAGGGGGGGGGGGAGGTCTCTCCCCGTAGCAAGCTGCAAAAACACAATTCAAACATTCTCTAATCTCCTCTAGGGAATCTCTTCTCCTTTTATAGTTGGAGAGAGGGAACCCTAGGGGTGGCTCGTTATTAGGGAAAACCCCTAATCGAGCGATAAAATGCAGTTCAAAGTACGACGGAAGGGCCAAAACACGGAGGCCCTCCCCAAACAAAAACACAACGAGAAAGTTCAGGAAAACGCGAGGGAAATAAATTGGGGAAGCCTCCTCGTCACGTCGTGTATTTTAACTCTGGGTCCTTCTTGTCAGCTCGGGCGTCACAGCGTGGTTGCTGACATGTCAGCGGGGGTTGACCTTGTGCTTCGACTTGCGGATGGTCCCCCATCAATTTTGTAAGAGATGCATTCGTTGCCAAGCAGCGGTGAATGTAGGTTGCAACAATAAAATGCCTCTACAACCTATTCTTGAAGTCGAATTGTTTGATCTTCGGGGAATTGATTTTATGGGACCTTTTCCCCCATCTTTTGGATGTGAATACATTTTGGTAGGTGTGGATTATGTCTCAAAATTGGTAGAAGCCATACCAACACGAAACAGTGATCACAAAGTAGTTTTAAGGTTTGTCAAAGATTATATATTTTCCAGATTTGGGTGCCCACGAGCTATTATTAGTGGTGGTAGAACTTATTTCAATAACAAATCCTTTAAGGACTTGTTAAAACCATATGGAGTCCATCATCGACTTACCACTCTCTATCATCCTCAAGCTAATGGCCAAGTGGAAATCTCAAATAGAGAGATTAAAAATATGTTGAAAACAATTATCAAACCTAATGGGAAAGACTAGTCGAACAAGTTGCCGGATGCAATATGGGAATATCGGACTGCATATTAAACTCCATTAGGAATGTTGCCATACAGGTTAGTTTTTGGAAAAACTTGGTATGTTCCCTTAGAAATCGAACATCGAGCCTTATGGGCTATTAAAAAGCTTAGTATTTCTTTTGATGATTCAGATGAACACCATTTATTGCTGCTACATGAGTTGGAGGAGTTGTGAAATGAAGCGTATGAGAACTCTCGCATCTACAAAGCCAGAATGAAGGCATTCCACGATCAACACATTTACCGGAAGGTTTTTGTCCCTTAACATTCTTGACTTAAAATTTTTCCAGGGTAGCTTAACTCAAGATGGGATGGACCGTATATTGTATGCCAACCTTCTGACAACGAGTCTGTCCTTATTCGAGACCCAAAATGTGGAGCGAAATTCAAAGTCAACGGGCAACGTTTGAAACCTTACCTCGATCATGAGCCTCAACCTCCAAACGAGGATATATCTCTCGCAGCGGCGACATCATCGCTCGATTAGAGTTCTCAATTAAATTGTTTATTTTGTGCCATTTGTCTTAGGATTTGTTATTCTGCACTATTTGGGTAACTTATTTTTGCTTGTGTCTTCTTTGGTACCGTTGACCAGGTTGAAAGCCTTATGATATCCTATGAAGCAGTAGTGTCTTCAGGATCTTTCACTTCTCGTGTTATTCATCACGATGTCGCCATCCTCACTGTTTGCTATTCTCCCCCTCAAGTTTCCTTTTGGTTATTTTTATTTTTAGTTATGCATTGCGGACCATGCACGTTTTAGTAGGGGGGAGGGAATCTTATAGTTTATATGGAAAATTTCTATTTATTCATTGAAGTTTAGAACAATTTACATGATAGAAAAATTTTCATCCGATAGGTTTGTTAATATGTGTAGAGAAGTAAGATCCTAGAGCGGATCAAGAGCATCCTAGAGGTGGAACATTGTGTAATTTTGAGCAGTGTGGGTTCAATTTCAATTTTGCAAGGGTGTCTAATAGGTGATTAGATGATGGAAAGACTAAGGGTAGTAGCTCTATGCTCCAAAGGTGCGGTGAAGAGTGAATTGAGATCCCCCATTCCATCAGCTCACAATAGCTGATCCCACTTATGTATTTTGTCTCACCATTAGCCTACTCTCATTTCAAAATAGTGGTGAGTCATTCTCCAAGTTCTACGCACAGAATACATCTCCTTCAACCACATCACTGCTTCACACTCTTCACATCTTATCTATCATCAATTTGATCCCAGTGTAGAGGATACACCTATCTCCCAAGTACATCTATCTTCCTTTCCACGATATCAAGTTGATATCGCCCCTTTGCCATTTTTTCTGTCCATGCCTCGCTCTGCATTATCTCAATCTTATTCTTCTGTCCTCTCTATCTTGGCCAATGTGATTGACATGCCACTCATGCTAGTGTGTTAAGATGATCAGAAATCACTCTTCTATTTCAAATAAAAAAAAATGAAGAATAAATTTTACATTGAAAAAAAAAATTAGGAAAAAGAAGAAGAAATAGAAGAAATAGAAGAAATAGAAGAAATAGAAGAAATAGAAGAAATAGAAGAAATAGAAGAAATAGAAGAAATAGAAGAGGAAGGAGTTTAAGCATGTATGAGTTTCCTATGTTAAATTTCCCTTCATGGTCATATTGTTCTACATCTTTGTATCATCACATTGGTTCATCCTTTTTATCTCCCCCATTTCATCTAAAATCTTGGGAGTAGGTTATCTTAGGTAGCACCACATCTCCTTGACCATACATTCACCCCATTGTTAACACCTACCCCATTTCCTTCAGAAGAATTCCATTTTTCCTATCACAATTCCAAACATTTTGCCATCTATTCTTGTTGTTATCTTCCATATTCTGGTTCAACATGAGGAGGAAGCTGGCTTCTACTATTTTTGGGTAGGAGGAAAGCTAATGGAGAGACAAGTACTAGGTGGCCGCCACCCCCGGGAGCGAGTGATCTTGCTTGCGAGAGGTGTGAGGCTAGCTTCAAATGAGTGCAGCGAGTTATCTTAGGAGTAAAGTGTCATACCTAGCAAAAATTACACTCCCTTTTCATCTACTTAGGCATCCAGCTCAAGGTGAAAGGAACCCCACATTCCTGAAACGGTTGAAGCTCAAATTGTCATTTAGTGTTTTGTCTTAGCTTGTGATTGATATATTTAACTTTTCCAACACTCTTTCATTGACCTACAGGATAGGAAAAAATGATAATTTGGCAAACTACTTAAATGTTGCTAAGGGACTATCAATGTCTATGTAGGGGGGTATATGATAACACCCTAAATTTGGTCTTTATTTCATGCTATTAGCCAAATTTGATGCAGATAAAGAGCTTAAAATGGGGTTGTTATCATTGATTTACATGAAAATACTGTTTTCAAGTGATTTCTCATTTTCCCTACTTTTCTGTTTATTCTATCAATTTTAAGGGATTTTTCAGCTTGAAATAATTGTTTTTGAATGAAAATGGCAAGTTTAATATTTAATTTTGAGATCTATTTGTAGGGGGGATGAATCAGGGATTTTTTTAGGATTTTCTAGGATTTTCTGGGATTTATTTGAAGAAGAAATGCATTTTTTAATAAAAAAATTATATTTATAAGAAAAAATTGAGTATTATCAATATGTTCGAAGTTTAAAGGGCCATTTTAAAAAGTTTCTTTGCAATGATACCCTCAAAATAGCTCTCGGTCGTGGTTGCAGGCGTAAAGATATGATTTAAAATGTTCTAGGGTTTTATTGAAATTATTTCATATTTTGCTTTAATGTTTTACGAAAAAAACAGAGGAGAGAGAATACGCAAAGGGTATATACACCATTATTTTTGGGCGGCGTTGGGTGCCAATTTTACACTTTACAAAGGATTATGTTTAAATTGTTAGGCAACCTTCGTTGGTGGCGACGTGGCCTCGTCACAGCCGTCGGATGAGAATCCGACGACGGGTAGTGATAGAGGCCACTTGGCGGTAAGTTTACTACCGGTGTGGAGCATGCAGTGCGCATGCACGGGCGATGACGTGACGGCCTGCAAGTGGGTATGGCGGTGAAAAAAATGCAAATTTGGTGCTTGGGGATACTTACGGCATCTATTTTTCTCACCATTTCTCTTTCTTTTTCAATTTCGCCAAGGGGTACGTGGTGCAATCAGAACGCACACACACTTAGAAATTGAAAGGGCGCCAGCCAATAACGAAGAGACACATCATTGTGTGTTATAAGATTAAATAATTAAATAAATGAATTTAAATCCAATGGCTAACATTGGTTTAAGTTCATTTATTAATACCTTTGGATCCTCAAGTCCGAATAAGATGATTTTTTTTATGGAATTGCTCGTCTTGAATCACTCTTTTTATCAGTATGGTTAGATCATTAAGATCAAGCCTAGATTGATAGATAAAAGTTAATTACTAAATGGGGGTAAAGGGGGATTTTTACCATGTAACCTATGCATGAAAAGCTAATTTTTTAGAGGGGAGCTGATTCTTGATTATTCGCTATCATAGCTGCAAAACAGAGAGGAGCCCAGCCTGGATCAATCTGTTTGGTACCTTTCCCTTCATTGTATTTGAATATTTGATGCATTTTGAATGAAATTAGTTCAATTTCCTGATTGTTCTTCATTCTGTTCTAAACCTCTAAAACACTTGGCTTGAGCAGCATGTCCAAGCGCTAATTAGGACTGAGTGGAGAAATTGAGAGATTTAACTGGGAATTCAAGTGCATTTCATAAGAAAACTCTAAAAAAAACTTTGATATAAAGGGTATTAAAATTTCTCTTTTTTTTGTTATCTAAAATTCTAGTTAGTTCTAATTTATCAAACTTACAAAAACCAACCAATCAAATCAAAATTTTCTTCTAACTCCCTCTAATTGAATTCCTTGATCCTTTCGTTTGAATCAATTAATTCAACTTAGAGCTTCCTTGTTTCTTCTACTGTCCTCATCTCTTCTACCTCCCTCACTAAATTCTTTGTCTAATTAGGTTGATTTGATCCTCATTGAAGATCAAATTAATCCTACTCACCAAAAAATCATTGATTTGAACTCGTTACTAGCCTCCCTGGGACAATACCTCTACTGATTATTGTGCATATTAAGTGAGGTTTTATAAATTTTATTGTATATGCTAAAATTGACAGCGACAAGGGTTGAAAATTGCATATAATTTAACCCTATTTTTTGCTTATCATCCACGCGCACAGCCCCTTTTCTTTTCAAACCTGTATCTTCATATTCTTATATGTTTCTTGTCTTAGGGGGCATTCCTCTCCAATTGATACCCTCGCGTGGACCCTGTTCTAGGAGCCCATTATATTTCCTATATAGGGAATGGAGTGGGAAGAAGCATTTCATTTTTGGAACCGATAAAACTTCGATGGCCTCTTATGAGAAGAAGAGTAGGGAAGAAGGAGAAGAAGGAAAAGGAAGAAAAAGAGAAAAGAAGGGAGAGAAATGAAGAAGAAGAAGAAAGGAGGAAGAAGAAAAAATAGGAGAGGAAGTGACCCGCAGGTCTCTCTCCCCTCCCATCCATCTCCCGCCACTTCTCATCCCCCCGAGCCCCTTGCCACTGTCGCCGCTCTCCTATTCGCATAAAAGAAGGGAGAAGGAGAAAGAAGACAGAAAAAAGGAAGGAAGAGGAAATGGCGTGCAACAATTCCCTCCCTTCTCCCTATCCTTTTCCATCTTTTCTTTCTATCACAAGGTTGCCACGCGAGCGACGCCTGCTACCATTTCTTTTCTTCTCCACCCCCCTCCCGTTGGTGCTTCCCTCTTCCGCAGGCTTCGACAACGGCCCATCACAGCTGCTACCTCTAGCGGTGCCCCTCAACCGATCCGAGCCAAGCTACAGAGTTTGAACCGCGTCAATGTCCGCCGCACCAGGCACCCTGGGATTGTGGCCCACGGTGATCACCGCCATTGCAACACGGATGTTCGCTCATGGCCGCCCACGCAGCATGCCCTGTGGCCGCACGGTGCGAGCCACCTTGCCGACGTCCGCCACCCTAGGGTCCAAGCACTGTGCGGACCATGTCCAGCGCATTACCCGCGCCTGCTAACTGTTGCCCGCACAACGCGACCCGCGACCACACTACATTAACTGCCCGTGGCCATGCTCGCACTTTTCCACCCACATTTGCGCTCGCACCGCGTCATCGTGTTCATGTACGTCAGTTGCATCGTCCGCTGGTATTGTTGCACGCTGTCTGCGCCGATTGTGCCGCTGCCTGCGCTGTCGCCCCTTCTCCTCTACTACCACTTGTGCCATTGTCGTCGCGCCCCAAGCGTTGACCACGCCTCCTCCGCTCCTGCATCATGATTCATTAGTCACATCAATGCTGCCAGTCGAATGACATTGTACCCGTTTTCGGCACAGCTCCACGGACTCGCCCACCGACTCCTATATGGAGAAGTACCACGACATACTCAGTCCGCCCCATGAGAGCACCGTTACATGAGAGCACCCACGGACTCAGTCCGTTCGGCACAGTAGATACCATCGTGGCTCTAACAAGGGTCAGGATGTCACTATTACCGTCCCCGGCGGCCCGCCTCATAGCCCAGAGCTTGGCGAACCCCACTAGTAGCAGCCTGCACGCACATCATCTAGTTTCATCTATTTAGGGAATTACCCATTGGATGACGCCATTGAGGACGTCCGAGACCATCTAGGTGTCAGAGCATCATCTCAATACCCAACCGGATGACGTCTCTGGCATCACGGTGACCAAACACGTACGCTGCACTAGTGGCGGGGCCTGGTGCAACACTGACCTCTCATCCATTACGTGCGGACGATGGTTAAATGCCAAGGATTGCAATAAGGTGGCGTGTACCAATCAATCACTGCGATGTGGATTTGCGCAGAGTGCACAACGGGCAGGCGTACCGTGGGCAAGGGCGACTAGCCGACTGGGTTCTGAGCTGGATTCAGTAGCACAGAGGGCTCCTACAGCGCAAGGATCAATTTTCGTTGGCGGCATTGACCTAGAGGAGTATTGCGGATAGTGCGCAACACGATCGACGCCCACATTTAACATGTGAAAAACCGACAGATTCTAGGAGAACAATACGGTACCGCCCAAGTAACACCGATGACATGGAAGGTGCGCGGTGTAATAGTGCATTCGTGGCCAAATTTCCAGCCGGCTGGTGCAGCAGGTATCCAGAGGAGACGATAACCAAGGGCAGCAGCACTGTTCCGGTTTCACTCCTATTCCCTTCTCTCTTTCTTTCCTCTATTCTTCTTTCTCTCGTCCCCTTCTCTTCTTCCTCTTCTCCTTCTCTCTTTGGGTGAGACCAAACTATGAACAAGGAGCCTCAAATTGTCATAGTCTTGTATGCCGTTCTAGAACACCATCCTTCCCCCTTTATACAGGCAAGATAGCCCTTACTAAGGGCAAATGAGCCCTTAGTAAGGGCTCACGAGCCATTACTAGCAGGGAGGTCTTATACATAGGACCCCCATTAATACAAAATGAAATTGTGTTCGACGACATGAACGTGACAACATGAAATGATACAACTGATGAGGATACGGACATGACATGATGAAGGCGGATGTGACAAACATGAACACATAAATGCGATAAACACCGAACATAAGAAGCACAATTTAGCGAAAATAAAAATGATCGGATAGGCGGATGTGTTTTACCTGGGGTATTTAAACCGGGGTGTTTTACTTGGCATGCCGGCTAGGCTGAATGCACACTGGTGGGCCGTCGACGATGATGATGGCGGTGGGTCTGAGAAACCTCTCTAGTGGAGCGGGCACGCTTTATCAATTTTCCTTTATGGACTCCATTTCTTCTTTCTACAAGGGACCCTCTTGTTTAATTCACACTACTTTACATCAGTGTAAAAGCTAATTGGCCGATTTTTTATATCAACATCTTCTACTACTGCTAAAGCATAATTGATGGACCACCATCGGCAAGTTCCAGCTCAAGCTCGCCAGAAGCCGCGTCGTGGAGCCCAAGCTGATGTTAAGGACCCAAGCTTGACTTACACGGCGTGACGACCAGTCCGAATAGTCGTTTACTTTCGCTCTATGTCTTTATGGATTTGCTACGAGGCCTCCATGTTTTTGGGCTCCTTCATTTTATTTTCTATGTTTTCTTTGTTGTACTTGGGCCATTAGGGGAATGTCTATCTTTGGTTATTTCTCCTAAGTGGCCCATAAGGGCAACCACCCTTACCTATACAAGGGATGGTGTGCCCTAAACCATCTTTGGACTTTTTTGAATGAAAGTTGGAGTTTATTTAGGTGAAGTTCCACCCTCTCTGTGAGGGAATTATCTCATAATAGCAAGAGGGAACCAGAGGACGTTGATTGTTGATCAACTGTCCCTCCTGTCCATTCATCACCATAAAGACATTATCACTGCCAGAAGAATAGCCATCGTTATCGTCTACAACCGATACACGCGTGTCCAGTAGGTCAAGCATCCTGTCATCGTGTGGCCGGTGCCGACACCTTTGCCCACCGCTGCCATCCTTCCTATGTTCAAGAGCCTGAGGCCCAGCGTTCTCGCTCTGCGCCTTGCCTTATGCGATACTTTCATGTGCTGGTCTCTTTCAGCACCTAACGGCCTCCCCTTTATTTTGCCCATCGTGACCGGGCCCTGCCCTTGTCTTCTGCTCAGAGATTATCCACGCCCCGTCGTGGCGCCCCTGAGTTTGGACGCTCTAACTTTTGACTTACCTAGTCATCATACATCCTTGGTGCCTGCCACGGTGAACATTGATGTCCAGTGACTATGTTGTTTTCGCCACTGCAACTGCAATTTGGTGACGGCTTGCCGCCCGTGGATCCGACAACCTGGCCATTCTTCTTCAGCGACCTTCTGCGTATGACCGCGCCAACGCGCACCAATTCAATCCACCAACACCATCTGCTAGATGTTCTCGCGAGGTGGGCTTGAACCTGAAATCTAGCACAGCACTATTAATATAACTAGTATAAAGGCTAACTAAATATATGTAAAATAAACTATCTACCAATTACTAACCTGAAAAAAATGGGGCGTTGATTCTCTTCTACGTGATGTGCTATAAAGTTGTCTCTCCATCACGTCGCTTTATTGGGAGAATGATTCACAGATAGTTTTTCATTTTTTATCTGAACTCCGCAAACTGTTCATGATTAAGATAAAAAGTTTCAAAAAATACTAAATGATAAATTTTTGTAAACCATACCTACTTACTCAAACAACATCTACCAAAAACAATGGATTGGCTTGCAGTATGCAAGGGCTGAACAGAAAGTTATGTGGCATGATGTCACCGTGCAGAAACTCTTTCGAATGCATACAGTCAAGGACAGGGATGAACTATGCGGCGATCAAAACGACCTCTCTCTCTCTGTCTCCCTTCCTCTTACTCTCTATCTCTCTCTCTCCCTCCCTCTCTCGCTCGCTCTCTCTTACTCTCTCTCTCTGTCTTGCTCTCTCTCTCTCACTCGCTCTCTCTCTCGCTCGCTATCTCTTCCTCTCTCTCTCTCTTGCTCTCACTCTCTCTTGATCTCTCTCTTTCTATCTCTCTCCCAATGTGTGATATTCCTCTATGCGAGGGGATTGCAGGAATGGATAATCGCAGTGGGCAAACAACTTGCTCGTCACCTATGTCGCGGGAGCCACCGATGGGAGCTCGATCTTGGTGATGTCAAAGGGCACCCCTTACACACAGCATTCATACAAGGTCGAGGACTCCTTCCTATACAAATGGATTATCAAGAATCAAGCACTCTATCTGGACTAGAGATGGATAGAGATGGAGAGATAGATCAGAAGAAGGATAGATAGAGAGAGAGAGAGTGATAGATCAGAAGAGGGATAGAGAGGGAGAGAGAAAGAGAGAGCGATATATCAGAATAGGGATATAGAGGAGGAGAGAGAGATAGATCAGAAAAGAGCTAGAGAGGAGAGTGAATTAGATCAAAAAAGATAGAGAGGGAGCGAAAGCGCAATTTATCAGAAGATGGAGATAAAGAAAGGGAGAGAGCGCTAGATCATAATAGGGAGAGATGAAGAGAGAGATCGTTAGATCAGAACAGGGAGAGAGGAAGAGAGAGAGCGCTAGATCAGAAGAGGGAACGAAAGGGAGAGAGAGAATACTAGATCAAAAGAGGGAGAGAGACGGAGGGAGAGAAAGAGCGATATATCAGAACACAGAGCAAACTAGAAATCAGGGGTGGGAGAGAGAGTGGTGAGGAGCGAATAAGAGATCAGTTGCAACAGAGAAAGAGAGTGACCAGAAGTGAGAGACTAAAGGATGGATCGGAAGAGGGAGAGAGAGATATAGAGACGGAGATAGAGGAGAAAGCCAACACGAGTGAGTGATGGAGCTAATCAAATGAGAACCACAGACACTCGGCGAAATCAAGCAATAGTCCATACTTAGCAGATACAAGTCAGATACAGATGGTTGGCCCAATTATCATTGATACGAGACGCGAGAAAGCCATTCGTTCGTAGTATTCCGTGTGTTGCATCGGCTGGCTTCTTATTCTCTGGCATGCTTACGCTGTAAAAAACTACAATCCCCCCGATAACCATGCTCCCTTCAAGATTGTAAATATTGACTCGTAGACGTGCAACCTTCATCACAACGAGCGCTCCTTTACACACTTTCAAATACTCTGTCTAGGGCCTTGAATGTGCATCCATCTGCCTCCAAATAACCAAGGAAAACAAATTTTGCCGTAGCTCTAACACATGCCACACGTTTCCCAATACTCTGATTTCTCCATCAAACATCTGAATCTTCACCGTTCCAATGCCAACAACCTTACAAGGAGCATTGTTCCCCATAGAAATGACTCGTGAAGCACTTGTAAGGGAAGTGAAACCAGTCAGTGCCCAGACATAAATGTTAAGAACATCCCAAATCCGGAATCTACGAGTCTACTAATTCTTCAGCTGTGACCAAGGCAGAGTAGATGTCTCAATCACAAGCCTCTCCAACCCTCGTGACATTAGCAGTGACCGCCGGTCAGCATTTTTAGGGCTGACCGAACCTTCCGGTCCGGGTCCGGTTCCCACATCGAACCAGACCGAAGACCAACCGTTACTCTCTCTCTCTCTTACCTGCTCCCCCCTCTCTCCCTCTGTTCTTTATCCCAGTCTCTCTCCCTCTCTATCTTTCGTCCTCTCTCCCTCTCTCCCGCTCGTTCTCTCGCTCTCTGTCGTCCTCTTTCCCTCTCGTCTGCGCCTTCTCTCTCCCTCTCTCCCGCTCGTTCTCTCGCTCTCTGTCGTCCTCTTTCCCTCTCGTCTGCGCCTTCTCTCTCCCTCTCTCCCGCTCGTTCTCTCGCTCTCTGTCGTCCTCTTTCCCTCTCGTCTGCGCCTTCTCTCTCCCTCTATCTCTCTCTATCGTTCTCTCGTTGGTTCTCCCTCTCTCCCGCTCGTTCTCTCTCACTCTCTCCTGTTCGTTCCCTCTCCCTCTCTTTCTCTCTCTCTGTTCCTGTCTCACTCTACCTCTTGTTCGCTCTCCCTCCCTCCCTCCCCCTCTTTGGCCCTCTGTCCCGTTCTCACTCTCTCCCTCGCATTTTCTTTCCCTTTATCCGCCTCCCTATCGCATTCTTTACCTCTATTTCTCTCCCCCCTCTCCCGCTCTCCTTCCTCTCTTCTGCACTCTTTCACCCGCTCTTCCTCTCTCTCTCCCTCCCTCCCTCCCTCTCCCTTCCGGTCTTTCTCTCTCGTTCGCTCTCCATCCCTCGCTCCCTCTTTCCAGTCCTCACCTTCTCATTCTCTTCGACTCATTTTCTTTCCCTCTATCCCTTTTTCCATCTCGTTCTCTCCTCTCTCTTACCTTCTCTCCCGATCTCCCTCTCCTCCTTTCTTTATCTCGTTCGCTCCCTCTCCCGCTCACAATCTCTCCCGCTCTCCCTCTCTCTCACTCTCTCTCCCGATCTCCCTCATCACCTCTCTCTATCTCGTTCTCTCCCTCTCTCTCTCCCGCTCTCTCTCTCCTCTCTCACTCAATCTCTCACCCCTCTCTCCCTCTCCTCATCTCTCCCACTCTCCCTCTCCTGTCTCCCTCTCGCAAGTCCCTCTCTCCCGCTCTCCCTCTCCTCCTCTCTCTCTCAATCACGCCCTCTGTTCATCTCTCTCCCTCTCTCTCAAGGTCATCTCTCTCACGCCCTCTCTTCCTCTCTCCGTCTATCTCTCACCCTTTCTCCTTCCCTCCCTCTCATCCTCTTTATCAAGGCCCACTCTCTCCCGCTCTCCTTCTCCTCTTCTCTCCCTTTCTCTCAAACCCTCTCGTTCTCTCTCCCGCTCTCTTTCACCCCCTTTCTCTCCCTCTCTCCTGCTCTTACTCTCCGCGTCTCTCCCTCTAGTCCTCTCTCTCGCTCGCCCTCTCTTTTGCTCTCGCTCTCTCTGTCACCCTCTCTCCTGCTCTTACTCTCTGCATCTCTCCCTCTAGTCCTCTCTCTCGCTCACCCTCTCTTTTGTTCTCCCTCTCTTATTCTCTCTCACACACTCTCTCCCTCATGCAATCTCTCTCAAGTGAACTCCCTCCCTCTCGCCTGCTCCCTCTCCCTCTCTCCCCCTCACTTCCCTCTCCGGCTCTCCCCTCTCGTTCGCCCTCTTTCCATCTCTCACTTTCTTTCTCTTTCTCTCTTGTACTCTCCTTCTTACCTGGTCCCTCTCTATCTCTCGCTCTCTCTGGCTCTCTCACCCTCTTTCTATGGTATTCTATCTGCCTTTGCACTATCTCAGTGTCACTCTCTCCTGCTTTCATTCTCACCCGCTTTCACTATCATCCTCTCACTCTCTCATTACGCAACGCTCCTTCAGCACTAGAGGTGACATTAGATGCTGAAATGACCAAGTCAACTTAACAGGGACTAGTCAACATGCCTGACCGAAGACCGGGCCGAAATGAGCCCAGACCGAGATTGAGACCGGACCGAACTTTAGGTCTAGGTTTAGGTTTTCGGTAGAACCGGACGCGACCTGAACGTTTCCTTCCCTATACATGCGTGACTCATCCATTTCCACTTGAGTGTTGCATCGGTCGGCGAATAGAGACAACGCTTGCTCAACTTCATGCCCTCCAAACTCTACAAGACCACGTACTGCCACAACGGTCTGCGTGTGCGCCATGGACATAATGTCTCGCGTGGACATCAATAGGGCCTATCGCGGGACGCGTAGAAAACACCCTACAATCTGTGCATCAAGGACAACTCACCATCGCCGTTACCTCTGCGTCAACCCATACCAACCAGGCTTCTAGTGTGCTGGATGTGTTGTTGCATCTGCCATTCACACAATCCGCGTGAATTCGTGTTACTGACGTGGAATCCCATCGACATCTCCAGTGTCCATAACTGTCTGTCCCATCGACTGATCGTCAACCAGCACACAAAACCGTGAAAGTCTGCCACTTCCAATGCTTCCAGCACCCGTTTTATACTTGACAATTGCGATAGCACCGACTACCACCGCAACGCCCACGCGTCACTGCCACTTGACCCCTCAATTTCTCCTTGTTCCCATCTCCAACTTCTGATATCAAGGTCCCGCACCAGAACATTGCCGCCGATCGAGCCAAGTAGTGGCCCACATCGTCATGCATCTACTAACTCCTCGCACTGGTATCGGACCAACAAAGACGAGGACGATGACCAACCTCATGGATGAGGTACACGTCTCCTTGCTTGTGTATTATTTTACTTTCAACAGTAGATTTTTTGCTGCACTGCACCATGCTCGGGTCAGTTTAGGTGAGAGAAATTATAGAGAAAACTAAGAGTCCAGTGATTTCTTAGGTACGCGTCGACCATGCCCGTTATGTGCGAGCATGAACAGGATTATTCCGTCCGACGTCACTCCAACGAGGGTCAAAAGGTCACCGTTACCATCACCATCACCTGTCACCCACCACAAAGCTCAGAAATTCAACATATCCCCACGAGTCACGGCCTACACATACATCCACTTAGGGTTCACATCATCACATAGTTACATTCACCTTAGTGAATTACCCATCTGACGGTGCCTTTGATGACATTTGACATCAGGCGCCCTCGATTCCCATGCCCTCTTTTCGAGGGGGATTTGTTTGGTCAACCCCCCCCCCCTCTTTGGCACTAACGTGGTGGGTGGGCTCACAAATCCTCAACAGAGTGAGATTTCGTGAGAGAAAGAGATCAGGTGTGTGGGAGATCAGTTGAAAGGGACAAAGAGACACCTCAGGAAGGAGAGAGACACTAAACAATAGATCGGAAGAGGGAGAGGATAATAGATATAGAGGGAGGGATAGAGACAGACAAAGAGGCAAAGGCAACCCGAGAAAGTGATGGAGCTAATGGAATGAGAACCAAGGACAACAGGTGGAATCAAGTGATAGTTCATGTGTAGCAGATTGCCCTCAGGTATGGATGGTTGGCCCAACTGTCCTTAATACGAGACGTGGGGACGCTATTCATTCAAAGGGTCCCCTCTGTGGCATCCGCCGTCTTCTTGTTCTTTGGCATGCTCATGATGAGCGCTGTTGAGTCACTTGTCGTCGCCATGGACGTAATTATGTAACCCTTGTTTCATCTATGTGGATCCTCTTGCTCGGGTACATAAATTTCAATTCAATCACCTTCGTCATCGACCATCCACCATTCACCATCCACCATCCACATAAAAAAATGCTTCATAGTACTAGACATAATCATGATAATGCTGATCTTGACGATGACCATGATTATCATCACCATATTCATCATCATCATTTTCATCGGTCGGGTTTTGGATGTAGGTGTTACCTCATTGGTGAGGCCAGTGTTGCAGGACATGATGATGGGCCAGCGAGTGCAGGAGATGGTTATGGAGGTGATGTGGAGACCGGCCTGCCAGTTCTTGGTAACCCACTTGTATGGGAATGAGTCGTCCACCTTGTACGACTGCTGCGTGTAAGGGGTGCCCTTTGACATCACTACTCCCATTGGGGGCTCCCCCAACAGAGGTGATGAACAAGTTCTTCGCTCACTGCACCATGATCCATTCCAGCAGTCTCGTCGCACAATAGAAGATGACACAATGGGGAGAGAGAGAGATAGATAGACAGGCGCTGATAGACATACAAAGAGAGACCAAGAGACACGAAGAGAGAGAGAAAGAGATAAAGGGAAACCTCATGAAAGAAAGAGAGATAGCTATAAAGACTGCACTGGTTCATAAAAATAAGAGACAGTTGTGTTAAATTAAGAGGAGAATATAGATATTGCACAAGTTGTGTTGAATGGGTTAAATGAGAAGGAGGTATTTGAAGGTTTGCAAGACTGATAAAGGGATTAATGAAATCTGGAAGGATTGCGAAAGCAATAGATTAAATAAATGGGTCAGGTGAAAAGAAGAAATATATATAAGGCTTATTGGGTGACAAGGAAACACATGAAATTTCAATAATAAGGTAATGAGGATATTGATAATGAAATGGGAGGATGTAGTGAGAAGTAGATAAAGAGGGAAATTTGTACGAGGAGGATGATATAGAGATAAATAAGGTCCTCTTTCTTTCTCTCTCCCTTCCCTCTTCTTGCTCTCTCTTCTTTCTCTTCCTCTAGTCTCGCCAAACAAGGTCCGATTCTTACATGCTATCAGAGGCACGCTAGTAATCGAAATGGCTCAAGAAAGCTCGGCGACAATTACTCCCATGATTTCTAACAGTGAAATGGGTACAGAAGCTGTTGGAGAAGTACAGGTTGTGCTTCCCCTTGGAATCATGATCAATCTACAGTTGAACAGCAAGAACTACCAGATGTGGAAAAGCTTGATGCTTCCAGTGTTGTATGGGTATGATCTAATTAAGTTTCTAGATGAAATTACTCATTCAGTTTTGATTGACGAGCTCATGAAAACACGGGAAAAAATCCAAAATGGAAGAAATGGTGGAGAACAGATCAATAATTTCTTGGATTTCTCCATCAAACTACCTTAGAAGCTGTTCGCTCGTACATTAGACAGGCAAAATCTTCAAGAGAAGCCTGGGAAAGCTTGGAAAATACCTTTGTTTGCTGAAACTAGGCTTGGGTCATGGAACTTTGACCACAATTTCACAACATGAACAAAGGTACACAAAGTGTGAATGATTACATAAAGAATTTCAAAGAAGTTATACAATCTTTAGAGCAAATGGGATACCCTGTTGATGAATCATCAATCATCTATGCATTTTTAAGAGGTCCGGGCTCTGCATATTCTCAATTTGTAGCCAGCATCAATCATAACCTATATGAAATTTGATAAAATCATGGCTCATCTAAAGTCACGTGATGCTTCTCCTGTTTTAGAAAAAGAAGAAGCAAACAATTCCTTTCCACCTATGGCTAACGATCTGAAAAGAAAAATTCAGAAAAGCGAACAAGGATACAACTATCAAAAGAAATTTTTTGGCTAATATAGATTTAACCTCCAAAGTAGAGGACGTGGAAGAGGAAGAAATAGAAAATTTAAACGTAGATGCCAGATATGTTTTCAATTTGGGCATAGAGTAAGTGAATGCCCAGAATCTCAGAGCTCAAGACAAAAGAGCCAATTCTCACAATGAAATGCAGAAGCATTCTTGACACAAAATCAAGATTGGTACCCTAATAGCGGAGCAACACATCACATTACACCAGACCAGAACACTATATCTCAATTGAATCTTTACACTCAGAGCAATCAACTGCTAATACGTAATGGTTCAGGTTTGAAGATCTTATCCATTGGCTTTTAAAAAAATGACTACTTCAAACCAAATTTTACTTCGAAATGATATTCTCCTTATTCCTTATATAAAACAGAGTCTGTTATATGTTTATAAATTTTCAAAAAGGATAATAATGTTTATATTGAATATCACAATGTTTACTGTATTGCGAAGGACAAAGCAACCCATCAAGTTGTACTCCAATGGACGGTTCAAATTGCACTATCATCGTGTTAACCAAGATCTTCCAAAATGTGCTCTAGTTGGCAAAAGACAGTCTTCAGAGGCACGGCACTCTCATCTTGGACACCCACAATTTTGCATTTTGGGTTACATTTTTAATAATTTTGTCTTCCTGATTTGTCAAACATTTCCAATTTGACATGTGAGCCTTACAATTTAGCTAAATCTCATAAATTACCCTTCGCATTTACTATTCCTTTGTCAAGTAAATGTTTAGATATCATTCATTCGGTTTTATGGGGACCTTCCCCTTTAATATCTTGATTAGGTTTCTCATATTACGTTGGCTTTATCAATAATTTCAGCAAATATACATGAATTTACCCTCTTAAAAAAGTGACATTCTTTCTGTTTTTATTGTATTTCATAAGTGTAGAAAACAAACCAATGTAAATATGAAGTATGTACAACCTGATGCGGGGTGAGTATCAGTCACTAAATATACATTTGAAATTAAATGAGATAATACACAGGGTGTCTTGCCCCCATACACTCGAGCATAATGGAACTGCTGAAAGGAAACATTGTCATATAATTGAGACGTTTGTTGCATTATTTATACATGCTAACATGCCTATATATTTTTGGGATGAGGCAGTTGCCACTGCAGTGTTTCTTATAAATCGACCTTATTACTCCAGTTCTTAAATAATAAATCTCCATGTACATTTTTGTTTAAAGTTCCTCCTGATTACACTTTTTTGAGAACATTGGATGTGTTTTTGCCCTTATGTTAAACTGTATCTTCATAACAAACTTGAAGATAGATGCAAAACCTGCATCTTTCTGGGATACATCTCAATGCATTATGGATAGAGATGTTGGTCTCTCTACTCAGGTAAACTATACATTTCCTGACATGTCGTGTTTAATCAAGATTCTTTCCCGTTCATGAGATATGAGAATAACCAGTCTAAAGCTATTTTGAGTTCATTTCCATCTTTTTCTTCAACTCATATTCCAAAAACTCTTCTATCACTATAGGCTTGTCCAAAACTTCCACAGTTCCCAACCTAGTAGCTGATCGTATTGATTAGATACATTCCAAATCTAATAAAGATCTCGACAAAATGTCAACATCTTCAGTTATCAATGAGTCATCTTGCTCGTCTGTCTTTAACTCGCCAGCAGACCGAATCTCTGGCCCATTAAAATCTAAAACAAGGGAAGAACTTAGTGAATTCATAAGTTCTTCAGTTTTTAAAACACAGAAATACTATCTGGTTGTTCTTATTTAAAAAAATCCAGATATTGTTTCAACATTAGGTCATACTCCTGAATGAAATATTGAATTGAAAAGAAGGAACCTTGCTGATCCATATCATGACCAAAGTCATACCGTGATCCTTGCAAAACATAAGGATCTAAGGTAAGCGTCTTCGCCTTAGGTTGTCAATTTCCCCTAACTATAGTTAGCATAGTTGGGGTTTCTTGTAGAACTTTCAATGACATTTTACTCTCATTTGTCGTCTCTCCATCCTCGCCATCATAACACTCCATATCCAACCACTATCCTCGTTTATAACATCGTTCATCATCATATCCATCACAATCACTCACACTTCTCTTTAACTTAATTTAACTTATAAATTATGTAATTTTTATCCATATCACTACCTAACATCCTCGAATATTGTTTCCATCGATCTTCTCATCAATTATCAATAGTAAAAGAAGGTAAGTCTTTAATCATCGTTCACGTAGAGATGATCCGTACTTGTCACTAATTAAGTATTCTCAAATAGGGTTAACTATATTTTTACTCAATAATCTCAATTATTAACGACATGATTTAGCCCGTAATGCTATTTTTGGCTATCGGTCTTGAGGCGATGGTGTACCCTTATTGTTTTTTTGTGAATGCCCCCAAGAAATTACCTAAATATGGATGAACAAGTATTTCCAAAAAAGGAAAAAGTCGACGAAGCTCTGTCATCCACAACCCCCAAATTCTTCCACAGAATGATGTCTCTTGATCTACTTCAACTTACCCTCCAAAGCCTTCTTCTAATGGCCACCAAGCCTTAACATGACTGGCCACAAAGATCTTCCAAGAATAATATATCTCCCAATAATTTATTTTCCTCAACTGCTGAATTAGTATTCAAAACAAGTCGTAATTTCATACATTTTTAGATCAGAGATTTATCAATTCAGAGATAAAAATCACAAAATTAATTATGAATTCCCTACAGTAATACCTCCCTGTTTATGGTCTTTTTTCCCTATAGTACTCTTTTCCTTCACGTTTCGCTTTTGATGAAATTCCTTGATTGGTGTATGACATTTGATGGTTAAAACTCAAATATCTTTTTATTATAGCTGAAATGAGAGAATTCCACCTAAGCTGTTTTGTAACACAATTTTGCACAACTTTTACCTCACACAAAATGTTCAAAATTAAATCAAATAAATCTCCAAAAGCCAATGTTTTCACATTTTCAATCTACCACCCAATTCCTCCACATCAAAGTTCAAAGCCTGTAAATCTTTCGAAACTCATTCACATGATGCGATCTAAGTTCTATCTATTTATATGGATGTTACAAATTATTGTTAAGTTGAACCATAGCTCAACATTAATATAAAAGTGATGTGAAAATGTCAAACCTATCACAAGGTCGAGAATGTGGCCCGCCTTCTTTCCTTTGAATCTTGAATAACCCTGAATCAAAATCACTATTTTATGTTCTATGGACTCGGATTAATGGTAGCAAAAAATATCCCATGAAACAAAAGTTGGGTTCTAGAGGCCTAGATCTGGATGAACAAATCAAAACGATGTGCAGCGGAAGACTTTTGCGAATCAAATGACATCGACCAAAAACATTAAACGAAGTACCTTTGCACGAATCTCATTTGTGATTTCTTCAATCCCGTAGAGAGACGAGTCACTCTGCTCAGGTGTGCAGCCTCTAGAAGTATCCACGTACTCCTTCGGATCTCCTCCATCTCGTTGACGAGCGACGTTCTTTCTCCGTCGGCATCGTCACATCGTCCTGATAACATCTGGCCTGAAAAAGTGGAGAAGAAGGGGAAAGGCTCCTGAAAAATTCTGGCCTGGGTGAATTTCGTCCAGGGCCTTCCCCTATTTATACTACGTGGGTATTTTTCGTAAAAACCCTCAAAACTTAAGTATATCTTCCAACGTCCAAAAACTCAACCTCTAGGCCCATGTATCAGTCTAGTTAATGACTCTAGTGGCCCAATAACCTTTATTGGCCATCCAAATTAATTAACTATATCATCATATAGATTGATTAACGTCAGATCAATTTAACCCAATCTAGGTTGAGACTCGGACACGTGGGGTGCCAAGCTACACCTCGTGTCCTAGAAGATACAAAGGAGTGTGCATCGACTCACTCATCAAACCTGTTCATCATCAGTTACCGTGTATGTGTAATCCCTCATCCACTTGACGCTCCTTGGACAACTTAGGGTATGGTCAACTGTCAAACCCTAATCGATCATTCGAGTTAGTACTAACGCATTCGGGAATCATCGGAGAACTCTTCTCCGATATTTCACTGCCTTGGCCAGGGACTTCGTTGCATCATCTTCCTTGAGCTGTCACCTCTTATATCGAAGGTGGACGATCCCATCTTGACCCCTCAATCGCCTTCATGTACTTCTTGATGCACCCGAACTAAGACCATTTAGAATCCCATGATTAGAGACTCGTTGGCCATAACCAAATTACAACCGTCCGTCCACAAGACGTTTTCAGTGTCTCAAGTCTAAGATCCACTTACACAACCGTGACGTGAATCAACCTGATTGACAATTTGGTACAATACCATTCAGGGATTCGTACGGATCAATTCAGTGAACTCTTTCCACTAAAGAGCACCCACTATCTATCCTTAGTGTCGCCACACTAATGGCTACGGGACCGGCCATACTCATCATATGAGTGAGGCTAGATAGTGCTATTCTATCTGGATACTTTGATGTCCGTCTTGCGTATCCTTTGAATAGGAATGTTTGGAACACATGCTTAAAAACCAGTGATTTCTGTATTACAATCTCATCATAATTCACTTAGTCCAATCATGTATTCATGGACTTTATTATATGCATCACACACGCACTATAATGAATATGTTCTATTAATGTACATGGAACATGATGTGGAATGTGTGATTGCTAGCCGGCCACATATATTTCCATTAACAAATGCTCAAAAACTGCTGGAAGGATTGAAATATCTTTCTCTGATTTTCAAAAGACAAGGAGAATGGGGAGTTTTCGATTAGGGCTCGAAAGTTGCATATATGGGCATAGAAATATGAAAAGGCATAATGGTAAATTTTCAACATTGTGATAGTCATATCTATTGACTATGATTATAACATATCAATCAGTAATTATTTGAATTTAAAATATTTATATTTACTATTTTTGCGTAACTTCAAAATACCTAACAAGGATTAAGAGTAAAAACTAACCATTATGCCTATGATTTCAGCACTAAAATAATCTAAACTTTCAGGTATAATTACACCATATTTTAATCAATATATTACCAATGGATTGTAGTATCTTCATGTAATTACTTTTTATTAAATCATCAATGATTCAACCTTAAAGACCTGAAAGTATTAGTTAAGAATTTGAAGAAGTTATTAAATCAATCAAACGAAGGCCAATTAAAAGAATTTTAAATTGTGATAGAGGATATTTTTATCTTCATGTCATAAAGTCCTAAATAAATGATTTGACATGTTCACCGTATGGTCAAACTAAGTTACCTTTTTATATAACTAAGCATGCCATTTTATCTTCACTTAGAATGAGTCAACTAGTTGAATGAGGACTTAGCGTGCTTTGATTAAATACCTACTGAGGCATGAATTACTTTGAACATTCAAAAAAACACATATTAAAGCATTTTACTAAAATGCCCTTAAAGCTTAATCGTCAAGATTCTGTAGAAGCAAGTATGTCAGGCTCATTCGTCTAGCTGTTGCTTTATGTTGATGATATTTTGATTGAAGATGTGGACCCATACGATATTTAAAAGGTCAAACATTAATTCAATAAGGAGTTTGCGATGAAAGATCTTGGTGCGGTTTCATAATATTTTGGCATTG
The DNA here is from genome assembly GCF_029677425.1 of Wolffia australiana. Classification (NCBI taxonomy): domain Eukaryota; kingdom Viridiplantae; phylum Streptophyta; class Magnoliopsida; order Alismatales; family Araceae; genus Wolffia; species Wolffia australiana. Next base: position 3,973,822 of record NC_135839.1, on the reverse strand, counting down.
TAATTGAAAGAGATAGGGGGAAAGCAATATATCTCTCAGTCAAAAGGGATATATTGAAAAGATCTTATGCATATTAAACAAACATGAACAATACAAGTCCAGTAAGCATACCTTAGCTCCAAATGTTAACATTCCTTTTGTTCTTATCAATTATTCTAAACATAGACTAATCTAATAACACACATATGTATAAAGTTACATATTCTTCTATTGTTGGCTCATTAATGTATGCTATGATTTGCTCACGGCCATACATTTCAAATTCAGTGAGTGTGGTGAGCTGATATATGCAAATCATGGAAAAAGAAAACTGGAAGCTTATTCATTGGATTTTCAGGTATCTTTGTGGAACTTTTGACATCTCTCTCTCCAGTTTGGAAAGTCTGCTGTAGAAATCATAAATTATCTTCGTGGGACTTCTAAGATCTAGATAAGGGGAGATCACAGACATAATTTGTTTTTGTTATTGGTGGTTGTACCATGTCTTGGAAGGTCAATACACAACCAACACAAGTTTTATCCACAATGGAGACTGAATATATGGTGATCAATTAAGCGGTCAAAGAGTCTACTTGAAAGAAGAAGTTTTTGGTGAATTGTGTTCAACAAAACATCTCCTTTGTGTATTATATAATAGCCATATTTCTATCTAAGCACCAGATGTTCCTTGAACGTACAAAAAATGTTGATATGAATACATCAGAATTCTAGCGTATTGATGTCTGCTTTGAATAACTGCAGTAAACTTCCACACTGGAAAATCGTGCAGACATGATGACAAAGACACTCACAAGAATTCAATTTAAGTGGTCTCTCCATCTTAATTGTCTTTATCTCTTAGTTTGGTTTATACGCAGGTTTTAGTTCTCTTTATGAGTGCTGAATTATCAAGGTAGATGTTTGTTAAGAGTTTGACTATTTAGCCCAGGCATCTGTTGCAACACGTTTTAGGGTTACCTTTTAGCCACACAAATTGGAACGAGAACATATTCAAGATGTACAGGCCAGAGGTAGCGTTAGACGTGGAGTAGAATTTCTGCCTTAAATAACGGGATCTATAGATGTGGAACAACGACGAGAACTTCTCACCCGTTTCTGTCATTTTGTGTGAGACTTTAACACTACTTCTAGCGTCTAACTTGCACTTCTGCCAGTTTCCTCTTAGACAAGAAGTTTACTTGCTATGTGACAGAGATGTTGGTTATTCCAATGAATTATTTAGTCTTGATCGGGATCTGTTGAGAAATATAGATTGCACAAAGAAGATCAAGGAGGAAGAGAGGAAGATAAGAAGAAGAGAGCGAGAGAGGAGACCAAAGAAGGCTTATGATTGTTGTTATTCCACATCTATAGATCCTTACATGGGTTGGTATTTATAGTGTTCTAGTGCTACTAGACTTAGTAACTTTCCTGAATCTAATATTTCCCGCTTAATCAGTACAATGGGCCTATCCATATGGTGCCTAATTGTCTATGTTTCCTATCTATGTTGAATCCTTGCTTCTTAGTTTCGTATGTTTAATCCTAACTACTGCACCTCTTTAGCAAGTATAGAATATGTTTCCAATTATTACCACTCTAATCTTCTGTTAAGTTTTACTGGTCGAAGCTGGGCTGACATGGCGAGTAAAACTCATCAAGATCTTCTCTTCTGCTGTATATGCATGTCTTCGAGACAATTAGATGTTTATCTTCTACTGCCATTTACGATGCAGGAAGAGAGAGAGAGTGAGAGAGAGAGAGAAGGAGAGATAGAGATAGATGGAGATAAAGAGATCGAGAAAGAGAGAGAGATACAGACAGACATACAACTGGGGAGAGAGAAAGAGAGGGAGAGAGGTGATAAACATAATTTTGTGATAAATTATACCATCATCTACGCATATATAATATCATGAAATGATGAGTTTTTACATTTTACTGCTCAGTATACGTTTCTTTTAACTAACCCCACTTGAGTATATGAATCAAGTGGATTAGATCTCATCTTGGTTTAAATAAGCACAGATATTGATTTGGAGATAATACACATGGTCGAAAATGAATCAAGGAGGGCGCTTGGACCAAGTCAAATGGCAGTTATGGTCAAGATGGACAAAATCAAATGGCAGTTGTGGATCAATATGGACCATTCAAAGGCTCCAGGAAGTTTAGAGAGATGAACTTCTATAAATAATATCTCAAGAACAATGATAAAGTGGTATAGATATTCATTTTGGGAGTGGAAGTATTGTTGGAATTCAATGTTTTGTAGACCCTGCATTGTTGATGAACAACTGAGTTGAGTGAAGAACCAAAGCTGAGAAGATTCTAAGAAGGAGGATCACTTCCTAGCCTTGAAGGGGCGTGACACAAGGTAAGTGTGATATCTTAAAATCCAGTAATTGTTAAATCACTTTTAAGACAGGTTGGATTGGATTGGAAATCATAGAGTTGTGACTTTCCAGCACATCTAATCCAACCTGTTCATTATCTCTCATTTTTACTATTATTGTGCAAAGCATAGCTTGTTAAGTGCGGTGCCACCACACAGGTTGTGCGCAGTAGCACACTATTGTCGCACAAGCCATGTGCAGCCGCGTATAGTTGTTGCACACTGCTGCACCCTTCCATCGCCTTTTACCATCCAACATCCACCATCCACATCAATACATAACTCTTCACAGTACTAGCTATCATAATGATAATGTTGATCTCGACCATAAGCACGGATATCATCTCCATATTCATCATCATCATTATAATGGGTGTTACCTGATCAGTGAAGCCGGCGTTGTGGGATATGACGGCCCAACGGGTGCCAGAGGTAGCTACGAAGGTGACGTGGAGGCTGGCCCACCAGTTCTGGATTATCCATTCGTATGGGAAGGAGTGGGCAACCTTATAAGACTGTTGCGTGTAAGGGGTGCCCTTTGACATCACCACGAGCAAACTGAAGACGAAGGCAGCTCGCCAGGAGATCGATAGTTCACCTAAACAAGACTAGATAGTAATGATGAATCTATCTTATATTTGCTAGAGATTAGAGGAATAGGAAACATATAAGTTAAAACATACAATAGGATTCAATATAGCTTAGGATTAAACACAGAGAGGATAAACATAGATAGGAATTGTCAAACAAGATAAAAATAGTTAGCCGTTATAAGGAAACATAACGGCTACGATTTAAAGTAGATCAAACGATCTGAATTGTTCGATCTGTGGCCATTAAACAAGTTATAACGGCCACAATTTAAACAGACTAAACTTTCTATTCTGTTCGACCTGTTTAAACAGATTGTACTGACTATTCTGTTTGATTTGGTGATAACAACAATGAGAGAAACTTCCTATATTTAGTTAGAACATATCCTACATAAACCCACCGATCGTTGTTGATAAGCTCGAAAATGTGTGTATATATGTCATTATTTAGGGGTTTTTCGAGTTTAATCACTAAAATTTATATGTCCCTTAATGCGCAAGTAAGAGGTCTAACCCTAGGGAGGCTGTGGTGATATTCAAATTTCTGTCTAATTAGGGTTTTAGAATTTGACACCTAAATGAAATGATGTTTAACTATTTATTTAAATGCAAATACTTGTAATTAGGAACTAAAATTATATCTTTTTTGAAATTAAATGATTTTGTTAATTCTCTGTTATTAATTAACAGAGATTCAAAAGTCACTTAACCTTATCTTTTTATTTGATTTAAAGTGTTTGACTGTTTTGGTTATATAATTTTTTTTTGTTCTTTTTAATGAAATTTCAGATCTATTTCTAAAATAGGTTTAACTCTAATTTAGTGTATTTCTTTAATTCGTTTTGTTTATCAGGTGCTTTACTATTTTTAAAGAATAAAAAGAACTAATACTTATGCTATTACTAAGAGCATTTTTATATATTTTTATTTTATCCCATTTGATTCTAAATTGTAGATATGTCCTAAAACAGCAAATCGTGAATACGATTCACGATTTGCTTATTCAAGAAGAACGGAATCCTGAATCTAATTCACGATTTATGAGATTCAAGCAACAAATAGGGTTCGAATCATAAATTTTATACGCAATTAATACTGAATGATTTTAAACCGAACTAAAATTCAGGAGCTGAATGACTAAAATCTGAACAGATAAAAAAAACGACGTCGAGCATAAACTGAGTGCAAATTTCAGAGAACTAAGTATGAAGTAAGGTGCAAAAATCAAACACGGATAAACCTAGAGGTACCAGGAGTGATCATGACTCGATTTAGGCGAATTCCGCGCAACGAACACCACGATTCCCATGAATTTCAGCTTGAACTTTGGGGAAGAATGCGGCGACGGATCTGCGAGATTGCGGTCCACATCGAGCTCGGATTCACTCCAAGTTGATTCCTGAGCCTTGAAGGAGGCTAGGCAATCCGTCCTTCAGCTTAAACAATGAAGAATGCTGAGTAATTTCTCCATTTTCTCCTTTATCGCCGCAGAATCGGAAGAACTTGTTCTTCCGATTCTGTTACATTTTCTTTCTTGCAAGCGTTGCACGCAGGGCGTACTACGCATCGTTATTCGATAGAATGGTGTCGCATATGGGTTATCTTCCGTGCGTACGGCGTCGCGTGTGTGCGCTTCGCACAGAAGATAACTCGCCTAAAGCCATTTATGCACTTAACTCGCTGCGTCGCACGCAGCGAGTTAAGCTGCACGCGATTGGCCGTCGAATGTTTGTGTGTCATGTGTGTAGTGCGCGACACGCATGGCACGGTGCATGTGCGTGTAGCACACCAAAAATACGGCACTTCCTTACGCTTGTCCTGAATGCCCTGCGCTATGTAACACTCGCGTGAGCGCCAAAACTGGCCCATATTGGGCCAGTTTAAATCAAAAAAATGCTTTGTAATTAGAAAGTAACTGGAATAAATCCCAAAAAATGTTTATTCACGCCTAAAATGATTTTATTAATTTCTAAATTTTATTTAATTTGTTTCTTTTATGTTTATTTATAGAAATGAGTCGATTGATTATCTAATTTTGTTTAAAAATTCATCATAGAAGCATTTTAAGTGTAAGAACTAACCAAAATATTGATTAAAAGTATTCTTTAACTTGCAATTCAAGAAATTTATTATTTAAACCTAAAATCATGATAACATGCTTGAAAACTAATGTTCTTATGCATTAAAAGCCCAAAAATATGATGAAATGTGCACTTATTTTAGCTTCTATTTGCATGTTATCAGTTGTTCATTAATGCATGGGATTAAAGAGATATTAAGCTTGTTAGTTGTTCCCACTTCTTCCTCTTCTTCCGACTTCTCACTCTTCTCTCTTCCTTATCAATCTCTCTACTCCAGAGCGAGGATTGGTTGCCTTTTCGTTGTATCAGAGCCAGCGACGCCAATCAAGTTTTAGCCAACTTCGACATCCAAGAAAGCGCAAAAGAAGCGTGATGGCTCAAGAGGGCATGATGTACAAGAAAGCCCAAGATAGCCTGATGGCTCAAAGAGGTGCAACACCCGCACCTAGTGCACAAGCCACGTCTTTATATATATCAGCTAGAGAAACTTATACAGCAACCATTGGGCAAGTTCAGGTTGCGTTTCCTTCAGGAATGGTCCTTAATCCACACTTCAACAGTGACAACTTCTAGATGTGGAAAAACTCAAATCTACCAGTATTATATGGGTATGATTTAATGAAATTTATTGAGGGTACCACCAGTTCTTATTGCAGATGTGCAAGGAAACATAATGGAAAATCCATAATTCAAGAAGTGGTGGAGAGTTGATCAGCAAGTCCTAGGATTTATCCATCAAGACATTTCAGAGTCTGTACGGCAGTACATCAGAAAAGCTAAATCTTCGAGAGAAGCTTGGGAAAGCGTGGAAGCCACTTTCGTGAGCTTGAACCAGTCTCATGTCATGGAGCTTCAAAGAAAATTTCACAACATCAAGAAAGGTACTCTAAGTGTTGAAGATTACATTAAGTACATTAAAGTAGTAGAATCCTCAGAAGGGATGGGACATCCAGTGGATGAGTCATCAATCATTTACACATTTCTTAGAGGACTAGGATCTGCATACTCTCTGTTCGTAGTGAGCATCAATGCAAATTTATATCACCTTAAATTTGATGAAATAGTGGCACACTTTAAGTTACATGATGCTTTTCTTGTCTATGAACAAGAAGAAGAGAGGAATTCTTTTCCTACCATAATTAACAACTTGCATATCCAAAGAAGCCAGCATGGTACCAGCTATGAAAGAAGAAACTTTGGAGTACAAAACAGGTACAATGCTCCATATAGAGGACGTGGAAGAGGAAGAAATCAGAGGTTCCAACCTAGGTGCCAGATCTGCTTCCAATTTGGTCATAGAGCAAGGGAATGCTCAGAATTCCAGATTTCAAGGACACAACAACAACCAAATGCTCAAGGATACGTCTCCACAGTGAACCAAGAGTGGTACCCCGACAGTGGAGCAACCCTAAATGTGACAGAAGATCAAAACTCTCTGTTCCATTCACAGCCTTATCTACACGATGATCAACTTCAGATAGGTAATGGCTCAGGTTTGAAAAGTTTATCTATTGGATCTTCAAAAATTACTACGGCAAACCGAATTTTACATTTGAAAGATATTCTTCGTGCCCCTAATATCACAAAAAATCTATTATCAGTTCATAAATTTACTAGAGATTATAATGTGTTTATTGAATTTGATGACTACTTTTGTCGTGTGAAGTACAAGGAAACCCGTCAGGTTCTACTCAAGGGAGCAGTTAGAGATGGACTTTACCATCTAGATAGTCAAGACTTTACCATGCACTTATTTGCGAAAAAACACCTTCAGAAACATGGCACTCTCGACTCGGACATCCACAATTGAGAGTTTTGAACTCGTTTTTAAATAAGTTTGGTCTTCCTATTTCTTCAAATTCAAACGTTTTATGTGAACTGTGAAATTTAGCTAAATTTAGCTACCTTTTGCAAATTCTGATCATTCTTTGAATCAGGTTTTAGAAGTCATTCATTCGGAGTTATAAGGACCTTCTGCAGTAATTTCTAGATTAGGATTTTCTTATTATGTAGTATTTATTGATGACTTCAGTAACTATACATGGATTTATCCTCTTAAAAAGAAAAGTGATCTTCTCAATGTTTTTATTGAATTTCAGAAACGAGTACAAAATCAGTGGAATGGCAACATTAAATATGTACAGTCTGATTGGGGTGGATAATTTCAATCACTAAATAATTACTTGAAATCACTTGGAATAATTCATAGGGTATCTTGTCCTCATACACCTGAGCAGAATGGTACTGCTAAAAGAAAACATAGACATATGACTGAAACATCACATGCATTGTTAAAACATACTAATTTGCCTAAGTATTTTTGGGATGAGGCAGTAGCCACTTCTGTTTTTCTTATTAATGACTAGTTACACCAATACTTAGAAATAAGTCTCCTTACGAAGTTTTGTTTAAAATATTGCCTGATTATAATTTTTTAAGAACTTTTGGATGCCTTTGTTATCCCTATTTGAGACCATATGCTCACAATAAACTTGAAGATAGATCCAAAACATGTATTTTTTTAGGCTACAGCTCGATGCATCATAGATACCGGTGTCCTTCTCTCCAAACACGTAGACTCTATATCTCTAGACATCTTGTTTTTTATGATAATTCATTTCTGTTTAAAGTATATCAAAATAACAAGCATGATCAATATAAAAGGATTTTGAGTTCATTTCCTTTAGATTTAATTAATTCTTCGATTAAGTCATCTGCATCTTCAAATATTTCCAACAACACTAATACTCTAAAATTAGCATCTTATCAATTATGTGATCAAATGCAGTCTCCATCGTCAAATGACTCTAATACTGAATTGAACAGCCTATCAGGATCACAATCACCGTTGGGTCTTGACTTGAGTCAAAATACAATTGACATGGACAAACCAATTCAATCAGTTTGATGCAGGACGGGCTTCTATGACGTCATCGTGTCATCATTGAGTAAGATAGTTTGGCGACAATAAACGATACGTATCGAGAGACGGCTAGGTCGGGTCAGATGATTGACCGATTAAATCGTTCGGTCTGCCGGCGTATATGATAATACCCTAAATTCTGTCTCTATTTCATGCTATTAGCACAATTTTATGCATTTAGAGAGCTTAAAATGGGGTTGTTATCATATATTTACATGAAAATAGTGTTTTCAAGTTATTTCTGATTTTTCCCTAATTTTCTGTTAATTCTATGAATTTTAAAGGATTTATTGAAGCTTGAAATAACTATTTTTGAATGAAAATGGCAAGTTTAATATTTAATTTCGACATTTATCAGCATGGGGATGAATCAGTGAATTTTCTAGAATTTTCTAGAATTTTTTACGAATTTTTAGGATTTTTCTGAGATTTATTTGAAGAGGAAATGTATTTATTCTAAGGAAAAAAGGTATATTTATAAGAGAAAAAAAGTATTTATATCATTTTGAACTTTGAAGGGCCTTTTTGCAAAGTTTCGTTGCAAAAAGACCCTGAAAACAGCTCTCGGTCGCCACTGCAAGCGTAGAGATGTAATTTAAAATCTTCTAGGGTTTTATTGCAATTATTTAATATATTTTTTAATGTCTTTAGGAGAAACCAGAAGAGAGAGAGAGTGCGGCAGGGGCATATACACAATTACTTTTGGGGGGCGTCCAACGAGAGTGCGGATGCAGTGAGAAGTAGATGGAGAAAAAAATTCTACGACGAGGCGGATATTGAGTTAAAAAGTGGGGTAGAGTGAGAAATAAAACATTCTGTAGAGAGACAGAGAGTGAGATATATACACATATATATACATATATATATATACTAGTGTGGCCCGCTCGCAATGCTCGCTTGGAGTAGGGAGAGAAGAATGAAAAATGATTGATATCCACCAATGTCAGTCGTTCACTGCTCTAATAAAAAATGAGTTGTGAAAAATTCAAAATGCTCATCAAATAAATAGATTCAGCTAATGCAAACTCCAAATCTGAGCGAATGATTTGTCTAGTCAATTCTTGGATCGTAGAGTATATTGTTGAACTCGGAAGATCACCACTTGCGACACATCAATTCAACCTGCCAAGAGAGACACAGTCATAATCATGACCAGACACAGATTCCCGATTAGGAGCCAGTTCCGTGCAAAAAATATGAAAAATGCGAACTCTTAAAAAATAACCCAAAACGTGGGAGAAGCTAGCAGAAACCCCAGCCAAATTGTAAAATAAGGACTAATTGTTCGAAGAGTAAAAATGCTAAGAGCAACAGCGCAACTAAAAAATGCTAAGAGCGAAAAATAGGAAAAATGTGAACTCTTAAAAAATAACCCAAAATGTGGAAGAAGCTAGCAGAAACCCTAGCCAAATTGTAAAATAAGGACTAATTGTTCGAAGAGAAAAAATGCTAAGAGCAACAAAAAAATGCTAAGAGCCGATTACAAAAAATTGCGGAGAAACCCTAGTAAAACAACATACGAAGATAGTTAAATGAAGGTCTGTAGACGTACCCATCAAAGAGAAGGTCACCTCCGTCGAGCTTGGAGACAGATTTAGGGGAAGGAAAAAAAAGAAGCCTACTTCATTTGGAGAACATGTCGAGGGTAGCATAGAAGACTGGCGGCGGATGAGACCTTACTTGGTCCCTAAGCGACCGTTTCGCCGATCCGGTATTTGAATTGAAGCTTCTCGCCTCCGCCTACACCAACAAAATTCCATAATTCAGATCCACCATGAGAGTTATTCGGCTGCTACACCAAGACGAAAGGGCGCCTAAATAATCATCCCATTGGCATAGGTGCATAGGGATAATAATTTTAAGAAGATAATTTATAGGTTTCAAACTTAGAAACATATAATTTTAGAATGGGGTTTCGTAAAAATAGAGAGAAAGAGATAGAGAGAAGCCTGTATGTATATCTGAATGATTACGTCAACTTGTAGGAGATAAGATAAGTGTTTCGACAGAAGCACTTATCTTAAACATCAATTTGAGGGAGAAAGAGATAGTAGTTGAAGTAGAATCCTGGGGACAGAGAGCGATGGAGAAAAACAAATAAACAAAGAGAGAGGGAGAGATAGAGAAAGAAGAGAGATGGGGAGATTGTGTGAGGTGGATAGATATAAATAGAGAGCTAGATAGATAGATAGATATAGATATAGAGAGATAGGGGGAGGTAGAGAAAGTTAGAGCAAGATAAATAGATAGAGATAGAGAGTAGAGTGAGATAGATAGATAGAGATGGAGAGAGATAGAGCTAAATAGATAGATAGATAGAGATATAGAAAGAGATAGAGGGAGACAGATAGACATAGATAGAGATGGAGAGATAGAGCTAGATAAATGGAGATAGAGTGAGATAGATGCAGATAAAGCGAGACAGATACAGATAGAAAGAGATGGATATGATTTGGGTGATATTAAGTGAAATCTATAGAGTGGAGAGAGATAGAGGGAGATATAGAGAGAGAGTTAGATAGAGATTGAGTTATATAGGTGAGTGTAGCAGAGTGATGCAGAGAGATAGACATGGATCAATAGAGAGAGCGAGAGAGAGAGAGAGGGAGAGACAGGAGAGAAATAGGGGAATGGAACCTGCAGTCGTTGCGGCAGAGGGAATCCAGGGGGATTTGAGTATGTTGCAGCCGTCGTGGATGATGCTGGAGAACAACAGTGGAGCGCAGATATCGCCGCAGATTAAAGTGCATTCCAGGTGACCCTACTGCCGTCTTGTTCTTTAACCGCTATCTGTAAAAGAGCATTTCTACTATGAAACCCAAGAACGAAAATGATAACCTTACTTCTCCTTCACCGGTGAAGGAAGGGACAACCAATCAGCGGACACGATGAAAATCATACATCTGTTTCCTTCAATCAAATTGGTAAATAGACGTCCCTCACTCTCCCTGATGTAACACGGTAACGCCAGGATCGACGGCTCGTGTTACGTCACAGTAAGAGAAAGGCGTACGGGCAAAATGAATGAATGTAATTTGAAATTCTCAAGAGCAGGAAGGACGGTCCGAGGGAGGGGCGATGATGCAGTAGACCTAGGGGAACGAACCGATCTGGCTAGACTCCAAATGACCCACAGAACCAGACGAACAAGCGAGTCGAGAGGGGCATATGACGGCCCAAGGGAGTTCGCCCTCGATGCACCAATCGAATAGTCAATCGCAAGGAAGTTCCCTAACACTCAACAGTAGGGGTGGCTAGCCTATTCAGACGTTTAAAATTAAGCGGTAGCGGAATACGATAGGGAGAGACAGTACTGGTGGAAATAATGATATTAGGAAGAGTAGTAAGAACCTGGCAATAGTACTTCCTAGCAGTGGTAGTCCTGACGAGCGGTCGAAGAAATCCCGAGAGTAATGGGGCAGGCAGCAGCGACCCTGACAGCAGCGGCGCCCGGGGAAAATACTCCGGCAGCAATACACCCGTTGATCAGTCGAGAGAGGTCCAGAGCTGGGGTGATTCAGCAGCAGCAGTCCTACCGGCCGCAACCCTGGCGTGCAGTCGCAGGCAGCCTCAATTCAGAAAGAAGTAGCAACAAGAATCCTGGTAACAATAGCCTCCTGGGGAGTAAAGTCCACCAGCAACGAGCGCACGGCAGAGTTGCCAACCCAGTCAACGAGGCCAAGAGAAAGAGGCCGACGGAAGAACAGTCCGCAATTCTGTGCGGATAGAGGCAGTGGCCAGCGCACAGGGAGGGGGCTTGGCAGCGATTCTGACCAAGCTCCCGCGGCAGGGAAACTGCAGCGAAGATTTGCGCGGCGGCCGTCATTGAAAAACGGTGAGTATCGCCCACGACGAAACAGCGGCAGATAAGAATGGCTCGCGACGGTGAGAAGACAACAGAGAATAGCCAGGGCGGTGCTCTGGAGATGCGGCAGCGGAGGAAACCGCGCTTGGGGGAGAAGACAACGGCCGAAGCGAGTTTTCGAATCACTGGTGGCTGGGCTTCTCGCAAAACAAGGGGGGAACGGCCGCGTACGAACAAAGGAGCCCGGGTGGTCAGCCGGCGACCGCAATATAGCAGTTCGGGAAGAGGCCGATGAAGGGGAGCCCTGGTGCAGCTGAACGGGGTCGGCGGGGTCGTCCTTCAGCAAGCGATCGCAGCAATCTGATCTCCTTGGTGGAAGCCGGACAATCTCCACCAGAAGACGAACGGGCGTGCTGGAGGAAGAAGACGACCACTTGCCGTACTTTGACTACAAGAAAATTAAGGAAGCAGTGCAAAACAACAATTTGATTTCTTCTCAAAAGACTGGTGTCTTGGCCCTTGGGCATGCCTTCCCCTTATATAGGGGGGGAAGGGTGCCAAGAGGCCCTCCGAGAGAGGAGGGGTCCGTCGCATGACGTGGCCCTCCTCTTTACACATAACGAGAGAGAATGAGACGTAAACTGAACGGACGAGGCCTAACGCACGGCCGGATCCGAGTTTGTCACGAATAAGTAAATAAGAAAATAACAAAAGACTTACGAAGAGTACTTAAAGTCGGGGTCGCGTGCGTCGGCACGAGCGGCTCAGAGCGGTCGGGCGCGCCCCGTGGCGGCGTCGTCACGATGGTCCCCCATCACCCACTTACTCTCTTTCACTCTCTCTGTCCCTCTCCTTCTCCCATTATCCTTTACCTCTATCTCGCTACCTCTCTCACGACCGCTCTCTCCCTCTCCCTGTCCCTCTCACTATCTCCTTGTCTCTCTCTCTCTCTATGTCGCTATCTCTCTCTCGCGACGAAGGGAGAGGGAGCATGAGAGAGGGAGAGAGAGAGAGGGAGCAAGATGGGAGGAGATAGAGAGATAGATATGAGAGGGATAGAGAGGGAGACAGATATGAGGGAGAAAAAGAAAGGGAGAGGGAGAGGGAGAGGGACAGAAAGTGAAAGAGCCAGAGAGGGAGACAGAAAGCAGGAGAAAGAAGAAAAACAGAGAGCGATAGCATAAGGCTATCACTCTTTCCCTTTCTTTATCTCTCTCTCACTGTCCCATCTCTATTTCGCTCTTTATTTTGTTCTCTCGCTCTCTCTTTCATTTTCTCCCTAATTTTGCTGATAGAGATAGAGAAAGAGAAGGAGAGGAAAAGAGGGGAGGCAAAGGGAGAGAGAGATAGAGACGGTGAGGGACGAATAGAGTGAGCGCATGAGGGGGACAGAGAGAAGGAGATGCACCATGGTAGGGAAGGATGAGGATTTATATAGAGATAGAGGGAGCGGGGGAGGGGGAAAACATAAGAAAGAAGTTTCTTGCCTTGTTTCCGTGGAAATACGTTGTGCTGCATTGCGACAGTGGGAAGGTCAGATGAGGAAGATTGTTTCTCATGCTGTCTTTGAGGCACACGATAAAAATGATTGCAACCCCGCGCTGGCACGTCACATTGAAGAATTCTTAGGCCTGCGCCTCTTTCACGGGATGGATTTTCTGACTCGAAGATGATGTAATAATGATGTGTACAATGATGAGGTTGTTCTGTTTAGTGGAGCACAGATGACGGAACGGCTTCATGGGAGCTGAAATTAAGAAGGATTTTAGTTCTCGTATTTTATGGGGATGAGAAGGGAGAGAGACAGTTTGATGTTGTACCTGAGATCGTAGAAGATCGTCTTCTACGGCCTTCTACTTGACATCTCCTAGTGAAAAACCTCTCTGTAAACAATGTTAGTCACAGGTAGGCGGTTTGCGCCGCCGTTGCAAAACACTATTCCTGTTGGACCGATCCGTGTCCTTGAGAGAGCGACGTAGAGTTGGCCATGAGTAAAAAGTGGGTTTGGTAGATATAACCCCACTATGTCTAGAGTTTGGCCTTGGGATTTGTTAATCGTCATCGCGAAGGCCAATCTAACTGGGAACTGTAGGCGCTTGAATCGAAACAAAAGCCTCGATTGAGACGGGTAGAGCGCAATCCGTGGTAAGAGATGGACATCACCGTAGAGATTTCCCTGGATGATGATTGTGGCTTGTATCATTGTTGGGAGAAAGCTGTCCACTCGTAGCCTGGTCCCGTTGCATAGACCTTTTAGTGTGTTCAAGTTTCGAAGGAGGATCACGATGCAACCGATCTTGAGTCGGAGCTTGTGGAGCGGCATTGTCGCATCATCAATTGTATTTAAGAACTCGGTTGGGTAGAGAGATTCGTTGTTGACTTCGCCAGGAGGGATTGCATCAAAGCTGAAGTACTTCATTACTTCACCTGGGAAGACATCGAGAACCATGTTGTTGACCTTGACCACATCAATGTTCAAGGGCGTCAAAATTGTCTTCGCTATCAACGAAGTTGCGGTACCATCAAAGGTTCCATAAAACCCGGGCAATCAGATCGAGCAGAGAGGGGACGCGCTGAAGCTCAGCTGGAAGATGGACATTAGGGCCAAGGCGTCCTTCTCCTACCGCAAGTAGGAACTCGCTCCACACTTGTTGCTCTGGTGAAACACGGACATTGGTTCTGAGGCGGAAAACAGAGCAATGGCGCCATACATTGCTTCGGTTAAGAGACGAACTGATGATCATTGACCGTGAGCCTTTCTGTATGACTGGAAGCACTTGTCTAAAGTCACCTCCCATCACGACAACCTTGCCACCGAAAGGAACATTTTCCAAAGTTGCATCTATGGTCTTCATCACATCTCGAATAGATCGATCCAACGTCTCGTAAACATGGCGGTGCATCATTGGAGCTTTGTCCACGATTATAATACTTGCTGACTGAATTTGTTGGCCCATCACGGAGTCAGGTGATATTCCACACGTTGAGATGTGAGTGACAGGAATTGGAATGTTGAATGTAGAGTGCAACGTTCGTGCTCCTTCCAGAAGAAGCGCCACAATACCACTTGTCGCAGTCGGTATGGCGGTGAGGCGAGAGGCCTTGATTTGTGCAAGAATAGCTGAGTAGAGGAAAGTCTTACCAGATCCACCAGGCCCGTCAACAAAGAAGACCCTGGGCTCCTTAGCATGATGTGTTGTTTCGATGGCATCAAATACTGCATCGTAAAGTTGTCTTTGTTCCACATTCAGCATGTATCGTAGGTGTTCTACTGTGATCATTGCATTTTGAATGTTGTTTCCATGGCTTGGACTGGATCTTTCGTCTACAACTTCAGGTTCAACGACTTGGGGCAACACTTGGTATGCTGCGAGAGAAGATCCGTTGTGGTAGAGGATTGAATGGAGCGCCCTCAATACTTTTTGTCGTATATGGTTAGTCACTTGTGTAGCACAGTTCTCTAAACGGATGTCATCTGACATTGCGTCAAGGTATTTTTCAAAAAGCACATCTGGTTGGGAGAGTTCACAGTAGAGTAGTATCATTGCGAATAGCTCGCGTATTTGACGGGGAGAAGCAATGGCTGAGGCCAATGCGAGATTGTTGTCAAACTCAGCGTCGGAGTGGAGTAGGCCAAGGGCTTCAGCAGCACTCTGACATGTGTCGTAAGCAACATTATAAACGGTGCGCAAATCTTCATAACACCTTGCTCCTGGAACGCGATGAAGCATCAACCGGAGATAGTATCGAGTAGTGTCGCGGGGGCACATGAAGTTCAGCCTACAAATACATTGCAGTCGATGACGTCGTGACTGATGACTCTCAAATATGTCATCAAATAATTAAACTTTTTAGTTTTCATTCATCAAAATTATAATGTTAATTCATGCTAATATCATGCATATGCATCATTTTATGAAATCACTAACCCCACTTGATCCTTTGAATCAAGTGGAATATATTTAACATTTTATGGTTAGTAAACATTCAGAGACAGGTTAAGAAGATCAAGGAAAGAGACGAGGATTGAGAGGAGCGGGCAAAAATTCAAAGAAGCAGAAATTACAAAAATGCCCCTGGGCATGACTTAAGAGAAACCTATAAATACTCTCTTGAGAGTTGATTTTAGGTTGTCCAGAATTTTCTCTAAGGAACCTAGGGCTTGGAGAAGAAGGTGATCTACAGACCCTCCAGTAGCTGATGAGCCATTGGAGCTGGGAGGAGAAGCAAGCTGAAGAGTACCCGCTCAAGAAGATCGTCGACTCGCCGGACAGGACGTGACACGAAGTCGGAGTGATTGAGCTGGTTCAGCTTTGTTTTCTTCTCCCTCTTGGACAATCTCAGTTGGGGTTGAAGCACTTTGCAAGGTTCTTCAGCAGTTTCCAACCAGAGTTGTTTTGTTTAATTTGAAGATTTTCTTGTTGTTCAGAGTTCATTTTCTTTTACCTTTTCTGTGTTTGATTTCATCCGAATCTTAACTCATCATGCTTAATCGATTCTCTACATAACAATCGGTGAGGTCTTGCTCAGGCACGAAGAACATAGCCGCCTGCTGCTAAGGGATCTGCGTGCAGGATCGACCAGCACACAGCCGCCTGCGCGTGAGAACCCGCGCGCAAGCAGCGCCGTGCACAGGGATCCCGTGCGCAGGCCACACCCGCGTGCAGCAAAAGCCGCGAGCAGGCTCGCCCGCGCGTAGCAGCGCCGCGGGCAGGCTCACCCGCGTGCAGCACTGTCGCACATAGCTGAGCTGCGCAGGCACCAGCTGCGTGCAGGCGCCCCCACGGGCACTCCTACACGCAGTTGAGGCCGCGGGTAGGTCAGCCTGCACGAGCGCACACCTGGTGTTTGGCATATTGCCAAAGCCGCAGGCGTGCACTTGTAGACAAGGAAATATTCCCTTGTCTACAGGCTTACTGTCATTAGTCTTGGAGAGGAGTTGCCTGATTTTGTTAGAGATTCTTTCAGACTCCCTCTCTAAGGAAATTAGTTGGGCAATCGTGAAGATACCTTCTCCAATTCCAATATTGACATACAATTTGATAAGTGAACTGCATTGCAAAGAAAATCTCTGCTGTTTTATCTACTCTCTGAGGATCGAACCTTACTTGCCCTAAGGCTGTGAGGTTATAAGTATTGTTGAATAAGCTCAATCCTCACACTACATTTCTGCTAAATAACCAGTAAAAAATCACATCAAAAATTGAGTTTATCAGTGACCAACGTCGAGTGGAATTGGTCCACGTGTAATAAGACAGAAAGTCACTGTACAACGTCTGTCTGGCTAATTCGTCTTCTAGATGCTCCCTGTTATAGCGCATCCACTCAGTGAGTTGTGTGCGTGCTGACCTGTCCATGACTTCACTAACCGGTTCACCTTCTTCGTACACCACAGCTTGCATATTCTCATCGTGTACTTGGAGGGCATATACAGTTGGATACATTTTCTGCATGCTAAATTCGCAGATACGCCAAAAAGCTTCTGATGCGGACACGTATCGGGCATCGAGATATTGTTGGGCTTCATCATGGGATGTAGTGTTTTGAGGTGCACGTACAGTGGCATTGTTCATTGGAGGAACCTTTGAAGATAATTTTGCTTGAATGCGATCGTGGCCTTTATACACGTACTTGTACAAGTACTTTACTGATTGGATGGAAGAACAGATTTCAACGTTGATGTGACAGTTGAACACTTTGCACAAATACTTATTGTATGGAACGACCCATCGATTGTCAATGAAATGTGAACCTTTTTGGACGACATGACCATTATTGCGAGGCGAGTAGAGAGGTTACCCATTGTTGTTTACTTGTGTTGAGTTGATGAACTCCTTGGGGTATTTCTTGGAGCACTTTTCGTTCTTCATACATGGGCTTCTTGGATTTGCAGAACCGCAAGGACCATGGATCATATGTGTTGCCACACAATTAAGCAACTCCGTCTCGCTGGGATCTGGTAACTCGGCACACACAATCTTGTCGATGTCTTCAGGGGTTCTTGGCTTGTACGGATCATCTAGTATCCACAGCATGTGCGCATGTGGGAGACCACGTTTCTGAAACTCCACAACGTACACACGGCCTTTTACATTGTCGAATATTTCCTTGTCGATGATCAAATGGAGGAGCTCCTTCAATTTCAATCGGAAAATGCGGCAACATAGGTCGAATCAATCTTGCGACTTCTGTCCGGGTAGTAGAGCTTCTGTGATGTCGGGCCATTTTGGGTTACAAGTTGATGGCGCGTCACCACCGGACGTCATCGAGCCAGCAGCAGAGGAGCAGCAAGACTTCCCCGACCCAGCACCCGAGGAGCCGACCCAGCACCCGAGGAGACGAGTCCAGCCACCACGGCGAGCCGCCGCAGCAACACGGGATTCCGCATTCCGTTACTCGGCATGACGCGGACGCCGACCACCGGAGCACACCGACACCTTCGGTTACCTTATTCTATAGCTTTTCGGTTTTATCGTGTTGTCGTGTAGCGGGGAAGGATCCATATGAGGAACTCTTTCACCCCCCCCCCCCTCTTTATGTTGGGCCTGACAAGCCCGTTTTCATTATTTCCTTTCCTTTCCTTGTTTGTTTTGTTGTTTTTGGACTTAAGGAAGGGCCTATCTTCACCCATATATAAGGGGAAGAGGTGGGCGCTTCCCCTTACTTGACCTAAATTTTGAAGAATGGTATTTTGAGAAGAAGGGTCAGGTCGTGGAGAAGAATAGAAGAAAGAAGAAGAAGAGGAGAAGGAAGAAGAAGAGGGGAGGAAGAGGAGAAGGGGAGAGGAAAGAGGAAGGGCAGCCGCCACACCGCCGCCACGCCGCCGCACGCCGCCGCCGCCGCCAAGGCGCCGCCGCGCCGCCGCCCGCGCCGCTGCCGCGCGCCCGGCGCGCGCCGCCCGCGCGCCGCGCGCGCCCGCGCCGCGCCATCACCGCGCGCGCCGCGCGCGCGCCGCTGCGCTGCGCCCACCGCGCGCGTCGACCACGCCTCCTGCGCCGCTCCGCGCTGACTGCGCACAACCGCCCCTCGCACCAGTCAACCTCCGCGCACCCGACAACTCCCTCCTCCGGAACCAGTTGGTGTGAAAATCCCGTCGCTAGCGCGGCGTACTCTGCTTTCCCTAGCCTCTTTACGTCATTTATTTCCGTCAGTATTCTTCGTATTGCCTCCACGCGCTCGGGTTAGATAGGTGAGTGGGACAGATTGAGAGAACGAGAAACAAAAAAGGCGTCCTTGTCCGTCGATGCAGTCGACGGGCGCCAGCCCAGCGTGTGAGCATTCCAGTGGGAGTTTCGCGGGCGGCGCGCCCACCGACCCACCTCGGGCGACTTGGAGGCTGGACCGACCCAGCTTGGCGACCCGGTTGGCTCTTGGCTCTCTAAGCAGCCGGCGCATTGCACCGTTGTAGAACCATCGTCCTCGTCATCGTCATACATATATTTCTGTTCTCCGCATATCCATCGGTTGACGTCGTGGACGTAACCCGATTAGTTAGCGATACGACACCGAGTTCCTTCCTTCGGTGACGGTCGGACGCCGTTGAGACGACGTCCGGCATCACAAGTCATCGTGATGAATAAATCAGGCTTCCCCATCTTTCTTACGATAGCCATGGCATCCTGGTACAACCCTTGCATGTAGCGCGGGCCGCCGGTGAAGGATGGTGGGAGAATGATCATCCTCCCTGCAGGAATAGCAACATCGTCAGTGGCAACTTGATCAAACAACCCGTGGTAGAGGCTTGCACGCAATATCCTCTTGTTGCATTGAATCCACTATAAGCGAGACTCTTCAACCTTGGCGTAAGCATCCACAACATATTCTGGAAAAAGCCAGCCAGAAAGATGAAGCATTCGTGATGAGTCTCGAACCATGAAGTGGTAAGCATAAAATTGATTCATCGTTACCTTGCTTCTTTCCTTTAGTTGCATGCTCCACTCTTGAGTGCCATATGGAAAGAGGAGCACGAAGTGTAACGGATCATAATTTCCGTCAAGCTGATTCACGAACTGTAGGCCCCCTCCACACTTTCGAAGAATTATGTTGCGTCTTCCATCTCCTTCATTACCGTCCCCAGGCATAAGTATAGCAACTTCAGATGCTATGGGTTGATCATAACGACGGTCGGGGATAGAAGGCTCACCGATTCGTAGCTCAAATTCCTGGGTGGATGCACTGTGAAGCACTTCTTCATTGTTATCTTGAAAGGGATTGGCCTCACGCAGACAATGGTGGATCTTTTCAAGGATGCAGCGATGCAGATCAGGGAAGATAGAGATTCGTCGTTCAATCTGGTAGTCTGTGTCGTACATGTAGATTTGAGCAAAACAGGGAGCTTGACCAATAGGGGGCAACAATGTGTTTGAGATATGATGATAAACACCTCCTTGTATGCGATACGTGTAAATGCCAGCATGGTTGTCGGCAAGGGTACGGTCAAAATTTGCACCGCTGGACGTGAATCCAAAAGCTGAGTTGTAGGCTCGAAGGAAATTACGGTAGTGCTTTGCCTCCTCTATTGTCCCCTCCAACAGAGCGAGAAGCGGTGCCAGTGGATTGGGGAAAGCCGAAAGCATCACCTCGCCATTCTTGCAACATAATTGGAACACTGGGTTCCTCTGACCGGAACCATGTTTGCGTTCTTGCATCCACATCTTAGATTGGCATGAAGCGCATGTTGCAGACATGCCTCCTAGAGAATGTGGTTGAACATTCTCCACAGTACGCGAAGCTGCGAGGAAGGTCCTCACGTTGGCTGATCCTGTAGAGCGACGGTATGCAATCTGCTCGGCCATACGGTTGTAATCAATGGTGGGCGCAATAAGCAAACAAAAGGGCACATGAATTCCTAATATTATTAGTGGACATCAGTAGTAGACAATGGAACATAATCTATCAAGTTCAATTTCAAAATTTTTACACTTTTCAGGAGGAACAGAATTTTGTTAGGTCAGCTGCACATCAAATGAGCAGTCATTCACTATTTGGTCTAGAAAAGTTTTGTGATTCACTCAATTCAGTTCTCTTCATCAATTAATATTGATCAAGGCGAGAGAAATGAATATTGATTTTATAGTACATGAAGCTTGGAATTTGAAGAGAATCACAATCTCAGTCAGTTCAAAAAATTCTGTTCAATTTAAGAATATGAAGCAATATATGAGGTTGAAATCAGGAAATGGGAAAGCAAGAAATTTTGAAGCAAGTAATAGGAAATCATATTTGCATTGATTCAGATAAACAATATTTAGATGGGAAAACCAACCTTCGACAGATAATGAATTTGTTTTGGTTTCCTAAAAGAGTGCTCCCTTGTTCAAAGTTTCTCTCACTTTTCGAGACGAATCTCAAGCTGCAGAAAGGGAAACAGCAAGATCACCTTAACATTATATTTAAATGAATTCCAAGTAAATGTTCAATATTTCACTCTTTGGTCTCAAAAAGTTTTGTGATTCACTCAATTCAGTTGTCTTCATCAATTAATATTGATCAAGATCAAGGTGAGAGAAATCAATATTGATTTTCCATTACATGAAGCTTGGAATTTGAAGAGAATCACAATCTCGGTCAGTTCAAAAAATTCTGATCAATTTAAGAATATGAAGCAATATATGAGGTTGAAATCAGGAAATGGGAAAGCAAGAAATTTTGAAGCAAGTAATAGGAAATCATATTTGCATTGATTCAGATAAACAATATTTAGATGGGAAAACCAACCTTCGACAGATAATGAATTTGTTTTGGTTTCCTAAAAGAATGCTCCCTTGTTCAAAGTTTCTCTCACTTTTCGAGACGAATCTCAAGCTGCAGAAAGGGAAACAGCAAGATCACCTTAACATTATATTTAAATGAATTCCAAGTAAATGTTCAATATTTCACTCTTTGGTCTCAAAAAGTTTTGTGATTCACTCAATTCAGTTGTCTTCATCAATTAATATTGATCAAGATCAAGGTGAGAGAAATCAATATTGATTTTCCATTACATGTAGCTTGGAATTTGAAGAGAATCACAATCTCAGTCAGTTCAAAAATTCTGAACAATTTAAGAATATGAAGCAATATATGAGGTTGAAATCAGGAAATGGGAAAGCAAGAAATTTTGAAGCAAGTAATAGGAAATCATATTTGCATTGATTCAGATAAACAATATTTAGATGGGAAAACCAACCTTCGACAGATAATGAATTTGTTTTGGTTTCCTAAAGAGTGCTCCCTTGTTCAAAGTTTCTCTCACTTTTCGAGACGAATCTCAAGCTGCAGAAAGGAAACAGCAAGATCACCTTAACATTATATTTAAATCAATTCCAAGTAAATGTTCAATATTTCACTCTTTGGTCTCAAAAGTTTTGTGATTCACTCAATTCAGTTGTCTTCATCAATTAATATTGATCAAGATCAAGGTGAGAGAAATCAATATTGATTTTCCATTACATGAAGCTTGGAATTTGAAGAGAATCACAATCTCGGTCAGTTCAAAAATTCTGATCAATTTAAGAATATGAAGCAATATATGAGGTTGAAATCAGGAAATGGGAAAGCAAGAAATTTTGAAGCAAGTAATAGGAAATCATATTTGCATTGATTCAGATAAACAATATTTAGATGGGAAAACCAACCTTGACAGATAATGAATTTGTTTTGGTTTCTAAAAGAATGCTCCCTTGTTCAAAGTTTCTCTCACTTTTCGAGACGAATCTCAAGCTGCAGAAAGGAAACAGCAAGATCACCTTAACATTATATTTAAATGAATTCAAGTAAATGTTCAATATTTCACTCTTTGGTCTCAAAAAGTTTTGTGATTCACTCAATTCAGTTGTCTTCATCAATTAATATTGATCAAGATCAAGGTGAGAGAAATCAATATTGATTTTCCATTACATGAAGCTTGGAATTTGAAGAGAATCACAATCTCGGTCAGTTCAAAAAATTCTGTTCAATTTAAGAATATGAAGCAATATATGAGGTTGAAATCAGGAAATGGGAAAGCAAGAAATTTTGAAGCAAGTAATAGGAAATCATATTTGCATTGATTCAGATAAACAACATTTAGATGGGAAAACCAACCTTCGACAGATAATGAATTTGTTTTGGTTTACTAAAAGAATGCTCCCTTGTTCAAAGTTTCTCTCACTTTCGAGACGAATCTCAAGCTGCAGAAAGGAAACAGCAAGATCACCTTAACATTATATTTAAATCAATTCCAAGTAAATGTTCAATATTTCACTCTTTGGTCTCAAAAAGTTTTGTGATTCACTCAATTCAGTTGTCTTCATCAATTAATATTGATCAAGATCAAGGTGAGAGAAATCAATATTGATTTTCCATTACATGAAGCTTGGAATTTGAAGAGAATCACAATCTCGGTCAGTTCAAAAAATTCTGTTCAATTTAAGAATATGAAGCAATATATGAGGTTGAAATCAGGAAATGGGAAAGCAAGAAATTTTGAAGCAAGTAATAGGAAATCATATTTGCATTGATTCAGATAAACAACATTTAGATGGGAAAACCAACCTTCGACAGATAATGAATTTGTTTTGGTTTCCTAAAAGAATGCTCCCCTGTTGAAAGTTTCTCTCACTTTTCGAGACGAATCTCAAGCTGCAGAAAGGGAAACAGCAAGATCACCTTAACATTATATTTAAATCAATTCCAAGTAAATGTTCAATATTTCACTCTTTGATCTCAACAAGTTTCGTGATTCACTCCATTCATTCGTCATCAGCAATTATTATTGATCAAGATCAAGGTGAGAGAAATCAATATTGATTTTCCATTACATGAAGCTAGGAATTTGAAGAGAAACACAATCTCGGTCAGTTCAAAAAATTCTAAACAATTTAAGAATATGAAGCAATATATGAGGTTGAAATCAGGAAATGGGAAAGCAAGAAATTTTGAAGCAAGTAATAGAAATCATATTTGCATTGATTCAGATAAACAATATTTAGATGGGAAAACCAACCTTCGACAGATAATGAATTTGTTTTGGTTTCTAAAAGAATGCTCCTTGTTCAAAGTTTCTCTCACTTTTCGAGACGAATCTCAAGCTGCAGAAAGGGAAACAGCAAGATCACCTTAACATTATATTTAAATGAATTCCAAGTAAATGTTCAATATTTCACTCTTTGGTCTCAAAAAGTTTTGTGATTCACTCAATTCAGTTGTCTTCATCAATTAATATTGATCAAGATCAAGGTGAGAGAAATCAATATTGATTTTCCATTACATGAAGCTTGGAATTTGAAGAGAATCACAATCTCGGTCAGTTCAAAAAATTCTGTTCAATTTAAGAATATGAAGCAATATATGAGGTTGAAATCAGGAAATGGGAAAGCAAGAAATTTTGAAGCAAGTAATAGGAAATCATATTTGCATTGATTCAGATAAACAACATTTAGATGGGAAAACCAACCTTCGACAGATAATGAATTTGTTTTGGTTTCCTAAAAGAATGCTCCCTTGTTCAAAGTTTCTCTCACTTTTCGAGACGAATCTCAAGCTGCAGAAAGGGAAACAGCAAGATCACCTTAACATTATATTTAAATCAATTCCAAGTAAATGTTCAATATTTCACTCTTTGGTCTCAAAAAGTTTTGTGATTCACTCAATTCAGTTGTCTTCATCAATTAATATTGATCAAGATCAAGGTGAGAGAAATCAATATTGATTTTCCATTACATGAAGCTTGGAATTTGAAGAGAATCACAATCTCGGTCAGTTCAAAAAATTCTGATCAATTTAAGAATATGAAGCAATATATGAGGTTGAAATCAGGAAATGGGAAAGCAAGAAATTTTGAAGCAAGTAATAGGAAATCATATTTGCATTGATTCAGATAAACAATATTTAGATGGGAAAACCAACCTTCGACAGATAATGAATTTGTTTTGGTTTCCTAAAAGAATGCTCCCCTGTTCAAAGTTTCTCTCACTTTTCGAGACGAATCTCAAGCTGCAGAAGGAAACAGCAAGATCACCTTAACATTATATTTAAATGAATTCCAAGTAAATGTTCAATATTTCACTCTTTGGTCTCAAAAAGTTTTGTGATTCACTCAATTCAGTTGTCTTCATCAATTAATATTGATCAAGATCAAGGTGAGAGAAATCAATATTGATTTTCCATTACATGAAGCTTGGAATTTGAAGAGAATCACAATCTCGGTCAGTTCAAAAATTCTGATCAATTTAAGAATATGAAGCAATATATGAGGTTGAAATCAGAAATGGGAAAGCAAGAAATTTTGAAGCAAGTAATAGGAAATCATATTTGCATTGATTCAGATAAACAATATTTAGATGGGAAAACCAACCTTCGACAGATAATGAATTTGTTTTGGTTTCCTAAAAGAATGCTCCCTTGTTCAAAGTTTCTCTCACTTTTAGACGAATCTCAAGCTGCAGAAAGGGAAACAGCAAGATCACCTTAACATTATATTTAAATCAATTCCAAGTAAATGTTCAATATTTCACTCTTTGGTCTCAAAAAGTTTTGTGATTCACTCAATTCAGTTGTCTTCATCAATTAATATTGATCAAGATCAAGGTGAGAGAAATCAATATTGATTTTCCATTACATGAAGCTTGGAATTTGAAGAGAATCACAATCTCGGTCAGTTCAAAAAATTCTGTTCAATTTAAGAATATGAAGCAATATATGAGGTTGAAATCAGGAAATGGGAAAGCAAGAAATTTTGAAGCAAGTAATAGGAAATCATATTTGCATTGATTCAGATAAACAATATTTAGATGGGAAAACCAACCTTCGACAGATAATGAATTTGTTTTGGTTTCCTAAAGAATGCTCCCTGTTCAAAGTTTCTCTCACTTTCGAGACGAATCTCAAGCTGCAGAAAGGAAACAGCAAGATCACCTTAACATTATATTTAAATGAATTCCAAGTAAATGTTCAATATTTCACTCTTTGGTCTCAAAAGTTTTGTGATTCACTCAATTCAGTTGTCTTCATCAATTAATATTGATCAAGATCAAGGTGAGAGAAATCAATATTGATTTTCCATTACATGAAGCTTGGAATTTGAAGAGAATCACAATCTCGGTCAGTTCAAAAATTCTGATCAATTTAAGAATATGAAGCAATATATGAGGTTGAAATCAGGAAATGGGAAAGCAAGAAATTTTGAAGCAAGTAATAGAAATCATATTTGCATTGATTCAGATAAACAATATTTAGATGGGAAAACCAACCTTCGACAGATAATGAATTTGTTTTGGTTTCCTAAAAGAATGCTCCTTGTTCAAAGTTTCTCTCACTTTAGAGAATCTCAAGCTGCAGAAAGGAAACAGCAAGATCACCTTAACATTATATTTAAATCAATTCCAAGTAAATGTTCAATATTTCACTCTTTGGTCTCAAAAAGTTTTGTGATTCACTCAATTCAGTTGTCTTCATCAATTAATATTGATCAAGATCAAGGTGAGAGAAATCAATATTGATTTTCCATTACATGAAGCTTGGAATTTGAAGAGAATCACAATCTCGGTCAGTTCAAAAAATTCTGATCAATTTAAGAATATGAAGCAATATATGAGGTTGAAATCAGGAAATGGGAAAGCAAGAAATTTTGAAGCAAGTAATAGGAAATCATATTTGCATTGATTCAGATAAACAATATTTAGATGGGAAAACCAACCTTCGACAGATAATGAATTTGTTTTGGTTTCCTAAAAGAATGCTCCCCTGTTCAAAGTTTCTCTCACTTTTCGAGACGAATCTCAAGCTGCAGAAAGGGAAACAGCAAGATCACCTTAACATTATATTTAAATCAATTCCAAGTAAATGTTCAATATTTCACTCTTTGGTCTCAAAAAGTTTTGTGATTCACTCAATTCAGTTGTCTTCATCAATTAATATTGATCAAGATCAAGGTGAGAGAAATCAATATTGATTTTCCATTACATGAAGCTTGGAATTTGAAGAGAATCACAATCTCGGTCAGTTCAAAAAATTCTGATCAATTTAAGAATATGAAGCAATATATGAGGTTGAAATCAGGAAATGGGAAAGCAAGAAATTTTGAAGCAAGTAATAGGAAATCATATTTGCATTGATTCAGATAAACAATATTTAGATGGAAAACCAACCTTCGACAGATAATGAATTTGTTTTGGTTTCCTAAAGAATGCTCCTTGTTCAAAGTTTCTCTCACTTTCGAGACGAATCTCAAGCTGCAGAAAGGAAACAGCAAGATCACCTTAACATTATATTTAAATCAATTCCAAGTACATGTTCAATATTTCACTCTTTGGTCTCAAAAGTTTTGTGA
The DNA here is from genome assembly GCF_029677425.1 of Wolffia australiana. NCBI lineage: Eukaryota > Viridiplantae > Streptophyta > Magnoliopsida > Alismatales > Araceae > Wolffia > Wolffia australiana. The sequence continues at coordinate 3,946,757 of NC_135839.1, read as the reverse complement.
TTCACTCAATTCAGTTGTCTTCATCAATTAATATTGATCAAGATCAAGGTGAGAGAAATCAATATTGATTTTCCATTACATGAAGCTTGGAATTTGAAGAGAATCACAATCTCAGTCAGTTCAAAAATTATGTTCAATTTAAGAATATGAAGCAATATATGAGGTTGAAATCAGGAAATGGGAAAGCAAGAAATTTTGAAGCAAGTAATAGGAAATCATATTTGCATTGATTCAGATAAACAATATTTAGATGGGAAAACCAACCTTCGACAGATAATGAATTTGTTTGGTTTCCTAAAGAATGCTCCCTGTTCAAAGTTTCTCTCACTTTTAGACGAATCTCAAGCTGCAGAAAGGAAACAGCAAGATCACCTTAACATTATATTTAAATCAATTCCAAGTAAATGTTCAATATTTCACTCTTTGGTCTCAAAAAGTTTTGTGATTCACTCAATTCAGTTGTCTTCATCAATTAATATTGATCAAGATCAAGGTGAGAGAAATCAATATTGATTTTCCATTACATGAAGCTTGGAATTTGAAGAGAATCACAATCTCGGTCAGTTCAAAAAATTCTGATCAATTTAAGAATATGAAGCAATATATGAGGTTGAAATCAGGAAATGGGAAAGCAAGAAATTTTGAAGCAAGTAATAGGAAATCATATTTGCATTGATTCAGATAAACAATATTTAGATGGGAAAACCAACCTTCGACAGATAATGAATTTGTTTTGGTTTCCTAAAAGAATGCTCCCTTGTTCAAAGTTTCTCTCACTTTTCGAGACGAATCTCAAGCTGCAGAAAGGGAAACAGCAAGATCACCTTAACATTATATTTAAATCAATTCCAAGTAAATGTTCAATATTTCACTCTTTGGTCTCAAAAAGTTTTGTGATTCACTCAATTCAGTTGTCTTCATCAATTAATATTGATCAAGATCAAGGTGAGAGAAATCAATATTGATTTTCCATTACATGAAGCTTGGAATTTGAAGAGAATCACAATCTCGGTCAGTTCAAAAAATTCTGATCAATTTAAGAATATGAAGCAATATATGAGGTTGAAATCAGAAATGGGAAAGCAAGAAATTTTGAAGCAAGTAATAGGAAATCATATTTGCATTGATTCAGATAAACAATATTTAGATGGGAAAACCAACCTTGACAGATAATGAATTTGTTTTGGTTTCCTAAAGAATGCTCCCTTGTTCAAAGTTTCTCTCACTTTCGAGACGAATCTCAAGCTGCAGAAAGGGAAACAGCAAGATCACCTTAACATTATATTTAAATCAATTCCAAGTAAATGTTCAATATTTCACTCTTTGGTCTCAAAAAGTTTTGTGATTCACTCAATTCAGTTGTCTTCATCAATTAATATTGATCAAGATCAAGGTGAGAGAAATCAATATTGATTTTCCATTACATGAAGCTTGGAATTTGAAGAGAATCACAATCTCGGTCAGTTCAAAAAATTCTGTTCAATTTAAGAATATGAAGCAATATATGAGGTTGAAATCAGGAAATGGGAAAGCAAGAAATTTTGAAGCAAGTAATAGGAAATCATATTTGCATTGATTCAGATAAACAATATTTAGATGGGAAAACCAACCTTCGACAGATAATGAATTTGTTTTGGTTTCCTAAAAGAATGCTCCCTTGTTCAAAGTTTCTCTCACTTTTGAGACGAATCTCAAGCTGCAGAAAGGGAAACAGCAAGATCACCTTAACATTATATTTAAATGAATTCCAAGTAAATGTTCAATATTTCACTCTTTGGTCTCAAAAAGTTTTGTGATTCACTCAATTCAGTTGTCTTCATCAATTAATATTGATCAAGATCAAGGTGAGAGAAATCAATATTGATTTTCCATTACATGAAGCTTGGAATTTGAAGAGAATCACAATCTCGGTCAGTTCAAAAAATTCTGATCAATTTAAGAATATGAAGCAATATATGAGGTTGAAATCAGGAAATGGGAAAGCAAGAAATTTTGAAGCAAGTAATAGGAAATCATATTTGCATTGATTCAGATAAACAATATTTAGATGGGAAAACCAACCTTCGACAGATAATGAATTTGTTTTGGTTTCCTAAAAGAATGCTCCCTTGTTCAAAGTTTCTCTCACTTTTCGAGACGAATCTCAAGCTGCAGAAAGGGAAACAGCAAGATCACCTTAACATTATATTTAAATCAATTCCAAGTAAATGTTCAATATTTCACTCTTTGGTCTCAAAAAGTTTTGTGATTCACTCAATTCAGTTGTCTTCATCAATTAATATTGATCAAGATCAAGGTGAGAGAAATCAATATTGATTTTCCATTACATGAAGCTTGGAATTTGAAGAGAATCACAATCTCGGTCAGTTCAAAAAATTATGTTCAATTTAAGAATATGAAGCAATATATGAGGTTGAAATCAGGAAATGGGAAAGCAAGAAATTTTGAAGCAAGTAATAGGAAATCATATTTGCATTGATTCAGATAAACAATATTTAGATGGGAAAACCAACCTTCGACAGATAATGAATTTGTTTTGGTTTCCTAAAAGAATGCTCCCTTGTTTAAAGTTTCTCTCACTTTTCGAGACGAATCTCAAGCTGCAGAAAGGGAAACAGCAAGATCACCTTAACATTATATTTAAATGAATTCCAAGTAAATGTTCAATATTTCACTCTTTGGTCTCAAAAAGTTTTGTGATTCACTCAATTCAGTTGTCTTCATCAATTAATATTGATCAAGATCAAGGTGAGAGAAATCAATATTGATTTTCCATTACATGAAGCTTGGAATTTGAAGAGAATCACAATCTCGGTCAGTTCAAAAAATTCTGTTCAATTTAAGAATATGAAGCAATATATGAGGTTGAAATCAGGAAATGGGAAAGCAAGAAATTTTGAAGCAAGTAATAGGAAATCATATTTGCATTGATTCAGATAAACAATATTTAGATGGGAAAACCAACCTTTGACAGAAAATCAATTTGTTTTGGTTTCCTAAAAGAATGCTCCCTTCTTCAAAGTTTCTCTCACTGTTCGAGACGAATCTCAAGCTGCAGAAATGGAAACAGCAAGATCGCTTTAACATTATATTTAAATCAGTTCCAAGTAAATGTTCGATGTTTTAATCAGTACATACCACGGCATAGTGAATTCGCCGTTTCTGGCAGACGGCGGCGTCGACGACGGCACACGGGCGGCATCAACGGCGAACGCCGGCGGGCGGCGTTGGCGGCGGCCAGAAACGTGGGGCGGCGGTGGCCGACGAATTCGGCCGGCGGCGGGAGAAGGAGACGGGCGGCGGGGTGGGCGGACGGACTCCACGGCGTCGTCCGCGGTAACGCGGTGAAGCGGATGCCACCGTGGAGTCCACCTGGGCGCCATAGTGGCTGCCGCGTCACCCTTTGACCGGAGGTGGGGAAAAAAAAAAAATCGACGCCAGATGGCGACGTCTCATTCGTCGGGGCTATTTTTTTTACAAAGTTGAAAGTTTGGGCTACAATCTTTACAAAACTGAAAGTTGGGGCTCTTTCATACTATTATCCCAATCCTTACTTGCCATATAATCATAAAGGAAATCCAATAAATATTGTTACATAAGCTTGATGGCTTAAATAACATTTCATCCTCGAATTCTAAACCCAATTTTTTTCTGATTAGAATATCATCTATCTAGAAACTGCGGAACATGCACAGGAACAGAGATATGGTTATATTCAGATGAAAAACCGTGGGAGAGTAATTTAGGAGGGACAAGGGTCTATCTACAGAGCAATTCCATCAAAGGTTGCATGAGCGAAAGAGTGCAAGAAGTGCGGAAGGCAAGAACAGTGTGTAGACGAGGACGCGCTCCAGGGCTGCCACCGCATGCTACGTCGTAAGAACCTTCGACGAGGAAGAAGACCGCCACCAACCAAGAAACGAAGAGAAGAGCTTTCTCGCGGCAGACGATATCACATTCGTCTGCAGTTTCTTGATCCAACGAGGAACGCCAAAAAAAATACCGAGAGAGCTACGGCCCGCCCAGCGTGTACTATTCGGGAACATACCGAGATTACTACGTCACCGCGATGGACGTGTTGGGGCCCTGTCTGTGGGAGGCGTGGGTTTCTGCAGGCCGGAGGATGTCCTCGCTGATGTTCGCTTGCATTACCGCGGAGTCCATCGCGATCTTTGCCCAAAGGCATTCTAAAGGGTTTGTGCACGGCGACGTCAAGCTGGATAACTTTTTGCTCGGCCGGCCTTGCCCACCGCAGGCCAATAAGTTGTTTCTAATTGATCTTGGCTTGGGTAAGTAGGTCTCGTCTGCCAAAACATGTCATTTGCTATTGATTCCATCCATTTGTCTTAATCATTTAGTAACAGTTGTGGAGTTGATATTAACAAAAATATGAAAATTTAACCGTGAATTGTCCTCCCTCTGTGAAGCGACGCGATGGAGAGACAGCTCCAGCGTGCAGCATGTAGAATACGATCAACGCCCGGATTTTTTCAGTTTAGTTATTTCTGGATTTTTTATTTACACATATACATATACAGATAAAACAAGAAGTCTGGGGTATCTATACAAGTTACGGCTACCCATGAAGGTGGGCAGCATTATCCTCGGCCGTCCTTGGTTGTATGATAATGATGTACACCTCTATGGGCGGAGAAATACCTGTTCTTTGATCCATCAGGGCAAGAAGATCACTTGGCATCCTTACACTCATCGTCCGCAGAGAGCCTCACCAAAATCTCCATCCGTAGGCTTGTGCGTCGTTAGCAGTTATCAATTTCAAAAGGAAGTCGACAGTGAAATGTCTATGTGCTTGGCCATGATACCTGAACACTCCTCCGTAGATTCCTCTACCCAACCCCCCGAGGTTTCTCAGCTACTCGAGGAATTCGCAAGAGTTTTCCCTAATGATTTGCCCAATGACCTACCTCCGATGCGTGATATTCAACACGCTATTGATTTCATTCCGGGGTCGTCATGGCCCAACCTCCCTCACTATGGGATGGACCCTACGCAGTACAAGGAATTACAGCGCCAAGTCCAAGAACTCTTGGGCAAGGGGTTCATCCAAGAGAGCCTTAGCCCGTGTGTCGTTCCTGCACACAACTGGCTCCCAAAAAGTACTGCGTACCGTCAAATATAGATTTCCTATTCCTCACATGGACGACATGTTTGACATGATGGCAGGTTCCCAAATTTTCACCAAAATTGATATTAAAAGCGGTTATCACCAGGTTCGTATCCGCCCTAGAGATGAGTGGAAAACCGCCTTTAAAATCAAGGATGGACTGTATGAGTGGAAAGTCATGCCTTTTGGTTTATCAAACACACCTAGCACATTCCAGCGACTGATGAATCATATTCTTAGGCCATTCATAGGAAACTTTGTCGTAGTTTATTTTGACGATATTCTTATTTACAGCAAGTCCCGACCCGACCATATCTATCACTTACGTCTAGTGTGTAAGGTCATGAAAAATGAACAGTTATATGCACATCCCAAAAAGTGTTCATTTCTTGTCGATCATGTCTCCTTCCTAGGTTTCATTTTATCAGCACGAGGAGTTTCTGTCGATCCAGCCAAAATAGACGCTATTACATAATGGCCTACACCCAAAAATGTCCACGATGTTCGTAGCTTTCACAGATTAGCGACTTTCTATAGGCAATTCATATCCAACTTTAGTATCGTCATAGCGCCCCTGACTGAATGTCTTAGAGGAAATCATTTTGAATGGACAACAGTTGCGCAAAATTCGTTTGATGAGATCAAACTTAGAATGACTCAGACCCCTATTCTCCGTTTACCCGATTTCGATAAAGTATTTGAGGTTGCCTTTGATGCTTCGGGATTAGGAATTGGTGGAGTCCTGAGTCATTAGAATCACCCCATAGCTTTCTTTAGTGAGAAGTTGAATGACGCTAAACTTAAATATTCCACCTATGACAAAGAGTTCTACGCAATTGTCCAATCCTTACGTCATTGGCGTCATTACTTGCTCTCTATGGAATTTGTCCTCTACTCAGATCATGAAGCTTTGAAGTATCTCCATTCTCAGCAGAAATTAAATGCTAGACATGTTAAATGGGTTGAGTTCATCCAGTCCTATACCTTCGTGCTCAAACACAAGAGAGGTGTCGAAAATAGGGTCGCAGATGCCTTGAGTAGACGAGTCCACTTACTGAATGTCAAGGTTATTGGATTTGAACAGATGAAGGACCTGTATCCTGATTGCCCAGACTTTGCTCCGATTCTACAGACTTTAGGCAATTACCCGAATCCTGAATACAAAGATTATATTTTAGAAAATGGATTCTTATTTTATGAACATTGCCTATGCATTCCCCAGTCCTCTCTTAGGGATTTCCTTGTATGGGAGACGCATGCCGGAGGCTTTAGTGGTCATTTTGGGAGGGATAAAACCATAGCTATGGTCGAGCATCGGTTCTTTTGGCCCTCCCTAAAACAAGACGTAGCGAATATAGTTTCCCAATGTCATGGATGTGCTCTCGCTAAGCAGGTCAAACAGAACACCGGCCACTACACCCCACTACCGGTCCCTCAGAAACCTTGGGAGGATGTGAGCATCGACTTTGTGCTAGGGCTTCCGAGGATGAACAAACGCCATGATTCCATCATGGTGGTTGTGGATTGTTTCTCAAAGATGGCTCATTTCATTCCCTGCTTTAAGACTTATGATGATTCTCATGTCGCTCAATTATTTTTCAATGAAGTAGTACGTCTCCATGGACTTCCAAAAAGCATAGTGTCGGATAGAGATGTCCGATTCACGAGCTACTTTTGGAAGACTCTTTGGCATGTTTTGGGAACAAAGCTCAAATTTTCCACGGCTTTTCACCCCCAAACTAATGGACAGACCGAGGTCGTTAATAGGAGCCTCGGCAACCTATTACGATCGCTGGTGGGAGACAACCTCAAGTCTTGGTATTCTGTCACTCCGCATGCCAAATTTGCTTACAACGCGTTAGTCAACCGTACTACCGGTATTAGTCCATTTGAGATTGTGCATGGTCATCTTCCTCGTACCCCTACCGACCTCATACCTATTTTACCACATGCTAGAGTCTCAGATGATGGTCATGGGTTTGCTCATCATATTAGAAGTCTGCATGAGGAAATCCGTACATGCATCATAAATAGTAATGCCTCATATAAACAGTCACCAGATTTACACCATCATTTTCGTGAATTTAAAGAAGTTGAAATGGTGATGGTGAGGATTAGGCCAGAAAGATTTTCCTCCAAACGGGCTTGATGCAGGACGTCGTCGGGGATGAAGTCCGACCGTCACCGAGGGTTCATACTCGGTGTCGAAAGCGTCGGTGCACAACGTCGACTCGGTGATCGTCGGGCACGGGTGTCCAAGGGGACGACCTACGATGAATGATGATGATCAGGTAGGGGTGTCGTACGTGTAGCTGCCGACGAGCAGGGGGAAGCCGATCTCCGGGGAATCGACGGGGTTTTCTGGAGACGAGTAAGGGGACCTTCTGACCCTCGTCCAGATGGGCGAGGTCGCTACGGCGCCGAATGGGATGTCTCCCGCCTGAGGTTGCCCACATGCGATGGGCGAGCCGACTCGTACCAGATCGGGCAGGACGCTCGGCAAGACGTAGATTTTCACTCGCCTGTCTCGCTCACCTATATCTATCCCGAGCGCGGTGGAGGCAGTTGAAAACGCACTATAGGAAATAAAGGACGGGCAAAGTAGCGGGGCGTACCTAGTCGACGTCCTGAATGCAATCGTCTCCTTCTCGTGCAGGAAGCCGGGGCGAACTCGAGGCCGGTGTTGTAATTATCGGGTGTCAGCAATCCGGGCGTGGTGACAACCTGTCGTACAGAAAGGGATAACTCAGAGTCGGGGGCGTAGTTGGGCAGAGCAGAATGCGATGCTTGGCACGCCGAGGCCGGGAGCCACTGGGCGGGCCTCAGGGCAACCGTCGCTTGGATCGCGGGTGCTTGTCGGCGGTCCAGGGGCTGGAGCCAGCAGAGGCGTCGACGGCGGTCAAGGCCTGCGGTTTCACACTCGCGGCTCGCGCGCGTTCAGGGACGGGTTCTGATGGAGGACCATCTTGCCGACGACAGCCTGACGACGACAACGACACCTGCCGGACGACCGACGACGACACACCAACAGCCACGTCGGACAGCTCGTGCCGACGTCCGCAACCCGGGGTTTAAGTACTCCGGGTAGGTTCGAACAATTTACGCTTTTCTTATGTGTATTTCTTTTCATTTCGAATTATGGGATTGGGCCAATATCGTAGGGCCCATCCTCGTCTTTTCTTTTATTTTAAGATTGTATTTTGAATTTGTAAGGAGAGGTCGAACCACGTCTCATGACGGTTCAACCTCTCCCCACGTCTCCTTGGCACCCCTCCTCCCTATATAAGGGGAGGGCATGCCCAAGGGACTACTTGGAAGTTTTTGAATTGAAATTGTTTCAAGAATCTTCCCTTATCGTAGTCGTAGCGTAGGGGGTTTGGCTAGCCCCATCTGTTCGTCGAGACCACTCCGAAGAGTAGAGCCCACGTCCTGTCCGTCGAGATCACTCCGGGCGTGACGTGCTCAACCGTGCCGTCGAGATTACTCCGGTACGTTAAAGGTTTTTTTTTCAAGAAGCTGTCGTGATTAAGAATCGAGAGAGCTCCCATCGAGATCACTCTGGGCGGCCTCAAGGTTCGAGACGGCGACGGCACTGCGCTGCATCGGGACACCTGCCTCCACCGCAGAGGAACGCCCGCGAATCCCATCAAGAATCCACCCCGCCAGGTTCTTGCTTCTCTCCTTCACCATCATCTTTTTCAACTTTCCATCCCGACCATCTTCTCCCATCGTTCTTGATTATCCTCCATCCTCTCCCCTTGTTTCTTGAGCTGAGAACCCCTTTCTTGATCTCTCCCTTGTCCTCCCTTCGTTCTTGAACCCCTCGTCCTGTCCCTGCCTTCTTGATCGCCACCATCACCACCTTACCATCCTCTTGATTTCTTCCTTCACCGCATACCCACTTCTTGATCGCCGTCGCCCCCCCCCCTTCCTTCCCTGATCGTGATCACTTCCGCCCCCACCCGATTCTTGGCATCCACCGTCACCGCCAAGCCCTCCCGGTCGCGGCTCCTCCCGTCGCACGGTCCCACTTCGCATTACGGCGCCACTCGCGTGGTAGCACCGCCCTGCGCCGCTTAACTCTGCGTCACAGCCGCCTGCCGCGTCAAGGACAACGCCCACGCCGTGGGATTACCCCGCGCCGAGGCCTGCATTGCTTCCGCCATGACCCCCTCACCGCGCAGCGCAGCAACTCCGCGCCACGACCCCCGCGCCGCAGCCCGCGACATCCGCGCCACGACCTCCGCACCGCGCCGCTCCGCACCTTGTGCCGCGACCCCGCGCCGTGGACCCGCATTCCCGCTGCCGTCCATGCCGTGGTCCCTTGCCGCGCCGCAGCCCCACGACGCGCCGCTACTCCGCCTGCACCGTGAACGCCCGCGCACCGCCGTGATCCGCCGTGATCCGACCGCCGTGATCCCCGCGCCGTGGCCTCGCCGATTCCACGCACTGTCATCACCGCCCTGCCGAACTGCCGTGCACTACACGACTCAAGGTTAAATCTCGTCTCCTCTCCATCTTAATCCAGTATCATTACCCCTTGCAGTCCCGTCGTCCGCTATCGCGTCCTCTGCCCAGATCTCCGGAACGAACATTGAAATAGGCATAGCCACCGACGTCGAGAGCAGGATTCTTTGGAGCCACCGATATCGAACTCTCCAGGGCCGTAAGACGCCCCTCCCGTCTTAGTCGTCTAGTAGATTCTGCGGGTCATCGGGAGTCCGATCTCTGGATCGTTCTACCCCATAGATCATCCCAATCTACGACGCTTACTCCCCCGCGTCTTATCTGCTCGTTTATAAAATTCAATTCCGAATTTCAACCACACATAACATATCATCATTTTCACTTGTGACGCGAGACGCGCCGTTCGATCCCGGCCGCCGGCGTTTCACATCAGGTTCGCCGTCAGAAGCCTGCGGATGAGAATCACCAGGGGGAGGGGCGAGAAGTCAGCAGCGGGGGCGTGGCACGGCGTGGGCTTTCGCGCAAGGTGGTTAACCCGACGACCAACCATGGAACTGTCCCGCAACGAAGACACTACGCGTCGCGGGATCACGGCGCTGCATCGCGAGACAAGTAGGCGAGGAGCGATCACGGCCGGTCGGGAGCCGATCAGCTCGGCGGCAACAGAGACTCAAGACGTCTATCGGGAGTCAGCAGGCAGTCCAGCGTCCAGGAGTTGCGGCAGCGTCCGCCGGCGGCGGCAGTCGGTGCAACTGACGGCTCCGGAACGACGACGGCAGACTACGGGCGCCCGCTGACGGTGGAGGTTCAGTGCAGCAGGCAGTTCAGAGGCGGCGTTGGCGAGCCACTCGCCCACCTCCTGCTTCCTGCTTCCCTCGTTCCCCACGTTCCTCTTCTTCTTCTCCACGTGGTTCCCTCTTCTCCTTGTTCTGCTTCTTCTTCCTTCAGCGGTGACCTAATTCCTCAGCGTGCGATAGCCAGTTTCTCAAAACAACATGTTCAAATTCATCAAAATGCAAAGTTTGTTCGTTTAGGGCATCCTTACTTCCCTTATATAGGGGAAGTGGGGTTTAGCAATTTAAACCCAAAACACCAAAATAAAATAGGAAAACAAAAGCAAACTACCCTATGACCTCTAGGAAACAAAAACAACAAGGAAAAGCAAGGGGGGAGATAGCAGGGGTGAGGGGAGATCTTTATTGGATGAACCTCCCTCCTTACATGCAACATTTTGATTCGGAAAAACGACGAGCTATGAAAACATGATTGAAACAATGAGTGAAACTGAAAGTAAAGACAACGATAAGGTGTCCATTACCCATAATACTTGAATCCGGGCGTGCGTACCGTCGCCTTGGCTTGCCGGGCGGGCTGGACACGAATGGCTGGTGGTGTCGGGGGCGACGGTGATGACTCCGAAGACGTATCTGAGGCTCCTGCTGGTGCTGCCGGGGATGGCGATGATGTCTCCAAAGATGCTCCTGGGGTTGCTGCCGGGGCTGCGCCACCAGGGCTACTAAGCTTCATGCTCGTAGTGCCGGGCTGTTTCCGAGCCTCAAACAAGTTGGGGAAAATGCCTATGCCGCCGACATACGCTCCTCGTGGGGAATAAGTACCACTTTCAATATCTCGGATTTAGTCGCGTTTAAAGACCCACCTCCTTCATCTAATTGCCATGTTTTACCCTCGAACTTTCTGGTGAGCGAGTTTGACTTGTCCACTCCCCCATCACTACCTTGTGACTGGCATGAAATCATCAAGGAAATACTGGACGAGGTAATCACCTTCACCAAAAGTGGAACGGTGCCGAAGTTTCTTGTTCGTTTGTAGGGCAAAGCATCGACGGATGACACGTGGATTACGGAGGAAGACCTGGCTCGCCTGCGCCCCGACTTCGTGATCCCATTGGAGCTTTCAAATGCCTACTCGACAGAGTTGAGTTCTCCGCACCCCGGGGGAATTGATGGCAAGGACGCCAACACATCACCGTCAAACGCGTCGCCACGGTCAACTAGAGTCAACACGCCTGCTATGGACCCAAGAGCGAAGTCAACCAAAGTCAATCTGCCATGGCCAACCGAAGTCAACACGCCGCAACCATTGACAAGCACGTCTCCACCCGCGCACGTCCCTATGCGCGTCATGACACGAGGCCAGAGGCAGATCCACAACTGCCCTTTGGCGTGACACGACGCACGTCTTTCCTTTCTCATCTCTAATATATCATCATTTTCTCTTTCCTCCAAGGCCTATATATAGGCCATTGTTATCAAGAAACACTTAGGCAGTCATAATTCAAGAATTGAGTTTTTGTTTAACTCTTCTGGGAGGACTGCCCAAGCCTCCCTATCTCATCTTCAACCCTACCTCCGCCGCCGATACCGCTGTTGCCGCCGCCTCGCGTTGCCGGCCTTATACCCCTTCGACCTTCCTCCCTCTCTCCTCACTCTCTTTTCTCTCTCTCCTTCTCTCTCTCTCGCTCTCCCCTTGGCCGCCATCCAGGCTACCCAAGGGCCGCTCTAGCCTACCTCCATCGCCGCCCAACACCACCCTAGGGTTGCCCAAGTAGGGCCGTCACAAGGCAGCCCCTTGGCTGCCCGTCCAGGCCGCCCAAGAACTGCCCGCGCGGCCCCCCCCTTCAGGGTCGCCCCAGGGCAGCCCCTTGGCCGCCCGCCCAAGCCGCCCCAAGGGTCGCCCACGCTGCCCCTTCAGGGCCGCCCTAGGCAGCCCCTTGGCCGTTCGTCCAGGCTGCCCCAAGGGCCGCCCGCACTGCCCCTTCAGGGCCGCCCAAGGCAGCCCCTTGGCTGCCCATCTAGGCCGCCCCTTGGCTGCCCATCTAGGCCGCCCCAAGGGCCGCCCGCGCTGCCCCTTCAGGGCTGCCCAGGGCAGTCCCTTGGCCACCCGCCCAAGCGCCCCAAGGGCCGCCCAACCAAGGCTGCCCTAGGTAGCCTTAGCTGCCCTTCCTAGCCGCCCAGGCTGCCCAGAGCAGTCTGCCCCAGACAGCCCGGGACTGGTGTCCTCGTCCGCGCACTCCACCCGTGCCCATTCGACCTCCACGCTCTCCATCAGGGTCATACGATGCCCATAACGCCCAGACTATTCGTCTAGTGGGCCGCTCAACGCTCGGATTCACCCAGCCTTGTCACGATCAGAATTTCCCACTACGGTGCCGAGGTACGCCTAAACCCTTTGGTGTTGAAAGTGTTCTCCGTCTAGTGTTTTCTCAAGAAGTTTCCACCGTCGTCAGAATTAGATTTGGTTTGGATTTTCCACTTCTTCTCTCTCTTTCTCGATTGTTTCTTTGCGACGTGAATTCGGATATTGATTTTGGTGCTTTGGCATCGTCACGGTGGGGGAAGATAGTACTCTTGCCCTCGATAAGGGTCGGAGCTGCACCACCTGATTTTCATGGGTTTTAAATTCCGAATCCGAACGTGTGACTACTGTGGCTGTTTTATCCTTCCAGTATCCGATCCAACCCTAGTCGTCCTTCTACCCGTAGTCTGTCCCGTCAACCCAATCCTCTATTCCTTCATCATCTATTCCTTAGTTGTCCTTTCCATAGCCGTCCTACGTCATATGGTATAGGTTTTGACAGAGCTCTAGGTCTTCTAAGATTTGATAAGCCTGCTCTAGTGTAGTGGCCTTGCGGACAAGCAAGTCTGTCTCCAAATATAGATTAAGACTGGTTCCAAATCGGGAGATAACAAATTGGGGGTTATCCTCAACTCGGCATCTCATTTAGAATTCTTCGAATTGAGTAATATATTCGGAGACGGGACACCTGCCCTGCTGAAGTTTATGCCACTGATATAGGAGGTTATCTAAATAAGCAAGAGGGACGTATTTCTCACGCAGTTGGTCGTTCTTTTGGGGCCACATATCTACGGGTGCCTCTTGTCGATTGTAAGTCAACAGTTTGAGGTTTTCCCAAATGACTTTTGCTTGTCCTCCTAGTTTCATCTCGACATTTTGGACTTTCTGCTACTCAAGCATATTATACCATTTGAAATTGCTATTCAATTTTGACTCCCAATCAAGATACTCTTTAGAGTCCCTAGATCCCTCATAGTACGGAACATCAACTTTGACACTTAGATACTCTTTGGATTTGTTGCCACTGATTCTCGTGACCCGCACGGCGGTGATCGCGAGGGGGTGCCACATCCTCAGGTGGATAAGGATTGTTCCTGTCGGGACGATTCCCGTTCCACCCTCGGTGTCTATCGTCAGGCGGATAGGGATCATTTCGAGGGGGATGATTCCTATCGTGCTCTCGCATCCTCTCCTGCGGTAGATGGTAATCGTCTCGTGGTGGACAATTTCCATTGTGTATCGGGCTCTATCCATAGGTGGATAGGGATCATTCCGCGGCGGACGATTCCTATCTTGGCCTAGGGTTCTAGGGTCAGGCAGATAGTAATCGTCTCAACGATTCCTATCATGAACTGGACTTTGAACCTCTAGAGGAATCACATCATCTCGTTCAGGACGATTCTGATATTGACGGTCTGATCTATTCTCGGGTCGGACAGGATCATTGTAGTTATGATGATTCCTATCATGATCTCGAGATCTGGGTTCAGGTGGGTAGTGGTCTTTGCGATCACGACAATTTTGATCACGATCTTGATTTTGGAGTTGATAAGTCTGTTCACTAACTGCATCAATCGAACTGGTTAAACGGTTGTCCATGATGGTAATTCGTGTATTCACATCACGAAAACCGTTCTGGACAGCGTCTAACACGTGATTGATGTTCCCACGTGAGAAGGTTGGTGGGACAGATGATGACAATTCTTGGCCAGGGTCAGACACCTCACGACCATCTTGGGTTTGGTCAGTCATTGGAGCGGAGACTCATTTACCTGAATGCATATGCATGCAATAGAAATGATGAATGATTACGTCTACAATGGCGGAAGCGACTAGGCTGACACAGGTTAGGCTCTGATACCAATTTGATGCAGGACAACTAAGGGAGATTGGAATGACAACAACGAGTGGAAGATGCAGGAAGGTTAGGGGAGAGACGACTAGGGAGATGGGTAGAGGGATAAAAACAGACCGCAAAATTGACACGACCAAATTTGAAAACCTAAAACTGATGAAACAATGGTGGTGCAGCCCCGTTCCTCGTCGAGCGCCGAGTACTGTCTTCAACCACCGTGACGATACCAAAGCACCAAATCCAATACTCAAATTCACAAGAGGAAATCTCACGAGAGGAAGAACATTAAGGACAAAAGGAGATATTCAAATCAAATCTGACGATGGTGGAAGAATCCTCGTGGAAACACTTGACACCAAAGAGTTCAGGCGTCCCTCGGCACCGGAGTGCGTAATGAGGTTGAGGGAAATTCAGGTCGAAAGGTCACTGGGCGATCCGGGCGTTGTACGGCCCACTGGATGAAAGATCTGGGCATTCCGTGTGTTGTGCGACCTTGGCAATGAGACAGCCAGACTAAGCCTGGTTGCTTAGTGGCCGGAGTGCTTGGGCGTGGGGCATCGTTGGCGGGACAATTGATGTGCGCTTCGAAAGGGTGTTGCCAATCCAACTGGTATGTGCTATGGCAAGTAGCTTTGAGGGCGTCCAGAAGCACGGCAAGTAGCTTCAGGGGCATCCAGAAGCACGGACAGCCAGGCGTGCGGTGTGCGTGGGAGGCCGGGCGCGCGGCGTGCGCGGGCGCCAGCGGGGCTAGCGTGCGCTCCCCCTAGTGAGCGCTGGCATGCGTGTGCCCCTATGCAGGTGCTGAAGACAATGGCGAGGCACCGAAGACGATGAGTAACCGATGGAGGGGAGCCGCGGTGCGTAGTGGAGGACCACGGGCGCGCGGGTGCAGGAACTTGGGCAAGCGGGTGTGCGGGTGCGGGGGCGCCGAGCATGGGTGCATCCGCACGGGGGTGCGGGGCACAGGGCTTGGGCGTAGTGGCGCACGCGCACAGGGCGCAGGCGCGCGGGCGCACCAAACTTGGGAGCACGGGTTTATGGGCGCTGGGGGCATAGGCCCGCTGGCACATGAGCTGGGGCGCGTGGGTGCATGGAGCGCGGGGCGCATAGGTGCACGGAGCATGGGGCACGGAGCTGGTGCGCGCCGGCGCACAAGCGCCAGGTCATGGACGAGTAGGATGCTCCCAAGCTTGAGACGCGCAGGGTGTGCGTGTGGAACGTGCACGGGATCATGGGTGTACAAGGGTGCGGTGCACGGTGTTGGCTTTGGCGGTGTAACAGTGGCGACGGCGTTGTCGGCGACAAGAAACTGGGTTTCTAGAATGCTTAACTGCTTAAGAACCCCCAATTCTTGAAGAACCCCAAGAACGTATGACGGCTGAATGGTGTTGTTGGCGGCAATTCCTCCACGGAGTCTTCTCGACATGAGAAACATGTGCGATGACAAAGATTGACGTCGGTACGCCCTCTGAGTGATCTCAACAAGGGGTGGTGGCGATGACAAATCTTAAAAAGAAACTTCAACAAGAAATTTACCTCGAGATCGGGCTGGTCGTCCTTGCGATGTCGAAGCTATGTCGAATTGGTCTCAACGAGTTCATTATCGGCGTCAGCTCACGGATTGGTCTTGACGTGAGGCGGTCGAAGGCAGCCACGTTCCCACTACTCTCTAACTCCTATCTAAAATATCTCTATAAGCAATAAGATAAAAGAAAACACTTTTCAATTCATCAAATTGGCCTTAGTGTTTGCCGCCCTGATATCCATCCGATATCCGGTATCGCACAACTGATATCCGATATCCGGAAAAAATGGGACGGTTCTCAATATCGGATGTCGGATATCGGGCGATACCCGTCTACCAGGGGGGTGAGGACGAAGACAATATCGGATACCGGATATTGGTTTTCCGATATCCGGATATCGGAAAACCAATATCCGGTATCCGATACCAACCAATAAAATAAACATCCTTCAGACATTATATTAGTTAGTTTAAATCACATTAGTAGATTTTGAAATGTATTCAATGCCCGTTATTATATAGTGTGCATCTTTTTTTCTTCAATATGGGATAACAGGATTCAAAGTTAATGTAAACTTTGGATCTAGTTATACCACATGGGAGATTTTAGAAACTTTTATTCGTATTTATTAAATGAGGTCAATATATCTTAAATATAAAAATAATAGCTATGCCTATAATCGTTATTTTAAGAGCCTTATGTGTATATTAATTGAATTATTACTGTATGCATTCGAATAAATAGTAACAAATGTTTTTTTATCATTCCATATGGGATAAAGGGATTCCGAGTTTAACACAAAAACATAATCCCTTTATCCCATATGGAACAAATAAAAAAAGTATCCTGTATATAATAACTTAGTTGTATGACTAAATAATAATTTCTCATGGTGTCCCCTCGCCAACATTACCTCAGCGAAATATAAAATGTCAGCTGACCATAATTTCAGGAGAGAGAAACATGGTTTCATGTGCTTCTCATATTTTTAGAGAGCGAGGCATGAAAAGCTAGAGAGAGGGGGAGAGAGAGAGAGAGGGAGGGGGAGGGAGAGGGCAGAGAGAGAGAGAGAGAGGGATAGAGTGAGAACGAGAGAGAGAGAGACAGATAAATAGAGTGAGAACGAGAGAGAGAGAGAGTGAGAACCAGTGAAAGAGAGAGAGATAAATAATTCGATGCGGATATCGAAAACCGATATCTGCATTCGATATCCGGTAGCATCATCTGTCCCCCTAAGACGGAGACGGATGCCGGTATCGGACGGATACCGGTATCGGATATCGGCACTATAGCAACCGATATCCGATATCGATATCCGGTATCCGGATATCGGAAAAAACGAATACCGGAAAATTCATTTCCGGTATCCGGTTCAGCATCCGTCCCGATATCGGCATCCGATACCGGCATCAGGACAGGCGAACACTAATTGGCCTCATTCACTTGTGTCATATTATCCCCATATATTAAGGATAGGTGCCAAAATGAGATCTCTAGAGAAGGAACCGTTGCAAGACGTGGTTCATCCTCTAATCAATGGTTACAACATAGGAATTGAAAATAACATGGACAAGGCCCAAACACACTTGCCGAGTCCATAAAGTCAATAAAGCGAAAATACAACCTAACAAGATGAAGTGCGAAATGAAATCTTACTTATGCAGAGTACTTGAACCCCAAATGGCGAGCGTCAGTGCGAGCAGCCCTGTGTGGTTGGACTTGTCCCGCCTTGGCATCATCCGGATAGTCCCCCATCATCCTCCCGGGGTAGGGAGAATTCGACTCTGGCGAGTGAAGCTCCACGATGTCTTCGAGTGGCTGGATCAAGTCGGGTCGTACTCGTCAAAGATTTTCCTCGGTGACCTAGGTGTCGTCCGATGGCGGTCATCCCTGCCAGTGGACTAGAAAAGTGCAATCTACTCGTTTCCTGTCAGCGTTAATTACATCTTGCGGTGCAGTTTCTATCTTTATTGCCTTAAAAGAGTGGGGAATGGAGGACGAATCAGCTCAATCTCACTCTCTATACTACGAAGATTCAATTGGCTGTGAGGCTCTTGGATTGATGGCGAGGGTTGGTATCGAACTAGGTCGTTAACATGAAACGTGGATCTAATTCACCACGTATGGGGGATGCTTACAACCTAGGCATTTTCATTAATCTTTCGGGCTATTGGGAAAGGCCCGACGCTACGAGCATGAAGCTTGGTAGATACCCCTTGAGAATGTCTCTTAGGCCTCAATCTAATCATGACTAATTCTCCCTCAGAGAAAGAAATTGATATTCGGCCGTTGTCAACAGCTGCCTTATATTGCTCATCTAGGGATGATATGCGATGATGAATGCTTTCATGCATGTCCCTAATATGGTCAGCAACTTCTAATGCATTATCTGAGACCCTATGTTGTGAGTCTAATGGCATGAGGTCAAGGGGTGTACATGGAAGTTGACCGTAAATGATTTCGAACGAGGCCTTCCTAGTGGTACGATTCACCAAATAGTTGAAGGCAAATTCCGCCTGAGGAAGTACTTGATCATAAGTGGTAGTATTCTCGCCTACTATGGATCTGAGTAAGTTGCCAAGAGTGTGGTTGACAACTTCCGTTTGACCGTTTGTTTTGAGTTGGTAGACTGTAGAAAATTTTGATTGAGTTCCCATGAGGACCCACAATGTCTTCCAGAAATAAGTGTGAATTTCACATCTCGATCAGAGACGGTTGTCTTGGGTAATCCATGTAGCTTGAGGATGTTGTCGAAGAAGAGTCTTGCTATCCTGGACGCATCAGCCATTTTTAATATGGTACGAAGTGCGCCATTTTGGAAAATCTATCTACCATGATCATGATCGAATCGTGGTGGCACGCAGTTTTGGGAAGTCCCAAAACAAAGTCAATGCTGATGTCTTCCCAAGGTCTATCTGGGACGGAAAGCGGGGTATATAATCCCATATTATGTTTAGTGAGGTTGGCTTGAGAGCACGTTAGACACCGTGCAACTATCTTTCGTATGTCACATTTTAAATATGGCCAATAGAACTGTTGCTCTAGGGTAAGTATCGTCTTATTGACCACAAAGTGTTCGTTTAACCCACCGGCGTGTGTTTACTAGAGTAGGATATCTAGAAGAGATGTTCGGGGAATGCAAAGCTGCTTACCATAAAATAAATATCCATACGTAAGGTAAAAATTCTGGGACTTCAGGTTGGCCATATCAGTGATAGAGGGGAGTACTTTTGCAAAATCAGGACAATCAGCATATTGTTTCCCAAACATATTCGAACCCAAGAATTTGGGTTTTCATCATGTTGAGGACTATGGGTCGTCAGCTTAGGGCGTTGGCGACGACATTGTCCTTCCCCTTTTTTATGACGAATGAAGAACGTAAAGTCCTGTAGGTACTTTATCCAAAGAGCGTGTCAATCGCTGAACTTCCATTGGTCTCGTAGGTGACGTAGTGTGCTATGATCCGAAAATAAAATGAACTCCTTTAGAAGGAGATAATGGCGCCAAATCCGTAGGGATTGTACGAGAGGGTATAACTCCCAATCGTAATTATCCTACCTTTTACGAGTATCATTCAGCTTTTCGCTGAAGTACTCGATCGGATGCCCTTCCAAACTTAGGACTCCCCCAATTCCGATGCCGGATGCGTCGTAGGTGACTTCAAACACTTTAGTAAAATCTGGCAATCTCAGTATTGGAGCTTCAGCTATGAGTTTCTTTATAAGCTTGAAGGCTTCGTCGGTACGAGTCCACTCAAATTTTTCCTTCAGCAAATCGGTGATTGGCACGGTTACGCCACTGAATCCGGGTATGAATCCCCGGTAAAACATTGCGAGTCTGATAAAACTCTGGACGTCATAAACGTCCTTCAAACATGGCCAAGCCGTGATGGCTTCGACCTTAGTGGGATAAACAGCTATTCCATGTGAAGATACTATAAATCTGAGGAAAGTTACTTCTGTGGTGAAGAAGGTACATTTCTTCGGATGCGCATAAAGCTTCTCACGGCGTAAGGCTACGCATACTTGTCCTAAGTGTTGGAGATGTTCGCCCCTCATGTGACTGTATACTAGGATATCATCAAAGGATACTACTACGAATTTACCCCGTTCATCAAACGTTGAAAAGTACTCGGGGCATTTGACATCCCAAATGGCATGACATTCCACTCAAAAAGGCCATCTTTGTTCTTGAAGGCCGTTTTCTATTAATCTCCTGGTCGGATTCTGACCTGATGGTAACTGATTTGTAAATCTATTTTAGAGAAAGTAGACCCCCCAACCATCTCGTCGAAAAGATCTTGAACCCTTGGAATTGGAAAATGGTACTTAACCGTGATTTCGTTGATGGTTCAAGAATCAGAACACATGGGCCAAATCCCATCTTTCTTGGGTGCAAGTAAAGCTGGAACCGCACACGGGCTGAGGCTTTCGCAGTTTAAGCCCTTAGCTAGTAGTTCCTTTACTTGACCATATAGCTCTTTGTACTTAACTGGCTCCATCCGGTAATGCGGAAGGTTTTGGAGTGATGCTCCCGGTATGAGGTCAATGGCGTGCTGAATGTTTTGAAGGGAAGGAAGCTCGTCGGGCAACTCCATGGGGAATATGTCGACGTATTTGCCGATGAGTTGAATGACCGCTGGGGCTTGATTCCCTTAGCCTAAATTGGCGACATTGTCAGCTAGGGTTACCGCAAAGCATACTAGGACATCATTGTGGTCCTGTTCTAAATCTCACCAAAATATGCAACCATTGGTGAGAATGGCATTCTGTATTGGGTGGGTATGAGTCATGGTGGTCTGATTCGGTAGAGAAGGCAGTTGTACAGATGGGTACCAAATTAGGTGTCGACCGCCATAAATAAAGGAGCAAGTGTTTGCTTGTTCGGCCAATTGAACATCATGGTCAAATAACCATGGTTGACCAAGAATAATGCTACCATACTTCATTGGTAGCACATCGCATAGCACCTTCTCATCAGACGTACGCATTTTTAGAGGTACGTTGCACTACATCTTCAGCGGTAGCATGGACAAGTTGATCCATGACACGTTGTACGGAGTGGGATGCGGTATCAATGTCAAGCCAAGGCGGGTGGCCCTATCTTCGAAGATTCCATTGATACAGCTACTGCTATCAACCATCAACTTATACATACGCCTGCCAATTTTGACGTACGTGTAGAAGATGGACGTGCGCTGAGCTATGTCAATGGGTTGAGGTGATGCCGAGTTGGCCGTAGATGTCGGTGTTGTTCGTCCCGTTATGTTGGAGCTTCTTTGATTTGTTGCCTCTTGCTGGATTCCCAGTGCTACAATGGAATGCACCGGGGTCAGTGTGATAGGTGTATTTTGGATGTAACCAAGAGGTTCATCATTTTCCTCACAGTTGGGACACTCAGCAAGGTACTCGTCCACCTCGAGGTCGTCTTCCAACTGTATCTCCATCGGATCCCCATGGATATCCATGTGAAGGAGAAATGGGCAGTCGGTACGCCGATGTCCAAAACCATTACACTCAAAGCACTGTATGGGATCTCAAGCAGCGTTTGGAGCCCTATCGGTGGATATCACCAAGGATGTAGGTGGGGTGGGGTTGGTGACTGATGCCATAGAGGGGGTACTCGTGCGCTGAGCCAAAGTGCTCCCTCGAGTCCAATTCGACGTGGCTCGGGTAGCCGAGGGAGAAGAAGACACGGTAATAGTAGCTCGTGGAATGGTGGGAGCGGGTAGCATGACATCTTCATGGCTGTACTCATTGCTCTCGACCAGACTATAGGCTAAGTCCATAGTCATCAGGTTTTGCTCTAGGACCCTCACTCCTAAGTCAGGGTGGAACCCGTGGATAAAGAATGCGATCTCAACTTGTGGGCTTTCCACAAATTTACACCTCATTCTATATTCCTCAAAGTCCTATATGTAGTCGTTGACCGTACATTTTCCTTGCTTAAGATCCATCCACTTAAGCAAGAGACGGGTCATGTAAAGCTTCGGGATATATTTATCCTTAAGCAAACGCGACATCTCGTCCCACGTAATGGGAGGGTCTCCTCGGCGTCGTGCTGCATTGCTCTCATTCTTCCTGAATATTTTGGCCTGACCTCTGAGTCATGCTTCGGCGCAAGAAATGCACAGATCCCCATCCATGTCATACTATTGGAAATAGCTTTCCATGTCTGATTCCCAATCGGTGTACTCTTTCGGGTTCCGTGACCCTTCAAAGATAGGTACCTCAATGCAGATGTTTTTCTGGATCATGGCACGGTTTTTCTGGAGCATGTGGTCTACGCGGTGCGTCATGCAGGTAGTCATGATCCAGATGTTCGGGATAACGTGCCACCTTTGGATTCGGTTGGGGATAGTAGGGCCTTTCTTTAAGATATCCATAATTTTGATAAGGCATCGGGGGTGCCGGAGGGGGTACAGATGGGGCGTACCCTTGATGTGGAGAGTAATGGGTCTTCCTCCTCAGTTGATTTGGCGCCCCCTGTTGGTACGCTAGTTGCGGCGCTAGAGGGTACTCCATGGAGTATCTACTTGGCACCATTGGTAGCGTCGGTAGCCCCTCGTATTGGGCTGGTGCGGGTGCAGGTGCCAAAGCATAGTAGGGCGGATGAGTGGAGTTACCTCCATACGAAGCTGCGTCATGTCGGTGGTTGGTGTTGTATGGAGGGCCAGTCGGCGCGGACTGATAGTTAGGGGCATGTGGCACAGGTCATCCCATAATGATAATCATGTGGGTCGTAGTGCGTAGGAACCCTAGGTTCTGGTGGATAATAGTTCCTGTCCAATGGATAGGAATGACCATCGTCGTATCTTTGTGGCTGATACGCGTCTGGTGGTGGGGATCTTTGGCGCGCTCTGTGACGGCTCTCCCAGCTTGTTGACGGTTGGGGTGCAGTTGGTACATCGTTGGGTCCTGCTGTCGCAGTGTTGGGGAAGGAGGGTTTGGCATCAGAGCCTTGATGGGGCGTTGAGGAGCCTCCTTTGCCGTGATTGCACTGTAATTCTCATTTGGAGAGGCCCTATCGGTATGTGCCGCGGTGATGGAAAGCCGGTCTTCAAATACCCGTGGTGTGGGATGTGATGCTTCGCCGATAGGTGCTGGGACCCGACTAACGGGTTCCCTAGGATGTGGTTAAGGTAAATTTAACTCGTCATTCTCTAGGTACTCTGTTTGAAAGTGTCCATCTAATGGATCTTCGAGTGAAAGGTCCCCTATGGCAGGATCATTTTCATGAACCTCGTCGTGCTCTACTATATCATTATTCCAATATTGGGCTCGCATGTGAACCATGCTATGGTCAACAATCCTATTTTCAAAAAAATATTTACCGGTCTTATCTAGCAATGTATGCAATGAAATGGCATTTTAAAACGATGCGTATAAATTTCAAAAATTGACCTGCTTTATCAAATAAATGTTTTAAAATAATATGCTACCGACCGTGTTAAACGAATGCTAAAACGACCGGCTCTAGTACCAATATGATGTAATACGACTATACTGGGGTTGACGGTTCGTATAACAGCACAGTAAAAGTAAGGAATTGATTTTTGTTTGGGATTGCTATTTTAGGTGAAATGGATGTCGATAATAGAACCCCAATGAGCCATAAGAGAACGTCTACATACTAGAGTGAACTATCAATGACTCCCACAAAGAACGTAGTAATCACATTAGACTCCTAATGACCTTCAATACTAGTTTTGATGGCTATGGAGTAACGGGCATTTGACGCCTCTTCGTTGTCCTGATTCTAAAATCAACGAATAGCCATCTACCTCAAAGAATCCCTAATTCTCGACAAGTGGCTATTGATAACACCCGAAATTCGCTCTTTATTTCATGATATAAGCACAATTTTATGCATTTAATGAGCTTAAAATGGGGTTGTTATCATATATCTACATAAATTTAATGTTTCCAAGTGATTTCTGATTTTCCCCTAATTTTCTGTTAATTTTATGAATTTATGGGATTTATTTGAGTTTGAAATATTTTTTTTTAAAATGAAAATTGCAAGTTTAAAATTTAATTTTGAGCTTAATTATTGTGGGGATGAAATACTTTAAAATTTAATTTCTAGAATTTTATGGAATTTTTTAGAATTTATTTAGGATTTAATTGGATTTTTCAAGATTTATTCAAGTGAGAAATGAATTTTTATGAAGAAAAAGGATATATTTATAAGGAAAAATGAGTGTTAAGATTATTTTCAAACTTTGATGGGCTTTTCGTAAATTTTAGTTGCAATGATGCCCTCAAAAATAGCTCTCGGTCATGGTTGCAGGCGTAAAGATATTATTTTAACTGTTCCAGGGTTATATTGCAATTATTTAATATTTTTCTAATGTTTTTGGGAAAAACCAGAGGAGAGAGAGTGCGCAAGGGGCATATATACAATTACTTTTGGGCTGCGTCCAACAGCAATTCCATGATTTTTAAAGAATTTTCTGCAAAAAGGAGAATTCAAAATGCGCCAGCCAATGAGAGAGCGACACGTCATGGCGTGTTCAAAAAAGAAATGAATGCGTAAATCAATTTAAATCCAATGGATTAAATTGGTTTGAAATTGAATTATTAATAACTTTTGATCCTGAAATCTGATTGAGAGGACTTTTTCATGGATCTGTTTGTCTTTATCCCCCCTTTCTATTTGTATGGTTGGATCATTCAGATCCAATCCACAGTAATAGAAAAACATTAATTACTAAAAAGGGGTAAAATGGTGATTTTTACCATGTAACCTAAGTATAAAAGCTAAATTTTGCGAGGGGGTGCTCATTCTTGATGGTTCTCTATCACATCTGCAAGACAGAGAGGAGCCCCAGCCTAGATCAACCTGTTTGGTACATTTCCCTTCATTGTATTAGAATTTTGGAGCATTTTGAATGGAATTAGTTCAATTTCTTGATTGTTCGTCTTGATTCTGATCTGAAATTCTAAATCCCTTGGCTTGAGTGACATGTACAAGCCCTGATTAGGATTGAGCAGAGAAATTGAGAGATTTAACTAGGTATTCAACTTCATTCCCAAAGAAAACTCTAAAAAACTTTAAATTCTAGGGTATTCAAAATTTGTTTTATTTATTTATTATCTAATATTGTTGTCAGTTCTGAATTATCAAATCTACAAAAACAAACCAACCAAATCAAAACTTTATTTTTAATCCCTCTAAAGTGAATTCCTTGATCCTCTCATTTGGATCAATTAATTCAACTTAGAGCTCCCTAATTTCTTCTACTCTTCTCATCTCTTCTACCTCTCTCTCTAAATTCCCTTTCTAATTAGGTTAATTTGATCTTCATTGAAGATCAAGTTAGTCCTAATTATTAAAAAAATCATCGACTTGAACTCCTTAGTAGCCTCCCTTGGACGATACCTCTACTCATCATTGTGCATCTTAAGTGAGGTTTTGGGCTGTAGTGCGTAGTGGAGGACCACGGCCGCGCGGGCGCACGGGCGTGGGCACGTGGGTACGGGGGCGGGGGGCTTGGACGCACCGGCGCGGGTGCGGGGGCGCAGGGCTTGGACGCAGTGAGGCGCGAGTGCAGGGGACTTGGGCGCGCGTGTCCGCGGCCGTTGGGGGCGCAAGCGCGCTGGCACATGAGCTAGGGGGCGTGGACGTGCCAAGCGCAGGGCGCGGATCTCAGGTGCTCCGGGATGCGTGCCCAGGGGCACGGACGTGTAGGGCGTGCGAGTGGAACAGGCACGGGTGTGGGCGCACCGGATCGCGATAGCACAAGGGCGCGGTGCGCGGCGTTGGCGTTGGCGGTGCAACGTTGGTGACGGTGTTGGCGGCGACAAGAAATTGGGTTTCTTGGATGCTTAACAGCTCAAGAACCACCAATTCTTGAAGAAACCCAAGAACGTATAATGGCTGAATGGTGTTGTTGGCAGTAATTCGTGCACGGAGTGTTCTCAACGTGGGGAACAGGTGCGACAACGAAGATTGACGTCGGCATGCCCTCGGAGTGATCTCAACAAGGGGTGGTGGTGATGACTAATCTTGAAAAGAAACTTCAAGAACAAAACTACCCCAGGATGGGGCTCGTCGGCCTTGGGGCGTCAAAACTATGTTGAAGTGGTCTTCACAAGGTTGTTGTTGGCGTCGGCTCATGGAGTGGTCTCCACGTGAGGCGGGCGAAGGCAGCCACATTCCCACTACTCTTTATGATGCAGGACCACGCCCGAGACGAAGTCCTGCCGTCACCGAGGGTTTGCACTCGGTGTCGAAGGGCGTTGGTGCGTGACGAACAGTCGAGGATTCATCGAGCATGGGTCTCCTACGAGGATGACCTACGATGAATATTGCTCGGGAGGGGTGTCGTACGTGCAGCTGCCAACGAGCAGGGTAAAGCCGACGCCCTGGGGATCGACGCGGTCGCCCAGGGAAGGTAAGGGGGGACCTCCTGACCCTCGTCCAGAGGGACGAGGTCGCTACGGCGCCGGACGGGTGTTATCCCGTCTGGAGGGTGCTCGCACGTGACAGGTCAGCCGACTCGTTCCCAAACCAGGAGAGACACTCAATGACACGTAGTTTGTCACTCGCCTGTCTCGCTCACCTACATCTAACCCGAGCGCGGTGGGGGCAACCGAAAGTATACTGCAAAAGATAAAGGACGAGATAGTACGGCGTACCTCGTGTCACACCCGGGAAAAGTCGTCTCTGTTTCGGGCTGGAGTTCAGCTAGACCACGATGGTGCCGAGAAGGGGCGAAGGCGGCCAGTAGTGCGGATGTGGGCAGACGGAGGCAGGGAGTGATGGCGGCCGGTTAGCAAGGTAACTACAACAGGACGCGGTTGGTGGGGCGTGTAGCACAGCACGAGGGAGGAGCGCAGACGGCTGGGTCAACAGCGTGGGCGAGCACGGTCCAGCCCGCGTGGAAGAGAGCGGCGCGGGCAGGGTGCAGGCATGGTGTGGTTGCGCAGGGATCACGGTGCGAAGGTGGGACACAGGGACGGGACACGAGCAGTTGGGGGGTGCCGGACCGTGGGACAGGGTGGGTGGAGGGTCGGCGTCAACACACGCTACCACCGTGGTGATTCGTCGCGGCACAACAGACTGCTCCTGCACCAAGGCGTCATGCGGCGAGAGTCGCAGAGGGACGACCGAGCTTGGGACGCGGAGTCCATGCGCCGGAAGGGACGTGGCAGTTGAGATGAGGGGAAGCCATTGGCGGAAGAGGTGACGGCCGTCGCGGGCGCCCCTTTCGGCAGGAGGAGTTTGCCGCGTAGCTCCCGCGGCCGCAACTAGCAGTTCCGGAGCATCTGCAGCGCGGTCCGGCGGCACGGCCGGGGGGCGACTCTGCCCATTGCGGCAGTGGCTTCACGTGGCACGGAGGGGGAAAAAGGTGGGCCTGGGTTGACGAACGAGACACCCGGAAGTCCACACTGCGGAGGTGGGGGTTCCAAGCACTAGGGAGGCCAACGTCGGAGCAGCTCAGCGGGTGGAGTTGCACCACCGGTAAAGCAAAGGGGGGCCGTCGGTAGCTGCAACAACTTGACGTGGTCGGCTGCTCCGGCGGCGGCAGCAGGGGCTCCCTGGTCGTGCTCCTCCAATCTCTAGCACTTGTTTCTTCCTCAATCTCCTCAGTTCGCCTTCTTCTGCAGTCGCCACACTTCTCCAAGTCCGCAGCCCTAGCTCATCGTGAGGAATACATCTTTTGCAAAACAACGATACTTTTCAAATTCTTCAAAAAAATGTAAACTGTTTAGGGCGCCCAACCTCCCTTTATATAGCGGGGATGTGTGGGGGCCCTTTGACCAAAATGACCTACACTTCCCTCAAAATAACTGTATGACCTAAGGACATGAAAATCAAGGTGAGATCAAGGAAAACACTGAAGAACATGACGAACGAGGAGGGGAGATCCTTATAGGGTCGAATCCTCCCTCCTTACATGCGCTGATGACGCGTAAGAAAACACGAAAGACGAGATCAAAGCCAAAAGACACGAACGGAATGAAACATGAAAACGATAAGGTGTCCGTTACCCAAAATACTTGAATCCGGGCGTGCGTACCATCGCCTTGGCTTGCCGAGCGGGTTGAATGCAGACAGTCGGCGCTATCGAGGGCGGCGGTGACATCTCCGAAGATGTATCCGGGGCTGGAGCTGGTGCTGACGGCAACGACTCCGAAGGCGGGTCCGGGGCCGTTGCCGGGGCTGCGCCATCATTTTAACTCCTACCTAATCTCTCTATAAGCAATAAGATAAAAGAAAGCACTTTCAATTCATCAAGTTGGTCTCCTCCACTTGGGGCATACATTCCCCTTATATAGGGAGGATAGAGGCCAAGTGATGTGTCTAGAGGAGGAACCGTCGCGAGACATGGTTCATACTCTAATCAACAGTTACAACATAGGAATTGAAAATAATATGGACAAGGCCCAAACACACTGGCCCGTTCCGAAAAGTCCAGAAAACGAAAATACAACCAAAAGAGATAAGGCACAAAATAAAACCTTACTTACATAGAGTACTTGGACCCTAGATGGCGAGCGTCGACATTAGCAGCCCTGTGTGGTTGGATTCATCCCATCTAGGCATCATTCGCATCGTCCCCCATCAATTTCTCTATCCCTATCACTATCTCTATCTCTGTCTCTATCTCTATCTCTATCTCTGTCTCTATCTCTATCTCTATCTCTATCTCTATCTCTATCTCTATCTCTATCTCTATCTTGATAGAGAAGCCCTCAAGTTATCTAGGTTTGTTTTTCTAAGTCTAGCTTAAAATTTTCATGTTTTATTTTAGGGTTTTCCCTTTGTAACTCAGGGGGCCTATATATAGGACCCCTTCGGTAAGAAGAACAGAAATCTAATTAGAATTTTTGAAAGAAAGAGTAGAGAGAGAGAGAGAGAGAGAGAGAAAGTTGAATAGGCGGCCCCGCCACCGCCGGTCCCAGCGCCTGGCGCCGCCGCCGCCCACGCGCACCGCGCCGCCACGCGCACCTGCGCCCGCCGCGCTGTGCCCGCGAGCCATCGCGCGGCGCTCGAGCGTCGTTTGCGCGCCGCCCGCACGCCGCCTGCGCTCTGCTGCCCTTTATGCCGCCGCGCCATGTGACGCGTC
This sequence comes from Wolffia australiana, assembly GCF_029677425.1. Lineage (NCBI taxonomy): Eukaryota > Viridiplantae > Streptophyta > Magnoliopsida > Alismatales > Araceae > Wolffia > Wolffia australiana. Next base: position 3,917,610 of record NC_135839.1, on the reverse strand, counting down.
GCCGCGCGCCCTAAAGCCGCGCCGTCGCACGCCGCAGATGCACCGCCGCGCTCCATGAAGACGCACCGCTGTGCCGCGCGACACGCTCAGCCGCGCCCAACTGCGCCGCCTCTCGCCAGCCGCACCGCACCTCACTAGCCTCGCCCGCCCTATCCAATGGGCTAGAGCCCATTGGGCTGATCATGTTATCTAGGCCCACGAGGCCCAAACTTCCGGTCCAGCTTCCGCTACCCAAGGCGCCACATCACGTCCCTGAGGCACTACATCCCACGCCCTGAGGTGCCGCAACTGCCATCTGTGAAGCCCAGCCGACGACACTCGCCCTGAGGCACCACGTCAGCCCTATGCCCGTTAATGGGCCTAATTTAATGTGCCGCCGCCAATCTTAGTGGCCCGAATCTGGCCCAACCCGAGGCCTGTTACCCTAAAGGCCGTCCACTACTGCGGCCCAATATCCAGGCCCACCTCCAACCACCGCTGATGCCTCCGGCCGCCGCCTCTATCTCCGTCGGTCGCCGCCGTCGCTATCTCTGGCCGCCACCGCCATCTCTGACCGTCGCTGCTGCCTCCGGCCGCCACCTCTATCTCCGGTCCCTACCACCTCCGGCTGCCGTAGCCGCTATCTCTGGATGCCGCCGCCCAGCCACCGCCATCTCCGGCCTCCGAGGCCGCTATCTCTAGCCGTCGTCGACTCTGACGCCGCCGGCGTCATATTTGGCTGCCACTGCCTCTGGCAGCTGCCACCGCCTCCGGCCGCCATCGATCTCTGGCCACCGCCACCGACGTCTCCGGCTGCCGCTTTCGCTATCTTCGGTCACCGCCAACCAGCCGCCGCCATCTCCAGCTGCCGCCGCTGCAATCGCCCGCCGCCGTCGCCCGGCCGCCACCATCTCCGGCGGCTACTGCCGCAATCTCTGGCTACCGTCGACTCCGGACGTCACCGCCGCCACCGCTGCCATCTCCGACCACCGCTGCACCTTCGCCCGCTGCCTCTATCTCCGGCCGCCGCCGCCGCCACTATCTCCGGCCACCGCCATCTCCGCTCGCCTCTCGCCGCTCGCCGCCGCCGCTCCCCGCCACCACTGATCGCTGCCACCGTCGTTGATGACCGCCGCCACGCTCGCCTCCGCCGCCACCGCTCGCGGCCGACGCCACCGACGCCGTCGCTCGTTGCTCGTTGCTGCGGCTCGCGGTTGCCGCCGCCGTCGCCGCTCGCCGCCACCGCTGCCGCCGTCGTCTGCCAGCGACCTGCTCTCAGTCGTCGTATGCTGCCACCCAGTTCGCCACTGTCCTCGACAGTGGCCTGCTAAACAGCCGTGCCCACCGGTAGTTGGGCCCACCAACACCTCGACGACTATCCGTGGAGCGCCAACCACGTGGAGATAGAAACTCGCTCCGGCCATAACAAAATCACGACCCCGCACAGGACAGGACCTTTCCGGAACACCCCACCAAAAGCGGGACGTGCTGTCCAAGATGATTGTCCCCGATCCGGACAAACGGACCCACGCTCCCGCACCAGGACGTCGACGACGTCCACCCTGCATCATATCTCTATCTCTATCTCTATCTCTATCTCTATCTCTATCTCTATCTCTATCTCTATCTCTATCTCTATCTCTATCTCTATCTCTATCTCTATCTTTATCTCTATCTCTATCTCTATCTCTATCTCTATCTCTATCTCTATCTCCATCTCCATCTCTATCTCTATCTCTATTTTCATCTCTATCTCTATCTCTATTTCTATCTCTCTCTCTATCTCTATTTCTATCTCTATCTCTATCTCTGTCTCTTTCTCGATCTCTGTCTCTATATCTATCGCAAATTCTATCTATATCTGTATCCCTATCTCTATCTCTAAGTCTATCCCTATATCTATCTGAACCTCAACCGGAATCTTCATCTCTATCTATATCTTTATCTGTACATCTATCTCTATGTCCATCTCTATCTATATCTATATCTCAGGGGTTATCTTAATCTCTATCACTATCTCGATCTACATCTCTATCTCTATCTCTATCTCTATCTCTTCCTTTTTCTGTATCTCTATCTTTATCTCTATCTCCATTTCTATCTCTAGCTCTCACTTAATCTGTATCTCCATCTCTATCTTTATCTCTATCTCTATCTCTATCTTTATCTCTATCTCTATCTCTATCTCTATCTCTATCTCTATCTCTATCTCTATCTCTATCTCTATCTCTATCTCTATCTCTATCTCTATCTCTATCTATGTCTCTATCTCTATCTCTATCTCTATCTCTATCTCTATCTCTATCTCTATCTCTATCGCTATCTCTATTTCTAGCTCTATCTCTATCTCTATCTCTATCTCTATCTCTATCTCTATCTCTATTTCTATCTCTATCTCTATCTCTATCGCTATATCTATCTCTCGCTCTATCTCTATCTCTATCTCTATCTCTATTCCTATCTCTCTCTCTATCCCTATCTCTATTTCTATTTCTATATGTATCTCTATCTCTTTCTCTTTCTCTACAGCTATCGCGATCTCAATCTCTATCTCTATCGTTATCTCTATATGTTTTTCCCCATCTCTATCTCTATCTCCATTTCTATATCTATCTTTCACTTTTTCTCTAGATCTATCTCTATCTTTTACTCTATCTCTATCTCTATTTCTACCTCTATTCCCTATCTCTATCTCCATTTCTATATCTATATTTCACTTTTTTTCTATATCTATCTCTATCTTTAACTCTATCTCTATCTCTATTTCTACCTCTATATCTATCTCTATCTCTTTCTCTATCTCTATCTATACCTCTAGCTTAATCTCTATCTCTCTCTCTATCTCTATCCCTGTCTTTATCTCTATACCTATCTTTATCTCTATCTCTATATGTTTTTTTTTCTCTATCTCTATCTCTATATGTATCTCTATCGCTATCTCTATCTCTATCTATATCTCTATCTTCATCTCAATCTCTATCTCTATTTCTATCTCTATCTATATGTTTATCTCTATCTCTTTGTCTATCTCTTTCTATACCTTTATTTATATTTGTATCTCTCACTCTATATCTCTCTCTATCTCTATCTCTAACTCCATCTCTCTCTCTCTATCTTTTTCATAATCTCTATCTATATCTTAATCTCTATATGTATTTTTATCTTTATCTGTATTTTTAGCTCTATCTCTTTCCTTTTCTCTAACTTTATCTCTACCTTTACCTATATCTGTATAACTATCTTAATCTCTACCTCTATCTGTATCTCTATCTCTACCTCTATTTCTATATCTATCTTTATCTTTGTCTTTATCTCTATCTATATCTTTATCTCTATCTCTATCTCAATCTCTATATCTATCTTTATCTCTCTTTTTATCTTTATCTCTATTTCTATCTCTTTATCTATCTCTTTATCTATCTCTTTATCTATCTCTTTATCTATCTCTACCTCTATCTATATCTCTATCTCTAGCTCTATCTCTATCTCTATATCTCTATCACCATCTCTCTTTTTTTCTAACTCTTCTACATCCCATCTGTGTACTTCTGCTTCATTCTATCCCCCACCACCAACAATTCTCTTTCATCATCACTGATCAGAATTAAGGGAGATTCAATATGTTGATCGCTCCTTGTTTGATGAATATCTCATCCTCTTAATAAATATCTAGTTTTACCTCAACTTTATTGGATTTTAGAAAAATCAGCATGTCATACTGATAACACCCTAAATTTGGTCTTTATTTCACGCTATTAGCACAATTTCATGCATTTGAAGAGCTTACAGTGGGGTTGTTATCGTATATTTACATAAATTTAATGTTTTCAAGTGATCCTTGATTTTTCTCTAAATTTCTGTTAATTTTATGAATTTTAAAGGATTTATTTGAGCTTGAAATAATTATTTATAAATGAAAATGCCATGTTTAATATTTAATTTCAAGACTTGTTAGTACATGGATGAATCAGTCAATTTTCTAGTATTTTTTTAGTATGTTATTGGATTTTTCTGAGATTTATTTGAGGAAGAAATACATTTTTATTAAGAAAAGGATATATTTATAAGGAAAAAATGAGTATTAAGATTATTTTCAAATTTTGAGGGGCTTTTCGTAAATTTTAGTTGCAATGATGTCCTCAAAAACAGCTCTCGGTCGTGGTTGCAGGTGTAAAGATATCATTTAAAATGTTCCAGGGTTTTATTGCAATTATTTAATATTTTTTTTAATGTTTTTAGGAGAAACCAGAGGAGAGAGAGTGCGCAAGGGGCATATATGCAAATACCTGTGGGCGGCGTCAGGCGGCAATTCCAGTTTTTAAGAAGGACTTTATTACAAAAGCGCTAGGGAGGTCGATCGTGGTCGTCAGATGAGAATCTGACGCCGCTTGATGAGGATCAGCGCCGGGAGGTAAGTTCACCGCCCACACAGTGCGTACAACGCGCACGCAGGGGTGCTGACGTGGCTTTTGCTGATTTGACACCTTGTTAGGAATGCATTACTAAAAGCGTTTCTATTTGTACAACCTCCATTTGTCTTAATACTTTTTTTATTTCATATTCGACAGGGAGGTACGTGGCTATCGCAGAATCAAGCCGCCATTTGAAACTCAAACATCGTCACCCAATAAAAAAGCAACACCTCATTGCGTGTTATAAGATAAAATAATTAAATAAATGAATTTAAATCCAATGGTTAGCATTGGTTTAAATTCATTAATTAATAACTTTTGATCCCGAAGTCCGATTAAGATGCTTTTTTTATGGATTTGCTCGTCTTGATCCCCTCTTTCTACATGTATTGTTGGATCATTTAGATCATGCCTACATTGATGGATAAAAAATTAATTACCAATTAGGGGTAAAATGGTATTTTTTTACCATTTAACCTAAGTATAAAAGCTGAATTTTGAGAGGAGGGGGTCATTCTTGATGGTGCTCTATCGCAGCTGCAAGACAAAGAGGAGCCCCAGCTTGGATCTACCTATTTGGTACTTTTTCCTTCTTAGTATTTGAACTTTTGGTGTATTTTGGATGTTGTTAGTTGAATTTCTTAATCGTTCTTCTTGATCCCTGTCTGAATTTCTAAATCGCTTGGCTTGAGCGGAATGTACAAGCCCTGACTAGGATTGAGAGGAGAAATTGAGAGATTTCCTAGCTATGCCAAGTGCATATGAAGGAAAACTATAAAAGAAACTTATAAAAAGGCTTAACATTCTAGGAGATTAAATTTTCCATTTCATTTTCCAATAGAGTAGCTATTTCTGAATTATCAAACTTACAAAACCAACCAAAACCAACTCAAAATTTTCCTATCAACCTCTCTATTTGACCCCTTTGACCCTTCTATTTGGATCAAAGAAGGCAATTTAGAGCCCACATTTCCACCATTCCTCTCATCTCTCCTACCTCTCTTTCTAAATTCCTCATCTAATTAGGGTGATTTGATCTTCATTGAAGATCAAATTAACTCTAATTAGGGTCAAATTATTCAAGAAGATCATCAATTGAACTACCTTACTAGCTTCCCTTGGACGATACCTTTACTTATCACTACACATCTTAAGTAGGGTTTTTATAAATTTTATTGTATAAGCTGAATTTGACAACAACAAGGGATTAAAATTTAATAAAATTCACCCCTATTTTTGGCTCATCAGATATTATAATAAACAGGTAAGGGCACGTATTAAAATAAATTATATTCTTACTCAATGGGGGATTAAATATTTATTTTTCCACATTTTCTTGGAAATCCATTGAATGTTTTGGCGGTTTAATCTATAAATTAAATTATCTGCTTTTCCCCTAATTATCTGCTACATTATTCATTTTACACATTGAGGTTCGAGTTTCTTTACTAAAGTGATAATGACATGTCTACAAAAAAATTAAGTTTTATTTATTTTGGGAATCAGTTAATGAGTTTTGGACATTTTTCTACAACTCTATTGAATTCATTTGTAATTCAAATCTGATTTAGTAAGTCTTTATCTCTATCAATCTATCATTCCTGTTCACGCATAATCTGTCTCTCACCATCTCTCTTTTTTCTAACTCTTCTGCGTCCCATCTGTGTACTTCTGCTTCATTCTCTCCCCCACCGTTAACAATTTCTTTCATCCTTATTCATCAGAATAAGGGGATTCAATACGTCATCGCTGCATATTTGATTCTTTACTTTTTATCAATATCTCATACTCTCTGAATCTCACTCTTTGCTTCCCTTACCCTCTCAATCTCTATTTTTCTTATTATCCCACACTATCACTCTCCATATCTCAGAATCTTTTGTTCTCATGTGCATGCTCTCTCTTAATCTCCCCTTTGTTCTTCCATAGCGATTGAGAAATTCAATCAATTTTTAATAGAGATTGAAATATACAAAGGCCTGACACTTAAACATATGTACATGACTTCCTTAAGGAACCACATTTTTTAATTTATTAATAACTGCAATTACACGCACGGCACGTTTGCATTTATCGCATCTCGATATTCCTATCATATTTACTTATATGGTGGGACAGTTTCATATGGAGTTATTACTAGAATTGTGCATCTATATAGGTTTACCTCAACTTTCGTGAATTTTAGAGAAATCTTCAAGTGATACAATAATAAGATGGTAATAGCATGTATTAAAATAAAATATATTCTTAGTGGCGGAAAAAATATAAATTTTTGTATGTTTACTTGGAAATCCATTGAATTTTTTGGAAATTGAATCTAGGAATAAAATAAATTTAACAATCTGTTTTTCACCTAATTGTCTGTAACTTATTCGTTTTTCACATTGAGGTTCAAGTTACTGTACTAAAGTGATAATGGCATTTCTACAAAAAGTATGTTATTTAATGTGGGGATTGATTAATGACTTTTGGACATTTTTCTACAAATCTATTGAACTCTTTCAGAATTCAAATGTGAATGCATTTCTCTGGAATTTTATTTCATTTTTTGGAAATTTAATGATAGGATAAATGTGATATATTTCACTCTTCTCTGGAAATCTACATTTCTCCATAATTTTATTGCATTTTTTCAGAATTTAATAAAAGGGTAACAAATGGGATTTAAAAATCTTATTTTACCCTAATAATATGTAAAATAATTCATTTCCCATAATTAATTTAATCATGGAAATTAATTTCATGCACAGTAGATATGCAGAAAAGGAGTTGCTTAGAGATGAAAGGGAGACAAGCAGGAGAGACAACAATGCAGATTGAAAGAAAGATAGGCACAAAAAAGGAGACAAAAAAGGAGAGAGACATAGAAATATAGAGGGAGAAAAATTGACAGGAGAAAAAGAAAGAGAGAGTGCAGAAACGAGATGCAGAGAAAGAGATACATATGCAGGAAGAGTGAGAAAGGAAGAAAGATAGAGATGTAGGGATAGAGAGATATATGTATAGTGAGGGAGAGAGGGATGCAAAGAGAGAAATAGGCAGAAAGATACAGGTAGAGGGTGCAACAAAGCGAGGACAGAAGAGAGAGAGGGAGAGAGAGAAATATATAGAGAGAGAGAGAGTAAGAGTGACTTAGAGATGACAGAAGAGAGCGAGACCAAAACTGAAAGGCAGAGATCCAAAGAGAAAAGGCGAGGGCAAGAATGAGAGAGAGAGTTTGTCTGAAAGCTAGGGTGACAAAGAAGAGAGTAGGCAGATAACGGGCGTGACAGAGAAACTGAAAGAGACTGACAGAGAGAGAGAGAATTAGAGCAAGGGAGCGGAAGAGAGGGAGGGAGGAAGAGAGAGAGAGAGTAAGAGTGACTTAGAGACAACAGAAGAGAGCAAGACCAAAACTGAAAAAATGAGAGCAAGGGTGAGTATGAGAGAAAGGGGGGGAGAGAGAGATTGTCAAAGAGATAGAGTGACAAAGAAGAGAGAGATAAGAGATAACGAGCGTGACCGAGAAACTGAAATAGACTGATAGAGAGCCAAAGATCAGCACAGAGTGAGCGAGAAAAAAGCATGCCAGTGCACGGCCGCTGACGTTGCTTCTTACGCCAATTAGCCCTCCACCAGGTGGCCGTTGTATTTAGCAGGAAACGGCAAAAGACAAACATATATAGATTGTTGGAGTCTCTAGTAGCCGATTAGCCATTTAGCCCTCCCCTATGTAGCCGTTATCCCAAGCAGGAAAGGGCAAGAGAAACTGTGTCAGGCACAAACATATTTAGAATGTCGGAGTCTCTAGTATGATGCCAGGTTAAATGAGTGGTTGCAAAATAGCCGTGGCAGAGACAGGTCGAGGGACACAAATGGAGAGAGTTGTAGAGACACAGAAAGAGAGAGAGATATGCAGATAATGAGGAGTTGCAAAGAGATGAGAGAGATACAAGCCGTAAAAGAGAGATGCAGGAAGAGAAAAAGCAATGCAGATTGAAAGAAAGATAGGCACTAGGGTTCGCTCGTCCCGATATCCATCTGATATCCGGTATCGGACAACCGGGAAAAAATGGGACGGGGCTGGATATCGGATATCGGATATCGGTTGATATCCGTCTATAAAGGGTTAGACGGATATCGGTATCGGATATCAAGGGGATGAGGACGAATATGGTATCGGATACCAGATATTGAAAAACCGATATCCGGATGTCGGAGACGGATACCGGATGCCGGATATCGGTTTTCGATATCCGGATATCGGTTTTCAATATCCGAATATCGGAACCGGTATCGAATTGTTTTATTCTATATGAATCTCAGTTAATATATAGAGTTTAATATATTTTTTTCTTCCATATGGGATAACAGGATTCAAAGTTATTGTAAGCTCTGAATCCTGTTATCCCATAGGGAAGATATTAGAAAATTTTCGTTGTATATATTAAATGAGGCCGATAAATCATTAATGTTAAAATAATATCTATATCAATTAACGCTATTTTAAGAGCATTATATATAAAAATTAATTTATTAATTAATGAGTACGCCGTCCAATAAATAGAGCGAAAGATTTCTATTTACTTCCATATGGGATAAAGGTATTTCGAGTTTAACACAAAACCCGAACTTATCCCATATGGAAGAAATTAAAAACCTGTGACTGTATATAACAAATGAGTTGAATAATAAAGTAGAAAGCTCTCTTGCTACACCTGTGTCCACGTTATCTGTACGAAATCAAAGATAACTAATAAACAAAATTATTTTTATCATAATTCGGTGCGGATATCAGTTTTCGATATCTGCATCCGATATCCGATACCGGCATCTATCCCCTTGAGACGGAGACGGATGCCGAATCGGGACGGATATGGGTATCGGATATCGACACTGTAGCAGCTGATATCCGGTATCCGGATATCGGAAAAACCGGATACCGGAAATTGCCTTTCCGGTATCTGGTACAGCATCCGTCCCAATACCGGCATCCGGTACCGCTATCGGGACGGGCGAACACTAATAGGCACAGAGAGAGACACCAAGGAGACAAAAAAGGAAGAAAGAGAGAAAGGGAGAGAAAGTGACAGAGAGGAGAAAAAAAAAGAGAGAGTGCGGAAAAGAGATGCAGAGAGAGAGATATATATGCAGAAAGAGTGCGAGAGAAAGAAAGATATAGATGTAGGGATAGAGAGATAAATGTATAGGGAGGGAGAGAAGGATGCAAAGAGAGAAGAAGGCAGAGACAGTGATAGAGGTAGACTTAGCAACAAAGAGAAAGTGGAAAAGAGAGATAGAGAGAGAGAGAGAGTAATGGAGAAACAGAGAGATGACGATAGACGAACGGAGAGGGAAAAGAAGATGAAGGAGAGAGGAAGAGAGAGATAGAAAGAGAGAGAGGAAGAGACAGAGTGTGAGGAAAAAAAATGCAGAGGGAAAATGCAGAAAAAGCGTTATATACACGAGAGAGAAGCAGATATAGATATGCACGAGAGAGAAGAAAAGAGGGACAGATAGCCAGTAAGAGAGAGACATGTATACAGAGGGCGTGAGAAAAAGAGGTGCAGGGGAGAGAATTTCAAAAAAGAATTATATGCAGGAAGAGAGAAGCAGAGATAGAAAAGAGAGACAGACACTGGAGAGCAAGCGCATAGTTGAACTCTCCGTGACATCCTCACCTCTTGGATCAACAAAAAACAGAATCATAAAGGCCAGAGTATTAAAAGACATGATATGCTTAAGATAAAGCTTGACATAAAGAAAAAAAAAAAGAGAGAAATAAGAATTAATGCGCATTTCATGCCTTGAACACGCGGAGGAATCTCATCCTTGCTGAATACGGTCGTCCTCTTCGATCACATAGAAACACCTATTAACCGGCTAGAATTGAAATCCCAACACCCCTTAACCCTAACCCTGGTTAACCAAACAACCACAACGGATCTATTTTAACCACAACGGATCTATTTACTCTGGACTGGTGCCCTATATATACTACGCCTGCCTATCAACGGACTGTCATCTCGCTTTCTCTCTGGACATTACATTTCTGGCGCACACAGCGGCTGAACGGAGGGGGGAGGCGAGGAATCGGCCGCGGGAGCAACGACGGTACGTTTCTCTTTGGCTCACTCTCTCCCTTTCTTTCTTTGGTGCTCTCTCTCTCAATTCGATCGTCCGAATGTTCGACCGGATCGGGCATTCGAATGATCGAATCCGAACACCGATCTGTAAATTTCAGGTTTGATCCGAACCCGATCTGCGTTCGGGTTCCGATATAATTTTTGAACAAACCGGCGGTTGTTCGGATCGATTGTTCGAACGCGTTGTTCGAATGTGGCAAGTGACCGGCTCCAGCGCCGCCCCCCCCCTCCGGCGCCGCAACGTCAAGGCTCAACCCTTTCCGGCGCAACCCCTGGCTCAGCCCGGCTGGCCTTCTCGGCGGCTCGGACCCATGACCCGGTCACTTGCCACGCCCTCATATCCGCCTTCTCCTTGGCCGGCGTCACCGCATCTGCCCGCGGACTGTTCGACGAAATGCCCCAGAAAGCCATGGCTTCCTGGAACGCGTTCATGGCCTGCTACGCCCGCAACGGCGACCCTACCGAGGGGCTCAAGCTCTTTGACCGCATGCTGGGTCAACGCGTACCCCTCACCGGGCCGACCCTCGTCACCGCGCTGTGCCGCTGTCTCTGCTCGGGAACGTCGTGGGGGGGTCCACCGTCGCGGACCTGGTCCGCACCCTCGGGCTGGAGAAGGACCTGGTGGTGCAGACCGCGGTCCTTGAAATGTACGTCATGAGAGAGACGGAGAGACCGAAGAGAGAGAGATGGAGAGACTGAGGACAGAGAGACCGAGAAGAGGGAGAGTGGAGAGACCGGGAAGAGAGAGAGATAGGGAGACCCAGAAGGAGAGTGGATAGGCAGGGGAGAGAGATAGAAAACTCGAAAAGAGAGAGAGAGAGAGACGGAGAGACCGAAGGGAGAGAGAGAGAGAGAGATGGAGAGACAGAGCAGCCGCAGAGAAGAGAGAGATAGAGAGACAAAGGGGCCACAGAGAAGAGAGAGAGATAGAGAGACTGAGGAGAGATAGCTAGAGAGAGACAGAGAAGAGAGAGAGCTAGGAAACCCGAGAGGAGAGATATTTGGAGAGACCAAGGAGGGTGATAGAAGGAGAGATTGAGGAGAGAAAGAGATGGGAAGACCAAGGAGAAAGGAAAGATGGATAGACAGAGGAGGGATAGACGGAGAGACAAAGGAGTCACAGAGCACCGAGATCGGCAGAGAGGCCTAGGAGAAAACCCAAGAAGAGAGAGAGATGGAGAGACCGAGGAGAGAGAGAGAGAGAGATGCAGAGACCGAGCAGAGAGAGAGAGAGGAAGAGACCGAGGAGGACAAAGAGACAGCGAGCGAGGAGAGAGTAATTAAATATACTTTGAATGTCGAATTAGTATTATCTAGGACAGGAAATATGCATTTATTCATGCATAATTTTTTGTACTTCCAAGAAAAAAATAATTATGCATGAGTATTACATAGTGTAAAATAAATGACACATCATATCAATTACTCAAAATACAAGAATTAACTAAATAACTCAAAATGATGTCACCACAAAACTAACATACATGGATAGAGAGACTGAGGAGAGAGAATAAACCCATCGATGATACACCTTCGTATCAAAGACAAATCAAATCAAAGTATTATCAATTGTCCAATTATATGAAATGTAGATCTTGACAATGCAATAGGTGGAATTATGGAAAGAAATGGAGATGTTCTCGACGGCGCCCTCTTGGTGAGCTCCTTTGTGATAGTGGCGGGCCTCCTCTGTGGACTGGACTCCTCCCTCCAGGTCGTACGGCGGGGTGGTGTACTCGCAGCTCCTCCCCAGGATAGCTTTAACAACTTCTTGCACAAGAAAATAATATCTTCCCCCCTGGGTGTACCCCTTTATTTATAGATCTCACCGGGTCACTTAGGCTGGTCAACTGTCGTTTGACTAGATCTGAACTTCCGTCTTCTGTATGTCTTCGAATAGCGTCTATCAATACCCCCCCATGGTGATTCAGCTTGTCCTCAAGCTGGAAGTTGGGAAATATCTTTCGCATCATGTGCACTTGCTCCCAATAAGCTTCTTCTGACGGTAAATTTCACCATTTTACGAGTATTGACCGTAAATTTACCATTTTACGATAAATTTGACCATATGGAGTATGATGAATATTGAGGATATCCTCCGGGTAAACGTGCCAAACATAGTCATCCGTTAATTCATCTGGTAAAGGTTGACTGCCAGATTTGGTGAGGACCAATTGTCCTTTTTAGGAGAGAAACATGGAAAACAGGATGTAAAGTTGCAGTTTTGGGTAATTCTAATTTATACGCTACTGGTCCAATTTTCTGAGAAATCTTATAACAACAAAAAAAATTTGGGCTCAGTTTTTGCAAACCCTTCTTGCCAGGGACTTCATCCTGTAGGGTCTTATTTTTAAATCGACCATGTCCCCTTCCTTGAATTCTTCATCTCTTCGGTGCTTGTCAGCCTGAGATTTCATGCGAGATTGTGCCTTGTCTAGATGCTGTTTAAGACTGATTAGTACTCGATCTCTTTCTATCAATAATTGTTCATTAGAATCAAAAGGAGAAGGGGTTGATCCGTAACGTAGTAAGGTCGGAGGTTCACGTCCATATACGGCCTTGAATAGTGACATCCGAATGGATGTATGGTGTGAGGTATTATAATTATGCTCAGCCCAGTGTAACCAGTTTTTCCATTTCTTCGAATTCTCTGATTCAAAGCATCTTAAGTAGCATTCTAGACCCCTATTGGTCACTTCTGACTAACCATCTGTCTCCGAGTGATATGGCGAGCTAAATTTAAGGTGAGTCCCTTGAAGTCGATGTAGTTCTTTCCAGAAATGACTTGTAAATAAACTCCCCCTATTTGAGACGATGGAATTAGGAATGCCGTGGAGTTTGACAATCTCTTTAGCAAAGGATGTCTAACAGCTATGTTATGGCTGTATTTACTAAAACGATCAACCACCACCAATATTGAGTCTGCCCCTTCTGCTTTCGGTTGGCCTTCTATGAAGTTCATTGTGATGTCCTTCCATATTTGGTTAGGGACGGGCAGAGGTTGTAACAAGCCTGCTAGAGATAATGTAGATGTTTTTTGTTGTTGACAAATCTGACAATAATTCACATGTGTCTTGATTTGTTTCCTCATACCAGCCCATACGACTTGTTGTGAGATTCTTTTCAAAGTCCTCTGGAATTCACCATGACCCCCTGATGCAGGATGACTAGATGTGACGGAACTAGGTGAGGAGGGGAAATGGATATTGGACAACTTGGGACAATGGGATAAAACAGGCCACAAATCACACGATCGAGAACGAAAACTAAATCTGGTGAAAAATACTAATGGTGCAGCCCCTCTCCTTGTCGAGGGCGGGAGTACTGTCTTATAACCATCATAGTGATGCAAAGCGCCAAAATCAATAACTTCGAATGGGCAATTGCTGGAAGATTCAATGGCCTATTCAATCTATTCGCTAGAAGCTTCAAAATCCAAATCTAATCTGAAGGCGGTGGATGAACACTCGAAGAATACTGGACGAAGAACACGGCACCAAAGAGTGTAGAAGTACCTCGGCACTCAATAGTGCGTGAAGAGGCTGCGGGGAATTCTCAATGCGTCGTTGGCGGGACGAATGATGTGCGCTTCAGTAGGGTGTCACGGATCCAACTACGCGGTCAGTTGGCGGGGTCTCAAAGGGGGAGTCGCCCCCTTGCGGGGTGCGGGGCAGCACCCTGACACTTAAATGGTATGCGCGGCGACCAGCGGCTGCGAGGGCGTCCGGGGGCATGGCCGGCGTGGGCTAGTGGCTGGGACTCTATGGGCACAAGCGGACGGGGCGCGGCAGGCGCTTGCACGGGGCAGACGTCAGTGCAGGCGCGCACCTTCACGGGGTGGACTCCTGTGCAGGCGAGCAGCCTGTGCGGCCGGGCGCCTGCGTGGGCGAGCGCCTGTGCGAGCAAGCCCCTGCGTGGGGCGGACGCATGCGCAGGCGGGCGGCTTGTGCGGGCAAACCCTGTGACGGCAACGCTTGTGCGGGGCAGCCTGGCACGGGGCAACGGCCTAGGGCACGGGGCGGCCTAGGCGTGGGGCAGCGGAATTGGGGCGCGGAGGCCGGAGCACTGGGTGCGGGCGGCCAGAGCGCAAGGCGATGGCCAAGGGCGCAGTGCGCGGTGGCGATCAGCTGTGGCGGCGGGCGGAACTGGACGGGGAGAATGGGGCGAGTCTTCCAAGAAAAAACTTCAATTCTTGAAATAAACTTGCTAAATGTTTCTTGCAACATTGACCTACATATAGGCCTTGGAGGAAAGAGAAAATAAGAAATAAAATAACCATCAAGGACGAGGCGACGTGTCGACTCGTCACGTCATGGATGGTTTTGTAGTTGTCGTTGGCAACGTGTCATGACGCGGGATATGTTGTGAGTATGTGGGGCCGCGTTCGTCGTTGGTGCATTGATGTTGTCGTCATCATGGCGGTTCTTCAGTTGACGTTGATGACGAGTCTGGATGCGAGGCATCTCGGATGACGATGGCGCCACGTCCGAAGATGGTGCGTTCGTCGTCGGTGCACTGATTTGGTCGTCATCCTGGCAGTTCTTCAGTTGATGTTGATGATGAGTCTGGATGCGAGGCATCTCAAATGACGGTGGCGGCACGTTCGAAGATGGTGCATTGACGTCGTCGCCACCACCCCCGATATTAGAATCATGAAATTCTTGCAAAACCTTCGAAATTAAGGAAGAGCTTGTGGGTAAAGACTATTGTTCCCTTGAACATACGGATACCTTGATGAAGAGAATAGCCCGGTGGTGGGTCTCTACCGGCTTCCACCTCCTGTAGTATTTTACCCAGTTTGGTATCATCCTTGACCTCTTGTAAGAGTTTCATTTTGTCCAACCAATGTGTCATGGATATAGAATTACACTCCTCTGTAGTAACTTGTGTGACTCGTGATAAGGCATCTGCTACTATATTCTTCTTCCCGGCCTTGTATTGGATGGTGAAATTGTACCCCAACAATTTTGACACCCAACGATGATATTGGATGG
Source organism: Wolffia australiana (assembly GCF_029677425.1). NCBI lineage: Eukaryota > Viridiplantae > Streptophyta > Magnoliopsida > Alismatales > Araceae > Wolffia > Wolffia australiana. The sequence continues at coordinate 3,902,100 of NC_135839.1, read as the reverse complement.
GCACTTCCTTTTGATCTATTAAGAAACGAAGACTAAGCTGATCAGTGTATATGATGAATTGATTGAACATTAGATAATGTTTTCCATTTTTGAATAGCCCACACCACTACTATGAGCTCTCTTTCATATGCAGATTTGAGTTTGGCCTGGTTGGATAACACCTTACTGAAGTAAGCAATAGGGTGGTTTTCTTGTAATAATAAGGCCCCCACAACAAAATCTGATTCATCAGTCTCTATGCTGAAGGGTATAGAAAGTTGGGTAGCCTTAATACCGGCGTCTTGGTCAAAGCTTCCTTCAGCTTGATGAATGCTGACTGGGCTTCCTCCGACCATTTGAAAGAATTCTTCTTCAAAAGTGATGTTAACAGATGAGCAAAGGCAGCATAATTTGAAACAAACCTTCTATAATAGCCTCTCAGACCCAAGAATCCCCTTAACTCTTTGATGGTTGTGGGTACTTTCCATTGTTCAATTGCTTCGATCTTCTTTGGATCCGTGGATACCCCTTCAGCCGAAATACCATGTCCCAAGAAGTCTATTTGTTTGCACCCAAACTTGCACTTCTTTGAGTTGACGTAAAGGTGATTCTCAGAGAGTAGATCAAACACCATAGTGAGATGTAGTTTATGTTGTTGATAATCCCGGCTGTGTATTAATATGTCATCGAAAAATACTAAGATGAACTTGCATAGGTGTTTGGAAAATATTGAATTCATGAGAGATTGGAATGTCGCTGGCGCGTTTGATAAACCAAAGGGCAGTACCAAAAATTCAAAATGACCGTGTTGCGTTTTAAATGCTGTTTTGTAAATATCATCTGAATGCATGCGTATCTGATAGTATCCAGATTTCAAATCTATTTTGGAGGAGATAGTCATACCATGAAGTTCCTCCAACAACTCGTCCACCACTGGTATTGGGAACCTGTTAGGAATCGTCGCTTGATTTAAAGACCTGTAATCTACACAAAGTCTAAATCCTCCGTTTTTCTTTTTTACTAATAAGGCTGGGCTTGTGAAACGGCTATGGGAATGTTGAATAACCTTCATGTCCAGTAACTCTTGTATTAATTCCTCGAAAATATTTTTATGGGTATAAGAATATCTATGAGGCCTCTTATTGATCGGTGGAGAACCGGAAATCAAATATATCTGATGATCACAGTCTCTGACTCGTGAAGATTTTTTGGTTGCTCAAAAACATTGGGATAAGCACTGTTTAACCAATGCAAAAATTGATCGATTGGAAAAGGAAGTACCTTTTGGTTATGAGTGGTTGTTTGTTCTTTGATTTCAGCAATCTGATGGATCACATTCTCCCAATCTTGATTAGCTTGATCAATCTAAAATTGAGAATAACGAAGTGAATTTAATTATGGATCGGAAATGATAGTATGAATCTGGGCCTTCCAAGTAAACTTGAGCATAAGGTGGTGATAATTACAATGAAACCACCCCAGTGTTTTTAGCCAAGGTATCCCAAGTATTAGGTCACAACTTCCAAGGGGAAATGGAATAAAGTTCTGTTTGAAAACCAGACCTTGGAATGAGATTGAGAAGTTGAGACATATTCCATTTGTCTGTCTGCAATGACCGTCTCCCAATGCAATTCTGAACTTATGATAAGGATGAACTTGGATTTCAAGTCTCTGAATCACTATAGGCCGAATGAAGTTGTTAGAGGCCCCTCCATCAATGAGGATGGTCACCTTTTGATTATATATTTCTACCCAAAGCCTGAAAGAACCGTGACCCGGACCTGTATAAGTGCTACGCTTTTGCAAGGACATCAACTCTCCTCCCATTAAAGGCCCTTCATCTAATTGCATTAAGTCCACTTCTGTGAGAGGTTGATCCATCTCTTCTACCTCTTCCTCCAGCATGTATAGACTGAGTTTCTTCTGACAAAGATGGCCTGGTGTATATTGTTCATTGCAATGATATCACAGACCTCTTTCCTTTCTCTGCAAGAATTCTTCAGTGGATAACTTCATAATTTCTTTTTGATGCTTTTGTGGGATGTATCCCCCTTGAGAGGATTTTGGATTATTCTGGATACCTTAGACGAATGTTGACCCTCTCCCTTGTTGGAGTTGTTTGCTCTGGGTTGGTTGAAATTGTGAGGCTTGTAGGATACAGTAGCAGTATGATTTACCCCATCGTCTTCACCTAGGATGGCTAAATTGCTTTCGGCTTCTATTGAATAGTCCATCTGGCCGATATTTGTTTAGTTCAACTCTGATTGCTGGCTTCAGTCCTCTGAAATACGCCGTTTCTTGAATATCAGGTGGAACATGAGATAAAAATGCATAGAGATTCTCAAATTCGGATCGATACTCAGACACGGTACTGGTCTGTTTAAGACTCATCAATTGATTGCATAGTGATTTGTTGGAGAAATGATACCTCTTTTCGAAATGCTGGTGAAACACCAGCCAGTGGCCGAAACTGAAATTTTATTCTGTGTAAATGAACCGGCCTAAAGCTGGAACTTCCATGTGGAGGGAGACCAATTGCAACTTCTCTTCGTCTGTAAGTCTGTTGACTTAAAAAAAATCTCTCGACGTAGTTCAACCAAATTTGTGCGTTAAAACCATTGAAATAAGGTAGATCCCCTTTACGGAAAATTACCTTTTTCTCCGTGGTTGGATCTTGATTCATTGTGTGCGACCATACTTGGTCAGCTCTCGCCCCGGTTCTTGAGAAGGGAGCTGTGTTGGCCTGCAATTTAGCGTTCATAGCCTGCAGTTGCGGCATAATTCCCATAAGAATTTCCCTTGGAACAGGAATCTCATTAGCTCTGGCTTTGCCTCTCATGTCTTCTTGATCAGACATATCGATTTTCTTGAATGAATATCGAACCTCTACCCGATCAGATCGTCTGGCTCTGATACCAGTTGATACACCCTTTGTATCAAAGACAAATCAAAATCAAAGTATTATCAATCATCCAATTATATGAAATGTAGATCTTGACAATGCAATAGGTGGAATTATGGAAAGAAATGGAGATGATCTCGACGGCGCCCTCTTGGTGTGCTCCTTTGTGATCGTGGCGGGCCTCCTCTGTGGGCTGGACTCCTCCCGCCAGGTCGTACGGCGGGGCGGCGTACTCGCAGCTCCTCCCCAGGATAGCTTTAACAACTTCTTGCACAAGAAAATAATATCTTCCCCCCTGGGTGTACCGCTTTATTTATAGATCTTGCCGGGTCACTTAGGCTGGTCAACTGTCCGTTGACCAGATCTGAACTTCCATCTTCTGTATGTCTTCAAATAGCGTCTATCAGGAGGTCAGCCTGGAGCTGCAAGTGAATCAGGTAAGGCTTAATTCACTTCTCAATCATCAATGATTTTGCTTGGAGATTGTTACATGGGCCCCACATGTTGTGCATCTTCTATGGCTGTTCTACCTGTTGTTAAAGGTCAGTTGTAATCGATCGTGTATATAAAATGTGCAAAATAGAAAGTGTGCAAAATATTTTTTCTTTCTCGTTTCACTATGTCACGTCAACTTCACAGTTTTGTTTATCTTTTTTTTTCTGTCATGAGCTTGAGTTTGTTCCAGGGCATTCATATCGAATTTAACCATGGCTTCAATGTGGATTTCGTGTGGAAGGGTACAAGTTTTACAGGATGCAAAGGGCCATGAAGACATTTGCTGTTGATGAGACAAGTGTTAGCGGGTGGGTGTTGATTGTGCACATATTCAGAATGACGTAGTGACAGAATGTACATTCGTGGTTTCTTCCATCTTTAATTGATCTCACTTTCTCCGAAGTTATCTTCTGTTGTTAAAAATTTTTAAAAGATTTTCGACCTGTAGAGCGTTCCATATTTTTGTAGGAGAACTTTAATATCATTCTATGCATGCTTTTTTCAGGTACATTAGCCATCATCTATTAATTCATGCAGTTGAATCACACTTAGTGCTTAAGACATTGCCTCGTTGGTTTGATGGCCCAGGCCTTCCAGAGCTCCTAACTTCTGTAAAATCTCATAAAATTTTTAATGTTCACAGGTTGGCTCATAAAGTGCTCCTTTTTCAAGGACCACCCATGAACTTCCTCAACATTTATGAAATTAGGAAATACACGTTTTGGTGTGAGGCACAAGTGTTCCCTGTGTAAAAAATTCCATCTTTATGCAACTTATATTAGGGTTGCGCACTAATGGGCCCATAAGAGAACATTTTTCTTTACCAGATTTGTTTCTTGAAGGGAGGCCACTTACTGATTCGTCATTACCCTATCTTGTCTTGTTTTTACTGGAATTTAAACCAGACCAGTCACCTTGATTAGTTTAGGCATTATTTACCAAACCCTGAATCATGTTCTTTGGCAGCTGGAAACTTTGCCTATGCAAAGCATGGCATTTGGTGCCATGTGCTTGGACATGGTTTGCTGGTCTGCCCCGACATTTGCCTTTGTTTCTCTTTCTGTTCATTTCGTGGGAGCAGGCTTGTGCTGTTAAGCGTGTTCTTGAAAAATCTATTAGCCTTATAGAAGGGCTTCGTGACACTAGAAAAATTGTCACCTCTGCAACAGTCGTTTGTCACGTGGCAAAGCAAGGCCAAGGCCAGGTTGCAGTATTTCACTTGACTTTAATACGTTCCTTATTTTGCTTGTGTATTGTTTCTATGGGCTTGTTTATGCTCTTGATCAACTATCATAGATAATTAGTTTTCCTTAAAATTATTTCTTTGATATTCAATGATTCTGGCTCATTTTGTCCTTCCATTGATGATGGGGTCTCCTCGAGATAGAGAGTTTGTACAGAATCGATGTGTTCCAAAATCACTCGTAAAGGTGCATATTGAGTGTGAAGATGCCTTGATGAGACCTAGATGAGAAGGTAAAATGACCTTAGCATCAATAATTTTCTAATATGGAAACCCTTGTTCATTCAACTGATGCATGAAATGTCTTTACAAGGGGTATTTTTAACCCCTTACGTCTATTCGAGAATCTCTTTTTTTGGGCTAAAGCTTTCGCTGACTGGGTCTTCTATTGATGTGGACTCTGTTAGAGTTTTACACTCCTCTCATTTAGTCATGACTCCCTGATTCACTCATGATTTGTAGGTTTTTAGTGAGCTGGTTTAAGATGTTTCATCATTCCCAAACAACTCTGTTTTTGTTCCTATCCTAACCATCATTTATAATGCATTCCTGCGATCGGCTTATGCAAGACAGCCTGATTTCTATCGACAGCTTTCAGCTTCTCAGAGTTATTCCGTGTCTGTCATGGATGTCAAATTGATCTTCTTAGAATTATTATGGTATAGGTACTCTGGAAATACCTCTATTTCCAACTTCCATGATCCAGTTTGGGTCTGTCATGGATGTCATTATTTAAGACCGTGGCCTGTGTCAGGTTTCAACCGGTTATTCCCCTCTTATTCTTTTTTCTTCTATATTTTGTATTCTTGTGAATCCAATCACACAAGGCCTCGTGGTGACTTCCCATGCTAATTTCTAATGGGCCCGGCAAGGCCCATCGTCATATGTATAAGAGGGATTAACTCTTGTTTATCAAAAGTAATCATACAACTTTTTTGCCCTCATCTCTCATCAATTCTTGAGCAACTAGTCATTGTCAACTGCTGACCTCCGATGTGATACGATCCTTTACACAGGATATGAGAGGGCATGAAGAAGGGATGTTAAAGTGAGATGCAGACCGAGGAGGGGGGTCAACATGGGACTGGATGAGGTGCAGAAGGTCAGCACGTGAAGCAGCACGTAACAACTTAGAAAAAAAGGGGCTATGATCGACCTATTGAGAAAGGACGGAAAACAAGTTCACTAAATAATGACTCCAATTAGGAATATTTAAGGACCAAGTGGGAGAGGAAAGAGAATTTTTGGCAACGAGATCCAAAAAATAGGCTGCTTGTTTGCTACTTTTGGGACAAAGCTGTATTCAGTCTGGTTGCAAGGAGGGCGACGGCGCTCGAAGTGCGGTGATCCCTACTGGACGTCGAGGTTATCAAGAACAATGAGATTTGGAGCACCGACCAAGCTCACACACAAAAATTTTGGGCAAATGATGCAGGTGCTTCCCATTTTCTTTGATTGATACCATTTCAAAGATACAACTCTAGCACAATGCAAAATGGTGTTGGAGTGGGTGTTTTAGTTGCCTTCACCTCTGGTGGAGAAATAGACTATGTCAATGTTGCTACTCTGATTATTGGTATGGTGACTTGCACCACATCTTCCGTCGAGGCATGTCACGGAGCTACCATCACATGGTCTCTCCCTAAAACAGTTTGGGAGCCAACTGTGACACGGCTAAACTCGCAAGGGCTCGATTTGCAGTTTAGCAACATGCAAGCCTTCATCTTTTGTGCAAAGTTAAGCAGCCTTCTGATAAGGCCTCAAAATGATGTGTAAATATGTCATCGATTGGGCTTTAGACTTATATGCAATAAAATTTATAAATACCCTTAATCACTAAATACAGTGTATAGAGCGAGCAAAGGGTCAAACCACAGGGAGGCAACAAGCAAGCATTTTGATCTATTTTTAAATAAATTAATTCAAGAATGAATTAATTTTACAATTAATAAACCTTAATTATACTTAATTATGTTTTTAATTAATCAAAATTAAGTAAAAACTTAATTTTGATTTTAAATATTTTCGGTCAAAACACTCAAGATAGAATAATTTAAATTATAAGATCAGTTTAATTTCAATAACTAATTTCCCAATTATTCTAAAATTTTAAGATAATTTATATGAATTAAAATTGGGGATTAATAATCAAGAAGGGGTTTTTGATATTGGACTTCAAGATGGACGAATTTTTGGATGAAAGTTTATATTTATGTTTTTTATATATTGAATTATATTTCAAAACAATAAAATTGGAAATCTAGAGAGAGAAAATAAATGAATTAACCTAGAGAGAGAAAGTGAAGAATTTGGGGAAAAAATGAAATCCAACCGTAATTTAAAAATCTAAAAATGCATAATTGTTCGAAATCTATTTAAAACTAAAGATTAAAAATCATATCTCAAATCATACTCAAATTGCAATGCTAATTTCATTCAAAACAACTTCTAGGGTATGTACATTTTGCCCATGCCAAGGCGTTTTAGAATCTCTCAAGAAGAAGTTCAAAATACAAATCAGAAACTTCCAACTTTGAATGCAGAATCAAGATCTATCGACTTTGAAAGCAGCTCATGTGTCCTTCCTGGCCAAATCCTTGGGGAGAGCTTCAAAAAGTAAAATTTTCCTTTTTCCAGACCTCTATTTAATGATCCAACCATGTGGATCGTAGAGGGGTAAAAGAAAAACATGCGCTCAAAATTTCAGCTCAATCGAACGTCTAGATCTCAAGATATCATCATTTTACTGCAGATTAATCTAGGCCGTTGTATCATTTTATTATTAAAAAAAGCAGATTTTTCTGATTCGCTGATGCCTTTTTGCCCATTGTTTTCACCACCCTTGGATCGCATCTCGACACGTGTTTGTGCGCTTCAAAAGGGTGCAATCATCGGGGCATGATTGCTGTGTTTAAACGGCTATAAAAATGCCACGTCGCCTTGTAATTTAAAAAAAAAAAAGACAAAACAGCTTTTCATTAATCACTAGTGCACACGCCTTTTGACCATAGGGTGCATTAAATGTACATGACGAATCTACTGTGCGTGCCAAATAAAAATGTTTTAAAATGTAGGTGTGTCGATAGCCGCTTGCATTTAATGCACGCCGCTAACTGACAATGGTACGAGGTAGATTATTGTTTAATTAATGCGCGCGGAGATCGATTCTCCGCATGCATTTATTGCACAAAAAATTTATCCAAAAATGAATCTTACCTTTGCCACGTTGTCTATTTTTTTTAAACAATCATTTGCTCATTATGGCATAATTAGCTAATAATACTCTCTATCTCATTACTATTATTATTATTTTTAAAATATTGCATCCACTTATCCGCCCGAATTTTGGGCAAATGACGTGGATGCCATGTGATATTATTATATTATAAAATGCCAAATAAATCAAGTATGTATTATTTAAATTCGTAAAATCATTTCTTGGCTAAATAGTGGTCAGAAAATTATAAAACAATATGGAAAAAATTCTAGAAAAATAGAAAAATTGTTACCAACCTCTGGCCAAGTATTTAATGCCCTGTAAAAATTATTTCTTTAATGAAATGAGGTTAAATACCATGTAAAAATACTAAAAATTTAGAAATAACAATAAAATCAAAATGTATATCATTTATCACAATTTTTATATGATAACATGCAAATATGGTCATTAAAACACATAAAAATAATGTAAAATTGATCAATTAAACATGTTCATTTTCAAGTTATCACCTTCGCCAGCTTGGGGAAGACTTTTGAGTATGTAGGAAGAATTAGTTTGATTGGTCGTTGACAGGGAACACTTTAGTATTGCCAAGAGTTTATTAAGGCAGCCGCACTCAATGACACACTAATACAGCCTATGTGTTGGCACTTGGCCTTATATCATACTTGATGGCAAGGCACCTTGCTTCGTTCCACTAGGTTGCCTCTCGCATCCATATTGTTGGGTCAACTCCGCTGCTGTTCTCCTGCATTGCTTGCATGCCACGATCGATCCCGATTAGCACAACATGTGCCTGGGGGTCTTTGGTACAAGATGCATCTCTATGAGCCTCCAGATGTGTCAGCCTATGCACAACATTTGGAGGCAGTGGTACCGAGCATGGGATCTTCCTTCCCTGCTTTGGCACCACCCATGGTCAGTAGTGGTATCGGGTGCCAACACAGAGTCAAGTATATTGTTCTCGCGGACCCTCCGAATGTTTTGCTGTACACATGCTGACGGCTAATCACAGTGAGTTTGGCCCTATTAATGCTAGTACGGCACTCGCATGCATGTCGCACAGCATAATATTTGCCGCTCGTGCGCAGAGAGTACGCACGGAGGTGGCACTCCTTGCAGACTGGTAGCAAAATGTTCTGTTTGTGGAGGACACCACCGGTAGCACACTTGGATTGTGCCTCGCCACGTGCAGAACACTGCTATGTCTCCAACCCGTGGGCTTCCAAACCCGCATGGACGCAGGCAATGGATGGCATACAGATTGGGGGCCTCACACCAACCCTCTAGGCGACAACTGATTCCTCTCTTCTGAATTGACGTACTGATAATATGCAAGGAATCTGTTTTCCCCCAGTAATATGCAAGGACATGTGTCAAGTCATTATAGTTGACCAAGGGGGTTTTAGACCCTATATTAAGGAGGGAACTTGGGTCAAGAAGGCAAGGGAAGTTATTACTACTTGAACTGGCTAGAGTGGGTACTCACTCTTTAGAATCAAAGCCTTATTGAGATCAAACAAAAGTTTTTGGTTCTTGATTATTGTACGTAGTCTTAAACCATTGTTTCACAACTCCTGTTAGTTGCACCATAAATCAAAGCGGGTGCTTACCTAAGGGGATTACGACCAGAAATAAGGCATGGTGTATTAAAGGGAAGACCGTATATCTTGAAGAAGATCAAGAATATTCCATACGGAAAGAAGTGAAATCTGAAAATATGTCCTGGTATGGAGTATAGAGGCGAGACAACAAGTATGAAAGAGGGAAGAGATGAGACAGATCGGTATTCCACGGGTCGAGCTCCCCCTATCTGGATCGCAGGCCTGCTCCTGGTCCCCAGCCTCTAGTTGTAGTTTGAAACTGATTATTGAAGACAAAATATTTGATGCCCTCCTGGATCTTCTTATTGGATTATTCTTCTTTTCCATCATTGGTAATTCTTGGAAAAGAAGTGTCTCGTATCAGATTACTACCTGAATTAAGGAATGAGGTATTGAAGGGAAGACTGTATTTGAAGGAATGATGGACTTATCTATTAGACAGAGTCAGCCTTTGTTTGGGCTGAAAATATGATAAGTCTCCGCTGAGGACTTATCACAGCAAGAGACGGCGCCAATCTCCAGTCGCACGTGTCCATTCATACAACACATGCGATGTTTCAATAAGGCGCGGGAACTTCTATATAAAGCTAGGAGCAGAACTGAGATCAGGATCAAGAGTTCATTGCAGGAAGAAGACGCCAGAAGGAAGGAGATCCTCCTCTTCTGCACGGGAGCTGATTGTTGTCGATCCGGACATCAGCATAGCCGATCTACTGGCTAGAGTCTATCGAAGCATTCTTGCATTGAGTTTGACGTTATCTTTACACTTCACGTTTCTACTCTCTTCTTCAATTGAACAATTCTTTTGGAGACACATTTACTAATCGAATTCAATCCGCATCACGATCTATGCAATTGTTAACGGCACAAGATTAGAGTCAGTTCTAGTTCTCCATTATCACTGGATAAATTTGTTAGTGCCTTGATATTATGGTATCAGAGCCTCAAAATATTTGTATTAAATGGCATATCTTGAAGAACACCTTAAAGCATTGGCCTCTAGAGTTGAGATGAATCAAATGCGGGTCACCAATGTGTCGGAACAAATTATGCAAGATATGGCCTCCATGAATGCACTGCTGAACAACAAGGCCCCCGTCACCGGAACTTCTACTTCATATGTAGAACTACCTCATCATCCACCTAGAGAGAAGAACGGATTTCGACTGCAGATTCAAAAGAGGGGACCTAACCTGTATTCAGTGGATACCAACCAAAAGGTTGGCTAAGAAGCGTTGAAATATTTTTTCGTTTACACCCTATGGGAGACCACGACAAACTACATTTGGTGGCACTTCACATGGATGATTCAACTCTAACTTGTTTCATTCATACGGAGGAAAACTTTGGCATGTTGACTTGGAATAATTTTAAGAATTATGTTGAAGGTTGATATGCCTTAGCTGTTCATGTTTTACGTCGTCAGCTTTTTGAAGTTCAACAGAAGAATTCTGTAAGTGAATATAGGACCGAATTCGAAGCGATTATAATTCAATTGCCCTTGGTAGCTCCAAAGATTAAGGAGGGTGCTTATCTCAGGGGATTACTTCCAGAAATCAGGACTGAGGTGTTACATTATAGACCATACGGATTAAGAGAAATTATGGACCTCTCTCTCAGAGCGGAAGCTGATTTGGGTATCCTCTACAGAGCATGGCAATCTGTGCCACCTTATGCAGAGATGGAAACCAATACTACTTCGGTGCCCAGAGTACCAGTTATTTCTCTTGGACAGCACAAACCTATCAACAACCATGTTCAGTTTCTAGTCAACACTCAAGCTATTCACCGAAACAACCAGTATGATATAGATCAGGTTGAAGGAAAAATCTGAGGATCACTAACTCTGAATATCAACAAAGGAAAGATACGGGACTTTGCTACTATTGTAACGACAAATTTACTCCGGGTCACCGTTGTAAGATAATTCATCAGAGAAGGTGATGAATTATCTGGTCAAATAGATCCAGTTGAGGAGGAAGACTTAATGCAAACGGATGATGAACCTATTTTCAAAGATGGTGCACTTCGTGCCGTGCACGAAAATTTCTGACACCACACAAGTCGCACAACTATTCTTCCGAGAGATTGTGCACCTACACGGCTTGCCCACTTCAATCGTCTTCGACTGAGACGTCTGCTTCATGAGTTATGTCAAAAAGACCTTGTAGAGTCTCCTCGGGACAAAACTTAAGTTCTCGATGGCTTACCATTCTCAGACCAATGGTCAGAAGGATGTGGTCAATCGGAGCTTAGGTAACCTACTCCGGTCTCTATTCGGCGAACACCTTGCGACATGGGATTTGATAATCCCCCCGCTGAGTTTACTTATAACTCCTTGGTGAACCGAACCACCAATGGAGTCCCTTTGAGATCGCCTATGACCAGGTTCCTCGTCGACCACTTGACTTGGCTCCCGTAGATCCTCATGTTAGAGTATCCGAGGATGGTCTTGCATTCACCCATGTTTCCTCATTGCATAAGCATATTCATGATAGAATCATTAGTCAAAATGCATTGTACAAGCAGGCTGCCGACTTGCATCGCAGACCTGAAGTGTTTGATGTGGGAGACCTAGTGATGGTGAGACTCAGGGCGGAGAGATATTCTCCCAGGATGACTACCAAGCTACAAGCTCGTAGCACCAGCCCATTCTCGATCATCCAAAGAGTGGGTAATAATGCCTACGTTGTCGAAATCCCTCCTACATGGGGGATCAGCTCTACGTTTAACATGGCGAACTTGGCTCAGTACAAAGCCCCTTCTCCCCCCTCTGACATAGCTTTTCTAGACCCCTTTAATGTGGGTGAGTTTGCCGCGACCACTCCCCCGATTGTTTTGCCCAATTGGCACAAGTTAGTTGATTGTATACTGCATGAGAATATCAACTATGCAGGGGATGAGGTATCACAAAGGTTCTTGGTGCATTGGAAGGGATGTACAGGGGTGGATGATACACGGATTATGGAGGCCGAGGTACGACACCTCCGGCTGGATCTTCTTCAGCCGCTGCTGTTTGCTTCCCTAAACTCGTCTGAGCCGAGTTCTTCCGACCCTAGGAGGATTGATGGCACACAACAGCCAGAGTCCCCAGAGATGTCTTCGGAGATGCGGTCATCGTCATCAGTGCCTCCGCCGGTTCATGTTCAACCCAACTGGCATGCTAAGGTGACCGTGAAGACACCCGAGTTCAAATACTTCAGGTGAAAGCACATTCGTGATCATTCAATTTTTCAGTATTATTCCGTTTGTGTGTTCATCTATCGTATTGTTTGTTGCACCGTCGTCAATTTCGTGTCTTTCTTTACTTCTTTTATTCTGTCCGTCGTACGTTGTTTTGTCTGGCGTTTGTGTATTGTTTTTTATTTTATTTTGTAAGGGGGTCCCTAGTTATTTGGACCCCCCCACCCCTTAATGGACCCCCCTAGGGCTCAACTTGACTCCCCCCTTATAAGGGAGAAGATGCGCCTTAGGTCAGACCAGACCAGTTATAAGGGTAAAGGTCGTATCATCGCCCTGTCCCACCCCCGTTGCTCCTCAGCTGCCATTCCGATTCATCATCGGTGTATCGGGGTCCACACTCCCTGGAACTACCAACTAGCCGCACCACCAGTGGAGGGCAGTTCTGGTCACGATTGCATGCAACAGTTCGTTGCGCTAAGGAGGAGACCCTGTCTATCCTCGGTCAACCCGCGGGACTTTGTCGATTCCATTACAGATTGTGGTTCCTAAGACTCGGTGCATGGGTCCCGCTGTAGGGTTCCTTCTCGTCGGATACCCCTTACGGGTCAACCCCGCTGCTGAACTCACAAGACGAGGCGGATGTCGCACGTAAGTGCCATGGTTGAACGCGTCTTTCATTGGGTAGACCACGTCGACCACAGCGTGAGGCTGACCGACCAGGAACCATTGCACTCTTGATCTTTATCCCCCAAGTGCATCCTCGCTACCCAGGGGGGAGGGTGAGGGGGTAAGCTGCTGCCACCACTCAAGGTCCCCTCTACGTGCACGCTCCCAGCTTGGGACGCGATGACTGCACGCCTTGGCGCCACCGCATCAAGTTTGACTCAGCACCCGCATGTCTGCCGCTCAGTCTTCTTCCTTCTTGATCATACGTATCTACAGCCCGCTGACTTGCGCGTCTTGTAAGAGCCCCCGCTCTTCTCAACCAGCGCCCAATTCACCAGATTTAGTTGCACCCGGTGAGTTTCTGCCATTGCTTGCACTGTCCTACTAGTGCACTCCTTGGTAGCCGTCATCTCTTCAACCATGATCTCAGCCAATCGGCTCCTGTGCTGTCGCTAGTCGAGCTACGCCAGGTCCTTCTTTGGCATGTCTCCCACTCATCGCTGCCCGCTATATGCACCGACTGCATTCGACAAAGATCTTGATGACGAGCAACTTACCGATGACGTACGTCGTCCTCCCGCTTGCTAGTTACATTATATTTTGCAGTATACTATCAATTGCACTCCACCGCTCTCGGCCTAGACATATGTGAGAGAGAATTAAGAAAACTACGAGTTTAAAAGTCTTACCAGTACGGGTCGAGCCCGTCTGTTACGTGCAAGCCCCTACAGATTTATTTCGTTCGGCGCCGTACCCGTTGTTGTCCCTCTAGTGAGGGTTAGAATCCACCGCCACTGTCAGCGGACTTACCCTTTAGAACTTGGAGTTCAGTGACCTCCACAAGTTGGGGTCTACAAGTACGTCCATGTAGGGCACATATCATTCGTAGTTACATTCCCTTACAAATTCTATCCATCAAACGACGTCTCTACCAACCTCCGATAACACTATCTAAGTAACGAGCATCGTCTCAGTACCGACCGGACGACATCCTAGAGAACTTTTCGCATCAAATTGGTATCAGAACAACGATGTGGTCACTAACTGCACGTCTCCAAAACAAGTCGTGATTGAGAAAAAAAAATAGAGATAGAATTATATAAAGATTTACAGATAGAGATAGTGATAGAGATAGGGATAGACATATAGATAGAGATAGAGATAGAGATAGAGGTCGAGATAGAGATAGAGATAGTGATAGAGATAGAGATACAGATACAGATAGAGATAGAGATAAAGATAGAGATACCTATACAGATAGAGATAGAGAGAGAAAGAGAGATAGAGATAGAGATAGAGATAACGATAAAGATAGACATAGACATAGAGATAGAGATAGTGATAGAGATAAAGAAAGAGATAAAAATAGAGACAGAGATAGACATAGAGATAGAGATAGAGATAGGGATAGAGATAGAGATAGTGATAGAGATAAAGATAGAAATAGAGATACAGATAGAGATTGACATTTGGATAGTGACAGAGACGGAGATGGAGATAAAGATTGAAATAAGATGGATATATAGGTAAAGAGAGAGATAGAGATAGAAATAGAAGTAGAGATAGAGATAGAAATAGAAGTAGAGATAAAGACAGAGATAGAGATAGAGATAGAGATAGAAATGGAGATAGAAATAAAAATAGAAATCAAGCTAAAGATAGAGATAGATGTAAAGATAGATATATATATATATATATATATATATATATATATAAATAAAGATATAGAGATAGACATATATTTAGAAATAAAGATATTGGTACAGATCGCGATATAGATAGAGATGTAGATAGATAAATAGTTATAGAGATATATATAGATATAAATATAGACATAGAAATAGAGATAGAGATAGCGATATAGATAGAGATAGAGATAAATATACAGATGGAGATGGAGATTGAGATAGAGATAAAGATAAACTTTAACATATAGATAGAGATAGAGATAGAAATAAAGATAGAGATATAATTAGATACAGAGATAGAGATAGAAATAAATATAGAGATATAATTAGAGATAGAGCAAGAGATAGAGATAAAGATAGAATGAAAGATAGAGATAGAGAAAGATATGGAGATAAACATATAAGTAGAGATAGAGATTGAGTTAGAGATAGAGAAAAAGATAGAGAAAGAAATATATATAGAGATAGATATTGAGATAAAGATAGATGGGGAGATAGCAATTTTAGATAGAGATAGAGATCGTGATAGAGGTAGAGATAGACATAGAGCTAGAGATAAAGATAGAGATAGAGATAGCGATAGAGATAAAGATAGAGATAGGGATAGAGACAGAGATAAAGATAGAGATAGCAATAGAGACAGAGATAGAGAAAGAGATAGAGATAGAGATAGAGATAGAGATAGAGATAGAGATCGAGATAGAGATAGAGTTAGAAATAGAGATATAGACATAGTGATGGCGCAGAACCGCCGGACGTCATCAAGCCAGCACACGAGGAGCACCCGTTGCCATCGAGCCCGCCACCGACACGTGTCCAGCCGACACGACGAGCCGCCGCCGCCACGCTCGACCCCGAGTTCAAATACTCGGCATGACGCGCGACCACTTTTCCCTCTGTTTTCTTTTCTTACTTTTACTTTGTTTTTCTTCGTCATCGTTGTCTCCTTAGTTGTCATGTAGTGAGGGGAAGAGCCCATATGAGAACGTCTTCCCCTCCCATGGGCCTGACAAGCCATTACCCCTTAGTTTTCATTTTTCCATTTCTCTCTTGTTAGTTGTTCTAAGGAGGCCCATCGTCCAAAGACTCACTCTTTGAATTGGAAGTTATTTTAACGTGAAAGTTGAAGAGTATGATCGTGGGAGGAAGGAAGAAGAAGAAGAAAGAAGAAGAAGAAGAAGAAGAAGAGGAAGAGGAAGGAAGAGGAGAAAGAAGGAGAGAAAAAAGATCGGCCGCCCACCGCCTGTTCACTGTCGCCAGATCCCCCCCCCACCACCTAGTCTCCTCCGCTGACGATGAAAGTCGCCGTTCGCAGCTCCCCCGCCTTCAACTCTGGCTACGCCGCCGACAGGTCAACACCGCCCGCCCACGTCTCTCTCACCGCCGCCGCCGTTCACGCCGCCGCCCACGTCTCCTTCGCCGCCACCGCCGGTCACGCCGCCGCCCACGTCTCTCTCGCTGCCACCGCCAGTCACGCCGCCGCCCACGTTCCCTTCGCTGCCGCTACCGGTCACGTCGCCTCCCCGGGAGCCGCCTTTGCCGCCTGCTCGCTCGCCAGTTCGCCCTCCAGCCGGAGCATGCACACCGACTGCCGGAGGAAAGCAGAACCCGGCGCCGTCGCGCCCGCGATTATCGCTCGCGCGACCCTGCGCCTGGCCCTGCCGACGGCCACGCCAGCCGTGCTGCGCCTACCCTCGACGCGCACCGTGTGCCTGTGACGCCCGTGCGCGCGCGATCGAGCGCAATCCTGCCGACGACCGCGCCACGAGCAGCACCCGCCGTGCGCCGATATCCTGCACGCGTCGGCACCGCGCGCCGCGCCATCCACTGCGCCTGCAGCCGCCGCCCGCCGCACCCTCTGCCGCTACTGCCCGCTAGGGATGCCCACCCCTTCACCGATCCGCCCCACTCCCACCGACTCCTACTATCTCTGGATTGCCTGCTGACTGGAGAATTCCGTCGCCAGCGCGACGAAGGTACTCCTTACCCTGCTCTTGTATGTCTCTTACTTTCTTCAGTGCCTTTTGTATTGCCTTCTCCGCGCTCGGGGTAGATAGGTGAGAGTGAGACAGGTTGAGAAAATGATGAACATTGCACGAGAGTCTTACCTGTCCGGTACGAGTTGGGGCCTCCCGACGCGTGTGAGCATTTCAGCGGGGTATCCTCGTTCGGCGACGTACTCGCCCTCGACCCTCTCGGGCGAGGTTCAGGAGGCCTATCCGGCCTCACTCAAGGCGACCCGTGAATTCTCTGGAATGGCACCTATCGCTCGTCGGCGCACGCACGTACAATAGTAGGACTTTCATACATACATCATCGTCATTATATCTGTTCACTCGCATGCATCGGACGACGTCGGTTGACGCCGTTCGATTATCCCTTGATACGACACTGAGCTCGTACCCTCGGTGATGACTGGACGACGTCTTGACGACGTCCCGCATCAAATTGGTATCAGAGCCCGGTTGTGGTCGCCCACAGCACGTCTCCGACTCTGCATCGCATCTAGCTGCATTCGCATACATCTTCTTTTCGAGCATTCATATAGGATACATACGAATGGCCGTAGAGACGCGATCCGCACGGATGGCGCAACGCGGAGGTTCTACCTTCCCGCGACGAACTGAACTGTCGCATGACGAGAGAGGCAATGAGATTGCCCTCTCGGGACCCCAACCGGCAACGACGGTAGCCGACCCCGTCCTACCATATGTCGAGGCTACGCCGACCCCACCTGACGATACGTGTGCTCCTGGCACATCGGGCCCGCCAGATTTCTCCGGTGAGCCACGCGAGCCGCAGCACTCTCCACGTGGCTCGCCGCGATCCCTTTACGACACCCCGCCTCGTGACTACGAGGATAGGGCTATCGTGGGACGACGCCCACACGGAAAATCTCCCATTGTCGAGCACACCCCCAGAGCGACCCCCGCACGGGGTCGAGGACGAGGACGAGGAGGCGCCACTCGCCAGCACCCGCCATGAGAAGAACTTCCGGACGACCAAGGAGCTTACTTCCGCACCATGACTGCTAGGATGGAACACATGGAGCGCATGTTCGCTGACCAACGGGCGTCAGAGCACGGAGTTGAGGTGGGACCGGCCGCCCGAGGGCGACCTCGCCACGCACCAGGGGTGGGTCGACAGGACCCCCATGGCCGACTTATCCAAGATCTCGACGTTGACTACGAGGTTTTTGATCGCCGATCCAACGGCGCCCCACCGTGACGCCTAGTTAGGGAACCAGCGCGCGACCCCCAGGATGTCCGTGCATGGGATATGCACCGCCCGCGGGACGACTACGCCCATGGGTACGATGCGGACCGACCCGTCTGCCCTGATCCGTACGCTCGTCAGTATGAGCGAGACATGGGCCATGACTATCCAGTCTGACGATACGATCCCATCCCGCCTCGAGATCCACTGATGGTTGACCCACCGGCGCGTCATGATGACTACTATCGGCCGCCACCACCACCATATTACGGGGTTGATGACGTCCTCCTACCCCCACACCGACCGGTGCCGTTGGACCGCGCACCGCGGGATGGTCCTCCCCACCTTTGGGATGACCGCGGCCACGAGCCGTACCCGCCCCGTCGCCCCTTGGATCAGCGACGAGGGGATTACCCCGTGCCCGAACGGCACTTTGACGATGATGAGCGTCGACGCGAAGAGCATCGTGCATGCATCCAGAGAAGCGTGCGCGCCGACGTATCCGTCTTTGAGGGCTCTCGGAAGCCCAAGGAGTTCAATGACTAGGAGTCGAACTTGAACTCAAACTTTAGGTGGTATCGCATGGACGATGACCTATGTGTTAAGTACAAGGAGACACGACTTGGCGGACAGGCCAAGATCTTTTGGGAAAAAGAGCGAGTCGCCGCCGAGCGACGAGGACGGCCCATTATATCCCGGGTGGAAATGGTGCAGAAGCTAAGGAACAAGTACGTTCCTCGGCAGTATCAGATGTCACTCTTCCTCTCGTGGCTCAACCTTAAGCCAGGTCGACTCCCGGTGACGGAGTACATCGAGGCTTTCGAGGAATGTCAAATGCGCTGTCGCTTCGTGGAGGATTCACGCATTATCATAGGGCTCTTCACCCACGGTCTCCGGCTGGCCTTGCGCAGCAAGGTCCTCAAGGGCCAACCGGCTGAGGTTGACGAAGCCTACTATTTAGTGGAACACATGGATCCACCCGCCGAAGACACCCCGGCACCTAGCGCGAACACTGCGCCGCGGACTCCACCCGTCCGGACAACGACAGCTGCATCAACGCGATTTCTGACACTATGGTCACCGGATTAGGGTTCACAGCGATAGCGCACCCCACTCCGTATGACGGCTCATAGATCGACGCTTCATCACTATCTATGACGCGTCAATGCCATGTCCAGCTGAAGGTGAATACCTATGCCGAGGACGTCCTCTACGATGTACTACCCTAGGATAGTGCACCCAAATCCTAGTGTGTTGACTTCTATGTGTCCAACTTTTTGATGGCAAAAACTGATACGGAACATTGCACCCAAATCCTAGTGTGTTGGACCTCATGAGGCCACAAACTCCCACTGTCCAACTTTTTGATGGCAAAAAATGCGTAGAATCTACACTTTTCAAGAAAGCAAGAGTTTTGTGTGCGTTGATTTTGGTTGCTTCCTACCAGCTTCTAAATTTTGGTTGTAACATGGCACCGAAATCCTAGTGTGTTGGTCCTCAGGAGGCCAGAAACTACCAGTGTCCAGCTTTTTGATGACATAAAAATGCAAAGAATCTGCACTTTTCCAAGAAAGCAAGAGTTCTGTGTGCGTTGATTATGGGTGCTTTCTACCAGCTTCTATGCACCCAAAGACTAGTGTGTGGGAACTCAGGAAGTCACAAACTCCTTGTGTCTGGCTTTTGAGATGACAAAAAATGCTACGTATCTGCACGTTTCAAGAAAGCAAGAAGTCCATGTGCCTTGACTTTGGGTGCTTCCTACCAGCTTTTGGGCTTTGGTAGTAACATGGCACCCAAATCCTAGTGTGTTGGACCTCAGGAGGCCAGAAACTACTAGTGTCCAGCTTTTTTGAAGGCAAAAAATGCGTAGAATCTATAGTTTTCAACAAAGCAAGAGTTCTGTATGCGTTGATTTTGGTTGCTTCCTACCAGCTTTTGGATTTTGGTTGTAACATGGCACCCAAATCCTAGAGTGTTGGACCTCAGGAGGCTAGATACCGCCAGTGTCCAGCTTCTTGATGGCATAAAAATGCAAAGAATCTGCACTTTTCAAGAAAGCAAGAGTTCTGTGTGCCTTGATTTTGGGTGCTTCCTACTAGCTTCTAGGAACCCAAAGATTAGTGTTTTGGACTTGACGAAGCCACAAACTCCTTGTGTCCAGCTTTTTAGATGAAAAAAAATGCTAAGAATCTGCACTTGTCAAGAAAGCAAGAGTTATGTGTGCCTTGATTTTCGGTGCTTCCTACCAGCTTCTGGGCTTTGGTAGTAACATGGCACCTAAATCTTAGTGTGTTCGACCCGAGGAGGCCAGAAACTCCTAGTGTCCAGCTTTTTTGATGGCAAAAAAATTCTAAGAAGCTGCCCTTTTCAAGAAAGCAAGAGTTCTATGTGCCTTGATTTTGGGTGCTTCCTATCAGCTTCTCGGCTTTTATCGGAACATTGCACCCGAATCCTATTGTGTTGGACCTCACGAGGCCACAAACTCCCATTGTCCAGGTTTTTTTATGGAAAAAAATGCATAGAATCTACAGTTTTCAAGAATGCAAGAGTTCTGTGTGCGTTGATTTTGGTAGCTTCCTAGCAGCTTCTTGATTTATGTTGTAACATGGCACCCAAATGCTAGTGTGTTGGACCTCAGTAGGCGAGAAACCGCCAGTGTCCAGTTTTTTGATGGCATAAAAATGCAAAGAATCTGCACTTTTCAAGAAAACAAGAGTTTTGTGTGCGTTGATTTTGGGTGCTTCCTACCATCTTCTAAGAACCCAAAGACTAGTGTGTTGGACCTCACGAAGCCACATATTCCTAGTGTCCAGCTTTTTTGATGGCAAAAAATGCTAAGAATCTGTCCTTTTCAAGAAAGCAAGAGTTCTATGTGCATTGATTTTGAGTGCTTCCTATTTCAAGTGGTACAATATGCTAGAGTGGCAGAAAGTCCAATATGCCGAGATGAGATTAGGGGGACAAGCGAAAATATTTTGGGAGAATCATGAATTTTTTATTTATAACCGTCGTGAGGCACCCATAGATACTTGGCCCCAAATGAAGGACAAACTACGTGAGAAATACGTCCCATTCGCCTATCTCGATAACCTTCTTGACCAATGGCACAAACTGCAGCAGGGTAGACGTCCCGTCTCCGAGTATATCACTCAATTTGAGGAATTCTATATGAGGTGTCGAGTTGAAGAGAATCCTCGAGTCGTTATTTCTCTTTTTAGGACTGGTCTTAACCTTTATATAGAGACGGAATTGCTTGTCTGTAAAGCCACGACTCTCGAGCAGGCCTACCAGAATGTAGAAGACCTAGAACTTTGCCAAAACTTATACCATACTCCCGTGTACAATCGCCCTGCGCTTACCGATTGGTCTCACTTATCTAACCCTTCTTATTCAAACCCTGCGACCCAGCGTAACTCTCCCTTGGCTCTTCCAGCACCACTACCACCAGTTCCTATCCCTACCCGTACTCCCATCGAACATCGTCCGCCCGCTCTGACTCAGTCATCGACTACGCCGAATACTCGTACCTCACCCTCCCTAGAGTCCACCGCTAGGGCCCCTCCTCAACCCAATTCTGCACAACTCGGTCCTTCCGGCTTGACTTGTTTTAAATGCCAAGGTCGAGGTCATAGAGCTTCACAATGCCCTTCACGAGCCTTACACATAGGACAGGAGCCCCTCGATAGCGACCCTACCCTAGCTGAGCAACCTATAGATGAGGAGGAATATAGAGTTGAAAGCTATGTTGTTGATGAATTTGTGCATGATGACGGATTAGTGAGTTTCATTGGCATCACCGACTATCCACCATCTCTTCATCGTCACGACCTATCAACGTCAGTTAGGGAAATTGTCCGTTGCAAGCTTACCCAGCCTACCACCAATAATTCTGCATTGAGGACATCCATATTTTACACATATTTTAAAATTGGTGATAAGATGTGCAAGACGATCGTAGATAGTGGTAGTTGTATTAATGACGTCTCCAATGTTATGACATCACGTTTGGGATTACCCTTGATTGACCACCCTCACCCATATTTTGTGTCTTGGATCGATGCTACCTCCATCCCTGTGAAGAGCCAATGTCGTCTCCCTTTGAAGGTTCAATCCTACGAAGAGGAGATATTATGTGATGTTCTACCCATGAAGGTGGGCAGCATTATCTTTGGCCGCCCTTGGTTGTATGATAATGATGTACACCTCTATGGTCGGAGCAATACCTGTTCTTTCATCCATCAGAGCAAGAAAATCACGTGGCATCCCTACACTCATAGTCCACAATCACGGTATGTGCATTTACAGTAGAGCTATAAATAAGATCACGGTCAAGTATAGGTTTCCTATTCCCCGCATCGACGATATGTTTGATATGATGGCAGGTTCAACAGTTTTCTCCAAAATTGATCTTAAGCGCGGTTATCACCAAGTTTGTATCCGACCCGGAGACGAATGGAAAACCGCCTTTAAGATCAAAGATGGACTATATGAATGGAAGGTCATGCCCTTTGGATTATCAAACGCACCTAGCACCTTTCAGCGATTGATGAATCATATACTTAGACCGTTCATAGGAAATTTTGTCGTTATATATTTTGATGATATCCTTATCTATAGCAGATCCACACCCGATCATCTTCAACACTTACGTTTAGTTTGTGAAGTATTGAAAACTGAGCAGTTGTATGCTCACCCAAAAAAATGTTCTTTCCTTGTCAGTCATGTTTCATTCTTAGGTTTTATCCTATCTGGCCAAGGTGTATCCATTGATCCGGCCAAAATCAACGCCATAACCCAGTGGCCAACGCATAAAAATGCCCATGATGTTCGTAGTTTTCAGGGCCTAGCAACTTTCTATCGACGATTCATATCCAACTTTAGCACCATCATTGCACCCTTGACTGAATGCCTTAAGGGAAATTATTTTCAATGGATGGTAGAAGCTCAGAAATCTTTTGAGGAGATCAAACATAGAATGACTCAGGCCCCTATTCTTCGCTTACCTGATTTTGATAAAGTATTTGAGGTTGCCTGTGATGCTTCAGGGTTAGGAATAGGAGGAGTTCTGAGTCAAGAAAATCATCCTATTGCCTTCTTTAGTGAGAAATTGAATGACGCTAAGCTCAAATATTCTACCTACGACAAAGAATTTTATGCGATCGTCCAATCTTTACGTTATTGGCGTCATTACCTGCTCTCTAAGGAATTTGTCCTCTACTCTGATCATGAAGCCTTGAAATATCTCCATTCCCAGCAGAAATTAAATTCTAGGCATATTAAATGGGTCGAATTCATTCAGTCTTATACCTTTGTCCTTAAACATAAGAGGGGAGTTGAGAACCGAGTCACCGATGCTTTGAGTAGAAGGGTCCATTTGTTGAATGTTATGAAAGTTGAGGTTATCGGATTTGATCAGATGAAGGACCTATATCCAGATTGCCCGGATTTTGCTCCCATTCTTCAGACCTTAGGCAAATATCCGAATCCTGATAATCAAAATTATATCGTGGAGAATGGATTCTTATTTTACGATCGTCGCCTATGCATCCCACGCTCATCTCTTAGGGATTTTCTCGTATGGGAAACACATGCCGGAGGCCTTAGTGGTCATTTTGGGAGAGATAAAACCATTGCTATGGTTGAGCATCGATTCTTTTGGCCCTCCCTAAAGCGAGACGTAGCAAGTATAGTTTCTCAATGTCGTGTATGTGCTCTCTCTAAGCAGGTAAAACAGAACAACGGCCTCTACACCCCACTACCAGTCCCTCAAAAACCTTGGGAGGATGTGAGCATCGACTTTGTGCTAGGGCTCCCGAGGAAGAACAAATGCCATGATTCCATCATGGTGGTTGTAGATCATTTTTCGAAGATGGCTCATTTCATCCCTTCCTTTAAAACTTCGGATGCGTCTCATGTCGCCCAATTAATTTTCAATGAAATAGTGCGTCTCCACGGTCTTCCAAAAAGCATAGTGTCGGATAGAGATGTCCGATTCACTAGCTACTTTTGGAAGACCCTTTGGCATCTTTTGGGGACAAAGCTCAAGTTTTCAATGGCTTTTCACCCCCAAACTTATGGACAGACCGAGGTCGAAAATAGGAGTCTCAGCAATCTATTACGATCATTGGTGGGAGACAACCTCAAGTCTTGGGATTCTGTCATTCCGCATGCCGAATTTGCTTACAACGCGTCTGTTAACCGTACTACCGGTATGAGTCCATTTGAGATTGTGCATGGTCATCTTCCTCATACCCCTACCAACCTTATACCTATGTTGCCGCATGCTAGAGTCTCAGATGACGGTCATGAATTTGCGCATCATATTAGAAGTCTGCATGAGGAAATCCGTACACGTATTATAAAT
The DNA here is from genome assembly GCF_029677425.1 of Wolffia australiana. Classification (NCBI taxonomy): domain Eukaryota; kingdom Viridiplantae; phylum Streptophyta; class Magnoliopsida; order Alismatales; family Araceae; genus Wolffia; species Wolffia australiana. Next base: position 3,877,540 of record NC_135839.1, on the reverse strand, counting down.
AGTAATGCCTCATATAAACAATCCGCAGATTTGCACCGTCATTTTTGTGAATTTAAAGAAGGTGAAATGGTGATGGTGCGGATTAGGCCAGAAAGATTTTCTTCCAAACGGGCTACTAAGCTTCACGCTCATAGTGCCGGGCCGTTTCTGATCCTCAAACGAGTTGGGGAAAATGCCTATGCCGTTGACATACCCTCCTCGTGGGGAATAAGCACTACTTTCAATATCTCAGATTTAGTCGTGTTTAAAGCCCCACCTCCTTCATCTAATAGCCACGTTCTACCCTCGGACTTTCTGGTGAGTGAGTTTGACTTGTCCACTCCTCCATCGCTACCCTCTGACTAGCATGAAATCATCGAGGAAATACTGGATGAAGTAATCACCTTCACCAAAGGTGGGACGGTGCGGAAGTTTCTTGTTCGTTGGCAGGGCAAAGCATCGATGGACCACACGTGGATTACGGAGGAAGACCTGGCTCGCCTGTGCCCCGACCTAGTGACCCCACTGGGGCTTTCAGACGTCTACTCAACGGAGTCGAGTTCTCCGCACCCCGGGGGAATTGATGGCGAGGACGCCAACATATCATCGATGAACGCGTCACCACGGTCAACCGGAGTCAACACGCATACTTTGGACCGCGGTCAACCGGAGTCAACCGAAATCAACGCCGAAGCCGACACGCCACAACCGCCGACGAGCATGTCTCCACCCGCGCACGTCTCTACGCGCGTCATGACACGACGCCAAAGGCAGATGCACAACTGCCCTTTGGCGTGACACGGCCCACGTCTTTACTTTATCGTCTTTATTTTCTCGTCAGTTTCTCTTTCCTCCAAGGCCTATATGAAGGCCAATGTTTTCAAGAAACACTTAGGCAGTTATTATTTCAAGAATTGAGTTTTGTTAACTCTTCTTGGAGGACTGCCCAGCCTCCCCTATCCCTCTTAATCCTAGCCTTCGTCGCCGCCGCCGCCGCCGTTGCCGCCGCCGCCGCTGCCTCGTGACGTCGGCCTCTCGTCTCCTCTCCATTCTCTCTCTTTCTCTCTCTCTCTTTCTCTCTCTCTCACCCTCTCTCTCTCGCCCAAGGCTGCCCAGGTAGCCCGCCAAGGGGCCACCCAGGCTGCCCGCACTGCCCGCGCGCCGCCCGCGCGCCCCAACGCGCTGCCCGAGCCGCCTAGGCAGCCTTCGCATGGGCCGCCCGAGGCCGCATTCCGGCTGCCCCTATCTGGACATCGTTTGCGCATCGAGCCGCGTGCGCTACGCGCGCTCGGGTGCGCTCCGCCGCACTCCACGCGCTTCGCCCGCTCAGCACCCGCGCGCACTGCTCCGCGCGCTCTGTGCGCTCCGCGCACCCTTCGCGGGTGTTCGCCCACGCTTGACGCTGCGCCCACGACAACCGCACTTAACCAGGGCCGTTCAATGCCCGGAACGTCCAACCTCTTCCTCGTCTAGTGGGCCGCTCAACGCCCGGATTCGCCCACCTTCGTCACGATCAGAATTGCCCGCAACCTCTTCACGCGCTACGGTGCCGAGGTACGCCTGAACTCTTTGGTGTCGAAGTGTTCCTTGTTCAGTGTTTTCTCGAGAAGTTTCCACCGCCGTCAGATTTAGATTTGGTTTGAGATTCTATCTCTTCTCTCCTCTTCTCGAGTATTCCCTTGCGACGTGAATTCAGGTATTGATTTCGGTGCTTAGGCATCGTCGCGGTGGGGGAAGACAGTACTCCCGCCCTCGAAAAGAGTCGGAGCTGCACCACCAGATTTTCATCGGTTTTTAAATCCGAATCCGATCGTGAACTTCTGTGGATTGTTTCATCCCTACCTATAATCCGTCTATTACCCTTACCTGTCGTCAACCCATCCATCCCCTCAGTCACCTTTTCCTTAGTTGTCCTACGTCAAAAACTATCCCGTCCAATGCTATCGGCACGGTTTTTAGTCCCGTCCAGTCCTCCGGGGTCAAATTTTCATCCCGAAATTCATCCCGGATGAAAAAACTCATTTTATATTTTTAATATTGTAATATAGATTTTTCTAAGTATTTTAATGGAAATATGGAGGAGAGAGATAACAAATGGACATATATACAATTAATTCTGTGCGGCGTCAGTTTGCACACGTGCAAAAACACAAGGATCTTGATACAAATTGGCATAGCGAGGCCACGTGGCAAGATCTCAACCATCGGATGTGAATCCGCTGGTTTTTCATCCACATCCGTCCGTCCATCGTCCGAGACCTCTGGACGGACGGTTTTTTCGTCCCACGGGACGAAAAAATTCCCGTCCAGTGGTCCCCGGAATGCATTTTTGTCCTGAAATTTGTCCGTATCCTCGGACGGGACAATGTTTTTGTCCCAGGATGAAAAAAATCTTCCCGTCCGCGTCCCTGCACTATACTCCAAAAAGGGAGGGCAAGGAAATGAGACCGTTGAGATGCACTATGGATATTTTCCCGTCAACTACAGGATCATTCATGGCTTGACTGGAGGTTGCGGATGACCAGGCGACCAGAACGACTCTGGCAGACGCTTTCGATCAAGCACGATCTAGGGGAGGAGGAAAACAGAACCCTAAAATGAACGATGATACTTTTTTTTCATTCAAAAAAACCATTCCGTCCATGGCAGTGCCTCCCCCCTTTTTTATAGGGAAAGGGAGGGTGGGGGTGCCCTAATGGGCCTCCTTTAGGGGAAGAAGGCAAGTGGGACCCCCCCAAATGAGTCCTCCAAGGGGGAAGAAGCCATGCATGGCCTCCCCTCCCTCAAGGGTGTAAAAGAAAACAAAGTGTAAAAACACAAAACTCACATGGGAGAGGGGGCCGTCCACACACAGCTGGGGCCTTCCCTACAATCAAGGGTGACGAAATAAAACAAAACGATGCAAAGAGGACCTCTGCCAAACCGTGGAGGGCCTTCATATAGCCATAAAAACAACACGAACACAAGATAAAACAACACGATGTAGACGCAGTTTTCAACCCTAGTAATAAAAGCTCGAGTTCTTCACGTCGACTCAGGCTCCGCGACGTGGCTGACAATGAGTCAGACATGCTCAACGGAATGGTCCTCCATCAGATAAAGATGGTGATTCAGATAATTAAAAAAATAGAGATAGAGATAGAGAAATAGATACATATAAAGATAGAGATAGAAAAAAAAGATAGAGATATATATCGAAATAGAAATAAAAATAGAGATATAGATATAGATACAGATAGAAAAAACTAGTGATAGAGATAGAAATAAAGATAGAGATACAGAGAGAAATAGAGATAGAGATAGAGGTAGATATAGAGAGGGATAAAAAGATAGAGATAGAGATAGAGACATATAAATATAGAGAGATAATCAGTTACAGTATGTGTATAATATTTCATCTACACGAAACTCCTGGATGACTGGTATGGTTGTTCATCAAACCCTAATTTGTCATTAGATTAGAATGATGTGTAAGGGGACCGTAGGAGAACACCTTCTCTAATATCCTCGCTACCCAGGCCATGGGTTTAGTTGCATCATCTTCCTTGAGTCAATCTCTTCTTATATTGAGGGTGGATGATCCCGTCTTGACACTCAATCATCTTTGTGGGCTTCTTTTTATATCCGAGCTATGACTGCTTCGAATCCCATGGTTAGACACTCGTAAGTTGTAGTCAAAACATAATTGTCCATCTATGAGATGTCCTTGGTGTTGCAGGTCAATGGATTACTTATACAACTGTGATATGAATCAATCTGATTGACGTTTAGGTTGTATTTAGTATCGCCACACTAATAGCCACATGAACAACCATATTTGTCATATAAGTAGGATTAGGTTTTGGTATTCAATTTGATGCCCATCTCGTCTATCCATCAAAATGGAATATTTAGAATACATGGTTCAGGACTAGTGGTCATTGTACTATGATCTCATCATAATTCACTAGGTTATGCATGTATTCATGGACTTCATTATAAACATCACACAGGAATAATAATGAACAAATATATCAATCCAAAACTCAAAGAATAATAATAAAAACATGATGGTGTGCTTTTTCTTGACGGTCACATAATATCCATCATAGAATTTTACCTCTTCATGCGAGGCAGAGTAGATTGCCCTTACAGAAGCCACGTGCTAGGGTATATGGTTGACTACACTCATCCACGAACACGTCAAAGTACAACTCAAGCCAGTGAACATTTAGGTTGACAGCTTTTCACCGGTCAAACTATCCAAGAATCTAGTCTTTCACAACTGATCAAAGAACATTCACCGTGAGGTATCACCATGTTAAAGCATGTGTGGAGGAGAAGGTGATAATCTTAGAAATTGTTGCATTAGAGGAACAAACTACATATTTTCTCATAAAATCACTCGGGAGACCAAAGTTTGATAAGCTAAGAGGACAAATTGGTATCCATGAAATCAGAAACCAGCTCCAGGTTGAGTAGGTGATTGCTGGAAACAACCTAGGAGAACTTGGCAGTTTCCTTCCCTGGATGCTTAGTCTTTGATTATGTCTTTTTCAGATGGATCCTGTGTTTCTTATTTAGGTTCACACTTTGTTTTTTATCAATATTTATCCTCAACGTAACAGGTTGAAGAAAAGTTCTTCCTCAACATAAAAGTTATCTTTTCCATACCATTTTGTTCTCTTTCCACTCTTGTGCAGAAGATTCTACATAGATGGAAAACATCAAGGAGTGGTAACCATTCTGTTTTCAGTTTTATCGTTTGAATTGATAATGCATTTTATTTTTCTTTATTAACTTTATTTGTTAATTTCTATTAAATATCAAATGTATCAACAAGAGAAACCACCAGATATGCAGAGATGAGAGATTCTGCGAGATAGAAAGACTCTCTAGAAGAGAGACAGATGTGAGCAGGAAATAGGTAGGAAGATAGAAAGAGATATTACATGATCATGAGAGGTGGAAGATGTGGAGCGTAGCGGATAGAAACAGAGAGAGAGAGAGAGAGAGAGAGACAATTTGTCATTTTCCATTATTTAAAGTTCAATATGTATCTATAGCTTTATTTCACTATTATTTCATAACGACATTCATTTATTCATTTCATTTTTCTCTCTCCTCCTTTTACTCCTCTTGTTCTTCTAGAATTTTATTTCAACTCTTTTACTAGAAATATAGGTTGAGAAAGAGATTATTATATTGATAGTGACAGTGATGTCGGACAAGATGGTGGACTTTGTGCAATAGTTAAATTAATACCAAATGATATCAACAAAATATTCATTGAGGGTGATCTGAATGGGTTTAATCTTGTAGAAGAGGACTAAGTCAGTGTATGGATGTAACAAGGAAAAAGTAGGGAATAACTATAATATCCCTTAATGTAGGCAGAAGATTCAAAAATTACCAAATAAAAAATTAGCACATGGATTCATAAGGTTAAAAACAACTTAAATAAAATCAACAATTATCATGAAGGTAGCTTGTAGAAGGAAGCCATTAGCTTGGTTGTTCTAAAATTAAATGTCTTTGAATGACATTGATCTGCAGCTCCATGAACGAATTGAGAAGCAGAGGTGTGGGAAACAGATACATGGAAGTGAAAGAATTGGTTGGCAAGAGAAGATGTTCACATGTAGCGCGAGAAGGGTGGAGGTGGAGTGTTGAAAATGAACTCACAAGGTAGATGGGATAAGGTGTGACAAGGTATGAAGATATTAAGATGGAAGAAAATGAGAGACGAGATAGAGATTATTGGGGTGAGACGAATGTGCATGGTGAATGAGGTCAAGGGTTAGATGTTAAGAAGATGGAGGAAGATAAGGGATGGAGGAATCCAAAAGGAGCCAATATTGAAGATGAGGTGCCGCAATGGACAATTACTCCTCTAATAAACAAACTCCCCAATAATCTCAAGCAAAATTGTTCTCTTATAGACAGGCTCGTGCCTTTTTAAAGGAAAAAAAATATGCAGCTAAACTTGGGGATGGTTTAAGATAAAGTTGTAGAGAGAAGATATGGGATTGATGTATTAGATGGAAGATAATTGTGGGAGAAAGGTTGTGAGGAAACTCAAATTCGGACGTTATAAAGAAGAGAGGGCAAAAGAGAATTAGTGAGCAAAGTGAGTGGTAGAATAATCTAATAATAGTGGGCAGTTAAGAGGATGAAAGAGCAGATAGAAAGAGAGAATTGGTGGATGAGAAAATCAAAAGAGATACAGAGAATGTGAGGAGAGAAAAAGAGAAGGTGAGAGAGATGGAGTAGAAAACAAAAGTCAAGGGAAAGAGAAAGAGGAGGGAGAGAGAGAGAGGAAAATATGACACATTTCCCATCTGCGAGGAATCAAGAGATACAGAGAGATAGGTTGAGAGACAGAGTGAGGCAGATTGATAAAAGACGAGCGCTAGAGAGAGAGATCTTGAGAGAAATAGATGGAGAGCTCATATAAATAAACATATATGTGTGTGTGTGCATGTGTATAGGGAGCAAGAAATCAAGTGATACAGAAGCAGATGAGATTGAGATATCTAGAGGAAAGGATTGAGCAAGAGAGGAGTGAGAAAACATATAGAAAGAAAAGTACCAAGAGAGAGGGCAGGTCAAGGTGGAGAGGAAGATAGAGACACAGATCAAACAGATGTAGAATGAAATAGAGCATAAGGAAATGGGAGAAAGTTTGTGCATTTCGAAACATTGAAAGGGAGAGAAAGAAAGGTCTATATAAAGAGAAATAGTGGGAGATAAATAATGAAAGCTGTTCATTTATGAATGGACAACAAAAAAAATCACGTGTCTAAAAGCTGTGTTTTGGCAAAATTTTAACGCTCGGCTGTTGGCTATGAAAATTAAAAATAAATATATGTTGTGGATGGGGTATTCGAGATATAACTTGTATGTCTGAATTTGAATGAAAACATATTACTTTCAACAAAAATATATATTGCAGAAAAAATATCTAAAGTAAGCCACTGAAATCAATTACTAATGTTATAATAATAAATTAATTGAATAAAAATAATAATATGAAATTGTTATTTTATTATTATTAGGCATAATAGCTATGCTCTAACAAGTAAAGGTACTGTTATAATTTTATTTAACTCACCAAGATACGGAAAAATACAAAGTCACAAATCATTAATCTAAGAAATTTGGAACCAATTAAACTGATATGTTAAATCAATATGCTTCAAAAACATAGTTGGCAAAATTTGAGAGTTTCTCCTTGGTAGTGACGTGATTTTCCCTTTAAAATGTGCTCAATCAAAATGTAATGACACATGCTCTAATTAGTGATTATTCATCCAATCCTGATATTCAATAACAATATCGGGACAGCTGTCGTACCAACTATCAGAAATTAAAAATATGAGATCTGATTTAACCAATTGTCAAATATTGGATGACATATGGGACATCAGTTATTGCAGTACTGATATTTAATACTATGGTTTGTCACAATATCAACATCAGTCTGTTTCAGGGTTTGGATGACAATATTGGATGTTGGTATTGAGTTCGCGTAGTCCTACATCAAAATAAATACAAATAATTCAAATGCACAATTAAACTACTGAACGTACATCTTCTCCTGTGCGTGAATAATATTAATCATTGTTAAGTATTCAATATTCCATTAAAAATTTTGAAGAAAATTGAGGTACAGAAGTTATTAGCCCAGCAGGCGGAAACTGCATTCACATTCTGGGATCACAATGCAGTAATCTGATATGATACCTATCAGAGTATACGAAAGGAGAAAGAAGAGTGGGTAGAAAGTTAGTTGGCCAGCTGGCGCTGAGCTGGCCAAATAACTAACTGTTTCTTGAAAGTTAGCCTAGGAAGGAAACAAAGGAAGAGGTATAAATAAAGGTGACCGGAACCAGAGAGGTTACCGAGGATTCGGGGTTTCTTGGAGTGAGTCATTCGGGGTAGCGGGAGCTGCATTCGGCCAGAGCTTCTTCCGGTGCTCAGGTTGTGAGGATCTCGAACACGAAGTCGGGGGTATATTCTCAGGAGGAGCTAGGCGTGGAAACAACTGTAAGTTCCACTTACCAATTTCTTTACCATTCGATACTGTACCGTATCATTGGTATCAGAGCCGAGATCTTGGCTATCCAATGACATTGAAAGAAGTAGAAGCAAGATTGGAAGCGAAAGAGGTGGAATTGGGTGAGATGAAAGCGGAACAGAGAAGGATTGGGGAAGAAATGAAACTGTAGTGGGAGGAAGCTAAGGAACATGGGGAATTGTTAAAGCAAGTGTTGCAAAATTTGGCGCTGATGAATCAAGGAAGCACAACGGGGAACGAAGGAATGACGAAGACTGTCAACCAAATCAGAAGAAAGGGAAGAGCCAGGGAATAGGGGAATCTCAGACGAGGAATGAAGTGCACATGGAGAGAAGTAAGCTGCAGATACAACAAACTAAGAGCAAGATGGAAGCTCCAAAATTTCGTGGAGAGGATGTCGAAGGGTGGGTGAGAGGAACGGAATGCTTCTTTCAGGTACAAGAGGTGTTAATGGAAGATCGAATAGACGTGGCTATGGTGAATCTAGAAGGTTAAGCCTTGCAGTGGTACCTTTGGACCACAGATCGCTACACATTTACATGCTGGAACAACTTCAAGATCCCAATGGGAAAGAGGTTTAATGAAACCGTAGGACACAACATTAAGCACCAGTTTATGGATATAAAGCAGACAGGGACGGTGAAAGAATACCGGAAAGAATTTGAAAGACTGACATTTTGGGCCGGGTCATTGATATAAAAAGACTACAAATCTTGATTATAAGCGAGGAAGAAAGGGATAAGATTGACCCTGACATTACCGACATAGTGGAGGTAGAAGATGGAGACCTTCCGCCAGAGGCACAATTATTATCCGCACATGTTTCACTTAATTCAATGCTAGGATGGACCAATCCAAGATCCATCAAGCTGAAAGGAGAATTATGCGGTAAAGAAATCACAGTGTTAATTGACAGTGGGGATTCTCACAATTTTCTTTGTGCAGAACTTGTGAAGGAATTCCAATTCCGAAGTGACACCTTTGTATTATTTGAGGTGACATTGGGAAATGGTGAGTCAAACAAAGGCCAAGGATTATGTGTGGGAGTGGCATATACACTTCAGGGAATTGAAATGATCAGTGACTTCTTGCCATTCAAGTTGGGAGGAATTGATATGATACTAGGAATGGCCTAGTTATACTCGTTGGGATGGACTCATATCCATTGGGAGAGGCACATTCTAAAACTTAGAAGAGGTGAAGCTGTTGTTACCTTGAACGGGGACAAAAGTTTGACCAGGACATCAATGAATTCGAACTCAGTTGACAAGGAGTTGAAGAAAAGTCAGTTGCATATGAAGGAATTGTATCATATTGAAAAGGGTATCAATATACCACAGACAGTGCAAGGAAATGTTTTAGAAGAAAAACTCAGACAAAAATTCTCCAAGGTCTTTGAACCTCTTTCTGTGTTACCACCTGCAAGTTGCCCCCGCAACATTTCAATCTCTGATGAATCACCTGTTTCACCCTTTTCTCAAACAATTCTTGCTAGTGTTCTTTGATGATATCCTGGTTTACAGTAATTCACTGGAGGACCACGAGAAGCATCTACAGCAGGTTTTTTATGTTTTTGACAAAAATGGTCTTCACGTTAACCCAAAAAAGTGCCAAATGGCGTGTGATCAGCTAGAGTTTTTGGGACACTGGATCTCCCAGCAAGGGGTAATGGCCAATAAGACCAAGGTGGAGACAATGTTGAATTGGCCAGCAACCTAGAATATCAAACAATTGCGTGGGTCTTTGGGACTCACTGGGTACTATAGAAGGTTCATCTAGGACTATTCCTTGAAGGCGGCACCATTAACAGCACTGTTTAAGAAGGATGCGTTCGCATGGAATGAGGACACACAATCCACATTTGAACTACTCAAAAAAGCCATGAGCTCCACACCAGTATTTAGCATTACCAACTTTTAGCTTGCCTTTTGTCATTGAAACTTATGGCCATTGTGTTGTATGTTCAGAAGTGGCATCACTATCTATCGCATATGCCTTTCATTATACGCACTGATCAGTATAGCCTTAAATATGTATTATGCCAGAAGCAGATTCAAGAACTCTAAAGCAAATGGGCCTATAAACTACTTGGTTTCAATTTTGAGATTGAGTACAAACATGGTAAAAGTAATGTGGTAGCAGATGCTTTATCCCGGGCTCCTATACTCAGAAATCAATGTTTTGCACATATCCAGATGACAGTTATTAGATCAATCCATCATTCAGAAAGAGATCAATCAAGACCCAAAATTTTGAAAGGTGATTAAGGAATTGAGACTCAGTCCTCTATCACATACCAAATTTAAACTGTACAATGGTACCTTACTGTATAAAGGCAGACTCGTTTTAACTCAGAATTCCTCATTATTACCCAAGGTATTACAGACATATCATGATTCAGCATCCGGAGGACATACAGGGTGCCGATGAACATGTAAGAGCATTGCTCAAGATCTGTACAGGCCACACATGAAGAATCATATAAAGACATATGTCAACCAGTGTCACACTTGTCAGATTAACAAGATATCATCCTTGTCACCGGCTGGGTTGTTACAACCGTTACCAATTCCAGAGCAAATTTGAGAAGACATATACCTGGATTTTATTGAAGGACTACCCACGTCACAAGGATTCAATTGCATTATGGTTATTGTGAACAGACTGAGCAAGTTTAGCCATTTCCTACCACTGAAACATCTGTTCACAGCGAGTGCCGTGGCAGATTTTTTTGTCAGGGAAATTCTGTGCCTACACGGAATGCCCTCATCCATTGTATCTGACAGAGACAATTTTTACCAACACCTTATGGAAAGAATTATTTCGTCTCCAAGGCACCACATTACGTATGAGCTCCTCATACCATCCCCAAACAGATGGCCAAACAGAGGTAGTGAACAGATGTTTGGAAGCATATTTACGTTGTTTTGCATTCGAAAGACCGAAGTCATGGTCCAAGTGGTTACATTGGGCTGAGTTTTCTTACAACACTGTCTTCCATTCATCTTTCCAAATGACACCCTTCACGGCAGTGTATGAGCGGGATCTTCCCAAACTGTTACACTATGGTTCTCCATCCTCACCATTTGCATCAGTCGATAGTCTTTTAAAGGAAATAGATGATACTCTGAAAATACTACAAAACAATTTACTAGCCGCACAATCTAGTATGAAACGTAAAGCTGATACACATAGGAGGGACGTAGAGTTGAATGTGGGTGATCAAGTTTATCTGCGGATACGACCCTACCTCATGAAATCCCTTGCTAAAAGAGTAAACGAAAAATTGTCTCCGAAATACTTTGGTCCTTTCCGAATTGTATAAAGAGTGGGGCCTGTAGCCTACAAGTTGGAATTGCCTGACAGCTGCTCTATTCATCCTGTTTTCCATATATCTAAACTTCGGAAAGCCCTGGGCTCAGGCAGCCAAACCCAAGTACTGCCTCCAACATTTACTGATAACCTGGAGTGGCCAGTATATCCAGCAGAAGTCGTATCTGCCAGGAAACGAAATGGTAGAGTGGAAGTTTTGATCAAGTGGGAAGGACTTCCAAATGAGGAACCACTATCAGTCATTCGAAGTCAATTTCCAGACATTCACCTTGGGAACAAGGTGATAGTCGATGAGAAAAATGATACGATACCTAACAGAGTATACGAAAGGAGAAAGAGGAGTGGGCAGAAAGTTAGTTGACGCTAAGGTCCCATGATTGGGTGCCTGTTTTCTTACATTTGGCATTTCAAATAAGTATTTAGACTCCCTCTTTCTTTCAATGTCCATCAGATATCCGGTGTCCGCAGCCCATATCCTGACCCTTACAGAATTGGTCCCAATGCCTGATATTGGGCAGATTTAATCTGATATCTGAAATTGCCTCAATTCATCTGATATCTGATATTCGATGGGCAAATACTAACTCCAATAGTGGGAAGTCATAGAAAGAGAGCAAGGGATTGTCTATCGTGACAAGACTAATCCACTATTAAACCATAATTAAACCACACACCAAAAGAAGACTAAACTACAGGCTACAGACAAAAATAACGTTATCTCTCTCTCTCTCCTCTCTTCCAGGGCACTTGGAGTCCAAATCAAAATTGGAAGTACACACTGTTCCCCAACTGTCTCTCAGTCAAAAATGACAAGGGGAACTTACCAAAGGTTTAATATCTCTTATGGGTAAAAGGGCATTCATCAATATCTTATGCGTCATAACAAAGTATTTTGAAGGCTAAGAGCTCCAGAGCTCCAGGGAATGAAAATTTGTGATTCACACACCATTGCTGACGTACCTCAGTCTTTAAAACTGAAGTCCATCCTCTTTTAAACCTTCTTGTGAAAATTTCTCCTGTCTTCCTTCTTAACCAGTGCTTTGGTTTTATCCCTTTCATCCACTGAGCTTAATTTCTGCAATAACAAAAGGAAGAATAACCCCTTTCATAAGCAGGGAAATTACAGGGGCATACTCTATAAAAGCAAAGCATACCAATTTCCTCCTTTCTCTCTGACGTTGACGCCCTCTTTTCTTCTTCTTTAGGGCGCCTTCAGAATCCTGAAAAATGGAACATGGAAGATCAGACCCAACAGAAAACCTTCACGTTTTTTCTCAAAGAGTGGGGGGCTAAACATGTCTTGGAAGTCAACCTTAGCAAGAGCAACAGTTCTTGCATGCCTTTCAGCATGGGTCTCTTGATCCTCCTCAATCTCTCCGTCGCTGTTCAACATCAGTTTGAGCCTCCCCTCTCCCAATAACTTCTTGGACCTGGCATGTCGCTGAGGGAAATTAAAAGTATAAGCAAATAAACTGAGAAGATTAAGAGAACAGAAACTGATGGAGACATCTGTTAGATCTCCATCATGAAATGATCTTGGTAGGGGGAGAGAGAGACAACAGTGGTGGCCGAACCCCCTCTGGAGGATCCCACCGTTAATTCAACCACAACATTTAGTCTGCCCTCCTGAAAGACCTAAATCAATTTAAAGTTGAACTACTCCCTAAAGCCAAATGACTAAAACACCTTCGACAGGGAATGAAGATCATAACATAAACTAAGAACGACAAAAATCAAAGCGTCTCATTTATGAATGGGTTTCTGGACAGATAACAGAGGGAAGATCATTTATGTTAAACAAACAAAAAAACAAAGAGACAGCTCATACATAGCAGGGAAAGAAAATGTGATCTTCAGGTTATTTTAACGGGACGCTTCTCTGAAAAAAATACTCATGTTCAGCGCCCAGACAGGATTGACCTTGGATTGAAGGTGTGCCAGCAGAGTGCTCTCAGATAAGCAGATGATTCTTGGGCAGATCCTACACTTGAAGACAGATTTGTGCTTAAGTACAGTGTAATCCATCTCAATCCCATTGAGATCATCTGCCTCGTGGTTGTCTTTGGAGGTGCCATTTCTAGTTAAATCACCAGGAAGGTCTTCATCAACCTGTTGTCTAGTCCTTAGGCTTCCCTTGGTCTTTCCCGTGTCATTATTATTGTCATTATCAGGCAAATCTGATCAAGTCAACATTTTCAGGTCAGAACAGTGCAGAATTGAATATTCAAATACATCTGCCCATCATAAGTCATGATATGGGTCTGACTGAACAATTTTTCAAGAAAATGAGTCCGATTAAACATTTATTGCGCAACACGTTACTTCTTGCGCATTAAATAAATACATGATAAATGAAAAAATGTATGTGTGAGACTTCAGCTGCAGCAACCCTAGTAACCTGTTGGGATGAACAATGAACTGGAAACTTCTTGACAACTATCTTGAGACAGGATGAGAAGGAGAAAGAAAGTCAAGATTTTTCTATTCAACAACATATTTTATACATGCGATGTATATCGCCTTTTATAGAGTAGTACATAACGGTCATATAACGGTCATATAACGGCTAGTTTTACTAGCCGTTATCTGGTTATCGGGTGAGAAATTAAGCCCGATAATGGGCCTGTAGAGGCCCGATCCACATCTCCTTGTTCTGGGCTATTTCTTCAACATATGCTCAACACTTCTCAATGGAATGCAAGCAGTCTCCCCATATATATGGGATTAGAAGTGGGCCAGGCACTCATTCTGGCCCATTAAAAAACAATGACATAAGTAGAAAGATGAAATAAATACAAGGGTAAAAGAGGAAAGATGAAAAATTATGAGAAGAAATATAATAACAGAGTAGAAACCATTGCTTCTGATGCCCCCCCCCCCAAAACTGGTGAATAGAGATGCTTCTGATTCCCAGCTTCCTCAGCAACCGGTTGAAGAGAGATCTAGCCAGTCTTGGGTAAGGGCATCTGCAACTTGATTGCCTGACAACATATTTGATATAAACATGTTCTTGGTCCATCTTCTCCCTGATCCAATGCTTGTGCAGTTCAATATATTCGGTTTTATGATGTAGGACAGGATTATGAGCAATATCAATTGTTGCCTTACTATCATAATACATTGCTGTGGGCTTGTTCTGAGTTATTCTGATTTCTGCAAGAATAATCCTCATCCACAGAGCCTCGCTGATGCCTTTGACTTACGCTCTATATTCAACCTCAGCACTTGATTACACGATTACTTGTTTCTTACTCCACATAACCACATTTCCTCCAATAAAAGCTCAGTAGCCCGTAGTGGACCGTTTATCTACCATGGAACCTCCATAATATGTGAATATATATATCTCAGCTGGTCACCATTACTCAGATGATAACCCATGTCTTTCATACAACATGAAAATTTAGCAAAACCATGCTCTCGGACATTAATTCAGCCCATAAAGTGTCTTCTTTAACTTGCCAGCTTTCTGTCCTGTCTTGTCCTCATAATAACCTGGAGGAAGTTCCATATAAATCTCCTCGTTCAGGTCACCATGGAGAAAGGCATTACTTACATCATACTGCAATAACAACCAACCCAGGTTTGCTGCCAGAGAAAGGAGAACCCGCACCGTGTTCAGCTTTGCAACAGGTGCAAATATGTCTCCATAGTCAATCCCATGGGATTGAGTTTATCCTTTGGCCACTAGCCGTGCTTTGTATCGCTCTAAGCTGCCGTCAGCCGTGTACTTCACAGTAAAAATCCACCTGTACCCTACTGGGCATTTACCAGGTGGAGCCAGGACAACCTCCCATGTTTTGTTCTTGAGTAATACTTCCATCTCAGCATCCATACCTCTCTTCCAATTCATATCCTAGACAGCATCATAGTGGGTTTTTGGTATTGCAGTTGAGTTGATTGTGGTAAGGAAAGATTGATATTCTGGTCCCAGCTGTCGATACACTACTACACTGGTGAGTGGACATCTCATTCATTTCGTACACTGTCTCTTGCCTTTTCCCAAAGCTATAGGCCATCATATAGTCACATCTTCATCACCTACTACTGGATGATCCTCAGCCTCTTTCACCAGATCAGGTAAGGGCAACTATCCGTTAACTAGCCGTTACAGGCGTATATTTAAATATGGACTCATTGTACACAAATGTTTTGTTGGTTTTTTGCTAGTTTCTCTTACTCTGTGCTATCTCTTGTCTCTCATACTCTCAAATACGAGTTGAATCGACATGGTATCAGAGCAGAGTTCGTGATTGCCTGGAAACCGTGCTGTTCAGAGTTTTGTTTCTTGACACCAAGGTCATCCTACGGGAAGACTGGTTCACGCAAGTTATTCTATTTTAAACCATCCTACGGGAGGGTCAGTATTCTTCTGGGTACGTTATCCTCTGAGCTGAAGATCCTCTTGTAAAAAGGTATTTGTTCATATGGCTATTAGAGAGGAGGTAGCAAAGTTTCCCACAGAAATGTCATCATCGGGAAATATGGTGGTGTTTGCTGATAGATAGCTTACACAACTCCCAATTATTGCTAAATTGCAATGTTTTTAATGGAAGAAATCAGCTTATGTGGGAACGAAATATTCAAGCAGCACTGAAGCCCCGTAAGCTTCTTTATCACCTTACAGAAGAAGGTCCATGTGAAGATCATCCTCATTTTCCAAAATGGCTAATGGAGGAAGAAGTTGTGTTTGCATGGCTATTAGATTCTATTTCATCAGAACAACAGGCCAGATTTTCGGCATATATGAGGTTCAAAGCATTGTGGGATGCTATCCATAGAAGTCACTCAAAGAGAGATGATAAAGTTAAGATCATCGATCTAATTGTGCAATCCTACACCCTTAAACAAGGCGATATGGATGTCTTAACTCACTCTAACAAGTTGAGAGACATTCATAATGAACTCAACCATTGTCGACCTCCTTCCACTGACCCAGTAGCTTGAGTACATGAGGCCACAAATCGTCTATGTCAGTTTTTGCAAGGATTCCGACCTGAGTTTGAGATGATCAGAAGCCAGTTGTACAACAGGGAGGAGGAACCCACCTTCGATGAAGCAGTATCTAAGGTCATGCAAGAGGAGAGCCGACTGAATGCAGCCAGAGGACATGTTGAAAGTGCACCCTATGTTATGAGAAATCAGAACCAACAGAGACTGATTCTGAAAAAATAAACAAAGAGGAAATTATCTGTCACTACTGTAAGAAGAAGGGGCATATGAAAGACAAATGCTGGAAGCTTCATGGAAAGCCTCCACACATAGCACAAGCTCATATAGTCCAACAAGGAGCACCTAACGCTGGACAAGATCCTCCATCTGTTCAAGACTTCCAGAAGATGATGCAAGAACTTCAAAGCTTGAAGTCTATCATCAATTCAGGATCAATTATTGGGTCAACATCTATGGCAAATTCTGGTAAAAAAGAGATTGTTTCTAATGTTGTCTTGTTTACTAAGGATCCAAACAACGCCTGGATCCTTGATTCAGGAGCTACAGACCATATGTCATCCAGAAAAGAATTCTTTATGACATATGAAAAAATGGCTACTGGCAGGTACGTTCAAACAGCTGATGGTACATTACTTCCTGTAATTGGCATCGGTCGTATGAACATTCAACCAATTGGTGAATTAGATAAAGTATTATATGTACCCAAATTATTTATAAACTTAGTTTCAGTACAACAGCTTGCTAAGTTAGATAAACATAATGTTCTGTTTGATAATTTGGATGCTTATCTATGTCATAAGAAACACGGGTGGAAGATTGGACTAGCTAAGGTCCAGCAGGGTCTTTACTACCTACCTTGGCAGAACACAAGGCACCTATCAGAAGATGAATCCAAGGTGGCAGCTGTAAAGGCATCCTCCCAAGAAACTCTCATGGAGATCCATCAACGGATGGGTCATCCATCTTATCACCTTCTAAAACACATGTATCCTCATTTGTTTAAGGATATTCTAGTAGAACATTTGATTTGTGAATCTTGTCAGTTAGGAAAATTTAAGCGTACTACTTACTCTCCCAGTCAAACCAGGAAGGCTAAACCATTTCAACTAATTCACTGTGATGTATGGGGACCTTCTTCACAACTAGATATACTAGGACATAGGTATTTCCTAGTATGTACAGATGATTATAGTAGGTATAGTTGGGTATTTTTAACACAAACATGAAGTAGCTAGAAATGTTTAAGGATTATGTACTCTGATCAAGAGACAAGTGACGAAGTTCAAGGTTTGAGAAATACAATGCTAAAGATTTCCTGAACAATGAGTTAAAGGAGTTTTTATTTCTGAAGGAATACGACATGAGACCTCATGTCCATATACCCCACAGCAGAATGGAGTAGCGGAAAGGAAAATAAGAGACATAGTAGACAAGGGGAGAACCTTTTTGATACATGGCAACGTACCTGCCAACTTATGGGGTTTTGCAGTTATGACGGCGACTCATCTGATCAACTGACTTCCATCACGAGTTTTAGATTTTAAAAGTCCTCTGGAAATACTTGAAGCCCACAATCCAACTGTTAGACTAAAAACTGGTTTACCAGTTAAGACCTTTGGATGTGTTAGATACGTATCTAATCATGCTTGTAAGCAAGACAAATGGTCCCCAAAGGGACTCAGATGTGTATTTGTTGGTTATTCAGTCACTCAAAAAGGTTATAAATTATATCACCCTATTACACGTAGATACATTGTATCCAAGGATGTGGTATTTGATGAGAATTCATTTTACTATAAACCAAATGGGAACGAGACCCATAGGGATATATCTCGTCTACTTACTAGTGAAGACCCAAACGTGACCCCTCCAAAAAAATTTCTCAGCAAAACCAAGTGTCAGAGTATAGAACTGAGACTATTATTCCAATTACTCAGGATGGATCACACAGTACTGAATCGACAAAAGAACATGAAAGGTTGGAATCTATGTCAAATGGAACAGGGGAAACCGAAGGATCTCAGCACACTATTTCAAACCCAAAGTATTATCAGAGAAGGAAAAGGGAGAAGACAGTGCAAGTTCCCTGTTCTGATGACAGGGGGATAGTATCCCAAGAAGGGGGAGTAATATCCCAAGATAGTGAGAAGATATCCCAAGAAGGGGGAGTAATACCCCTAGATAGTGAAAAAGGAATTTCACAAAATGAAGGCAATGAGTGGCCAATTGCTTTGAGAAAAGGAACTAGAGCATGTGTGAAACCAGTACCTTATGATATGGTAAATTATTTGAATTATCAGAATATTCCATTTGGACATAAAGTTTTCCTTATGAAGATTCAGGATATCCCTATTCCAAAAACCCCCCAAGAAGCCATGAAAGATATTAGGTGGAAAGAAGCGATGGATAAGGAGATGAGAGCCTTATTGGAGAATAACACTTGGGAGATAGTCGAACGACCAAAGGACAAAAAGTCCATAGGTTGTAAGTGGGTATATACGATTAAATGTAAATCAGACGGTAGCTTAGATAGGTATAAGGCACGACTTGTAGCTCGAGGGTATAATCAGACATACGGAATTGATTATCAAGAGACCTTTGCTCCTGTAGCAAAGATCAATACTATTAGAATATTAATGTCCTTAGCAGTAAATTTAGACTAGCGTTTGAATCAGTATGACATTAAAAATGCTTTTCTCCATGGGGATCTAAAGGAAGAGATCTACATGGATATTCCTCCAGGTTATGAAGATGAAGATAAAGGAAAAAAGAGTAAAGTATGTAGACTTCGAAAAGCACTGTATGGTTTGAAACAGTCTCCTAGAGCATGGTTTGGAAGATTTACTCAGGCTATGGAAAATCTAGGGTATAAACAGTGTAATGGGGAGCACACCTTATTTTTCAAAAATCAGTCCTTAAATTTGATTACCATCTTGATAGTATATGTAGATGATATTATAATTACAGGGAATGATCTGAAAGAAACAAAATTACTTGAGGAACATTTAGATAAGAATTTCAGAGTCAAACAATTAGGACCTTTAAAATATTTTTTAGGCATAGAATTTGTGCGATCAAGTGAAGGCGTTTTAATGACTCAGCAGAAATATATACTTGATCTTCTTGATGAAACTAAGCATAAAAACTGCCATACTAATGAAACACCTTTTGAAGTTAATCATAAGCTTACTATTAGTGAAGACGGACCTAGAGTATAGGTTATTCGTACCAAAGTATTGTAGGAAAATTACTGTATTCATACGAGACCAGGTATATGGTATGCGGTAAATGTCTTGAGTCAATTTATGCACTCTCCTAGAAACTCTCATTTTCAAGCTGTCAACAAGGTTCTTGGGTACTTGAAAGGAACATCAGGACTGGGCATCACATACAAGAAAACAGGTAAGCTTGATCTGATTCTCTATACAGATTCTGACTTTGCTGGCTCTAAACTTGACTACAGGTGAACTACTGGATATTGCACTATGCTTGGAGGAAACTTAGTAACGTGGAGAAACAAGAAGCAAAGCATCGTCTCAAAATCCAGTACTGAAGCGGAATTTAGAGCTATGTCAAAAGGAATTGAAGAAGCCATGTGGATAAAACACCTATTGGACGAATTAAGGATCACATATTTAAAGCCAATCATTATCTGCTGCGACAACAAATCGACTATCAGCATAGCTCATGACCCAGTGGAGCATGACAGATTGAAACATGTAGACATTGATAGATTCTACATACAAGATCACTTGGAGCAAGGAATTTTGAGGACAGAACATGTAAACTCCGAAGATCAATGCGCTGATATCTTCACTAAGGGTCTGCCTACAAAGAGTCTACATCATCTGGTGTCCAAGCTTGGAATGTCCAACATACATTCCTGCACTTGAGGGAGTGTTGAATATATTTGTTGTAAGGCTGATAAATAAGCCTCTTTTGTATTGGGTTAACCAGCCCATTACCCGATCTGTTCAATTGACAGATCGGGTAAGTCGCCCTTATCGGGTAGGCCCATTATCGGGCAAGTAACGGCTAGTAAAAACTATCTGTTAACTAGCTGTTACAGGCATATATTTAAATATGGACTCATTGTACACGAATGTTTTGTTGGTTATTTGCTAGTTTCTCTTACTCTGTGCTATATCTTGTCTCTCATACTCTCAAATACGAGTTGAATCGACACTGACTTCCAGCAGAAGGTGATTCCCAATCCTTAAGCTGACAATTTGGATCTTGTTCTGACTGACTCTGTAGGTCTCCCGTTTCATCATCCAGCTGGATTGCAACTTCTGTAACTACTGGCACCTGGGGATATATTCATCCGGATGCCTCTTGTAATGTTTCGAAGAAGCTTTCACCCTTAGGGAATGTTACAGAAGCTGATACAAAGAATGTACCCAATTCGGGATGGAAGCACTTGTACCCTTTTTGGGTCTGAGAATAACCCAAGAAAATGCATTTCACAGACCTGTGACTGAATTTGTCTTCTGGATTGTGAACATGTAAAAAGATACACAACCAAATATTATTGATTCAAAGTCTGTCTTCCACCGAGTATGAGGGTAAAACTTCGTCATCAGGTCTACCCGACTCTTGTAGCCTAAAACGAAGGCAATATGTTCATCATATGTACAGATGTTAAGACAGCCACTCCCCAGAAGCGTTTCGGCACATCATAATGAATGAGCAGTAATTGAGCCATCCTGTCACATGATCTATTCCCCGTTCCGCTATGCCAGTCTGTTGTGGCGTATATACGCAGGAAGATTCATGAATAACACCCTGTGACTTGACGTACGAAGCAAGAGTTTCATTGATGAAGTCCATTGCATTATCTGAATGCAGTCGCTTAATAGAAGTATGATACGTTCCTTACTTGGAAGTATCAAAGAAGGAAAAAGAGACAAAGGAGTTCTTTATTATTCCCATAAGCCCTTTGCCTTTCCTCATCTAGTTTCCTGTACTCCTGGTTTGTTGCTTCCTCCAAAGGTACCTTCTCAAACTTGGTGGTTAGTGCCTCTCGCGCCGAGAATTGCCAAGTGATAGGTATCTGGATGTCGAGTAAGTTTCTTCCTCCTCACTGCTCGATGGTCAGTTCTTTACTCGTGGAGACAGACAGGTACAATTACTGGACATCGTCGCACCAGACAACTACTTTAGATCACCACCTGCTGGATCAAATGTCAGGTCAACTATTGAACGCCCAGGTTTCTCTGATGCCATGTGAGACTTCAACAGCAGCAACCTTAGTGGCATGTTAGCGTTAGAGGGATGAACAATTAACTGGAAAGCTCTTAATGGAATGCGAACCGTCTCCCCATAATTATGGGGTTACAAGAGCGAGAATCACTCATTAGGCCCATTGAGGTACAAAAACATAAGAAGAAAGAGGAAAATAAAGACAGTAAAGAGTAAAAGGGGAAAGATGAAAAATTATGAGAAGAAATATAATAACATAATAGAAGTGGTTGGTTCTGACAGTAGGTTCAAGAATAAAGTCGAAGAACATTATATTCTACCGTGGGGGGAGTTCTGGTGTAGGTTCAGATAAAAATAAGTCAAAGTCAGACAAATAATGAAATAAACAGTAGCATAAAAATATGCAGAATAAATGGAAAACCTGAGGAGTCAATAATTATCTCATTTCTGGAGCTATCCTCACTCTCATAGCCAGACCCTGTACGATACAGAAAATAAATGGAGGTTGTAGAAACAATTAAGAAGAACAGTACCAAGTCTAACAATACAAAGAGACCTCAAAAATGTCTCACGCAAATCTTAGTGGAAAAGGCATCAAAAGAGCCAAATAAATATAGTTCTTAAGTAAAATAGAATGGATACACCTTTACCAAGGATACTACAGAGCCGATACAACATAGGAAAGAGATTTTTTTCTTTTTGGAAGAAAGTCATGAAACAGATAGGAAAGAATATAAACCCAGATCCCAAAGAGTATAATTTCTATGAGCCCGTAATTCCCATTATTCACCAACGGTTAAACAGTAAAGGAAGAAAAATGGCATCATCAACCGGTCGACTTGCCCAACTAATAGATATACAGAAGATTTAATCCCTACATGATCCACTCTGACAAATCATTTCCTTCGTTCCCAGTGAGTTGATTAATTGTTTATTGGAAAAGATGTTGAACGAAGAAGTGAAGACACAATCAAAGAATAAAACTAGATTTTCAACAATGAGGCCGGGAAACAACTACGAGGCAAGTAACAGAGAGATGACCAGATGAATCATCAGACTCCGAAACTTCCTTCTCCGCTAGTTCTTCGACTTCTTCATCAGAATCCGATTCCGACGACGACGATGAAGAAGAACCATCGTGCGCAGATTGTCCAAACTTGTAGAATCGTCTCTTGATCATCTTCTCCCGATCGCCGTCGCGTGGAGAGGAACGCTTCTGCCCTGATTTTTGCAAGGGTTTAAGCTTGTATACTGCCATCGCTTCTATACTGCTATCGCTGGTATAGTGCGTGGACGCGGACGGGACGGTAATTTCCTCCGTGGACGAAACAATCGTCCCGTCCATGAGTTCGGACGATTGAACAGACGAAGAATCGTCCGCCCTTCCCGGACGGGACGATTGTTTCGTCCACAGACGAATAAACCGTCCTGTCCGGGGCCTTGGACGGCAGACGGGACGATTGTTTTGTCCACGGACGAACAAACCGTCCTGTCTGGGAACCTGATGGCGCGGCCCCGTCCGACACTGCAGGATCGACACGCGAGGAGCCCGGACCGTCATCGAGCCCGCCACCGACACGTGTCCAGCCGACACGCTGAGCCGCAGCGTCGACGTGACGACCTGGATTCAGATATACAGCGTGACGCCACCTTCGGATCACTCACTTTTCTCGCCTCCGTTTTTCATCTTTTCATCTTTCATTTTGTCTTTGTAAGGAGGGAAAGAACCCATATGAGGATGCCTTCCCCTCCCAGCACCCTAGTGGGCCTTTAAAGGCCTTTTATTTTCTTTTCTTTTATTTTGTTTTGTTTCGTTTAAGGGGGCCCATGTCATCCTTCCTACATAAGGAGGGGGGGGCCCCCCCCCCCCAAAAGACACTCTTGAATTTCCATTTGAAAGTTATCATATTTTGGGAAGACCAAGAGTCACGACCGTGAGAGGAGAAGAAGGAAGAAGAAGAACAAGAAAGAAAGAAGAAGAAGAAGAAGAAGAAGAGGAAGAAAAAGAAGAAGAAGAGAGAAGAGAAGGAGCCACCCGCGCCACCGCCGTTCACCGCGCCGCCGTCGATTCCTACCCCACCGCCGACTCCAACGCCGCCGCCACCGTCTCCTGCGCCCCCGCCGTCCCCTGCGCCACTACCGCCCCAAGGTCGCCGCCCACTCCAGGGACGCAGCCGTCCCCGACGCTGCCGCCGTCCCCGACGCTGCCCTCCTGCGATCGGCCGTCGTTGCTCACGCCTACGCCGCATCGTGCGACGGCGCTGTCGTTGGGACCCGCTGCTGACCACGCACCTCGAGCCCTGCCTCGCTCCACGCCCGCCGTCAAGCACAGCTGCAGGCTCCTGCGACGCCCGCCGTCGCCTGGACTCCGCTCGTCGCTGTTTTCCCCCGTCCGCGGTTGCCGCGCTCGATTCCCTGCCCGCACGACCGTTGAGTCGTGACTATCTGCGAGCGGGTGTGTCGCCGTTGACCTCACGCACGCTAGCGGATCCCTGCGAACCGCGCCCGCCTGCACCGCTGCGGCGCCCGCGCGCGCTACTGCGTCCGGAGCACGGTACTGCCTCCCGCAGGAGATCTCTCTCGACCGCCCGCCGGACAACCGCACATGCTGCACTACATCTGTGCGGCGTCTTGGCTGCGCACCGCGTTCGTTCGAGCCCGTGCCTGCCGGCGAGTTGCGCCCGCTGTGCGCAGCGCCCGCAAGGAGCCGCGACCTCCCGTGTCCAGCGCGCCCGCCAGCTGCCGCACTACCCGCGCGACTGCTCGTCTGCGCACGCTCGCTTCGCACCGAGTCCGCCTGCACGCCGCGCCTATTGAGCGCTCCTCGCCCCGGCACGGGACAGTTCCCCGCTCTCCTGTGGACACCTGCGTCCTCGCCAACATCACCCTGCACCATTCTCCGCCGGCAGCATCGGGTTCCTACTATCTCCGGCCGCACCTTGGTATGAATTATCCGTCGCCAGCGCGACGAAGGTACCACTTTACCTGCTCTTTACATCTCTTACTTTCTTCAGTGCTCTTTCGATTTGCCTCCTCCGCGCTCGGGTTAGAAGTAGGTGAGCGAGACAAGTTGAGAAAATGACACATTTTACGAGAGTCTTACCTGCCCGGTACGAGTCGGGATCTCACGACGCGTGTGAGTATATCAGCAGGGTGTCCCCGTTCGGCGCCGCACTCGCCCTCGACCCCCTCGGGCGAGGTTCAGGAGGTCCGTTTGACCTCACTAGACGCGACCCCGTCGATCTCTGGAACGGCAACACCGCTCTTCGGCGCACGCACGTACGACACGTAGGACCTCTTGCATTCATTGTCATCATATATATACCTGTTCATTAGCATCCTCGGACGACGAAGCTCATCGTCGTCCGACTGGGAACCTGATTTGATACTGAGCCGTTACCCTCGGTGTCGACCGGACGACATCTAGACGACGTCCGACATCAGAACATGGATGACGGAAGGGACGATTGGTTGGTCCATGGATGCAAAAACCATCTGAGGACGGTTTCTGAGGACGTGGATGGGGCGTTATAGTGCACAGACGCCAACGGGACGTTAATTTATTTTGTGGGCTGAACAGTCTTCCCGTTCAGGAGCTGGGACGATAGGCAGGACGAAGAATCATCGGCCCCTCCCAGACGGGATGACTGTTTTGTCCATGAATGATAAATCCGTCCTGTCCGGGGCCTTGGACAGTGGACAAGACCGTTTCTGAGGACGTGGACGAGACGTCAATTTCTTATGTGGACGAAACAATTGCCCTGTCCAGGAGTTGGGACAATTGGCGGGACGAAGAATCATCGACTCGTCCCCAAATGGAACGATTTTTTCATCCATGGATGAAAAAACTGTCCTGTCCAGGGACTTGGACGGCGGAGGGACCGGTTCCTATTTCATGCAGAGTCATGTATCCGCCTGAGAGCTCCAGCTGGAATTTGACACTTGCTATGCCACGTGTCAAATTTGGAGTGGTGTAATGCACTGCCTCGTCCCCGATGTGGGATGGGACGAGAATGTCTTGGACGGGACGGTTTTTGGATGGGATAGGAAGCGATGTGGACGAAAATATTTGGGACGGGATGAACTTTGGATGAACTTCCAAAAATTGGGATGCGGGACGAGATGATTTTTTTCCCGTCCCGTCTTTCGTCCACGTCCTGGACAATCATACACTATTATGGCTTGTTTGGAAATAGGCTTCCGATTAGGCCATTTAATGTCATTAGGTAAGCCCCATTTTCATGCCCAAAATAGACGACTCCAAAGGAGAGAGCTCAAAAAGGTTGTACTATGTTTGCGCAAGAGCAACCTCTTGCAGAGTATTATCTTTACATAAATACATGGTAACCTTTGGGCTCATTTCTGCAAATGGGTAACCAGAACTAAAAATCGTCTTTACTTCGGACGATTTGGTGTTTTGATGATCCCTACCCTATTGACTGCAACTTCTGTATTTATTATCGCCTCCTGTAGATATTCATGATATTCGTGAACCTGCTTCTGGATTTCTACTTTATGGGAACAACATTAATTCTGGTGTAGTTATTCCTACTTCTGCAGCTATTGGTTTACATTTTATTCAATCTGGTAAGCAGCATCTCTTGAGGAGTGGTTATACAATGGTGGTCCTTACGAACTAATTGTTCTACACTTCTTACATGGCGTAGCTTGAAATAAAGAAGACGTGACTCTAGGACAGACGTAGAAGCAAGGGAGCAAGAAGTGAGAATCCATCTCTATCATATTTAGATCTTCCTCTTCTTCAATCTAAATTTCCAACAAATTCTTGACTCCTCAAACATGTTAGGATTTCACACCTAGAAAATATTTCGCTCTTTTTCGCAAAACCCTTAACTTAAACATGCACATCATGTTAGATATGCACTTGTTTTGGTCAAAGACCATTTTTGCTTTGGTAAGAACTTTAATTTCGATCACAAGTTTCCCATGAAATCAGATTCAGAGTGAAAACCAAAGTCAAAATTTTGGGTGAAGGATTCATTCAAAGGATTAAATGGTCTACCTTAATAGGGAAACTCTACTTTTCCATGGATTCACTGCAAAATAAAAGCAATTTATTTATGTGCAATTTTTAACATTTATGTGTGTGTGTATTAAATTTGGATTTGAATTTTCATTTCTATTTATAATTGCGTTTACATTTATATTTATAGGTGTATTCTAAGTTAATGATGGGGGACTATCTAGCTTCAAATACCCTGTCTCAACCACCTCGTCGAGTGAGGGTTGACATGTGAGATCCAACCTCCAAAGTACTTTCCCTCATCAATGGGCCATAGAGGTTTGACGTTATCTTTCCTGGTATTTTCCTTGTTTAGTAGACTTTGTATGTCGGTCGTGTATGTGTTTGTTTTCACGTGTTTGGGGCCCTGTACATACCTACACGTTTGTACATGTGTGAGCCCACGTGTGGGCGTGTTAGTGGGTCTCTCTACCCCTTTAAGTGGGCCTTATCCCTTTTATTGCTACGGGAGAAGGCCCATATTTACTCTTACAATGGGGGGGGGGGGGACATAGGAACAGAAGAACAGGAATTTAGAATAAAATGTGGCTTCAAATGTTTTTTCTTTAATTTAGATAATTATTGAGTTTTTTATGTTGTCTCCAAAATTATGGAATTGTCGTCACATGGGAGGGACCCGTCTCTCTCTCCCCGAGAAACCCTAGCCGTCGCTGTCAAACATTAACGCCACTGCCGCCCGCCCGTTCGTGATTGTCATGTCGCTCAACCACTTTCAACGCCACCGCGGTTGCCGCGCCCAGTCAAGGATTTGTTGGCACCAGCTAGCTATAGTCACCACAACCAGCCAGGGCCTCCGCAGCCAGCTAACGAGGGTCACGGGGGTCGTAGTCGCCAACCGCGACCGTTGTAGTCACCAGCCGTGGCCAATGTAGATGCTAGGACAGTTGCAGCCTACGTTGTTGTGATGGAGGACCATCTAGACGAACATGTCCCGATCCATCGCCAACCACATCATGAAGTCCGAACGGACATGAAGAATTTACAATTCCACTACCAAGCTTGAGAAGTGACTTCATCGCCTCGATACGCTTCAATTATGTCCAGATGTAATTTTCCTGTTTTTTTGTTGTCATCATTCTTGGACTAGCGGGAGGCCCCTCCTGCGCGAGTACCGGCCTCCTCAATGTTTTCTTCATTTGACTTTGATGTTTTGTCCTCTTTACGGGGGAGAAAGCCTTGTTGGTTTCTCTTCCCCTAAAGAATCCTCTTAAGGGGAGCCCAATAGGCTCTCCCTTAAAGAGGAGGGGGGCCAATTGGCCCACCCCCTCTACAACTACCACTTCCCCAATATAAGAGAATGGAAGAGTGGAGGTGGAGGGGGAAGAAGTCATTGTAGTGTTGAAATCCAGATCTGTGTTATCGTTGGCACTTATTTTCTTGTTCAATGTGCGAGTATTTTTTTTTCTGAAAGAAGAAGAGGAAGAATTTCAGAGGAGAATCGAGAGGTGTTGCGGCTGACGGAAGAAAATCTCAATGAATATTGCATCAGAGTAGCAATTTACGACTCCCCTCTAGTCCAAGAAGAGATCACTGCCACCGCTGAAGAATTTCAGCACCGGTCGACGCACCATTACAGATCCAAATTTCTCACCTTCTTGGAGTGCCCGTTGAGAAGAAAATAGCGCCCATTGTCCGATACTGATCGCCGCCGCAGTAATTCCTCAACTGCCACAGAAAATGGCTTATCGAGGAGCTTCTGCGATTCGTTCACTCTGTATCTTGTTTCGGTGGTTTCATCGACCGATTGCCATCCACCCTTCGCCATACTGTCTTCTTGACCGTATTGACGCCCTCCGTTAGCCATGGGTGTTTCCGGCGAGTTCCTCATGCCAGTGGTGACCAAGCGGCTCGATTCAGACGCCCGACGCCCTCTGCCTCCTTCCGTGCAGTTATCAATTCTCTAATCTTTGCCGGATGCTGAATTTGGGCGTGGTTGTCTGCCGACCGCTCTTCTGACACAACAAGAGGATATATCAACGGAAATCTGAGGCACCTTGGTCTTCACGGAAATTAAATCATTCAATCGATACTTCTTGGAAATGCCTCCTACTCAACCGTTCATCGTCTCACCGATTCTCGTCATCACAGCTTTCCATATTGATAATAGGTCTAATCGCCGCCGGCGTGTTAGGATATTTTCTTGCCGGTATTGAGACTATTCGATTACGTTGATGGTGCGGACGCTCTTGGATGAGAACATCTCCCACTCGTCGTCTTTCGATCTATTCACAACGGTTATTGGGAACTTGATTAAGATGAAACCCGTCTCGTGTCGACTAGTTCATCTATGACTCGGATCATTCGACGATTGACATACTTTCTCGTAATTATTTTCTCGAATCATCATCATATTCCACGTCATTAGCATTTCATTTTCTGTTTATTATCTTGACGTACACGAGGTATCAATTCCGACTGTCGTGTTACACCATGTTGTCTAGCTCTCTGCCAGCTGCGCTTGTCGTTGTTTCTCGCCACCACATCCACCTTCGTGCCTCACTGTCGTTGGTCATCATCGCTCTGTTACTTGCTCGGTGGCACGGCAACCACATTATTGCTGACACAGGCATTAGGGTCATTACAAATCTGGTACGCTCACGCGTCTTCCCTTTACGCATAAATTTATTTCTTTCAATACCTCACTAGCGTGTCTCCAATGTGGGGGTTAGGTTAGTGATAGACAGGAATAATGTATATTGGTATAGGTTTCTATAGGTACAGCCTTGGTTGGCACGTCGAATGCTGCACGCACGAGCGGCAATATCCATACTCGTGCCATCGATCCTCAACCCATCGTACGGGTCATCGCGAGCCTAGTGGCATTCCTAGGTCACACTAATTGTAGCCTAGTGGTCATTGGTGTTCGTCGACGCCGGATGTATACTTCTCATTGATTTCATCGTTGCGTTATCATTTGCATCACCTCAGCATTATTCATCTCCGCTGCATGATGTGACTGTTCCCACCCTCCCAGTGGTGTAACATGAGCTGTTCAATTGTGGCGTCTGTCGTGTTACATCAGTTAATTTTTATTTGTATTTACATTTGAAATTGTATTTGCATTTCTATGTCTCATTTTTTTGTTTACTTATAAGTACAAATACACTTCCTAGGTTCAACCTTCATAAATTGAATAAATATTTATCCCCCCTTTCGGTATCAGTTCAGTTTTTTGTTTGGTTTTTTCCTATTACTAAAACTGGAACCGAACTTTTGGCAAATCCACAAACCCATAATTGAGGATATGGGGCTAGTTTTACTGAAGTTTGTTTAAAAGAAACATCAACTCTAACTGTGTACTAAAAATGCACGAGGTTTTCATGCGGATAATGACTCGTGGATTTCCCTATTGGATATAGTTAACATCCTTGATGGTATATGATATGATTCATATCTGATACAATTTCTGATTAAATATATTGATAAGCCAGTAGCTTGTATTGTGTAATGTATCGGCTATTGACATGGACACTAGTCATTGATATCATTGAGAAAATAAAAATTAATACCAAAGGTGCAATATATTGACAACAGTAATAGGGGAAAGGAGGGATGATAAAGCAAAAATAGGTGTGTTAATGTCGTTTTTATCCATTATCTTATATCAAATAATATTTATGGATTTGTAATCTCACTCAAAGATGCATAGCAGAGAGTAAGAGTGACTCATCAAAGATTGGCTCTTAGAAAAGGAATTAACTAATAAATTACAAGACAGAGATAAGAATTTCCATGATAATATTCATCATAAAAATTTTATGATTATTGATATTTGAATTATAAAAAGGAAATATGGAAGACATCTTTAAAAATGGTTAGGTAGAATAAAAAACAAATAAAACATAGGAAATAGAGCAGAAATTGAGGAGAATAAAGGAATATTACTAGGTGTTTGCAGACATGTCGAAGGGAGAAAGAACAAATTTAGAAGGGTTTTCATAAAGAAACTTTACTCTATTGATTTTATTTGAAGATGAAAATTTCTATTATGACAGTTTATGTAGATTAAAGAATTAAGGTAATTTTTATTGAATTTTATAATTTGATTTATAGAAGAAAATTCTGAATTTATTTTTTGAAAAGGCTATGAGTATGAAGTGTTCAACAAACTGTCTGATTGAAGGAGAACAGTTATATGGTATCTTGTCTGCAGAATGTTAGTGACTTTTCATGTTATTATATGCAGGAAATAAATGAGATGACACATGTAGTTCTTTATAGTTATTATGTATTTTATAAAGATTTTTTTTAGATTCGAAATGTTTTAGAAAAATAAATTAAATATGTTTAGGAAGCAATGATGATCAAATGTTCGAGGAAATGCATACGCAAAATATATGTTACTGAAATAGCAAAACTTTGGGATTGTTATATTGTGTACTAATCTCCTAAGTTCAATAACAATCTTATAAATATTTAACTATGCTTTCTGATATTTGTTGACTTACCAGAAAACTCTTCTGTTTGGGGTTGACGACAACTTCAGATCCTCTTTTGGCCAAGTCTTTTTCCAGGTTAGTCGCTCATGATGTCTTACCTCTTCTATCACTCTCTCATCAATATCTCTTCAGGTCACAGACTTGTCACGACTGCTAGCCGAAAGAACTAAGAGTAAATGAAAAGAGCAGAAATTCCTCCATTTAAAATTTCAACTTTCAGATTCAAAATCGGTGAGAAAGATGTTGTTCCAAGATGGAAGATTTGGATTTTATACGTCAGCAGTTCTCCAAGAAGTTTCATCGTCGATATGGGACCACTCCCCACTATTTTTTGTGGCAATTGGGTGGAGATCTGCCCTCTTGTTGTCGGAATCTGGTCTTTGGCGACGGAGATGAAGGTGAAGGGTAGAAGAAGACGAGCCTATCCCTAGGCCATTATATGCCTATCTTGAGGGTTCAACGGCTACAATTAAACCATATCTGTGGATACTCTTAAGTTTTGGTGATCCACGTCCTAGTCAGCCAAGTCCACTCAGCTTTGATATGCACTTGGTTTTGCATTATTCATCCGTGTTAGCGCTCATCATCGAGCCATCCTGTAAAATAGAGAAAAATAGATTAAAATAAATGAGGATTGAACTTGTCCATTCGATCTTCTTATATAAGATCAACGATCAAGATGAAAACAATGGCTTTAAGAAAATCCTATTCCAACATGGGCTTGGGGCGGGGCTAATGCAAAGCTCGAAATTAACATTCTATGTGACTTATTATTGTAGCGGCCCGCAAGCCTAGTGGGAACACATTATCTTTGTCTTGCCCTGGCGTAAACCATTCTCAAAGCTTCAGTTGTTAATCCCATATCCAAAGAATTATAATTTATCACTAACATATAATTGTCGAAATCATATAAGATTCGAATTAAAAGGAAGGAAAAAATTCCTTAACGCATGTGCACGTGGGGCTGTGATGTACGATGGCGTGCCAGGATCGGGCGGCTCGTATTACGTCACAGGATAAAGATGAATGGATTCGTAATTATTTATGAAATGAATGCACGTAGAGAAGCTCCTTCAATGAGCAAATAAGACGGTTCCGAGAGGAGAAGAAGATCAACGTCGTCCACCAAGTGGGGATATTGATCCGATTAGACTCCTGATGACCCTTGGGACCAACTACGACGTCTAAGGAGTGAGGGGCGTTTAACGGCCCAAAGGTGTTCACCGTCTAGGAATCAACGATTAATCTTCTACCGCAAGAAAGTCCTACCTCTCGACAAAGGTGGCTATCCTATAGATGAGATCGTGAAAATCCGGCTGACGAAGCGATAGGGAAGGACAAAACTACAGTAAGTAATATTGCTAGAAGTAATAGAGGGGAGGCGAATAGGTACCTGATTTGACGATAGTCCACGGTGATGCGTCTCAGGCGGTGACGGCGTTGGGCGTGAGCAATGGCCTCATGGTGGTGGAGGGAACGGTGCGGCGGGCAACGACCTCCGCGCCGCACTTGACGGTGGCAGATCCATACGCGGCAGGGGGGCGCGCGCGCGGATGGGATAGTGCGCGCGCGGACGTGATCCGGCGCACGGCAGGGGATAGCGCGCGCACAGCATGACCGGGCACACGCGGATGGTGGCCTGCGGGCGTGGAGGGGAGGATCTGTGTGCGGTAGCGGGACCTGCGCGTGCAGGCGAGGAGGGCCGGCGCGCGTTCGCAGGCGGAGGGTGGGACCCCGGGCACGGCAACGAGCCGGCGCGGGCAGAGGGCTGCGCGCACACGGTCGAGGCGCTTACGCGCGGAGGAAGGAGGGCCGAGCGCGCTATCGTCGATGGAGGGCGGACCCCGGGCACAGCTACGAACCGGCGGAGGCGGTGGGCTGCACGAGCACAGTCAAGGTGCTTGCGCGCAGCGGAGGGAGGGCCGAGCGTGCGCGGGCACGGACGTCCTGTGCGCAGCGGCTGGTGGATGGCGGGGTTGGTGTGCGGGCTGAGAGCCGACACTCGGCGGAGGACAGCTGGGCGAGGCCAAGGGCCCTCCAAGAAAGGGGTTCTTGGAGGTTAACCTCCAAGAACTTCCCCAGGAGATTGAGTTCCTCGGCCTTCTTGGGATTTCTTGATGGATTTCTTGACAAGCTTGGAGGTGATGGATGTCGGCAGCACTTCTTGAATCTCCCAACACCTTCAGAGTGATCTCGACGATGTAGTCTTCTGCTTCAAGAAATGACGACTTATTGAATCTTTAAGCGTTCCGAAGTAATATCGATGGGACG
Organism: Wolffia australiana; assembly: GCF_029677425.1. Taxonomy (NCBI): domain Eukaryota; kingdom Viridiplantae; phylum Streptophyta; class Magnoliopsida; order Alismatales; family Araceae; genus Wolffia; species Wolffia australiana. The sequence goes on along the minus strand of NC_135839.1, from coordinate 3,844,260 downwards.
TTGAAACACGATGCCACAGAGTGATCTCGACGTGACGACACGGGCTCTAACCACGTAGTGATCTCGACGTGGGCGAGGACAGCCACTCCCCTCTACACTCTAGTCCTAACTACGATAGGTGGAGACAAGTTTGGAAAATTCTTCAACAAATGCCTCACCCTTCACTTGGGCATGCTATCCCCTTGTATAATGAGGATAGGTGCCAAGTGAGATCGTGGAGAGGACAAACCATCGCGAGACGTGGTTCGGCCTCTCTTTAGCCATTACAATCAAAAGAAAACATAAGGTGGACGTGGCCCAAAACACTGGCCCAGTCCGTAAAATCCAAGAAAGAAAACAAAGCAAAGACAGAACAAATAAAAGTCAAGGATAAGATGCTTACGCGGAGTACTTAAACCCCGGGTGGCAAGCATCGGCGCGAGCAACTCCACGTGGCTGGAGTCATCCCGTCGTTGCGTCCACTGGATGGTCCCCCATCGGACTGATACTGATTACCTTCCATGTTTGTGCTAGTTGTGCTCAGCTATGGCTGTGGCTGTAGCCCTTTGTAGTTAGGGTGCAGTTGCGGCTTTTCTGCAGTTGTGACCTTTGGCAATCGGTCTGCGGAAATGGCAGCAATTGTGGCATGGTTGTACCTTATGGGCCAACACATTTTTTCTATTGCTTTTCTTTTTTTTAACAACCATTAATTTTTACTTATCATGTTCAGATCCTATTCATTGTCATAATCATGGTGTATTCATAAAAATCTGAAAGTTTTTATATCATGTGAACTGATGCATGAAATGGAATCTATTGATCATATATCAAGATAAATTGAATGCAAGATCATGTGATGGGGGACCATCCAACTGACGTCGGGACCAGACAAGTCCAACCATGCCAGGCTGCTCGCGCCGATGCTCGCCACAAGGGGTTTAATTACTCTGCGTAAACATCCTCTATCTTCGTATTTTATTTGCTTTGTCTTATTGTAATTTTTGTTCTTGGATTTTACGGACTGGGCCGGTGTTTTGGGCCTCGTCCATGTTATGTTTTTCCTTTTTTGTTGTAACCGTTGAAGAGAGGCCGGATCACGTCTCGCGATGGTTTGTCCTCTCCACGACCTCACTTGGCATCTATCCTCATTATTTAAGGGGATAGCATGCCCAAGTGAAGGCAGGAAATTGTTGAAGAAAATTCGAAAGTTGTCTCTTTGTTCTATCTTAGCATAGATAGGAATTAGAATGTAGAGAGAAGTGGCTGTTCTCGCCCCACGTTGAGACTACTCCGTGGACTAGAGCCCCCGTCTTCACGTTGAGACCACTCTGTGGATTCGTGTCCAACCGTCCTTGTTGAGACTACTCCGAGGCCGAGGGTTAAAGATTCAAGAAACGTCCTCTCTTGGAGCCTTAAGGCTTCCTCGTTGAGACCACTCCGAGCTTGTCTTGAAGATTCAAAGAAGTGTCATTGTTGGGGGTGCCATCGCCATCATTTTCCTTGTCGAGACCACTCCGGGAACGTGCCATCGTTATCATCCGCCAAGATCCAACCGTCTTGCCTGCAAGAATCCTCCACAGATCAAGAAGCCGCCATTCCCCTTGGATTCTTGGGTGGTTATACTTCAAGAAAACCCTTTCTTGGAGGTTGTCGCCCATTCCACGCCATCACCACCACCAGCGCCCCACCGCATCACGCCCATCTGCCGTCGTGCGCCAGCCACTGCCCGCGCACCCTGTCTCCTCCGACGATCGTTTGCCCGCTGCCGCGCCCGCAGGCTTCCCCTCCACGTGCCCTGCCCACCGGCCCACGCGCCGGGCCTCCACCGCCACGTGCCAGCCCGCTGGGGCGCACGTAGGCCTCGCCTCTGCGCGCCGTGCCCAGTTGCCCCTGCGCCCGGCCACCTATACCGCATGCCAGCCGCTGCCGTGCGCGCAGGTCTCCCCTTCGCACGCCTTGTCCACCTGCCTGCTCGCCGCGCGCCCGCCAGCTGCCGCGCACGCAGGTCTCGCCTCCGCGCACCGTGCCCACCTGCCCACGCGCCCGGCCTCCTCCGCCATGCGCCAGCCGCTGCCGTGCACGCCGGACTTTCCCCCATTGCGTGCCCTGCCCACTGCCTGTGCGGCCGACCTCCTCCACCACGCGCGAGCCGCTACCACGTGCGCAGGCCTCCCCTCCGCGCGCCCTGCTCTGCCCCTCGCGCCAGCCTCTGCCGTCGTCCCGCCCCGTGCCTTGCTCCATCGTCGCGAGCCCCTTCGTCAGGCCCCTATCGCGTCCAATCTCGAGCTTCCTTTGTCGGCCCGCCAGCGATCAAATTACGCCGCTGAGGACTATCGATAACAAGGTACCTGCTCGTCTCTCCTTCATTAAATTCTAGTACTATTACACCTTGTAGTGCCGTCTCCCACTATTTCTTCCTTTGCCTTGGATTACTACGATAATTGCTATAGGGTAACCACCGTGCCGAGAGATAGGACTTCTTTGAGGTAGAAGGTTACTCGTTGATCCTTAGACTTGGGACAACTCAGGGCCGTCAAACACCCCTCACTCGTAGATGTCGTATTTGGTCTCGAAGGGTCATTGGGAGTTTAATCAGATCAATATCTTTCTTAGTGGACGTCATTGATTTTCCTTCCTCATTCGTAGTCGTCTCCTATTGCTCACCAAGAGTTTTCTAATCGACATTCATTCCATATCATTAACTACGAATTCACTCACCATTGCTCCTATGACGTAATATGAGCCGTCTGATCCCGACACGCTCTTCGTATTACATCATCATGAATATGTCAAGGGACATAAGGTGAGAGTAGATATTGGGGTTAATATTGTTTTTTCATGCTTTTTCTTTGGTAAGAAATCATATAACTCATCTAAATATTCTGGTAAATTAATAACTTTTATGTATTTTAACGTGCATTTACAAAGCAAGTTCACATAACTTGTGATAATTGTTAGCCATGAAGCATGTGGCATCATCATCCTTTTTTTTATGTTGGTTGTGTAGTCGTTGATATTGGGTTTACACCCTCGATATGGATGAAAGCTTGGAGCGATTTACATAAAAAATTTTGACAGAATCTTAGTGACATAAAAAAATAGGAAATGAATCACCTATCATAGATCGTATTCATGATCTCTTTGACCCTTAAGTGAGTCACGTTGAGCTACTAATTTGTGCAGTCTCTAATGTATCCATGTGATCCTCAGCACGTCAAATCTCTTCTTTAACCTTAACGGACTCATTTTACCCTCAATCATTATCATTAACCCGGCCTGATTGCATTGAAAATCAAGATGAGCTATGAGGAGAAGGGAGAAGACAGGGAATGCAACTTAATAATTCTAGCATGGGGTGAATTTCGTACAAATCCTTCCCCTATATATATTAAAGGGGTAGTTTTTTATGAAAAATCCCAAACATAAGTTGCATGTTCGGACATCCCAAAGCCCATTTGTGTTTGACCCTCAAGGCCCATTGGTGGCGACATCACCGCATCGACACCGAACGCGCCACCAATGTCTTCCAACACGCCGGGCATGCAGAATCGTCAACGACATCAACCAAATAACCGCCAGACTTCGGACGTGCCACCACCACCTCTCGAGATGTCCCGCATCATGACACGTCGTCAATGAGAGATCCAAAACTGCCCATTGACGTGACGTGATTACACGTCTCCCACGTTTTATTTTTACATCATTTCCCACATTTTCTCTTTCCTCCAAGGCCTATATGAAGGCCAAAGCTGTAAGAAATCTTTAGGCAAGTTATTTTCAGGAATTGAGTTATCTTCTTGAAGACTTGCCCCAACCCTAGCCTGCCGGATCATCCTCAGTACCGCCGCTACCATTGACGAGGAGATCCCTCACTCCACCACTGCACGCTCCGGGCATCCGCTCACGCCATGCGCCGGCCGCCAACGCATGCACGCTAGTGCCCCTCAGCCTCGCCCCAGCCCGCGCTCTGGCGCCGCGCCGCGCCGCGCCGCCGCGCGCGCCAGCGCCGCGAGCGCGCTTTGAGCGCGCGCCGCGCACGCCCGGTCGCCCGCACTTCCGGACGCCCTCAAAGCTACTTGCCACGGCCGATACCGTTTAGGTTTGGGGGCACTACCCGAACCGCAGGCGAGTCCCCTTGACCCCCCAACTAACCGCGCAGTTGGATCCGCGACATCCTGTCAAAGCGTACATCAAGCAACCCATGCCACCACACGACCAGCCCTAGCCCGCCCACTCCATCACTAGGGCCACTCAACACCCGGACCGTCAAGCACCCCTTGCCCATCAGCGATATGCTAAGAATTCCCCATAGCCTCGATACGCACTCTGGTGCTGAGGTACCCCTGAACTCTTTGGTGTCGTGTGTTCTTCGTCTAGTATTCCTCGAGAATTCACCCACTGCCATCGGATTTGCTTTGAATTTCTTAGGATTTCAATGATTAGTGGATTAGGTCCTTCGTGAGTGGTGGCGTGGACACCAATGCTTCGACACCGGATGCATCGCCGCCATCAACTGAAGTCAACATCTCTGCGACAGACACAACACTGCAGTCAACCGAAGTCAACACCTCCGCCACGGACATGCCGCAACCGTCGTCACGCACGTCTCCAACCGCGCGCGTCTGTACGCGCGTCATGACACATCACTAGAGGCAGATCAATAACTGTCCTTTGGCATGACACGAAGCACGTCTTTCGTCCTTAAGTTCTCTAATTTCTCGTCATTTTCTCTTCCCTCCAAGGCCTATATATAGGCCATTGTTTTCAAGAAACAGTTAGGCAGTCATAATTCAGGAATTGAGTTTTTGTTCAACTCGTCTTGGAGGACTGCCCAGACTCTCCTATCCTTCTAACCCTAGCCGTTGCCGCCGCCGCTGCCGCTGCTGTCACTTCTCGTCGCCGGTCCACCATTCTTTCTCTCACCCATCTACCACTCTTCCATCCTTCTCTTCCAACCCTCCGCTTCCTCCTTCCCCTCCATCCTCTCGCTTTCTCTTCCTCTCTCTTTCTCGCCCTCTTGGGTTACCCTAGGGCCCCTTGATCGCCAATCCAAGATCGCCCTAGGGCCACCCAAGACGACCACCCAAGGCACACCCTAGGCCGCCCCTACCAGGGCCGCCCAAGAACGTCCCTAGGCGGCCCCAACAGGGCCGCCCAAGGCCGCCCCAGGCCGCCCCTGCCAGGGCCGCCCAAGACCAGCCCTAGGCCGCCCCAATAGGGTCGCCCAAGGCCGCCCAGGCCGCCCCTACCAGGGCCGCCCAAGGCCAACCCTAGGCCGCCGCAATAGGGCCGCCCAAGGCCGCCTAGGCCGCCCCAACAGGGCCGCCCAAGGCCAAACCCAGGTCGCCCCAATAGGGCCGCCCCAACAGGGCCGCCCCAACAGAGCCGCCCAAGGCCAGTCCTAGGCCGCCCCAACAGGGCAGCCCCAGGCCGCCCTTGCTAGGGCCGCCCAAGGTTAGTCCCAGCCGCCCCAACAGGGCAGCCCCAGGCCGCCCAGACCACCCTGGGCAGCCCACCCCAGGCCAAGGCTCAACCCCAGGCCACCCAGGATGTTGATCGCACCCGCTTACTCCGTCCGTGCCCGTTTGTCCACCTCGCTCTTCGCGAGTGGACCGCTCAATGCCCAGATTCCTCCAGACTCGCCTCGATCAGAATTCCCCATAGCCTCTCCACACATTACGGTGCCGAGGTACGCCCGAACCCTTTGGTGTCGAAGTGTTGTCCGTCCAGTATTCCTGAGAAATCTCCACCGTCATCAGATTTGTTTTGATTTAGATTTTCCTACACTTCTCTTCGAGAGTTTCTATCGAGACGCGAATTCGAATATTGATTATGGTGTTGCGGCATCGTCGCGGTGGGTGAAGACAGTACTCCCGCCCTCGACAAGGGTCGGAGCTGCACCACCAGCTTTCATCGGTTTTTAAGTTCCGAATTCAAACGCGTGATTTCTATGATCTGTTTTATCCCTCCCAAACCCCGTCCACTCACTACCTTCCACCCAACCTTGTCATTTATCCGTCCCTCCTGTTGTCCAATTCCTTAGCCGTCCTACATGAACCATCCACCCAACCTTGTCATTTATCCGTCCCTCCTGTTGTCCAATTCCTTAGCTGTCCTACATCAGTGAGTTTTCGGTGAACATGCATTCAAAGTATGGGATTTGGTGCTTAGGCATCGTCGCGGTGGTTGAAGACAATACTCCCCCCCTCGACGAGGAAAGGGGCTGGGCCACGATTATTTCATCGGATTTAAGTTTACAAAACCGATCATGTGGATTTGTGGTCTGGTTTATCCCTCCCATTCCTAAACCAATCCGTCCCAACACCTGTCATCATCCTTCCAATCTCTTCAGTTGTTTTGCGTCCATCATCTAGCTGTCCTACATCACCCATGTATCAGTCTAGTTGACAACTCCAACTCACTAAACACTAAAAATCAAACAAAGAAATACTTGCCAATGTTTCTTAGGTAAAAATCAAATAAAATATTCTGATAAACTTTAAAGATTCAACTAGGTGTTCCAACAAAACCCTAAGTCAAAAAATTGCAATTTGGCCTTTTGCCCTTCCCGGCAACGGGGCAAATTGATAAGCTCAATAAATATGTGGTTAATGTCATTATTTAAGGATTTCCAAACTTAACTAATAATTTTTTTTTATCCCTTTGTGCTTAAGTAAGAGGTCGAACCCTATGGAGGCAGTGGTAGGGTAGAGAAATAAAATTTTAGATGATACAATTTTTATCTACGTAAGAGATAATAAATGCTTGTAAATTGCAAGTAAAATTCCAACCTTTGCAAATTCAAATGAAGTCAATTAACTATAAGTTGTTTATCAACACAGACTTAACATTAATTAATTTTTGTCTTTTTATCAATCATTAAAATCAGATTTATGATTACTTAGCAATTCTTTTGTAAGCTTTGCTAAGTAATCACCTAACCTGAAATGACTATATGTTGACGACTTTTGCAAACTTGTTTTTTTTTAAATGAAATCTGCATCAGAGGTAGACAATGGGCACTGAATTTTATTTGAATATAAAACTTAGTTGGATTGAATAATGTTTTTTGATTTATGAATGGATTGGAATTATTATTTAGAAAATGATTACATTCCAATTGACTTATGCTTGTTTGTTTATCAAGAAGTGTTACTGGTTATTTATGAATCATAAACTTTATATTATTTTATATTTTTAAATCTGAATTAATCATGAAAATGCTGGATAATACCTTAATGTAGAGAATCTTGATAAATATTTTCTAATTAAGGTCCTCATAGTCTTAATTCGACTTGAATAAGGTTTTAATTCATGTCAAGATGTTTAAGCATTCATTAATGAGTATAAGATGATTAATTAACCAAATAAATTTGAAAATTAGAGGAATTAAAATCAGAAATTTACGAAGAAAACTTGAAATCGAATGAATCTATGAAATTGTCTGAATTAAAAAAGCTAAACGACTGTTAATTGAATGCTAACTAAGCCTAGGATCACCGGGAGTGGATTTGGAATTGACTTGGAGGGATCCCCGTCGCGCGTCGCCCATAGCCGTCGGGCAGCCTTGCGCCCACGTCCCCTTCTCCGCGACCACTGCGCGCTCACGTCCCTTTTCATCCTTCTAACCCCGCCATTTGACTCAGCCTATCCGCCCACGTCACCCCATCCCGCTGCTGTTCACTTGCCACCCGCACCAGAGCTATTCCATCAAGGACATGCGAGATTATTTTTGGGAAGAACCAGAGCTATTCCATCAAGGAGCTGATCAAATTCATAGAAGATGCGTACCCGAAGAAGAACAGAACTGCATCCTTAAATTCTGGCATTCCAACCCAGGAGGAGGTCACTATTCAGTTAAGGTAACAGCCCATAAGGTAATGGAAAGTGGGTTTTATTGGCCAACTTTATTTAAAGATGCACATAATTTTTATTTAAAATGTTTAGCATGTCAAGCATCTATAAATATTGATAGAAAAAATCATATGCCTCTAAAACCCATTTTATAAGTAGAAATCTTCGATTTATGGGGCATTGATTTCATGGGACCATTTCCTAAGTCGAATGGATATGAGTATATTTTAATGGCTGTAGACTATGTCTCAAAGTGGGTAGAAGCCATAGCCACTAGGACCAATACCAGTAAAGTTGTCACTGATTTTGTGGAGACTTGCATCTTTTGCAGATATGGATGTCCTAGGGCTATAATTAGTGATGGGGGGTCACATTTTGTAAACTTTAATTTTAGACAGCTTTTGAAAAAATATGGTGTACAACATAGAGTAACCACCCCATATCACCCGCAAGCTAATGGGCAGGTTGAATTATGTAACAGAGAAATTAAGAAAATCCTTCAAAAAATTGTGAAGCCCAATGGGAAAGATTGGCCATACAAACTAAATGAAGCATTATGGGCCTATAGAACAGCCTATAAAACACCCTTAGGAATGTCCCCCTTCAGGTTGATATTTGGAAAACCATGTCATCTACCATTGGAGTTGGAACATAAAGCTTCATGGGCAATTAAAAAGCTAAATCTTTCTTTAGATGAAGCAGGAAAATGCAGGTTGCTCCAGCTCCAAGAACTTGAAGAAATTAGGAATGAGGCTTATGAAAACTCCAAGATATACAAAGCCAAGATGAAGGCCTTCCAATACAAAAACATCAGAAGAAGGACCTTTGTCAAAGATCAAAAGGTATGGCTTTACAATTCAAGATTAAAACTCTTTCCTGGTAAGCTAAAAAGTAGATGGAATGGACCTTATTTGGTAGTAGAATCATATGAAAATGGGGCCATTTTAATTTCGGATCCTAGAACCCATAAACAATTCACAGTGAATGGGCAAAGGCTGAAGCCTTACCTACATGATGATCCTCCTCATCAACCCCTTAGTATGATATTGGAAAAACCTGCAGGTTAGTAACATCTATAGAGCTGCATTAAAGCTTTTATTTCTATTTTTTACCTTTATTATTTTCTTTTGTTTCTTTGTTTTTCTTTTGTTTTCTTTTCTTTTCTTTGGTTTCAGAAAATGCCTACCACCAATACATGAAATGGACGCGAAGGAACCTACATGAAAGCGCTCAACCCACTGTTTGCGCCCTCTAAACTCCTTTTTATATTTTCCTATGCATTGAGGACTATGCAACTACTATGTGGGGGGGAGATTCAATCCGCCTTAAAAGTTTTATATTTTCTATGATGTCTCAATGTTTTTTTTAATAAGATGGGGGTATAAAAGATTCTTGAATTCAACATCATGCCATAACCAAACCTTGGACAACCCCTTTTACCTTTTTACCTTAGAATAAAATGTGGGGAAGCTAGGCTCACTGCGCGCATCATGATCATATTATAGGGGCATCAATGTTGATTTCTAGGTAGTACATGATCTTATCCCCAAATGGCGAGAGTACATGGTAGGGTGAAGGACAGATCTGAAAATCAAAAGGTGTATACCCCATAGATAAGGATTTGAGTGTTGAGTGAAAGTGTGACACCCCCACTACACCCATATTTTGATTTAACCGAACCTATCTATGTGAATGACTACCTATCAGCCTAATCATATGTTGGATAGTGAGATGCACTTCTTCAAGTCTTGAGCACATTACCCCTCCATCTCATACCTCTTATTAAATCTTCATCCCACAATTCTTCATTTGCCCTCTTCATCCATCTATGCTTACTGACCCTTTACCACCTTTACCTCACCGTACCTATATACGACTCCACCTCCTTGCTTATGAAATGCCTTACTCCCAAGTCGTTCTATCTCTCTTATCTTTAAAAACAATATCATATTGATATTTGTCATCTGATTTTAAATCTTTTCCATTGATATTCACTCTACATCTTCTCAATCTATTTCCTCTTTCTGATCCTCAAAGTAGAAAAAAAAAATCCTCTTTGAGGGTAGAGTGGTTGCATGAAATCTGTGATTGACATTCATTCAAGAAAAATTATTTGTAGTTCATACATCCTTTCCTATTCTCTTCTTCTATTTGCCGCCCCCTCAAAAAAAAAAAAAACAGGAAATACAGAAAAATTACTATGAAGAATACATTTTACAAAATTATGAAAAAAAGAAAGGAAAAATTACTATGGGGCTTGTTTCTTCTTCTTCTTCTTATTTGTTTCCTATGAACTGCCTATCATTCCATAATGAATGCATTATCTACCTAGAAGAATAACTTATGAGGATCATCTTTACCTTCTTCTACCTTTCACATTTCTTCTTGAATCTTGGGAGTAGGCTATATAAGTAATCTTCCTCCGACTTTCTTAACTCAGACTTTGCCCATTCTCCTTAAACCTTTCTTCTCATCTCTCTTGAAGCTTAGAGTAAATAGGATGCCATTTCTTAACACGCCTTGTTACCTTGTGCTCATAATAAGAGGCGAAGATTGCATACTCTCTATTTCAGGTCTGATGAAGCTTTTAGGGACATCACCACTTAGGTAGCCCTTTCTCTTGTGAGCGAGTGAACCAAGAGGGGTGAGGCCCAGTTCAATGTGTGAAGTGAGGAAATCTTTTTTTTATGGTGTTGAGCCTAGAGAGAAGTAAGCTGCCCTACTATGACCACCAGCTCTGCTCAGACCATGAGAAAAAAAGTTCATGTATTCCTGCAAAGGTCTTGACCTAGATTGTCGAAGGAAAATGCTCATCTAGATATGTGATTGATAAACTTAACGCTTCATGCAGATACCTTCTTGGTGTAAAGGCGAGAAGGGAAGTCCAAAGAAAATCGAAGGGCATTGCTAAGGGACTAGCAATGATCTAAGTTGGGGGGTATTTGATAAATCCAAAATGAGAGTAATATATATGTGCAATTTCAGCTAATTTATCTACTTATTTATCTTTATCTGGATATATTATCAACATTTATTTTATGTTGTGAAACATCATGAAAAAAAATCACCTTTTTCTAATTTGGAGTTAATTATTATCATTTGTGGGACTAACCCCACTTAACTCAATGAATTAAGTGGAATGAATCTCACTCTCTTCTTAGTTTATGTGGAAGATGCAGGAATTAGGTGAAACTTTCATGAATAAAGGGGATAATTAAATGAAGAGGAAGCTATTTGGACCAAAGGAGCAGGCTCAGCCACAAACCTGGGCAATAAAGAAGGCCCAAAGCAAGACAATTGGCTCTAGTCTAAAGGCCCACTAAGGAAGCTCCACTAAGCCCACTATGAGAGGCATGTTGGGCCAAAGAAAGGAGGGCAAGGGGAAGGTCTGGTCATGATTATTTATAAACATTTCAGGGCCTTAAATTCTGATTGGAGGACAACCTTGGACGTGGATCCAAGCCAGAGAAGAAGATCCAGGCATTCAATCCACAAAACATCCAAGGGTGGAGACTTAAAGATATCATCTTTAATGCTAATTAAGGAAAGAAGCCTTGAACATCCAGAGGGTATTTCAAAGGTCTCAATGCTGATTGGAGGACCATAATGGACGTGGATCATGGCCCTGAAAAGAAGATCTGGCCATCCATTGTATTAAAAATCCAATGGCTCTGATTTGCTCTCTCTCCCTATATAAACCCCTTCACCCTATTGTAATATTCATCTTGTGATTCAATCCAAAGTAATGTTTGGTGGCCTAAGTGCAATTGAGTCATAGATCCATTCACCTCAGTGAGTGCCAGGCTGAGCAGGAAGCATCCAGGGCTGAAGAAGCTGGTGGAAAGGAGAAGAAGTCCCTTGGACCTTAGCGGGTGTGACAAAGAGGTTACCATCTTATTTCTCCTTTTTCACTCTTTTCTATTCGTCTTTTGTCTTTTGGTTAGTCTTGGATCAGCTAGCCAATATCCAGACGGTTCCAATGCATCCAACCACGCTCTAAAATTCATTCTAGAACGCATTCTAGAGTGATTTTAGTGCAGTCCATTTTTTCTCTCTCCTCCACCAAGCCACCTTCCCCATTTGGCATCCGGACTTGGCCAAATTTTGACTAAGTCCAGAGCGCCAAACTGTTTGATTTCCTATTTTATTTTAGCCTTCAAATACTCCTAAAAAATCCTAAAAAATTGTTTTCTTCCTATTAATATTATTATAATATTATAATAATATTTTATTTTTCTTTGTTATCTATTTTTATTTAATTAGTTATTTATCTTCATATGTAGTAAACTACTTCTAAAATTATTAAAAAATACATAACTAAAGCACAAATTCCTAAGAAAAAACCGTTGCTCCCTGTGGATCAACCCTTACTCTCCCTACGCTAGTAAGGTTATTACAAATTTTTGTTGTTTTAATTCGGATAAACCAACGACACTAATTAGTGAAGTTAGCTCATCACTAATTACCCCAAAATATGAGTTATCACTTCCCGTCGCTCAGGACTCCCGCACTCCTACGGATATCCGGTTACGCATATTTGTCGCCAGTGCGACATCGGTACCCCTCACTCGTCCTCCTTTACGTCCTTTACTTTCTTCAGTGCACTTTCGGTTCGCCTCTTTCGCGCTCGGGTTAGATAGGTGAGCGAGAGACAGGTTGAGATAACGATGAAAATACTACGAGAGTCTTGCCTGCCTGGTATGAGTTGGGTCCTCCCGACGCTTGTGAGCACTACAGCGGGGTTTTTCCGTTTGGCGACGTACTCGCCCTCGACCCTCTCGGGCGAGGTTCAGGAGGTCTGTTCGACCTCACTCAAAGCGATCCCGTCTATTCTCTGGAACGGCATCCACTGTTCATCGGCGCATGCACGTACAACACGTAGGGACTTTCGCATTGCACGTCATCATTATCACCTGCCATTATCATCCGTCGGACGACGTCGGTTGACGTAGTCCGATTAGTCCTCGATTCGATATCGAGCCCGTACCCTCGGTGACGACCGGATGACGTCTTGACGACGTCCGGCATCAGAGACCCATTAGTGTAATGAGATCTTCTTTGGCTTTATAAAGAGTCCCCTGATCCTTTTGTAAGAGCAATTTCACTACTCCTCGAAAAGGCCCCAAATGCTCCAAATAAGAGGTTCAATTCATCCCCTTTGGCAGATTTGCCAAGTGGGCCACAATAAATAAACAAATATACTTTTATACTAGTAAAAAGATGCATATATCTGGAAACTTTTATCATTATATTGCACCAATGCACATGCTTCAGGAGAAAATTTCATACGAAATGTGAATAAAATATGCCTTAGTGAACTAATGTGTAATACCTTTACATAAAGTTATCATGCATCATCTTCTATCTTCAGAAATTACTCTATTATGGTCAATACCTCTTGCTCCATTATCCTCTTTTGGCCTAACTCTATCTCTATCTCTATCATTATCAGTATCTTCATCCCCATCTCTATCTCTCTCTCTCTATCTCTATATTCATCTCTATCCTTATCTCTATATCTATCTCAACATTTTAATCTATTTCCATCTCAATATTAATCTCTATCTCTATCTTTATCTCTATCTGTGTCTTTATCTCTATCTCTATCTCTATCTCTAGCTCTTTCTCTATCTTTATCTCTATTTTTGTCTCTACTAATATGTTAACCTCTATATCTATCTCTATGTCGATCTGTATCATTATCTCTATCTCTTTCTTTATCCACAACTATATCTCTATTTCTACTTATATCTCTATATCTTTGTCTATTTTTATCCATGTCTCTATCTCTGTCTCTATCTCGGCCTAGATATTTTTCTAATTAGATCTCTATATCTATCTTTATTTCTCTCACTCTTTTGATATCTAACTCTATCTATATCACATTCTCTTTTTGTATATGTTTCTTTGTCAATCCTTATCTCTATGTCTATCTATATTCCTATACTTACCTCTATCTCTATTTATTGCTTTATCTATATCTGTATCTATTTTTATCTCTATCCCTCTCTCTATCTCTCTCTTGATATGTATCTTTTTCTTTATTTCCATCTCTCACTCTATCTTTCTATTAATATCTATATCCATCTCTATCTTTATCTCTATCTCTATCTTTATCTCTATCTCTATCTCTGTCTCTTTCTCTACCTCTTTCTCTATTTCTACATCTATCTCTATTTCTATCTCTATCTCAATCTTCATCTCTATCTCTATCCCTATATCTATCCCTATCTCTATCTCTCTTTATCTCTATCTCTACATCTATCTCTATCCTATCTCCATCTCCATCTCTATCTCTATCTCTATCTCTATATCTATCTCGATCTCTATCTCTATCTCTATATCTATCTCTATCTCTTTCTCTATCTCTATCTCTATCTCTATCTCTATATCTATCTCTATCTATTTCTTTATATCTATCTCTATCCCTATATCTATCTCTATCGCTATCTATATATCTATCTCTATTTCTATCTCTATCTCTATCTCTATCTCTTTCTCTATCTCTATCTCTATCTCTATCTCTATCTCTATCTCTATCGCTATCTCTATCTCTATCCCTATGTTTATCTCTATCACTATCTCTATCTCTATGTCTATTTCTATCTCTTTCTCTATATCTCTCTTTTTATCTCTACCTCTATCTCTATCCATACCTGTATGTCTATCTCTATCTCTATCTTTATCTCTATCTCTATTCTATCTCTATCTCTATCTCTATCTCTACCTCTATCTCTAGCTCTATCTCTATCTCTATTTCTATCTCAATCCCAATTTTTTCTCTATCTCTATTTCTATCTCTATCTCTATCTCTATCTCTATTTCTATCTCTATCTCTATCTCTTTCTCTATCTCTATCTATATATCTATCTCTTTCTCTATATCTATCTCTATCTCTATCTCTATCTCTATCTCTATCTATATTTTGGATGTCGGATGTGTTGGGTATATTGTCTAATGGGGTCCTGAAAAGATGCTCGGATTCTAGGATGATGTCGGATGTTGTCTGGGACGTTGTCTGATGGTGTATTGAGAAGATGCTCTGATACCATGATGGTGCCCGACGTTGATGGTGATGTCATCTTACGGGTAATTTCCCACAGATATAAAACAACATGATGTAGTGTCTTGGGTGAAAGTACGTGCTGGCCTCGACTCATGGGGTTTCGCCAACCTCTAATCTCTAGGCCGGGCGGCCAGTGATAGTGATGGTGACACTCTCACCCGCGTTGGAGTGAGCACGGCGACTACGGCGCCAAACAAAATAATTCCGTAGGCGCTCGCACGTAATGAAAAGGATAGGTCCCTAACTAAGAATTCACTCAAGTTGTAGATTTTTGAATATGGAGTCTCACCTCATCTAACCAGATCGTTGTGGAGTGCAGCCGAAAAATATATTGAAGAAGATAATATAACTGATGAGTAAGGGGAATGATGTACCTCGTCGGTGGTGCCACCCGTTATCAATATAATCGTTGGTGCAACAACCGGTGCAGGCAGGTCAGGCAGGTGCGTGTTGGAGATGGCATGATGTCGCTCGACATGTGGTGGAGATGTTGCGCTGGAGAGTGATGTTGGACAAAGTCGGGGGGAAGAGAGAAGTGGGGGGCCAGGCACCTCAAACACAAGCCGAGCTCAGCAGGTGTGACCCCAAGGCGAATCGACACAAGCTGCGGCACGAGACGAATGTGAGCGGCGGTAGTGTGCCGGATGGTTGCAGGTCGTCGATGGTGTGGCGCCATCGCACTATGCAGGTCGGGCGCGGTGACAACTTCCCCATGGGCGCAACCGAAGGATGATGACTACGGCGGTTCGGCGGCGGAGATCAATGCACAACAGTGGCCACTACCCGAATGAAGCAGTCAACACCAAAGACAAGCGTAGTTGAAGTGGTGGCTCTGCGGGGTGCGGTCGGCGACATAGGTCGGTGGTCAAGGGTCCTTTCAAACACGTAGCCTACTAATAACTTCAAAATTATAATGTAAAATTAATGAATAATACATTCATATACAGTTTCTATTGGTCATATTTGCATGTTATCAAAACTAAATGGACATAAATAGCTTGCACTATAGTTTCATAATTCTTTATAAATTTTTGTATGTTTTTACATGATATTTAACCTCATTGCATTGAAGATTTATTTTTTCCAGGGCATAAAATACCTGGCTAGAGGTTAGTAACCGCTTTACTAATTTTTATGGATTTTTTACATTTTTTTAAAAAATTTCTGACCCTTATATAGCGACGAAATATTTTAAGAATCAAAATAATGTATTTTTGGATTTATTTGGCATTTAATTTTTTTTTAGTTAACCTTATGTGTCATTTACGCCATTCACCCTATAATTTGGGGGAATGATTGGATGCGCCAGATCAGCCTTTTATAGGCTCATTATGGCACCGTAATGCGCGATGCTGTTATGAGCGAGTCATTTGTTTGATGATTTTTGGCGCCGACGGTGGGAAGAAAAGCTAAAATATGTTTTTTTTGGTTTCAACATTTCTGTGCAATAAACGATGCGGATAATCAATAGCGGCGTGCAATAAATGTATGCGGTGAATCTATAGTTTGTTTGCATTTATGAAAATAGTAAGATCCATTTTTTAGTAATCTTTAGCTGAAAATGAGGCACCTGGTGCACAATGGGTGACTGGGCGCACGACCAAACGCTCCAAAATGTATTTTTTTATTCTATCATTTACACGAGAATTAATGTGTTGTCTTCTGTGAAAATATGTGATAGCGTCCGTTCTGAGGGCAGATGAAACGAGGAGAGAGCGCTGGCAAATCAAAACTCACCATTTCTGTTTGGATAGCGCCCGCGTGTAGGAAAGAAAAAAATGATCGGACAGTTAATATTAATATCCAGTAAAATAGCAATATCTTGAGATCTAGTGGGCTGATTGCGCCCAATTTTAAGGGTATGTTTGGCATTTCACACTATACGATCCATATTATTGGATTTTTAAATAGAGGTTAGGAAGAAGGGGAAAACCATAGAGGAAGCTCTCTCCCCCAAGTTTTTGCCAAAAAGAACACATTATTTGCTTTTGAATTCCATGGATCTTGCATCAATAATCAAAGTTGTGAGTTTCTTCTTCACTGTTTGAATTGTTTCTCGGACGATTTCAAAACGCCAAGGCATGGGCGAATTGTACAAGCCCTTGGAGATGATTTGAATGGTGATCAGCATTGAAATATGAATTTAGTTCAAGATCTGGCTTTAAATTCTTACTTCTACATTGATTTGCATCTCATCTTGCATGTTTGATCCTTATATTAGAGTCGAATTTCATCTATATTTCGTTTTCATCCGATTCATTCCAGTTTCTCTCTCTATATTAGCTCACCTACCTTTTGTGTCTAGATATAATTGATTGTAAGACAAAAAAAATTAGCATTCAAAATACCTGAAACCAAAAATTTGTCCATCGTCTATCCCAATTTAAATCGCTTTGTAATTTCCACTTTAAATACACAAAAGTTGTTTCGATAAATCATCTTGATTTGAATCCTGGCAATCTAAATTACTCTCACATGAGAATCAAAATTATCCTTTCAAGAGTGTTGTGACTGAAAGTATTAAGAGTACCATAAATATTTTAGTTACTTTACCGCATATTAAATATTAAACACAATTAAGTAATTACAAAACCAAATTAAACACAACTAAGGCACATTATACACAATCTAGCCGCCCGATTAATCACAAATTTTGAGGGTATGTCTGTATTTTCATCTTCTATAGTCCAGACTGTTGAACTTTAAATAGAGGTCAGGAAGAAGAGAAAAACCATCAAGGAAGCTCTCCCCCAAGTTTTTGGCCAGGAAAGAAACAAAAATTTATTTTGAAGTCGAGAAATCTTGCTTCAAAAAAGTCAAAGTTTTAAGTTTAAACTTCAATATTTGAATTTATTTTTGAACCATTCCAAAATGCCAAGGCGTGGGTGAAATGTACATGCCCTTCGGGATGATTTGAACGATGAATAGCATTGAGATTGGAATTGGATTCAAGATGTGATTTTAAATTCTTACTTCAACATTGATTTCCATCTCATCTTGCACATTTGTTCCCTAGATTAGAGACAAAATTCCTCTATAATTTACTTTCTCCAACTATGTTAGCTCGCCTACCTCCTCTCTCTAGATCTAAAGATTGATTGTTGGAAAATTCAATTCCACATTTAAAATACCTAAATCCAATATTTCATCAAAAATTTTGTCCATCTTCAAGCCCCGTTTCAAAATCTCTTTCTCGCTATGTAATTCCCAATTTTAATACTTAAAATTTGTTTTGATAAATCTTCTTAATTTGAATCTTGGAAAACTGAATTACTCTGACAGGAGAATCAAAATTATTTTCTCAATAGTGCTCAGAGCGAAAGAATTAAGATTACTATAGAGATTATAATTACTTTACAAGACATTAAATATTAAACATAATTAAGTAATTACAAAACGAAATTAAACATAATTAAGGCATATTAAACACAATCTAGCCATCTGATTACGCCCAAGTTTTGAGAGTATGTTTGTCTTTTCATCCTGTATGACCCATACTGTTGGATTTTGAAATGGAGGTCAGAAAGATGGAAAAACCAACCGAGCAAGCTCTCCCCCCAAGTTTTTTTGCCAGAAAAGGACACAAGATTTGCTTTTGAATTCCACAGATCTTGCTCCAAAAATAAATTTTCTAAGTTTCTTCCTAACTGTTTGAACTTATTCTTGAATGATTTCAAAATGTCAAGCCATGGGTGGAATAAATATGCCCTTGGAGATGATTTGAATGATCATAAGCATTGCAATTGGAATTTCATTGAACATCTGACTTCAAATTATTTTTTCTACATTTATTTTCATCTCATCTCGAATCTTTGATCCCTAGTTTTGAGTCAGATTTCATTAATAATTCATTTCCCCTGATTCATTCCACTTTCACTCTATATGTTAGCTCGCCTACCTCCTCTCTCAAGATCTAAGATTGATTGTTGGAAAACTCCATTCAACATTTAAATATACCAAAATCCAAAGTTTCATAAAAGAATTCATCCATCTTCAAGCCCAATTTCAAAATCCCTTACTTGCTTAGTGATTCCCACTTTAAATACATAAAAGTTGTTCTGACACGAGAATCAAAATTATCATCTCAAGAGTGTTCTGATAGAAGGTAATAAGATTAAGATAAAGATTTTAGTTACTTTACGGCATATTAAATATTAAACACAACTAAGTAACTACAAGACAAAATTAAACACAAATAACGCACACTGAACACAATCTAGCCGCCCGATTAACCGCAAATTTTGAGGGTATGTTTGTCTTTTAATCCTCTATGATCGAGTGTGTTGCCCTTAAAACAGAGGTCAGAAAGAATAGGAAAACCACAGAGGAAGCTCTTTCCCATGTTTTTGGCCAGGAAGGACACAAAATTTGCTTTTTAATTCGATGGATCTTGCATCAAAAAATCAAAGTTGTAAGTTTCTTTTTCACTATTAGAATTTCTTATTTAACAATTTCAAAACCCCAAAGGCACAAGCGAAATGTACATACCCTTGGAGATGATTTGAATGGTGATAAGCATGGGAATTGGAATTCCATTTAATATCAGACTTTAAATCCTTAGATCTACATTGATTTTCATCTCATCTTGCATATATCTTCCCTAGATTAGGGTCAAAATTCATCGATAATTTATTTTCCCCCAAGACATTCCACTTTTTCCTTCTATGTTAGCTCGCCTACATTCTCTATCAAGATCTAAAAATGACTGTGGGAAAATGCAATCCGACATTTAAAATACCTAAATCCAATTTTCATAAAAAATTCATCCATCTTGAAGCCGAATTTCAAAATCCCGTACTTGCTTAGTAATTCCTACTTAAGATACATAAAAGTTGTATTGATAAATCATCTTGATTTGAATATTGGCAATCTGAATTACTCTGACACCAGAATAAAAATTTCCCCCTCAAGAGTGTTCTGACTGGAGGTAATAAGATTAACATAAATATTTTAGTTACTTTACGGCATGTTAAATATTAAACACAACTAAATAATTACGAGACAAAAGTAACACAATTAAGGCACATTGAACACAATCTAGACGCGCGATGAATTGCAAACTTTGAGGGTATGTTTGTTTTTTAATCCTATATGATCCAGAGTGTTACCCTTTACATAGAGGTTGGAATGAATAGAAAAACCCTAGAGGAAGCTCTTTCCCATGTTTTTGGCCAGGAAGGACACAAAATTTGCTCTTAAAGTTAACAGATCTTGCTTCAAAAATCAAAATTGTACATTTCTTCTTCACTATTTGAATTTCTTCTTCAAAGATTTAAGAACCCTGAAGGCATAGATGAAATGTACATACCCTTGGAGATGATTTGAGTGGTGATAAGCATCAGAATTTGAATTCCACTTAAGATCAGACTTAAAATTCCTAGATATACATTGATTTTCATCTCATCTTGCATATTCCTTCCTTAGATTAGGGTTGAAATTCATCAATAATTTATTTTCTCCCAATTCATTCCACTTTTTTCCTTCTATGTTCGCTCGCCTACGTCCTCTCTCAATATCTGAAATTGATTGTTGGAAAATTCAATCTAACATTTAAAATACCTAAATCTAAATTTTCATCAAAAAATTCACCCATCTTCAAGCCCAATTTTAAAATCCGTTAGTTGCTTAGTAACTCCCAATTTAAATACATAAAAGTTGTTTTGATAAATCATCTTGATTTGAATATTGGCAATCAGAATTACTCTAACACCAGAATCAAAATTATTTTCAGAGATGTGTTCGGACCAAAAGAATTAATTATACAATACAGATTAGAATTACTTTAAAGGAGATTCAATAGTAGACATAATTAAGTAATTATAAAACAAAATTATACTTAATTAAGGCCCATTAAACACCATCTAGACATTCGATTACGCCCAAATTTTGAGGGTATGTTTGTCTTTTCATCCTCTATGATCCATACTGTTTGACTTTTAAATATAGGTGGGGCAGAAGGGAAAAACCACCAAGGAAGCCCTCCCCCAAATGTTTTTCAAGAAAAGGACACTAGATTTGCTTTTGAATTTTACGGATCTTGCTTCAAAAATCAAACTTGTAAGTTTCTTCTTCACTGTTTGAACTTTTTCTTGAACGATTAAAAACGTCCAGGCATAGGCGGAATGTACATTCCCATGGAGATGATTTGAATAGTTATAAGCATTGAAATTGGAATTTCATTGAAGATGTGACTTCAAATTCTCTTTTGTACATTGATTTTCATCTCATCTCGCATCCTTGATCCCTAGTTTACAGTCGAATTTCATCTGTATTTTATTTTCCCCCAATATATTCCACTTTCTCTGACTATGTTAGCTTGTGTACTTCCTCTCTCTAGATCAAAAAAATGGTTGTTCGAAAATTCAATTTAACATTTAAAATACCTAAATCCAAGATTTCATCAAAAAATTCGTCCATCTTCAATGCCAATTTTAAAATCCCTTTCATGCTTAGTAATTCCCAATGTTAATACATAAAAACTTGTTTTGATCAATCATCTTGATTTGAAACTTTGCTGTCCGAATTAATCTGACAGGGGAATCAAAATTATCCTCTTAAGAGTGTTTTGACAGTAAGTATTAAGATTACTATAAATGTTACAGTTACTTTACAACATATTAAATATCAAACGCAATAAAGTAAATACAAAAAAAATTAAACATAATTAAGGCCTATTTAACACAATCTAGCCGTCCGATTCCACCCAAATTTTAAGGGTATGTTTTTCTTTTTATCCTCTTGGATCCATATTGTTGGATTTTTAATATAGGTGGAGAAGAAGGGAAAAACCAGCAAGGAAGCTCTCCCCAAAGTTTTTGGCCAGGAAGGACACAATATTTGCTTTTTTAATCGACAGATCTTGCTACAAAAAATCAAAGTTGTAAGTTTCTTCTTATTTATTTTAACTTTTTAAAATGATTTCAAAACGCCAAGGCATGGGCGGAATGTACATGCCCTTGGAAATGATTTGAATGGTGATTAGCATTGGAATTTAAATTTGATTTAAAAATCTTACATGAAATTCTTAGTTCTACATTGAATTTTATCTCGTCTTGCATCTTCGATCCCTAGATAGAGTCAAAATTTATCTGTAATTCATTTCCCCCCAATTATGTCCTCTTATTCTCTCTAGGTTAGCTCACTTACCTTCCATATGTAGATCTAAAAATTGATTGTTGGAAAATTCAATACCTAAATCCAAAATTTCATCCAAAATTTTGTCTATCTTCAAGCCCAATTTCAAAATCCCTTACTTGCTTGTTAATTCCCAATTTAATACATAAAAAGTTGTTTTGATAAATCATCTTGATTTGAATATCGGCATTCCGAATTACTCTGACACGAGAAACAAAATTATCCTCTCATGAGAATCCAAAGCAGGGTTCACAGGAGGTGTAAATGTAGCGAACAGCCAATAAAATTCTTTTTTGAGTAATCAATACTTTCACCAATCTATAATAACCAAAGCTAGGTAAGTTGACAAGAATAATAATAAATAAAAACAACCTTTTCACAGAGCGAACTGACCTTTCTTGCAAGAGAAAACAGAAATAACGTTCCCTTTGAGGGCTCTGGTTTTGAGTTTCGGGCGATGAAGGCAGCTCTGAAATTAAATGCAACTGAGTGAAGACAGGACATTTGGACACCACGTTAAGAAAGTTGATTTTTAAGAGCTTGTAGAACAATATTTCGAGGTGAAAATAGATGCCATCCATCCACTATTTCATATATTTAAAAGACAAAATTTGGACAAAGATCCCACCACAGACATCAGAGGCTACTCATAGGGATAGCGATAAAGACCTCTGTGGTAGGGGACGAGTGGTTCCCCATTAGAGGACCCACTATGGTACTAGAGGTAGAATATAATCAATCGTAGTCAAAATAACACTTTCTGTCCCGCATCTTTATCAGTACCATTAATCAAACGAGAGAACTCTTTTACATCCGTGAAATAACTCTAAAAATCCGCACCAAGGCCAGAGGGTGTGTGGGTAGACGCGGTAGTCGTAGAACATGGCACCGTTCATGACGCTGATCCAAATGAAATCGGAAACCCGTACAAGATAGCATATTTCTCTATTTATCATTCTATAAATCTTTGTCTCTCTGTCTTTATCACCGGCTCGGCCTGTCATTCTCTCTCTCTCTCTCTCTCTCTCTGTCCACGTATTTCTATCTTGCTGTCTCTCTCTCTCGCTCTGTCTATTTTTATCTAGCTATCTCTTTCACTCTCTCTGTCTTCGTCTCTGCCGGTCTATCTCCGTGTCTCTTTGCCACTATCTCTGTTTCTCCCTCTCTCAATATGTCTGTCTATGTCTTTGCCTTTTTATTTCTCTCTCTGTGCGGCTCCTTCTTTCTCTCTGTCTCTTTCGATGTTTCTCAGTGTCTCCTCTTCTCTTTCTCTCTCTCTTTGTTTGTCGTTCTATCGCACCCTCGCTTTTCCTCTCTTCTTTTCATTGATTAATTTTTGCCAACACGTGCTGTTTTTACCCAAACACGATAAACCCATGAATGATGCAATTCGACTTTCCTCTCAGACTAGTATACTCTTGATAACATTCGTCCAGAGGGAGAACCCGTTAGGCGTGGTGTTCTTATATGTCAATCATTAACTCTTAATGGTAGTAGGACCAAAACGGCAATTTTGACCCTCGTTCATAATTTTAAAGGCCGATTAATATTACACCTTTAGGCCATACCCTATATGGCACAAACCGATATTTTGCTGCAAGGAAATCTCCAACCAGGAATTATGTCTTCTTCTTCCTTTCCCTGACAATAAGAGAGAAAGGCAGAGAAAGAGGACAAAGGGAATTCCTTCTCAGCAACGGTTTTTTTTTGCTTGTTGACGTTGATATGGATGCTTTGACTATCGACTGATGGTGAGTTAATACTTAGTTCTACCTTAAGTACACCAATCTCAGAGGCCGAGAAGAATATAATATAAGAGAGTAACAGGCAGCGCAATTAGCATTCCAAAGATTACCCTGCATAATAAGAGACAGATAAAGTAAGGTTAAGCGGCCTTAAAATATTCTATTTTTGCTTTTTTCATCTTCTTACCCAGAGCTGAGTACTGAGGGGAGGACGTCATAATCCTTGGCGAAGACGAATGTGACGATTCCTTGTGGCAACGCCGCCTGAGGATGGTACTACTGTAAGAATTCGCACTTAGGAAAGGAATGGTAGCTTTCGTTATCACTACCTGTACGATTGCGATGCGCAGAAGGGTCCCTCTCAAGCCAAGAGCAAAAGACACAGCCGCCATCAACGCGGGTCCAGTGACGAACCTCATCGCCATCGAGAAGATGGCTGCGGATCTCCCACAGGCTACTATCTTAGGCTGCAGCGCCATGAACAGTCCTGTAGATCCCATGAAAGAAGTTATTGTAATAGAAAAACATTCAGCTTGTGTTTAGAAGGGAAGTAGGATCCCTTGCTTTGAACTATAGCCCTTACCAGAGTGGTAGGCTCTTGAATCTTAAGATAGTGCCAGATCTAGGTTTCAGGTGGTGTTGGACATGAGAATATGAGCTATATTTATTTTTGGTACAGTCGTTAGCGATTGTACGTAAAAGAAGTAACAAAGCTAGTCTGGTTTATTGTATACGTGCTATCAGATATAGCTTTTAGCACAGTTGTAGGATCAGAGCTAAGTGGCAGGTTTATTGGACACGAGAACAGTGCTGCCCTGGCAACACGCTATCGACTTTAACAACCTTGAATCTTATTGCAAAGTGAGAGGTATGTCGCAGGTTTGTTGGAGATGAGAAAAGAAGTAGAACCCTTTCAATGTGGGGCGCAAAAATCATAAGATAGTACCAGAGTCAGGCTGTACTTTGTTGGAGATAGGAAGACATCTATAGTCCTTAATTTGAGCTATAGCTTTGAGTAAAGTTGTAACCGCGTTAATTTGAAGAGTTAACAGGAAACAAAAAAAAAAGGTAGAACCAGTGAAGGAGAAGCTTCAAACCCGCCTAGGCTAAACATTGCCATTCCCAGTCCAGCATCGGAGAGGATGGAGATTGACTTCTCCACTATTCTGGGCATCCCAATATGCCACCTGCCCCAAATGAAGAAGATAGGGATCACAATCATCACAAAAATACCAAAAGCGATAGCTGAAGTTGTTCTGCTCCTCGTAGACATTTTCTTAACAGGGTTTTGATCGTGTAAACTTACCTGAACGAGATGAGAGACCAGACCAAGCCTAAAAGGCTGCAGTATGTGTTTGGGTTTCGAATGAGTTTCATCCACACCATGATCAGTATCGTCGTCCCCATTATCATCGCTGTTGGCATCTCCTGCCGGTTCCCCGCCGTCGCCGTCGGCGAGTTAGATCTCTCCTCCCCTCCTTCCGCTTCCGCTGCCAACAGAAGGGCCCGCAACCGTCAAAAGAAAGAACCAGAAACAAGGCAGCCATGAGGAGACAATGCTAATTCAGCACCCGTCAACGTTACTTCCCCTTGGACGGTAAGAGTAATTTACCCTAGTGAAGGTTGACTACTTGAAGGATGGTAAACGCTCTGATTGCGCTTAACGAGTACACGTCCTGGACCGATGAAAAACGGAAAGGACTGGAGCCCGACTCCACCCAAAAAAACAGTCATCCTTTTCATCCAACAACCCAGATAGGATCCGGTCTGAACAGGGGAATCGTTCAGTATCGAAGCCCTTTCAGCAAGAATCCAAAACACTTAACGATGTCCTAAATTAAAACGTCGTCGTCTACGTCGCACTCCAACTTCACAGGGAAGAACTATAGACCAAAGAATTAAAACGAAGGACGCAAAATAGGAACCTTTCGGGTGCGAGACGGTCAAGCGTGTCTCCGTGCCAGCGTCGTCGAGGACTGACGATTCGTCTGCGTTCCGCGCACACGTAGGAAGTTCTCTCGAGTTTTGCGGAGAGTTGGCGATGGACCATTCGTCTCCTGGCACAATCCTTCTTGCATAGCAGCCAGAGGACGTGGAAGGGTCGTTAGCGAGGGCGGATCTCACGTCAGCGTCGGGGTAACGGGCCCGAAGAAGAGCTCGAGCGGCCCTGTACTCGTAGAGGAAGAGAAGAAGCGTGTACCACACAACGCACTGTAGAACGACGATCTGAACCATGAGGCTGGCGGAGACGTCGCCGTACATGGCGGTGACCAAGGGGATTCCTACGACGAGCGTGTTGGGAAGGGTGGCGAGCGAGAAGGCGGAGATTGCCCAGTCAAGGGTCACGCCTCCGCGCGCGTAAAACATCGCCGCCGCGAAGAGAAGGATGATCGTTTGGACCGAGTCGGCGGCGATGAAGCGGAGATTCATCTTGTAAGGGTCGTTGGAGGCGATGAAGTGGAAGGAGAGTAGAGGCACGGCGAAGAGGCGACGAAGCGGTTTATTCCTGCGCACTGCTCCTGCGAGAAGATTGTCCACCATCGGACGGAGCCGTAGGCAAAGAACATTGCAACGTACAGCGGCACCACCGCTACTATTACGGTGTAACACTCAGCCCCGGTGATCATCGCGTCGTTGCAAAAGATCAAACGCGTAACAGGGAGGGAAGAAGGGGGAAGCGATGTTGTTTTTCGACTATTCGATTGCGAGGGATTAGTCTAAGGTACGTTCGGGTTGAGCCGGTTTATAGCGGTGTTCGAGACCCAGTTTACCCCCTGGAATATCGGTGATGGCCAATATTCAGAGTGAGCAAGAGAGAGAGAGAGGAATAAGATAGAGAAGATATGAAGAGAGAGAAAATGATACGGTGGGCAATGCGAGAGAGAGAGGAATAAGAGACAGAAAATATGAAGCGAGAGAGAGAAAACTATACGGTGGGCAATGAGACAGTGAGAGAGAGGAGATGAAGGGGGGAGTGACAGAGGTATAGATGGGAATAAGAAAGAGACAGAGATAGGAAATGGAGGGGAAAAAGATTGAGAGACGGAGAGACCATGACATGTGAGGGAATTGCGGCGAGAGAGACGCAGAGATAGAAAGAGAGCAGTATATGGGAGGATTGGTGGGAAGAGAGACAGAGCGATAGATAGAGAAAGAGCGAGAGACGTAAAAAACAGAGAGAAATGGCAATGAAAAAGAGAGTGGAGATGGAAACGGAACGAGAGACAGATGGAGGGGAATATATGATAGTGTTAAGGGTGGGAGGCAATTAGCGCCTCAGATGTCCCCTGACAAATATGTAATGATGTATTAAACAAATCAAGGTATGGTAAAGATATGTAGGGGTTACCTCAAAGACAGTCGACGGGTTTCCCCTTATTGAATACAACTGTGGTCGACAGAACCTCCTCTGTTCCTTAGGCAACCGATAACAGACTACATGCAAAAAGGTTGGGTATATTGAAGATCGTTTTTTTGAACCATGTAGAGGGTTAGTAAGGATTGATATTCTCGAGTCAGCCACAAAAAATGAGGAGCGTTTATTGATTAATTCTATTTTTCAAGTTCATTAGCATCCATGAATATACATTTAACCAATTATTCTGGGTCGCGTGACAACCAATGCTTCAGAGGTCCCCATACGAATATATTATAAGGTAATATACCAATTGGATATAAGATCCGGTGACACCACCCTTGGTTTATCTAGGCGTTACATGATAAGAAAGTTCACCCAGTTTCACGTACTGAATGCAATCCTAGTGGACCATTTATTCTCTCACACCCGAAATTAAAATACATCACAGCCAGGACAATTAATTTCTAGGATCATTTCCTATACCACCAAGTGGGTAAATGTGGATGGTTATGGTCTGATAAGCAACAAAGTTATGACATACATTATTGATTTCTTCAATTTTTTAAGACTGAAGCTGTCCCATTAATATATATTTCTGGGTAGCTCTAGAGGCAAATCCATAAAAGATAAGACTGCGAGGTTTATGTGGTGGGATATCACAAGTAGAGAACGCAATAAAATTTCTTCTTTTGAGAAACGGCTCACTTGTCTTAGAATATTAAGAATACAATATAAAACGCTTTCCATTGAAAAGACATCAGGATTAAGGGACTCCATTATATCTTGGCTGCAGATGCAGTCGACAGAGTTAATGGTCGAAGAAAACCAACATGGTTCATGCACTTCTCCTTTAACGGGGGACCACCAACGCTGTTATGTCTCTATCTCTTTTTCATCCTCGCTCTATCTTTGTCGCTCTCTCTACCTCCTGCTCTTTCACTCTGTCTACCTTCGTCTCTCTCTCCGATGCAAAACCGGATTGCAAAGGGAACGCGAGTCACGGTCGTTGTCGTCAAATGAGAGTCGTTTTCATCCTTGGGAAGGTGTAGATTAGTAAGAATCCCCCCTTACCATAGCAGTATGACCTGATGAAATCGTTGTGGGGTTTGACCGTGAGATATGGGTCCCACTCATTTTTTATTTCCCGCTCAGCACTCTACACTTCCTGCTTAAAGTTCCTTTGATAAGAGGAACAATGCTGAACATTATTTTATTGGAACAAGGGTTTTTGTTTCTGGTCTTATCCTTCCTTTTCCTTCTCCCTTGTTCTCTCCGACCTGGATCTGTGCTGCCAAGGAGTGGCAGCAGGGACTCTATCCAAGCATTTGGTATCAAAACCTGAAGTCTGGTCCAAGGAGGAACTAGGAGCATATCCATGTCACGAAAGGCTGGTGAATCTATCTCACAAACTGGTGGGATGTCTTCAGCAAAAGGTGAGTCTGCTGGAATCTCTGTCGTGATTCCCAGGTCTCGGGTCAAGACTGAACATGGTTTTCCCATTCACTCCAAGCAGAAATATTCTCAATGGCAAGTTCTGTTGGAGGCGGCTGCCTTATGGGAAGCTATTAAGACAAAGATGGTGACAAAGAAGAAGGATCAGCAAGCGCTGTTGGTTCTCTATGGCGCAGTATCTGATGAACTATTGGCTCATCTGGATAGCAAGCTGATAGCTAAGGAGACGTGGATGTCGTTGAAGATGAAGAACTTGGTAGCTGCTCATGTTCATAAGGCTGGAGTGGAAGCCGTCAAATGCAAAATTGAAATGCTGATCATGAGAGAAGATGACCTTTTACCTGACTTTGCAGGGAAGCTGTCCAAGGTTGTCACTCAGATAAGGATCATGGGAAATAAGTTATAAGAATGAGACATGGTGGCCAAGCTACTCCGAGCCACTCCGGTGAAGGTTGACTCCATTACATCCTCCATTGAGAAATTTGCGGAGATGTAGTAAACGACCAAAGACCTCAATATAAGTCAAAAATTAAATGTTGCAAGTGTGACAAATTTGGACATTATGCTTCTAAATAACGTAGCGACAAGAAAGAGGTGAACGTAGATTTAACCAACACCGAAGAGAAAGGTGAGTTAGCCTTGCTGATGAGTCTAACCAAGCCTATAGATCATGCATTAGTCTAAGGGATTGAGGGAGATCCTCTTATGCCAGATATGTGGTATCTCGACACGAGGGCTTGCAACCATATGGCAGACATGCAAAGTCCATTTTATCAGAGAGAAGAGGCTCACCTTGATAGTGTTTGCTCTGGCGACAAGTCGAAGGCGGAGGAGAAATGACACTGAGTAACGTTCTCTTTATCCCTAAATTACACTCTAACATTTTGAGTATTGGACAGCTTGATGAACAAGGCTTCAAGACTGTGATGGAGCGTGGTCATTTGATCATGTACAATCATGAGGGGAGACTATTGGCTCGTGTTAAGAAGACCAATTTTCGCTTATATCTGTTGAAGCTAAATACTGGTAGGAATTGCTTGGTTTAGGTTGGTGATTCTGTTCAAGTATGGCATGAGCGTTATGGGCATCTCAACCACCAAGCATTGAATTCGTTGGCTGATTGAGAGGTGATGGAAGGATTATCCTCTCTACCGTCTCCAGACTAATTATGTCAAAATTGCATAGCATGCAAGCATTTGGGGGCTCCATGTCCATCTTCATCAACATATATCGCCAAGACACCGCTTGAGTTGGTGCACATTGACTTATCTGGTCCAATTACTCCGTCGACATGGGGTGATGATTCTTATTTTATGTTGATTTTTGATGATTTTAGATTACTCACTTATGTTGACGTGATGAGGAAGAAGTCAGAAGCTCTTGGCACTATCACAAAGTTTGAGGAGATCGCATAAGCTGAAAAGAATGTGAAGCTCAAAGTTCTAAAGACTGATCAACGAGGAGAAGCCTACCCGCGGAACTATGGGGATAGGTAGTGAGCACTGTAGTGTACCTCATGAACTGCGCTCTGACTAGAAGCCCAAAACGAGCTACACTCTGCGAAGCTTGGACAGGGTCAAAGCCTAAGGTTGCATACCTTAGAGGTTTTGGCTGCCTAGCTCATGTGAATGTGCAAGTTGGATGACTTGAGCAAGTTGAATGTGAATTGGCACTTGAGCAAGTTGGATGACCGAAGCAATCTTATGGTCTTCATCGGTTATAAGATTGGGTTTAAAGCTTATCACTGCTATGGCCCTAATAGTGAAAAGGTGTATGTGAGCACAAACATCCTCTTTAAAGAAGATGTAAAGTGGGACTAGAATGTCCCTGAATTGATGAACAAGCAAGGTATCTCACACTCCCATGATTTTCCAATGTTAACTAACGATTGTGATAGTTAGGTGGATGAGTGCTAACCCAACGGAGGAAGCTGATGTTGCATCACCTCCGCATGAAGTGAGCCCTAAACCATGGGAAGGAGGTCCTCTTCTCACTACTGAAGAGAGCTCGCCTAGGGGGTTCAAATGTTTACGTTAAGTTTATGAAGATGCCGAGCAAGTTAACCTTCACCATGAAGAGTGCTTGGAGATAGAGGGGGAACCAGAAAATCTCCTAGAAGCATCTAAGGAGGAGTTTTGGAAAAGTGCCATGAAGGAGGAGATGGACCCCATTAAGAAGAACCAGACATGGGAGCTGTTGAATCCACCTAGAGGCTGCAAGTTGATCGGCCTTAAGTAGGTTTTCCAACGGAAGAAGAACTCACAAGGAGAACTGGTGAGACACAAAGCCAGACTAGAGGGGAAGGACTATGTCTAGAAGCTTGAAATTGACTTTGAGGAGGCATTTGCGCTAGTCGCAAGAATTGACACCATGTGTGTCTTGGTGGATCTATAAGTACAAGGAGGATAGGTGATGGTGGATATCGTCAGGGACGTCGTCCGGTCGGAATCGAGGATGATGGCTTGATACCTAGATAGAGGGTCGGAGGTCGACAGTGTCGTCGTCTAACGGATAAAACTCTAATTAGGTAATATGTAACTATAGTGGAAGTGAATGTGACTCATGTGTCGCACTTGTAGGGGCCGACTCCAGGGAGATGCCGAGCTCCATGCTCCATAGAGGTCACCCAAGAAGGCGACGGTGGCCTCTTGAACCTCGTCGGAGGGAACGACGATGTCTACGGGCCAAACATAATCAACAGTAGGGCTTGCACATAAAGGATGCACTCGTCCGTACTAGTACGACGCTCCAATTTCTCGTATTTAACTCTTTATTTTCCTCTCTCATCTACCTTGCCTGAGCGCAGTGGAATCAAGATGAAAGTATACTGCAAACGGTAATTTAACAAGTGGGGAAGAGATGACGTACCTTGTTGCCGTGCGACATGTCGTGCAGATTCTTCGTATATGGTAGTAGCTAGAAGCTGGTGACGATGGAGAGAAGCTGGAGAACGTCGGCGGCTCGACTAGCGTATTGACGCAGGAGTAATTGAGAAGGGAGAGGAGCGAGAGGCGATGATGGAGGTGTCAACTGATGGCGTGATGACCAAATGGCCGACAATGACTCCATTGACGATGGCTCAAAGGCAGGCGATTTGTCAGTCCGGGAGATCTCGGGTTGTTCTGACAGATTTAAGGGCGACTGCATCCCCCGCCCCCAAGTTTATCGCCAAACATTGGAAGAACAAGTTTTTCCAATTCTGTTATTAGCTCGTCTTCTTTGCTTTGTACGCAGGTGAAGCGAAGTGCCATGATTGGTCCACGCAGCACTATGGAGCATCAAGCGTTGTTTGTATGGAGATGCGTATGTGTGATTCGCATGTGTGGACTTCATGGTCACCCTTTTAGATCTGAAATGTAATTGGTCCACCCATGCCACATGTGGGTTTAACTCGCTGCGTCTCATGCAGCGCGCTAAGTCGCTTATGATTGGTATGTGCGCCTCTTTGTGTACTTTCTTTATACTTTAACAGTCCATTAGAGATTAAACTGGCCCAATAAGTGTCAGTTCCATAAAATAAAAATTTTATTTAAGAAAAAAAATGAAATCAAATGTAAACTAAATTATTAATGCATACAAATGCTCTATTAATTTCTTTTTATTATCAGGATAGGTCAATTAAAAAACATTTAAGTTATTGTAACATTCACTTTAAAAACATTAATAATGCGATAATTGACGTAATTATTTATCAAAAGTATTTTTTAAATTGAGAATTAAGAAAAATCTTATTTTAACCTACAATCATGATAATATGCATCCGAAATTAATAATTTAAAGTGTTAAAAGCCCACAAATATGATCAAATTAGTGATTTAATAGCTTATATTTGCATGTTATCACAGAGATTTGGTGACATCAAAGTTTCAGCTTCCTGGTTTGAAATTCTGACCCAAACCATCGTGACAAATCCTAGGCAGGAAATGACCTGAGGTATTGCACCTTACCCTGCATCTGGGATATCGAGAGAGTTGTTACATGCTCATGCCATATCTTGTCCACAAACTTTAATTGACAGCGAGAGAGAGACCCAGAAGTAAAATCATTGTTTTATTAACATTTTTAGACAATTTTAAGAAAACTGTTCAGTGTTTTAAAATTTCAATGTTAATAAAATATTTAAAATGTTTAAAATTTCTAAATTACTTAACGTTGATTTTTATACATTGGAATCAAGTTATATTTGGTTTTAATCATGATCCACCATATCTTCACCACAGGACACACAGCTAAGAGGTTTTGTTCAATCCTAATTTTCATTGTGGTTGCAATAAATTTATTAGAATGCAAATGTGCTTTACATGGGCTAACCCTATTAAGCAGTCATCAAATGTATGACTTTGTCTGATGATTTAACAAGTCGTTGCGTTGGCTTATTTTCAATGTGGAGCATCGAAGAAGTGGAATCAATTCAGAGATGACATGTGGTGCAGCAAGAGACGACACAGAAAAACAAGGGGGCTGTAGCCAAATCTCTCTCTCTCTCTCTCAAGCGTGCGTTCCCCATATTTCTTAAAGAAAAGGATTTTGATGGCCCATCCGATAAGTTTAATTTTTTTTTTGCTCCAAAAAAGTATAAAGAAGATATTCTGACAAATTTAAATCAAAATAGAAGTTGAGGATAAAGAAAGAGCAAGGTGGAGGGACCTTAAAACGAGTATAATAATACCTAAGCACAAGATTCATCCAAACCGGTCAAGATAATAGACATTGAATCCACCCTCCTTCTGAGAAAGAGAAAACCTTCTAGTCTCTCTCTCTCTACACATTTCAAAATTCACCAAAGACCCGTTTTCTCGCCTCATTTGCCTGGAGATGATATGGATGCATTGTGAGAGAAGACTAATATTAATGCAGAGGAAGAGGTGGAGAAAGCAAGAAATGAAGAGGTATTTATAAATAAAGAAATAAGGGAAAAATACGTTCATATACAAAATATGTATTTACACGACTCAGATTTACAAGAGGGAAAACATACATCGTGAGAAATAGATAGAGGGATGTGAGAAATGGACGCAGAGGGAAATATAGAGATAAAAGTTGAAAGATGTCTAAAGTGAGATAAAGATCGATTTATATCTATAAATTCATAGAAATACACAGGGATGTCGAGAGGAAAAAAAACTGGTTCATAGATTATTAAAGGTAGATTGAGGGTAGTGATGGAGCAAGCTGAAAATTAGATAGATATGGACTGAAAGAGTCAAAAGGGACGTATATATTCGTATTATATACATAATGAGCAAAGAAGAACATCGACAGAAAATCAAGAGAGATTGAGAGATATGTATAGATACCGGGAGAGGAAAAGC
Organism: Wolffia australiana; assembly: GCF_029677425.1. Taxonomy (NCBI): domain Eukaryota; kingdom Viridiplantae; phylum Streptophyta; class Magnoliopsida; order Alismatales; family Araceae; genus Wolffia; species Wolffia australiana. The sequence continues at coordinate 3,810,360 of NC_135839.1, read as the reverse complement.
GATGGTGACAAAATTTTCTATCAGTCACGTGCGAACGGAACTACTTCCATGTAAAGATAGATTAGATTACAGCGATGAAGGCAGAATACAGTGGATGGATATACAGATAGCGATATATAAAAATAAGTAGACCGATAGACAGAGATTAGATTTACATAGATGAAGGTTGAATACCGTTGATGGATAAACAGATAGCGAGATACAAAAATAGATCGATCGAGAGACATAGCTTAAATTTACATAGATGAATGGTGAATACGGTGGATGGATAGACAGACATCGAGATACAGAAATAGATAGATCAATAGGCATAGAATAGATTTACATAGATGGCGGGCGAACACGGTGGATGGATACGCAGATAGCGAGATACAAAAATAGATAGATCGACAGACATAGATTAGATCACATAGATGAAGGCTGAATGCAGTGGATGGATAGACAGATAGCGAGATACAGAAATAGATAGATCAATAAACATAGAATAGATTTACATAGATGAAGGATGAATACGGTGGATGGATAGACAGATAACGAGATAATAAAATAGATAGATCAATAGAAATAAAGAGAGAGGCAGACAGAGAACCTGGCGCTGCCAATTGGTGAAGCCTGTGAGGAGGAAGAGGACCGAAGTCTGCATGGTCGACCCACAGAGGATGCCTATCCAAAGACCTCTTCCGCCGAAGCCAAGGTGAAACCCAAGAAACAGGGCGATAGGAATTCCGAACAGATAAAAGGAACCCAAGTTCACAGCGGCGCCGATGTGCTGCCACCCACAACCGCGCGCCACCCCTACAACCCAATTCCAGAAAATTAATCAACTCTTATTTTCAGAAATTACGATATCTTTTGTAGAAAAGACAGTCATTGTTTCAAAACCATTTCCTGATGAAACTTTGATGGATTTTGTTTGAGCATTTAGTAGCACCGGAAAAAAAGGAATAAAACTAGGAGAGAACGGAAACATCCGATAGCTCTCAGCATTATTTATATGTCGAGGATGTCAAGAAGACGAGAAAAGAGCGTAGAAGCTGGTAGAAGTTGATACATACATTTATACATACAATTAGATGTGCACGTCTAGAGAGAGTTGGTGCACAGAGAAACTGGGAAAGATGACACTAGAAATTATGTAACAGATGGCTACCCCTCAATAGGGGAAACATACTATCATGATACGTGAGCCTACCAACTGTGTTTAAAACTATAGCTGATAGCAAGGGAGCCACTTTTCCTCTTAAGCAGGATGTAATTCTCCAACAGATAGAGATAGAGAGCGATAGATAGCCACTGAGATGGAGAGAGAGAGAGAGAGAAATAAAGACAGAAGCAGAGATGGAAATGGAGAGAGAGACGGAGAGCAAAATAGACTTGGAGATGGAGATGCATGTGTATATTTCGAGAGAGTGAGAGAGAGAAAGAGACGAGAAGAGGGAGCCAAAATAAGATCAGTGGAGGAGCTGAATCAAATTATGGGTGGACATAGAGAGATGCATTCATATGTGCATAAATAAGTTTATAGTTGGGCTGCTAAATAAGCGTAGGGGTCGATGGATAGTTAGAGAGGGAAATTACGGAATATTACTGGAGCCCCTTTTCCTCTTAAGCAGGATGTTATTCTCCAACAGATAGAGATAGAGAGCGATAGAGAGAGATATAGAGAGAGAAAGATAAAGAGAAACAGAGATGGAAATGGAGAGGGAGACGGAGAGGAAAATAGACTAAGAGATAAAGATGGAGATTGAGAAGGCTCTCTATATATATATATATATATATATATATATATATATATATATATATATATAGAGAGAGAGAGAGAGAGAGAGAGAGAGAGAGAGAGAGAGAGAGAGAGAGAGAGAGAGAGAGAGAGAGAGATACATTCATATGTGCGTAAATAAGTGAATCAAATTATGGGTGATTCTAAAGAGATACATTCATATGTGCATAAGTAAGTTTATATGTGGGCTGCTAAATAAACGTAGGGGTCGATGGATAGTTAGAGAGGAAAATTAAAGAATATTACCGGAGATGACGCCCTGAAGAGCATCAGTGAGGATGGAGAGAGACACCAGAGGTGCCATCTTTGTTGAATAGCGCACAACTTCATCGACGTTGCTATAGGCGTAGCCCCAGCTTCTTCGCAAGCAGAAAAGGCCAAGGGTCAACGTAGTTCCCTCCACCGCCGCCACCAACAGTGCTACATAAACGGATGTTCGCGCCCCTCTTGGATTCCCCGCCCCAAGCTCGTTTGATACCCTCGTGCTGGATCAGCATTGTCATCATCATCATCATCATCATCATCATCATCATCATCATCATTCTTTCAATCATATTAATGATAATCATTGCCATCATCATCATCATCATTCTTTCAATCATATTGATGATAATCATTGGCATCATCATCATTATTCTTTCAATCATATTAATGATAATCATTACCGTCATCATCATTATTAATGTTAGTTATTGCAATACATTACATATATTTCTCTCCTTTCCTTTCACGTAGAAGCGCTGGAGTCGATATGATTACAGACGGAGGGGACAGGGAGACAGCTGGGAGTTCATAGTATCATAGTCATGATAGTTATTGCCCAGGTACGACGGGGATAGTATCATAGTCATGATAATTATTGCCATCATCTTCATAATTAGTTTTTTCCCTTTTCTAGTTTACTCTTATATTTACATGGATGATCACCATCACCACCATCAACGTTATGATCAACAAAATCCTCGTCCAGGTCATAAATCACGATAATCATCACTATCACCATTAGTTATTGTCAAAATTATTTTCACTCTTCATTTTTCTCCCCTACTTTACCCTTCTTCCCGTATGGATATTCATCGTCTGCATCATGGTCATGGTCATGATGATCACCACCATCATCACTCCTATCATGGTCATGATCATCTCCATTATCCGTACAAGTATCAATAGAAACCACCAGTAAAAAAAGAATACTTGAGAACATTTAAAATGAGTTCCTTTGTTACCTCACGGCTGCACCAATTCCGTAAGGGATGGCATACAACGTTGATATGGTGCTGAGGCTGTTCAATAGGAAAGAGAAAACAAGGGTATTAATCATTCGGAGTAATAAGGGTATTACTTCACGAGGAAAATTGATAATTTTTTATATTTTTTGAAATGACGAAAAAGTTGATAAAAACTACCATATTGAGAGCACCGAAGTCTCCAGCTGAGGATGAGGAAGAAGCCCGGACATAAGAATGAGCAGCTCAAAAGACCACCACTCAAGGCTGACACAGCGATAAAAACCAGAATACATATGATTGATGCATATGTTTAACGTCGTCCTCATCATAATGGCATAGGTAAAAAAGTAAGATAATTACAATTATGTAGCTCACGCTTAATTATAATAATCATCATTAAGGCACTAGTAATTACGAGTATATATATCATCATCATGTGGCACGAAAACAAAATCAGCGCAACAATAATCCTCATCAGCGGTATGTATAATGTTCAAGTTTATCATCGTCGTCACATGATGATACATCGAAAGAGTCAGGAAATTAATATCTTTCATGTTGATATTGTGATAACTACCGTCCTTAAAATCACCATAAGGGCACAGAAACAAGGCAATATTGACTGAGATCTTGACGCTTATCATTATCATAATCGTTATGTCACGTCAACATAATCACGGTAACAATAACCACGATAACCCTGCCTTGATATCTGCCATCATTATCATGACAATGAAGAAGTTGATCACCATCATCGTCATTATTAAAATCATAATGGCAGAGAAAGAAAGAGATACTAGTTATGATGTTTACGCTTATGATCATCATCATAACGAGACATCAGCAGAATCTGGGTTATAATGACCGTGATATCCATACCTTTTGATATCCCTCATCATCATTAAGGCACAGAATCAGAGAAATTATGATTAATATAACTGTATCTGCCATCATTATCATGACAATGAAGAAGCTGCTCACCATCATCCTCATTATTAAAATCATAATGGCAGAGAAAGAAAGAAATATGGGTTATAATGAGCGTGATATCCATGCCTTTTGATATCCCTCATCATCATCAAGGCACAGAATCAGGGAAATTCTGGTTAAGATAACGGTATCTGCCATAATTATCATGACATTAAATAAGCTGATCACCATCATCGTTATTATTAAAATCATAATGGCAGAGAAAGAAAGAAATAATAGTTATGATGTTTACGCTTATGATCATCATCATAACGAGACATCAGCAAAATCTGGGTTATAATGACCGTGATATCCGTCCTTTTGACATCCCTCATCATCATCAAGCCACAGAATCAGAGAAATAATGATTAATACGACGGTATTCATCATCATTATCATCGTTATCAACATCAAGGGCAAGAGGAAATCACCATATCATGAGGGCGGAAGGGAGCGCGAGGCGAAGAAACTCCCGCGTGTTATCGAGCGCTTCCCGGGTCAGTTTCGCGCGCGTCATCTCGCAAGCCGGCGAGAAATAAACGTACAATCCGAGAACGAACACGTTGATCCACGAAGCCACGCCGATCGCCATCGCCGCTCCAACATTCCCCAGCCTTGTCCCGAACACCAGAGCCCAGCAAAGAGGAACGTGAACGCAGAGACTTACCGCCGCGGCGACCTCCATGGGCAGAATCAAGCTCTGCGCCTGCAAGAACCTCATCAACGGCTGGCTGAAGGCGAAGGCCAGCAGAGAAGGGATCATCCAGTTAGCGTATCTTCCCGCCTCGTGGGCAATGCTCGGGTCCTGGCCAATCACGCAGAGGATCTTCTCTACCGAGGCCCAGAGCAGAGAGACGGGCAAGCAGACCATGAGAAGAGTGATAATGGCGGTGTGAGTGTGAGTGCCCAGTTTCCTGTACTGCTCCGCTCCAAAGGCCTGCCCGCAGAGCGTGTCCAGCCCGCTCGCCATGCCCATCTAAACATCCATTAAAAAAAAAACCCATCTCGTAAAACCCATGTCTGATGCGACGTACGTGGTCGTTTCCGAAGACGGGGACTTTTGTTTTAAAAAATTGAAGCTACAGCTGAGTAGACATAGTTGTTCTGTTTTTACCTGAGTAGGCATAGTTGTTCTGTTTTTTGTTCTGAACCAACAAACCAACAAAAAATTCGCACAAAAGAACCTCACAGAGCATTGTTCTTTGTTCTGTTTTTTTTTTTTTCAAAAACGAACAAGATTCGCACATTCTCACAAAACGAACAAAAGAACCGCATACAGGTCTGTGCGATGTTCTGTTCGAATTTGTTTTTGTTCTGTTCGGTAAACCAAAACAGAACGAACAATTCGCACAAATTTGCACAAAAGGACAGAACGACCATGTCGACTACTTCGTCTATTCCGAAAATGGGGACTTTTGTTTTGAAAAAATGAAGCTACTGCTGACACTTTAGATTTACATTTGAATATTACAGGGTTATTTATAGTCTCATTATCAGACCGTTCTTCACTGCAACCATTACTCGATATACCTTTGTCTCATTAATAAGTAGCGCCCTTTCTGTCAGCTAGACATGGTTGTTCTGTTCTATTCGTTTGAAACGAACAAAAAATTTGCACGAAAGAACCGCACAGGGCCTTGTTCTTTATTCTGTTTTTTTTTAAAATGATGCGAGGTACGTCGTAGACGTGGTTATTCTGTTCTTTTTGGTTTTCCGAACAGAACAAAAATGAATTCGAACAGAACATCGCACAAACCAACGTGCAGTTCTTTTGTTCGCTTTGTGCGAATTTTGTTCTAGTTTTGTGCGGATGTGCGAATTTTGTTCATTTTTGAAAAAAAAAGAACTGAAGAAAGAACAAGCCCCTGTGAGGTTCTTTTGTGCGAATTTTTTGTTGTTTCAAACGAACAGAACAGAACAACCATGTCTAGCTTACAGAAAGGGCGCTACTTATTAAGGAGACAAAGGTAAATAGAATAATGGTTGCCCTGAAAAACAGTCTGATAATGAGACTATAAATAACCCTGTAGTATTCCAATCCCCGTCTATCTCTCTTGCTCTCTATTGTTTCAGCCTAAATGGCTTGATGATTGAAGATCGTGAGATGCCCCTTCCTCTTCTTCTCTTCTCCAATTTCTTAACACTACTCTCTGTTCTTGGTCTTCAGGGAAGGGAGGAAGAGGACTGAGTAGATACCAGGAGGCTGAAGCCGGAGACGCTGGTGAAGGAGGTGGCTATGGCAGCGCCGGAGAGAGGAAGCTCGCCGAGATGTCCGACCATCATCATGGAGATCACCTGAAGAAAGAATTGAGATAGAGAGACGGCGACCATGGGAGCGGCCAGCCGGCCCAGCCGCCCGGCTTCTTCCAGCACGCCCGGGACGGGCGCCGGAGGCCGGGGGAGAAGAAGCCCTTTCTCCATCTCCCCCTTGTTTCTCGCTCCGGAAAGCCTATTTCATCTTCGACGGGATCGCAGGAAGAGAGGAGGAGGAGAATAACCCATCATCGTCCGTCCGATTGGAATCGACTCAGTCTGGTGTTTTTTTCTCGTTTGATCGGCTGTAAAACGACCGAAGATAGCCTTGTCTTTCCTGCTCGGTGCTTCTCTCCTGAATTGTCGTTTGCGAGAGGGACAAGATCGATGATTTTGGCCTTGGTGGCTGGTATCGTTTCTATCTTGTTTGGACGCTCAGAGAGAGCAAAACAATGACGGATGAGAATCGTGGGCGCACACTTCAAAGTGATTAAAAAACTGCGGAGACGGCAAAAAAATTATATTGTCTGCTGCGTGGGCTAAACTCTGACTCGATCTCATCTTAGAACGAAGAGTTAGCGTAGAAATTAGACTCTGGCATCTCCAGCCCAGGTGAAGCAGAAGATCCAGACCAGATGAAGTTGTGTCCGCGCGTCCCAAGAGTTCTTATCATCAGTGACTAATGATTTAAAAATACTGCATCCTGATTACGTTGTCTCACAGAAACAAAATGACCCAAGAAAAAAAAACATGGTTTTATCTTGTACTTAGTTCTTATGATCTTTGCCCTAAAAAACAAGCGTAGTAATATGCAAAATGGCCTAGTTAATCCCTTAACGAATTCAACCATTTATAGGAATTCTTTTCAAGGAATGAAATGATTTAATGTTGAAAGACAGCTAAAACAATTTCATATAATTAGTTTTATAAATATAATGAAAATAAAGTAGTGAACTTTTCGTGTTGCACTGTAGAACCAATAAAACTATTTGTTTTGTGGGTTTTCAGTTCATGCATAATCCACGAGTCATCTTTGATTAGTGGGGTATCTGACTAGCTTACATGCTGGCTAGCAAAGATATCTCAATAAAAACTCCAGTATTCCCTTCATGATTTTTGTCTCCTTCTTCAATATCCCAAATACTGTGATCCATCATCAAGGATCTCCTACATATTGGGATTCGTGGCCTTGACTGATTCAGATACAATCTAAATTGCATACTGGAAACTGAGTATAAGACAGATCTTAAAAATGATAATATAATCATATAGCATTTCCACATAATAAATCTTTAATTTCTTCATCCCTTGGATAAGTCTCTTTAAGCCATTCAATTGTTTGTCCTCTAGATGTGTCCACACAATCCTCAATGATATATCACCTTGTCGTTACACCAAACTATGCTTCCACAAATCCTGTTTCTTACACCAATTTGTAGTAGATCATGTGGAAGAAAGTAATTTTATGATCCATCAAGTTTTCTGGATATCCACATTGTTGATTTAACTGTAAGATATACAAAAACAAGAGATGTAATCTCCTGCTAATGCCAAGCTCCTTGATCTAGCATAAAATGATGATCTAGAGTGAGTCAGCTTGTGTTTACTTTGTCATCTTATTTTTAACATCCTCTATTCTTATCCATCCATCCACATGAGTCCATCCACACACATCTTGTTCATATGCATCATCCATAATAACTGAATTTACTCATCATCATTATCCACTATGGGGACTTATTTAATTTTGTAATCAGCTGTATTTATTAACTATTACATACCTACTTTGTAATTCTCATCTCACTATATTATTAATTTCTAAAAAATATATACTCTTATTCCCTAATTGCAATATGAAAGATATATAATCCCTAATATATGCTCCTATGCAGAATACCTTGCTCATCACTAGCTAGTCGTACTTAAATAACACTGTGAATATGAGTTCATAGCTATAAAAGGCTACCATTTTATAACTATAAAAGGTTAAAGTGAGGTAAACATAGCAAAATAGAAGTGTGAGCAAGAGCATGAAGATGTGATAGAAATATATAATATAGAAAAGTAAATTAAAGAAAGAGTAGAGATATATGAGAAGAGAAAGATAGAATGAGTGAGCGGGTGAGTGGTAGGTCAGATAAGAAGAAGACAAAAGGTGAGGTGTAACAGGGACAAAGTGACTGACAGCGAGACAGATGAGATACGAGGAAGATTGAGAGAGGTGAGAAAAATGGACTTAGATGAGGAGAGAAAGTTAAAGAGAGAAGGAAAGGAGAGATGAGACAGACCAGAGAGAGATAAGATATAAACCAGCAAGAGAGAAAATAAAAAGAGATTTTGCTCGCCAGCAAAAATTATTACAGATGATGGACCTTGTTGTGGCAGTCATGGATACAGCCCCAACGAAGACACAGTGAGACATGTTTTCTAATGGAAACTGTAGCATACATGCAGATGCCATGACAGGGGAATACAATCACCTAGGTCCTTTAATCTTCTCTAATGGCAACGGAATGGCACCAGAAAGCCTTTGGCTCCCTTATATGGCTCATAGACCTGGAAGGCCAGGTAAGCAGCTCAACTTAAGATGCTTGGAGGCCTAATGTTTATGGATTTTACAGGGAACAAACCCTTATTCCCCCTTTAACACATTAACAATAATGGGCAATTGTCTACCATATGAAAAACAATAATATCCTCACACAGGGCTAGTCAACAAGGTGAAAATCCAACATTTTCATCTTATGAGGAAGAGGGAAATGGTCATTGTTGGCAGAAGCTTCGAGAGAAAGAGAGAACACCAATTAGCTTTATAATGAATCAAGAACAAGGGACAGAAGAGAGGGAATGGTGTTGTTTTTTAGGGATTATATAATGACTCCATTTTGTTGAATAATAGTCCTACTATAGAATATTAAAAGAGTCAAGGAAACATCCGTTACAAAATAAGTGTTAGCAATGAATCTCTGTTTTAGTAAGGCATTTAGTATTTCTTGAGTGAGTGTGAAAGAGTACTGGAGATAGGTAATCATCCGTACGGTTTTTAATCCAAAAATGTTATGTCTTGAGTTAGTGAGAGAGACTACTAATGTGGGCATAGCAAGAGATCTATCTAGAGAACATTGGTACTCTTTCAATTATTACTAGCTTCTCTAAAAATTGTCATATTGGGAAATGGCTTACTGGCCTGGCTACTGAGTTAAAATCCTTAACATTCCCTTAAGCAAAGCCTAGGAGATGACGAAGGCAATTACATTGAGCTTGATCCTACGTAATGAAAAAAAGCATTGTGGGAAGATATTTTGTTAGTAGATCTGCAACCTGACTCTCGCCATTTACAAAAATTATATTAAACTTATTGGGTTCAACTTGTTCATGAACAACATAGAAATACATATCCTTTCATGAAAAATAGTATTTGGTGCTACAGAGATGGCTTCCATATTTTCACATCATAATATGGGTGGTAATTTAACTTGACATTTAATTCCTCGAAGAAGAGATTGCACTCATATTATTTCTAACGCAGTATTTGCTAGAGCATTGTGTTCTGCTTGGGTATTGGACCCAGCCAGAGTGGGTTGCTTATTGGAATTCCACTACATGTTGATCGGTGATCATCCTGATCACCAGCCCCCTTTTCATTACTAAAACCATCATGATCTCCAACTTCAATATTTTCAATATGTTTCTAATTTAATTTATACAAGAAATATATTTCTCAGAAATTTCCACCTCAATAATCTATAATAAATACAATGTAAAGTAAATAGGGAGACAGAACTTAAGAATAATCTTGAGGTTTAGAAAAACCTAAATGGGTTCAAAGGTAAAATAATTATTTCTAATGATTTTTGTGGCTTTGCTGAAATTTATATAATTTTAAAGATTTTTTAGTTGAAATTAAAGGAAAACAACTAACATAGATTTATATGATTTTTCTTAAATTTATTTGGTTCATAAAATTGTGAATATATGTCTACGCTTTTTTAGAATTAAGTTCTCATAACAATTACTAAAAATCAGAAATATGATACTAAGGTTATTTTCTAGAATTTTTTAGGGGCTACAAAGATTAGATGTTAATAATAATATTTTTCAGATTTTTTGAACTTTTTATTGTGATTTTTAAATGAAAAAATATATTTTCACTTTTTTTAGTGTTCAGTGATGGGAGGTGGCACCAAGTGGCTAGAATGGGCATTTAGGTTGGCTTGCATGGTCCAAGCCATTCAGACTGGTTAAAACCAGTTCAGCCCTAATTCATGGCACCTCATCCTGTTCCACACTACGTCAAAATTTGGCAAAGTCCATAAGGGGGGCAGCCTATGGACCAGTGCGGGTGCCACAACCCCCTTCACAGTCTGGGGGGAAAATGGGCATGTCAGCAGCTGGCCTGGTGCATGTGAGGCCCACTCAAGCCCCAAGGAGCAACATGAGACAAGAAACCCTTGTTTCAGTTGTGTAAAGGACGGAATTTTTGGGAATTGATTTGGGAGATAAACTACAGATGCAGGTGGGAGTCTAGAGAGAGAATGGGATGGATTTTAGAGAGAGGAAATTTAAATGAAGAGATAGAGAGAGAACATGAAGAAATGTTGTTATTGGGAATGGAAATTGATGATGGTTGACTTTTTCTATGAAACTATGTGGAAATAAAAAAATACTTGTATAGGGGGAAAGGAATAGAAAATGGGCTAAAAATGGAGATCTAAGTTTCTTTGATATTAATGCATGTTTCTTGGACCCTAATTGCTTCCTATCAGGTCTAGATCATTATATTTTATAGGATCAGGTGTTTTATAGTGCAAACAAGAGAAGGGATTAAACGAAAAACATCAAAAAACTTACATTAAGCTGGTTTAATGACCTAGACCCCAGAGAGTGACTTGTCTTGCTGGCTAGCCCCTTGATATATCATCTCAAGATTGAGGAAAAGAGTGGGAAATAGAGAATTTATACAAACGGGATAATTACTGAAATTCCACATTATGGTTTTCTATTATATTTCCATGCCATTTTTGTCTCGTTGTGACTATTGGTTTTGGACTTTTCCTTTAATTTTTTCTGCCCTCTTTTAAGAATTCATTAAGGTTAAATGTGAGGGTACGGATGTGGCCCAGACTCATCTGATTTGCTTCTGAAATCCCAAAAACATATTGAACATATATAGGCTTATTTCAATGATAAATTAGCTCCAATAAGTGCTTCAACTCAACGATAATTATGACATTTAGTTCTTATAAACTTCTACACACATATAACTAGAAATTAAGATCAGTAATTATTTTATTGACTTCAAAGAAGTCCAGTAGAGTTAGTAAAAGTTCCCATAACACATCAAAAATAAAGCTCATATATATATGAATCTTATTTTATTTCTGTAAGAAAATGAAGATCAATGAGCATAAAGTCATATTAAGTTTATGGAGTTAAAACTTATTTCATCGTGTCATCAAATGGATAAGTCCAAGTTCTAACGAGTGAAAATTCCATGAAGAATGCTACCTTTTAAATATCATAGAGGATGATTTAATGATGTCTACTTTTCCATTTTAATGAAAATTCCACAGAGAATTCAGTAGTATTGTGCATTGTTTGAGATACCTTATTGACAGAAAAAGGATATGTATATTAAAGTGTGGCATACTGAAGAACACCTAATATACTTATATATACTAAAGAACACTAAAAGCAAATCACATTAGTGTTCTTACGTACACACAAAGAAATTTGCCAAGGAGTTGGTAAAGGTTTGTTATGCTCCATTTGTGCTCGTTTTAACAATGATTAGATGTACTTTTACTGGGAAGAAATGTAGCCATCCAGTTTTGCAATGAGCCCCAAGCCTGAGCAGGAATAAAGTTCCCAATAACAAACTTATGTTGAAGATGATGCAGGAGTTGCTGAATTTCACGTGTTTGGTGAAATGAGGTTAAAAGTAAAAGGCTTCTCTTCTAAAACCTTGGAAATTAATACATTACAAAGATGTTGGCATTTTAAAATGTATAACATCTTTGTAATGTATTAAAATGCCAACATCTTTGTAAAACAATATCTTCTCTTCTAAAACCTTGGAAATTAATACAAGAGCTGTTTCTAATCTATGTTTATGCTTTTGTACAGCAGTGACAATTTGTTCTGGATTGTGGGGACAAGAATGAAGAGTCTGATATTTTTCAACCCATTCTTAATGAAAGAAAATCTTAGTGGAAAATTGATTTTCCACGTGTTCTTGGAAAGTAGTAAATGTAGATAGAAGATCATTTTTTCATTTAAGATAATATAACCATGTGAATTTGCTAATGTCAAAAAAATAACATTGTACATAAAACCTGAGTAAGAAAAAATGGTTGACAGTCCCCATAAATCTGAATAACAACTTCTAATGTTTTGTTAGAAAAATGTGGCTGGAGTTCAAAGTTAATCTATGAGATTATGAAATATTTCAGAATTTTCACCATTTTTCAAATGACTAACGGAAAATGGAAAATGTTTCATTACAGCTGGAAGAATTTTGATTTGACGATGTACCAGACTTATATCATATGTTTTGGAAGAGGATCTTTCTGAAAGATATGTTGTAAGTTTTGATTTGGAGGATCAAGATAGTTAATTCAATCTCATTCAGATTTATGGAGACCCAAACTGGTTCGTCCTGAAGTGACCCAAACCAGTTCGAACCTGTGAACTCGATCGAACCGGCTTAGCTAAGTTAAATATATTTTTTTTCTTTTTTTCAGCATTTTGAAAATCTTAAAAAATAAGGAAAATTTCTCTAAAATTAATATAGTTGATTTCTAGTGATTTTACATTTTAAAAAATTCTGAAAAATCTCTAATCATCATATTTGTATTTATAGTGGTTTTTGGTGGTAATTTAATTCTATAAAAATCTAAAAATATTTATTTTCTATTTATGGTGTTAATTAAAATTAGGAAAATTAGTGTAAAATATTTGTGTTTTTATTTGTATTTCTGCTTCAATTTAGATTATAAAAAATTATATAAATTAACTAAAAATGTTGAAAATCCCTGAAATTATATTTCTCACTTTTAAACTCATTTCCTTATTCCAATATTAAGAAAGATTCTGAAATTAAATTTCTGCCTCTCTGTGGATCAACCCCTTACTTTCCCTATATTAATTATAGAGTATTTAAGTGTAAATTTTCATAAATATTTTTGGCTAAGTCTAAATTTAAACAACGACATTAAACCCCTAAATTTGGACTTATCAGCTACCATATAGAGACTTGTGATGTTGCATGGAGAGAGGGAGAGGGAAAAGAAGAGAAGGAAATGATGGAAATAGATGAGAAGGAAGAATATGTGAGAAATGGTGATTAGATCGTTGTATTATACCTCCTAGATTGATATACATTTGTGTGTTTTAATAATCAAATATGTACAGCTGTTCTAATGGACTTCTAATCCCAACTCTTAATGAAATGCCTACCTTTGATCCTATGGCTACATTTAATCCTAACTATGTTTAATCCTGATTATGTATGGTCCATCCTATCTATCTTAAAACCTATATTTGATTGTGACCTCCAATCTCTAAGGAATATATAGGGTACGTGTTCAATTATTACTAGCTACTCTTAGAGATTTATCCTATTGGTCAATGGCTTGCTAGTTGACTGTTGAGTTGAAGTCTTTTACAATCTCAAATTTCCTTACATTCTTCATTATATCTCTCTGACACCTATAATTTACTATTCATTACATCTTTATGTGATGTGCCTCTCCAGCTCATTGAGATTTAACGTGAAATCTGGTTACATGTATGTGCATATCTAAAACAGATATTAACTTATGATTGTATATTTGATTCGGACACTGATTACAAAGGGAAAGACTTAATATTGACGTATAAATTTAGTCTATTTGCATGGTTGCCATATTGGGAAGGTGTAGATAAACTCTAAATTTTGGAGAAGCATCATAGATATATGTTGATATTTAGAGTGATGTTAATAGGTATTTTAGAATGCATGAATCAAACTATTGTGGAGACGGCATATTCTTTGTGATTTACTGATGGGTTTGCCAAGGAGTTATAGCCGGAGGTTGTAAATGTGGCAATTCACTTGATAAATTGATCTTGTAGTTCTGCTCTTAATAAAAGGTGGCCGAATAGCTAAAAACTAGTGAATCTATCAACTATACCACTTTACATATTCTTGAATTTCAGGGTTACACAATTATTTTCTGATGAAATATCAAAGCTTGATCTTAAGTCCAAGAGGTGCATCCTTTTGGTTCCAGGTGACGTGAAGGGCTATCAACCCTGGGATATCTTGAAGTGAGGCTATTGTCTGAGACATGGAATTTGATGAAGGCATAACTTCTATAGCTGGCATCTCATAAATTTGGAGGAAGTAGAGTGATGGGGAACAATCCTGCTTCGAAGACTCCTTGGATGGCGGCCACATATGTGTCTACTTTCTATTTGTTCGCACGTGTTTGGACCGCTGTATGGACCTACACATTTGCGCGTGTGTGAGCCCATGTGTGGGCGTGTGTGAGCCCATGGACCTACACGCCGCTATATGGAATTTGTTAGTGGTTTTATCTCCTATTAGGGGGCTCCAATTATTCCTAATTGGGCCTTCTCCCCTTTATTTGTACCGTTAAAAGGCGGGGCCCGCCCATAGGAAGAAAGAAGAGAAGAAAAGATTGAAAAATGTGATTTTTAGTGATTTTTTGGTATTTTTAGTGTTTTTTTGAGTTTTTGACATAGTTAAGACAATGCCACTGTGAAAATATAGAGAGAGAAAAAAACCCTAGAGTTTGCCTGAAACCGCCACCGCCTTCGCCAGAAACCGCCGCCGCCGTCGCCGTCTTCATTGGAGCTCCAGCCACCTACTCCCTCACCCTCACCCCTCGGCCCTCGCCCCTCCACCCTCGACTCTCAATCATCACCTGCGGCCGTCCAGCGACCGCCGCCCCGTGGCCGCCCTTGCGGTCGGCGACGCGGCAGCCTTGGCAGCTCGGCAGCTGGCGCTGCGGTCGCCCTCGCGGCCAACGACACATCTGCACCACATCACTCTACTGCCTCTGTGCCGCCGCGCCCTACCACTGTTGCGCATGTTGCTGTGCCCTCTATCGCTTATGCCACTGCTCCAGCTGCCCCGCCCTGAGCCCACGCCACTCTGCTACCGCACTATCATCGCCACCATCGCACGCATCGATGCTGCTGCCACGCACATCACCGCCTTTGTTGTTCCCCTCGTTGTCGTCGTTCTTCAATGCCTTGTCATTTCTCATCATCGCTCGACTGCTCTCTAGGGGTCGCCTGCCAGACTCACTATCACTCAAATAAAAGTCAGCCCAGCCATCACAAATTGGGTACGCTCACACTTCATCCCTCTTAAGCGTTCAATTATTTCTTTCAATGCCTCCCGAGCGTGTTTCCACCGCTGGGGTTAGGTTAGTGATATATAGAAAAATGTCAGTGGGAATAAGTTTCTATTGATACGTGATAACTTGCAAATTAACATGATTAATTGATGAATTTTACGTTATATTTATGTGTTTTAATGAACATATTTGCATGTTATCATATTAAAATGGAGATAAATGACTTACACTTTGATTTTACTATTATTTTTAAATTTTATCATTTTTTATATGATATTTAACCTCATTTCATTGAAGAAATATTTTTTACAAGGTTTTAAATGCTTGGCTAAAGGTTGGTATGGGATTTCCTATTTTTTTTTAGAACTTTTCCATATTTTTATATAATTTTCTAACCATACTATAGCCAAGAAATGATTTTTATTTATTTAAATAATACATAAGCTATTTATTGGGCATTTTTTATAATAAAATATGAAGGGGTTACCACGTCATTCGCCCGAAATTTGGGCAAATACGTGGATGCGTTTTTAGATATATATGTATAAAAAGAAGAGCATTATTACTTATTATGGCGTCGCAAATCGCGATGCCATAATGAGAAAATTATTAGGTGGAAAAGTCAAAGAAGTTGGCGTGTCGGCGAAAAAAGGTATGTTTTGATTTATCTTCGTTTTTATATATCTAACACGTCAGTTAGCCGCGTGCATTTAATGCACATGGCAACCGACACACGCGGAAGTCAAAATCAACAATTGCAGCTAAATTTGTTCTTTTCTGTTTTTCTAGAAATATTAAATAAAAGAAGGGCGACGTGGCTTATTTCTGTCCATTCAAAAGGGTTTCAATGATTGCGCGCCCACGACGAGGACAATCACGTGTCAGAACGTGATCCGAGAAGGCAGAAAATGAGAAAAATAATGTGGAACCAATCAGAAAGCGCCATTTCCAAGATTCTTGGAGGAGAGATAAAATAATCCAACGGTGGAGATTAAGCGCCAGTAAGATGACGATATCTTGAGATCTAATCGTCCGATTGAGCTGAAATTTTGAGGGCATGTTCATCTTTTCTCCCTCTACAATCCAGACGGTTGGATCTTTAAATGGAGGTTTGGAAATGGGCAAAAATTACTTTTTGAAGCTCTCTCCAAGGATTTGGCCAGGAAGGACACAAGAGTTGCTTTGGAAGTCGACAGTTCTTGATTCTGCACTCAAATTTGTAAGTTTCTGATTTGTATTTCAATCTTCTTCTTGAACGATTCTAAAACACCAAGGCATGGGCGAAATGTACATGCCCTAGAAGTTGTTTTGAATGAAATTTGCTCTGCATTTTGATTCTGATTCAAGATCTGGTTTTTGATATATAATTCTACATACATTTTGAACATTTCTGCATCATTAGATTTTTCATTTAGGGTTGGATTTCATCTTTTCCCCAAATTCTTCACTTTCTCTCTCTAGGTTAATTTGTCTAGTTTCTCTCTCTAGATTTTGATTATTATTGTTTAGAATTTAATTTAATATATAAAAAACCTAGAAACAAAATTTTATTTGAAAAATCATTTATCTTGAAGTCTAATTTAAAAATCCCTTTCTTGATTACTAAATTCCCAATTTTAATTCATAAAAGTTGTTTTAAAATTTTATGATAGTTGGGAAATTAATAATCCGAATTAATCTGATCTTATAATTGAAATAATTCTATCTGGAGCTTTTTGACCGAAATATTTTAAATCAAAATTAAGTTTTTACTTGATTTTGATTAATTAAAAACATTATTAAGCATAATTAAGGTTTATTAATTGCAAAATTAATTCATCTTTGAATTAATATATTAAATTCGGATAAAAATTCTTACTTATTGCCTCCCTGTGGTTCGACCCCTTGCTTGCTCTATATTCTATAGTTGTTGATTAAGGGTATTTATAAATTTTATTGTATAAGTCTAAACATCAAATCAATGACATATTTACACGCATTTTTAGGTTGATCAATACGATCTCGGTTGGCACTTTGAACGGTGCTCGCACGAGCAGGAATAGTGGTACTCGCACCGGACGCCCTTAACCCGTCGTCCAGGTCATTGGGAGCCTAGTGGCATTCCCATGTCACACTTACCGTAGCCTAGTGGTCTTTGGTGTCCGTCGACACCGGATTTATACTTCTCAGTGATTTTATCATTGCATCATCACTTGCATTATGTTTACATTAGTCCTATCCCCTACATTACATGATTGCGCTCGCCCTCCCTGTGGTGTAACACGAGCCGTCCGATCTTGGCGCCCGTCATGTTACATCATGGAGGTGATATACTAGATGTCTGGAATTCTGAGATTAGATGAGTCAAGATGGTAATAAGGCCTGATGATCATTTAGATTTTTTGGATTTTTTAATATCAAGGAAATGGTGAGAAAATTCATTGAAAGAAGGGGTTGGTTGGCCCAAGTAGGAAATTTTGCTAAATGTGATATCTTAGGGGTGAGCATCATTTAAGAATAACTACACATGACTTAGTAGAGCTTTCTAACAAGAAGCATGCCGTTAGAATCAAAGGGCCATTGAAGAAGAAGTCACTGATATCAAGTATGCAATATAAAGCACTGATTATCATAAAGTGGTTTTCTTAAAACAAGAAAAAAACCCGAATGTGTCATTCTATGCTGAATGAGCTAGGATGTTATCTTAAGGACTTCTATACCTAAAAACTCATCATATAATTGCATTACTACATTATTACTTTAATTATTTTATTATTACTTCGTTATATGGGGTCTCCTTTTGATAGTGTAAGGCATCTCTAATACAAAAGAAGCTGGGCACCTATTCCCCAGCCATTTGTTTTATTTTCATGTTATTTACCCATGAAAATGATTTGGGCCAACTGAAGAAAAAGTGCGGACATAAATTTCAGTCTCCTCTAATGGATTAATCCCTTAGTGACCCTATATTAATTATATGGTTTTTGAGAAGAATGCTACTAATAAACACTTTGGAGAAGTTTAAATAAAACATGCAAAATTTTGGCATTAATCGTGCCTATCACTTTATGATCTAGACAACAAGACATTTTTTGTATTTTATGAAAAAGAAAATACATGATTATAAATGGATCTGCAGTGACACTCATATCGATATTTCACATGTGTGATTGTTAAGTTAAACATTCTTACAGTTTGGATATTTCTATGTTCCACTTAATCTATATTGTTGAGTTAAACTCACCTTAATGAAGTTTTAGCCATGTTTAAAAAACTGCATATTTTACTCAGTCAGAAAGGAAAAAAATAAATATAGGAGTGAAAAGAATACATTTAGGTGTTTCGTATTCATTTTCTATATTTTCTATAAATTTATAGGATTGTATACTCAAGCCAAAAAGGAAGAAAAATATTACTGATATTTATTTATCATTTTAAACATTATACACCATCAAATATAATGATGGAAAGGATACTAGATTTTTTAGGTTTTATATATTTTCATATGTTTTATAAAATTTTTTTAATTTTAAAATGTTCCAAACATGTAAATCACATTTGCGGCGAGCAGTAGAGCTGCTCGTTAGAGGGGATCTTGGGGTCTATAGTCTTAGGTGCTGGGATCAGGGGTTTTTTTGGGAGTCATGAATCTCCCTTAGTCAAGGCTTAGCAAAAAGCTCAGAATTTTTGGATAAGCTCCAAGGACTAGGTGGGCGACAAACTCAAATTTAGGGGAATAATTTGTTGTATACACTTCAGTTAATCAATAATAATCTATAAATGTTGACTATTATAGAATTTGACTGTTTAGGCTGATGAGTCCCGATCCTTGACGAACTCTAAGTTACAGTGAAATTACATCATTATTGATATGACTTAATCAATAATAATTTATAAACCTTTGCTTATAAAATAATTTGAGTAGTTAGTGATGAGCAAGGGTTATTGGTGGCGACGACGTCTACGCAGCGACACCGGACGCGTCAACACCATCATCTGAAGTCAACACGACCACTGAAGACATGCCACCATCGTCACCGGATCAAGTCAACTCGCCAGCATCAGGCACGTCTCCACCCACGCACGCCCCTTCATGCGTCCTGATACGTCGCCAAAGGCAGATCCAGAACCGCCCCCTGACGTGACGCAAAACCACGTCACTCGACACATCGCTCGTCTTTATTTTATTTCTTTTAACTGTATTTTCTCTTTCCTCCAAGGCCTATATGTATAGGCCAATGTTTCAAGAAACAGTTAGTCAGTCATTATTCAAGAATTGAGTTTGTTTTTAACTCTTCTTGGAGGACTTCCCAGCCTCCCCTATCCCTTCTCCAACCCTACCGCCGCCGCCTCGCGTCGCTGGCTGCCTTCCTTCCCTTCCTCTTTCCCCCTCTCCATCTCTCTCTTTCTCTCCTTCCCTCTTGTCTCTCTTCTCTCGTCCTCTTTCTTCCCTTCCCAGGGTCGCCCAAGGCAGTCCGCCCTAGGCCGCCCAAGACTGCCACCACATGCTGCCCAAGGTTGCCACCCAGGGCCGCCCAAGACAACCCGCCCTAGGCTGCCCAAGGCCGCCGCCCCAGGCCGCCCAAGGCCGCTGCCCCAGGCCGCCCAAGACAGCCCCCCCTAGGCCGCCCATGGCTGCCGCCCAGGCCGCCCAAGGCCGTCTGATGGCGCGGCACCGTCCGACACCGCCGAGCCGTCACACGAGGAGCCAGCACCGTCATTGAGCCCGCCATCGACACGTGTCCAGCCGACACGACGAGCCGCCGCATCGACGCGTGACCCCGTGTTCAGATACTCGGCATGACAACGCGCCACCCCATCGTCGGAGCATCATACTTATCTGTTTTATTTTATTTTTATTTCTTTTCCTTCGTCACTCACAGTTTTCTTGTTTGTCGTTGTAGTGAGGGGAGGAGCCCATATGAGGACATCTTCCCCTCCCACAAATCCAATGTGCCTAACAAGCCTTATTTCCCCTTTTATTTCCCCTCTCTTTGTTGTTTAATGGGGTCCCATCTTCACCATCCTATATAAGGAGGGGTGGGTGCCCAAGACTTTTTCACTCTTGAATTTTATAAGTTATGATATGTTGAGAAGTTGAAGAGTCACGTGCGTGAGAAGAGGAAGAAGAAGAAAAAAGAAGAAGAAGAAGAAAGAAGAAGAAGAAGAAGAAGAAGAAGAGGAAGAAGAAAAAGGAAGGAGAAGCAGGAAAGGAGGAAGAGAGAACCGACGCGCCGTCGCCCTCCTGCCGGAACCTCGTTGCTCCGCCGCTGTCGCGCCGCCGCTCTCCAGCCGGAGCTCTGCCGTGTCGTCGTTTTCTCCACCAGTTCCCGGTCGCGTCACCGTCTCGCCGCCAAGATCCAGTTGCGACGCCGCCCTCCCGCCTGCTCGCTGTCTTGAAGCTGTCCCTCCGCCAGGCACAGCCAGGCCACCGTCCCCCCCCCCATCTGCGCCGTCGTGTCGTCGCCACGCTTGTCCCTCCGCGACCGTTCGTGGCCGCCGATCGCCTCTTGATCCCGCCGTTGCCGCCTCTTCTGATCTCCGCTCTGCCCACGCCCTCCGGCCGCTGGACCGTGCCTCACCCACCGTCGTTCATCTTCCAAGCGATTCCGCAGCCGCCAGAGCCGTGCCTACCTGCTCGTGCGCTAGCGGTGCACGACGCTCACCCAGAGTTGCGGCCGCACGAGTATCGTGCGCCCGCTCGTGCGCCGCACGCCCAACACCGCACCGCTGGTGCACGCCCGCCGCACAGTGCTTACCACCCAGCAACCACCGTAGCGCATGTGTGTGCTCGCTGCGTGCCTGGCCGCCAGTGCCGCCCTCTCTGCGTGTGCCCGCAGCACGCCGCGCCTGCGGCCCGGAGCGCCCTGCGTGCGTCACTACTCGGCTCCTCCTCTCTTCGTGCCCGGGCGTTTGATTAGTGCGGACACGCCTCCCGCCCCGTCCATCTCCTGCCCACTTATCGACGCCTACCCCTGCACGCCCGCGGGTCGTACGTCAGCGCCATCCACTCCCTCCCACTCTCCGGATCCAATCGGTACGACATAACCGTCACCAGCGCGACGAAGGTACCCCTTTATCTCACCTCTTTACGTCTCTTACTTTCTTCTGTGCGCTTTCGATTTGCCTCTTCCGCGCTCGGGTTAGATAGGTGAGAGTGAGACAGGTTGAGAAAATGACGTAATTTCTCGAGAGTCTTACCTGCCCATTATGAGTTGGGTTCTCCTGACGCGTGTGAGCACTTCAGCGGGGTTTCCCTGTTCGACGACGTACTCGCCCTCGACCTTCTCGGGCGAGGTTCAGGAGGTCCGTCTGACCTCACTCAAAGCAATCCCGTCTATTCTCTGGAACGGCATCCACCGCTCGTCGGCACACGCATGTACAACACGTAGGGACTTTCGCATTGCACGTCATCATTATACTTGTCTATTAGCATTCTCGGACGACGCTGACTGTCGACGACCGAGTGAGATCCTGATTCGATACCGAGCCGCTACCCTCGGTGTCGACCGGACGACGTCCGGCATCACCGCCGGACCAGGCTGCCCAAGGCCGCCGCCCCAGGCCACCCAAGGCTGCCACCTAGGGCCACCCAAGGCCGTCGCCCCAGGCCGCCCAAGGCTGCCACCTAGGGCCACCCAAGGCCGTCGCCCCAGGCCGCCCAAGGCTGCCGCTCAGGGCAGCCCAAGGCCGCCGCCCTAGGCCGCCCAAGGCTGCCACCCCAGGCCGCCCAAGGCCGCCGCCCCAGGTTGCCCAAGGCAGTCCGCCCTAGGCCGCTAGAGGTTGCAGCCCCAGGCCGCCCCAAGGCTGCCCTCCTAGGGCCGCCCCGAGGCACACCATCCACACTAGTGCCCGCGCACACCAGCCCTGTCTGTGTCCTTACTCGTTCGTCACGCTTTCTGCTAGGGCCATACAACGCCCAGAATGCCTAGACTCTCTCGTCCAGTGGGCCATTCAACGCCCAAAATCGCCCAGTCTTGTCACGATCAGAATTCCCCGTAACCTCTTCATACACTACGGTGCCGAGGTACGCCTGAACTCTTTGGTGTCGACGTGTTCTTCGTCCAGTGTTCCGCAAGAATTCTCCACCGCCGACAGATTTGATTTGATTTGGAATTCCCTAAAATTCTCTCTATCGTGAGATTCCCTCGTGATGTGAATTTGAGTACTGGATTTGGTGCTTTGGCATCGTCGCGGTGGTTGAAGACAGTACTCCCGCCCTCGACGAGGAACGGGATTGTACAACCAGTATTTCATCAATTTTAAGTTCCAAATTTGATCGCGTGGAATTCTGTGGTCTATTTTATCCATCCATCCAAACCCGTCCAGTATCTTCCGCCTGTCGTTGTCCTACCCATCCCCACAGTCGTCCTTTTTCCTAGCTGTCTTGCATCAGTTATCTCCGAAAGCGATCATATATTAGGGTTTTAATACTCTTGAAATGATGGTTCATGTGGGATGAGAGGAGATACGTATAAAATAGGAGACTGTGATTCAATGAATACGAGGTGGTGAGAAAGTGATAATAATTATTTAATAAGGATGATATGAATACTAATGTGAGGAATAGGTAGGAGGACGTGGATAGATCAAACCGAGATGAGAGAGTGAGAAAGATGAAAATGTGAAATGATGATAGATGTATAAGATGAATAAAAAGATAGGATTATGACATGGGTGGATTCATGTGAGTGAAATAGAATGATAAAAGAAGACATGAGAATGATCTAACTAATCTGATGTGATAAAAGTATGGATAGGTGGTTGTGAGATGGAGAAGAGGATGATAGACTAGGTGATTTAGGGTTTTTAAATGAAACTAATGCGGCGAGTTCGAGATGGAATATGGCTGTGGTAGGGTGAGATAATGAAAGATGGTGTTGAGAAGGAGACGATGAAGATAAGGATGTAGGTCTTACAAAAAAGATATGAATGGGAGAAACCAATGTAATACAAGATACTAAGGTTCAATCTCTATGTTCAACAAGCATCAAGGTGTCTTCGTGATGCAGATCAGCCTCTCCAATTCTCTATGAATCTTCTCCAAGCATTCGAGACACCAAAAACATTGTGATGGACCTTCAAAACTTTATGTTCTTTCAATATGCCTCTCTAGGAGGAAGTGACCTGAAAGTTCATACTATATGGATAGAAAGACACAGGAAAAAGGAAGCACTGCTCAAAGTTTCAGCCCAAAAATCCTTCTAGATAGTCGGATACCACAATTTAAATTTAGACCATTCTCAACCCTCCAATTTTCTATCTCCTCTGATTTTGGAAGTCTCGAAAAATTCAAAGAGTAATTAAATAATTCCAAAAAATGGATTTTAGCTCATAAAAATGTTAGAAATAAAATTTTGAATTTTGAAAAATGATATCTGACTCAAAAATATATTCTGACTCAAAATTTTCATAAAATTCAACGTATCATTATAAAAATAAATTTCATTATTTAGGCTTGATAACACACATATAAAACCAAATGCTTACAAATGAGCATGTAAATATGGTTACTAAAATATGTGTTGTCAGTCCTCCCCATAGGGAATGACAATTAGGGATTTAGTAGTCTTTAAATGATAATTTAAACTACCATTTTAAATACTCAAAACTAACGCAATGTAAATGATGAGGTGAGAGGGCGATAATTAATTTCCAATAGGAATGAGACAATTATCAATAACAGGAATGAGTATGCAGATGTTAATATCAAATGAAAATTTGGACAGAATGAGGTAGAGGGAGATGTGAAGAGGTGATGATGAATATTAGGCAAGGGTACTTACCGTAGGTCCACATGGTTGGTAGGACTGTGGAAAGCTTTTTATGCACACAATCACATCCTCTTATCCATTGATCTTGTCCAAGCAATCAACAAACCAAGTGAATTTGATAGAACTTCAAAACTGCACCCTCTTTCAATCAGCCTATCAACGTAGGAAGCGAATTGAAAAATGTTCTTTATAAATTTTGTATGTTTTTCTTATACACACGCCTTATGAATGGACAGAAGAGACAAATACAAAGCTTCCCTCCAAATTTATGCTTGATCGGCCTCCCAGATTGTTAAATATTAAGCTCTTAAGTTGGAAGATTATGAGCCATTGATTTAATCCAAAATATTTCTCTCTCATCACCAACGATTGAAGTATATTTTTTTGGTTGAACTCTTGTTTCTTCCTTCGGAGTGCTCTTTTTGTTAGAGACTTATCCTATGCATGTGAATTCAAGCATAACCCCCTTGTAGACTCAAGGGTTGGAGAAGCTAGTTTTGTGGATTCATGATTTGGATGCTTCTGGTTGAGGAATATTTGGATTCAAGTATTTTTCTTACATTTTTCATGTATTAAGGATGCATCACTAATTAAAATTAGACAAGTAATTTGATCGTTCAAAATCCATAATTAAGAGTCATACAAAAAACACCATTTGGTCCAATGGGCTTGTGACAACAAGGTTTGCGTGATCTTCAATGTTTATCAGACTTATTTCTTAGTCAATTCTCCACGGCTATCATCCTAGAGGATAGCCTAGATTTTTTACCATCCCACACACCATCAACTCCTCTGCTCATTGGTGTGTACCCTCCTTGATATCCACTACTATCAATCACAATAAGATTGTATTGCTTGCCCCACTCTGCTGGTTGTCAGCATCTTTTAGACAACATCTGTACTAAAATCTGAGACTATTGAACAACTTTAATCCTCTGAATCAACGATCCAGAGTCACTACACACGATCAAAGTGGTGGTTAAGGTAAATTTAATTTTTAATTAATTAGTACTTCTGGCATAAAAATCCACAAATTTTTCATGTTAAGTGTAAATAATTATTAATGAATAAGATACATAAATCTCTCACTTATTATAAATTATTTTGAATTAAATTAATTTCTTTGCATTAAATTAGTCTTAAGCGTAAAAGTAAAAAATCCTGAAAATATAATTAATTAATTTTCAATTTTCCATTACTTTTACCGTCTAGATTTAGCCCCTACTTCCTCTGTGCCCGTATGGTAAATGAATGTTATTGTATGAATACGAAACCTAAAATCACATATTTAACCCTTATTAGTTTATTACCAATCTTTGCCAAGGTGATTTGATCATCATTTTTTAAAGGTTCATTAGGATTCTGTTGTATCTTTCGATATGTGAATTGTCATGGTTTCATGTCAATCAAAGCGATATAGTCCAACACTGGGGACGTTAAATGAAGAGAACTCATTTCAAAATGCTTACCCCAACCAGTTTACGAACATGATGGGTTCATGATTTAGGAGACAAGAATCATATGACATATGTAACTAGTTGCACATTTATCATGTCATCAATAGCCTCCAATGCTACCAGACAATCTTTCAAACAATATACAAACGAGAGAAAACTCCACGCCGCTCCACAAATGCCAATGGGGAGTGAATATCTCAACACTCAATATGGATTCCACAAGCAAAATTGATGATTTGTCTGTTGCATCCAACCAATGTACAATGGGGGAAATCTTGCTTCTTGGCATTGAAAAAACTGTATAATGACTTGCAGTAGCTCTGATGCAAAAGGATTAAATAGATTCTAAATGAGCTCCAAATTCCTGACTCTAGAGAAATCAAGCTTTTGTATATGACTCTATAGAAAATCCTGACTAATGTCAACACACAATCTGTTGGCCATGATAATATGAAGCATAGTGAGGTAGGTCATCATGAAGCGGGAGAAAATATTATTTAGAATCCACATTGCTACTCTACTTATGTTTTCACCAAGGGTCTTTATGCATTCTTGCTCCACCTTATTTGTGGAAGTTGGTAATGGATGGTACACAATCTCCGGCTTGTGGAATGTTAGGTAATATGCTATTGTGCTCTGCCTTCTTTGATTATTTCATGACGTATTTCATATCATGAGGACTACAGTGTGCACAAGAGGGTTAATAAACCCTAGAATGAATATAAGTGTTTTCCTCTCTTTACAGGCCTCCACCTGAAACATATAGAAAATAATTTCATTAAATCACAGCTCTTTTATTTTTTGAATAATTAAGAGGGTATGTGTCATGTGTATTATGGAGCTGATTTCAAATATGATAAAATTACAGTGAGGACTTGCCAAATAAACTAATTAGTGCATGTGTGCGGACAAAGAATCATCACGTACAGGAGTTTGGACGATTGATGGGATGAAGAATCGTCCGCCCGTTCCCGGACGGGATGGTTGTTTCGTCCATGGACATAATAGCATCATCTGTGGACAAAACAATCATCACGTACAGGAGTTTGGACAATTGATGGAACGAAGAATCGTCCGCCTGTCCCCGGACGGGACGATTGTTTTGTCCATGGACGTAATAACATTGTCTGTGGACGAAACAACATCACGCAGAGGAGTTTGGACAATTGATGGGACGAAGAATCATCCGCCCGTTCCCGGACGGGATGGTTGTTTCGTCCATGGACGTAATAACATCATCTGTGGACGAAACAATCATCACGTACAGGAGTTTGGACTATTGATGGGACGAAGAATCGTCCGCCTGTCCCCGGATGGGACGATTGTTTTGTCCATGGATGTAATAACATTGTCTGTGGACGAAACAATCATCACGCAGAGGAGTTTGGACAATTGATGGGACGAAGAATCATCCGCCCGTTCCCGGACGGGATGGTTGTTTCGTCCATGGACGTAATAACATCATCTGTGGACGAAACAATCATCACATACAGGAGTTTGGACGATTGATGGGATGAAGAATCGTCCGCCCGTTCCCGGATGGGACGATTGTTTCGTCCATGGATGTAATAACATCATCTGTGGACGAAACAATCATCATGTGCAGGAGTTTGGACCATTGATGGGACGAAGAATCATCAGCCCGTTCCCAGACGGGACAATTGTTTTGTCCATGGACGTAATAACATCATCTGTGGACGAAACAATCATCATGTACAGGAGTTTGGACCGTAATAACCGCCCCGTCCGGGGTCTTGAATGGCGGACAAGACGGTTTCCGCATCCTGCGAGAGTCATGTATCTGCCTGAGAGCTCCAGCTGGAATTCGACACGAGCTGTGCCACGTGTCAAATTCCACGACGCGTGCACTGCTTTGTCCCGGGATTGGGACAAGACGAGAATGTCTTGGACGGGACAGTTTTCGAGGGGGACGATATGTGGACGAAAATATTAAGGATGGGACAAACTAGGGGCGGGACGATTGAGACAAACTTCTGAAAATTGGGACGTAGTACCGGACGATCTTCGTAATGTCCGGTCCTTCGTTCCAGCCCTAGACTATCTTGCAGTATAATTTGAGTGAAGACTTCTCACGTGTCAAATAATATCGCACGTGTCAAACAAGCTATATAATGAAAGTCCCAAATCAGAAAGAAATTAGCTTGAAGAAGCTGGACTCGCCAATCGCTCCAGCAGAAGATTGGAGTCGTCGGTAGATCATCTTGGCGTCGGGAGGAGGTGAGTTCGGATCGGTTTAGCTTCAATTTATAACATGTTTTCCGTTTTTTTTTCTGTTTATCCCGTATATCTTGATCTTCCACTGGCGATCACACCTCGTCGTTGCGAACCCCATTACTCCAGATGCTGGCTACTCATACCCGTCTGATATTTGGCGTTTTCCCCAAATTATAATCCTCCTGACATTGATATACCACCGTGATTCTACTCTTATGGTTGAAAAATATTCCAAAAGCTATGTGATGAGCAATCAATCTCCATCTTTTTTATTTTTGGGGAGATATTGGACACTCGGCAATAGTATTGAAATGCTGTTAGATGATACCGTGTGCTGAAAAACGCTTCTATCACAAAAATGATAACTATGAATTATGGATATTTCCATGACATATGCATTTGCTTTGATGCTTTTACCACGAATTGTGAAATTTTTTCTCAATTAAAGACAGACGCGGAATATGTTCTTAAAATTTTTCGGAGAATGTGTGAATCTTGGGACTAGCAGCGTTCTGAAGCGTATTTCTATTCTTCCAGAAGTAGCTGCCATCGGAAATCTAGGGGGTTGTGATGGCAAGAATCAAACCTCAGGCGTTGTTAATACAGAGCAAGAAAAAGAAGGGTCCAGCCCGGATAGGTCTGAGAACTATAATTACCTGGGTTTTGGTTGTCATAGTGATCGCATTCTCCTTTTATGCAAGCTACACCTACTGGCAGAGAAGGTAAACTGTCATGAGAAGCCAGTGATATGGGTTTTCATTCAAGCCTTATTTCACGGCTTTGTGTTTCTGTTTTCATTTTTTTAAGGCATCCTATTTTGTGACTCTAATTTTACTTTTATCATGTGGTTTATGTATATAGGCAAGGTGGTCAACATGATTTCAGCATCCAAGAGGTTGAGGTCTACCCACGTAATCATTCTGGTGTTTCTGAAGTTTTTTGTTGGGACTGTTCTTTGTAGTCAGCTTTCGGGGCCCATGGTTGTTTTTGGGGATGTTTTCTTTCGTCTGTGGTTAGTTTATTTTTAAATAAAATTAGCATATATGATTTGGGTTACCCTCAGCTGCTCCCAATGTTGTTTATCTCTCTCTCTCTCTCTGATATGTGTGTTCTCTCTTTTCGATGGATTTCAGCCACATGGAAGTACAAAAAAAACAAATTTACCTGGTTATGTGGTAAGTTATTTTTACCCCCATGGAATTTCATCTTTCAAAAATATTTATTACTTATACAGAGAAGCTGGCTACCATAACAATTGCATGAGTGCATTTTCTCTCTTTTCCTGTTCTTATTTTTATTTACTGCCTTTTCCTTCACATCATTCTGGAATTGTATTTTTCATGTGAATATTTCTATAGATCCTTAACTGAAAATTATTAGTCTTTTGACACACTTACTCATGAATTATGATATTTTTCTTCTTGGGTATCGCATGCAAAATTTACATACTCATACATGCTCTGATATTTTCTCTTGACCTTTCTCTTGGACGGAATCTTTGATAGACTGGTGTCTGAGAAATCCTTCTGGCATTGAGTCTGTTGCTGCTTGGTGCGGCCTGAGAGAAGAACGTCTCCTGCGTCTACATCTCTATATACATTTTTTACTGTAGCCAAGGTATTCATCCAATCGCATGGGATGGATATTTCAAGACCTTTGCCTCTGCTGCCACAATGGACCCTATTAGGGGCTTGATCTCCTCGGCAATCAACTTTAACTGGGACATTCAGTAGTAGATTTTAATAATGTGTTTCTTTATGAATCCCTTGAAGAAGAGGTCTACGTGGCCATCTCTCCGGGCAACAAAATTGCACCTAGTGAAGTGTGTAAATTGAAGAAATTGTTATATGGGCTCAAGCATTCTCCAAAAATGTGGTTTGGGCAATTTTACAATGCTAACAAAGCGTGAGTTTATTCATAAGGCAAGGGGATCATACCCTTTCTCTACGACCCATGAAGTTAGGGGTGATGGCTCTGTTTATGTATGCTGATGATATCATCATAATTGGCAGATACAGGGTAGAAGCAAAACATCTAAGTGACACACTTACCAATAATTCCTTGGAAATTTCTGTGTTGATGACTTAAAACCCCTTGTCAAACATCATGATTTTTTGTGTATAGAGGTGGATTTTCCGGAGAAGGGACATTCCTGTCACATCACCTGTACAGACTGGATCTGTTGAAAGAGATTGAGAAACTGACATTCTAACTGATGTGCACACTCACTGATCACAACGTAAATCTGGGAACAGATGCTGAATCCCGCCTGTGGATCACTACTCTTATCAGAAAATGATTTATCTCAATCATACAGATCCAGAGATTAGCTTTGCAGTGAGCATGTTGAGTAAATTCATGCATAACCCACACAAGTCTCATTAGAGAGTTGTGGACCATGTTCTGAGATACTTGAAGGGAACTCCAGGACAGAAGATCCACTTCCTGAAAAGTAATGTTATATCTGTGAAACTCTAGACTCATGCTGACTCTTCTGACTCGTTGTGGATTGAAGGGCAATGTCAGATTATTGGGCCTTTCTTTGTGGAAAGCTGATGTGCTGGAGGTGTTAGGAACAGTAGTTTGTCTCTCTGTCCAGTGCAGAGTCTGAGTTCCAAGCCTTAGCCCAAAGGGTCCAGTAGGGGCTTTGGCTGCGGCAGATCTTCCAAGACCTGAAAGTTGCAATTTGTTGTCCTGGTCACCTGTTCAATGGTAATTGGTCAGATATTGCTACTGCTTAACTCGGTATTAGCCCATTAGCTAACCAGCCCGTACCAGTCCCATGTTGTTTTCTTTCTTATTCTCGGCTTCCCATGAGTTGCCCATAATCAGCCCAACCCTTGTAACTGGTATTTATACTAGACCTTAATTCGAGATTAGTGAAGTGATACGATCCGTGGCCGGGTCTATGAACGTCGTGCACGGCCCAGACACCAAGAGGGAGACCTGGCCCAACAGAGCCCTACATCGCATCCTTAAGAGCGGCCTCTTTGGATGACAGAGGCACCTTTGATCAATCGTAAGTCGTCTCTACGAATATTCTGAGGTCTAACTCCTAGCTTACATCTCTCTCTACGTTGCAGAAGGCCACCCCTGCAATGAGGAGGCAACTAGGAGCCAGAGGCGTGCATCACCCCGTCTCTCCCCCCTCTCTCTCCCTTCCCCATCTCTGGACACCCCTCCCTCCTTCCTTCCAACTCTCGACGTGCCTACTCCGTCGACCTCTTCTTCCAACTTCTTTTCCCTAGTGTTCTCTTGAGAAACAGTGGATCTGTTATAAGCAAGTTCAAGTTCGTGTTCTCATTGAGGAATTACAACGGAGTCGTAACATGAAGTTTTTTTCTTCTGAACCCTAGACTGCCTCGAGATTTGCTTTCTAAGCAGCAGATAATGCATGGCTTATGTGAGACTTCTCAGAGTAACAGAAAAATGACTTTAGAGACCCAGAAAGAGATCCTTACAATAATTAGATTTAGCTGAACGGACCAGCATTTTTGCCCTGAGGATGAGAGCTACTGCAGATACCTTTTTTTGCGAATTGTTGAACGTGGGGAACAAAATTCAGCAGTATGAGAAAACCCAAGCGCTGGAATAACAAATTAGTAGCATTCCTTTTCAGATTATCAAGTGGTTACTTTTAAATTCTAAAAAAAATGGTGTCGTTGCCCTAAAAATCTGTTTTATGGGAGGGGGAGGGGCACTTAAAGTTTCCTAGTCACTCATTCAAACTCATGCAAGTATAACCAAACTCGTGCAAGTATAAGAAAACCCTGAAATTTTTTACGCTCATTTGGTTTTTATGATTATGTTAGGAAACAATTTTGTTCATTAAATCACTCCTTTGTGTATTCTCTTTCATGCTCACATATATTTTTTTTCTTCCTTCTGAATTAGGTTTTAAGCACGGAAAAGGGTTCAATAACTGTAGAGCTTTCAAAGGATGCACCATCTGATGTCTTAGAAAAGTTTGTTGACCTATGGTAAACAACGCGAGGCAACTCAATTGTTTTCTTTTCGGTTGAAATTTTTTCCTCAGTGAATGGATCCAGAGGTTTTATTCAATCTTTTGACTGCAAATTTGGATGATAGTGGAAGTAGATGAAGACTAGTGGTGGGTTATTGACCTACTCTTAGGTTCTTTGCTAATTTCATTGATGCCAAGACATGAAAGATGATCTTCCTGTGAAGTATTTACCGTTTTTTTTCAACTGTGATCTGCATCAGCTATTTTTTTATTTCTTGTTCATTTGTCAGATGGCAGGGTAAAATCGTAACTTACCAATTATATTTGGCATTTTTGTATCAAAATGAAACTTCATATATGCCAGTTTAAGGAAGATAAAACGTAAGATAATGTGGGCCTTTTCTAGGGTTATTCTCTAAATTCCTGTGCGGCAGGTTCACCTTATCACCCTTCCTTCACTTTGCTCTCCTCCACCATTCCCAAGGTTCATGTGGCATCAGAGTAGGTACAGCAGAGGGGGAGAAGAGAGGAAGAAAATAAGAAAGCATTAGTAATGACAACGTTTGAAGAAGAAAGCGATAGAGATCCTCTGGGGAAAATTGGAGAACCTCAGTCACCGTTGATGCACTGGTGGTGCTGGGATGTGCCACATGACTGCGGGCAAGACCACTTAACATTGACTAGTCAACATGACCGACCGAAGTCCAGACCAGACCGAGCCCGGACCGAGACCAAGACCAGACTGAACTGGACCGAGACCGGACCGTGTCCTTCCCTAGCCATGTCAATGCAGATGCTATGTAGTTTGCAAGGTGCATTGTAGCTCCTGTACTGCCATTTCACTCTTAAAACAGCCTTACAACACTGAGGAGTCATTGTGGCTCTAGATATGACAGCCCTCTCAACAGTAGCTGCTGCATTGAAGACCTCGAGTCTGTGACGCATGTATCTGGCAGCCACAATTGAGACTTAATGGGGTGATGCACATATCAAGGTTGCTGCATTCAAGACATTGAGAGAGTAGTGCATACATTAAGGCAAGCCTTTTTGCAGGTTAGACTTCAGGTTTGACCATGGTTCGGACCATGTTGTCTTAAGGCTGTGCCTATATTGTGCTGAGAGCATCAAACCCCATGAGCCAATGGCAGCTGTACATTCTGAATATGATAGCCTCTCAAGGATCCTGAGGGGCGGGTTAAAGGGCGTTATTAGTGAGGTGTTGGGCCCAACCATTCTCATGATACCCATAGATTCGGCTCAGGATCATATCAGCACTTCCTCTTGCAGGGACCTGCTTTTTCTCCATCTGGAACGCAGGGAATTATTAGTAGAGACTGGATGCAAATTTCCAAGAGGCTTCCAAGAAGGGCATCCCCTCCAAAAGGGTGAAGACCTGTAAGACTGAAGTGAAGAACAGTAATTGGTTGACGCAGCGTTCCCTGTCTTGGTATAGTGTTGAGGGCAGTGGGTGGGGATGTGCCTCAGGTCCTAAAGTGCATCAGAGTTGTGACACGTTGGAGCACGAGCTGTATACATATGTTTATTGGCATATCGAGCTGGTGTGCAATGGGCCCCATTCGATATGGGGCCTTAAGAATCAAGGTGCCTGCTTCATGAAGAGTCAGTTGGTGGGGTACCTGATGAAATATGGACATAGCTTCAGATAAACTGCATCCCAACCTCAAACTCTATGCTGCAGCTGTGCTTCTCCCTGTATGACTTCATTGTAGCCTTGGCATGCTCTGAGTGGTGTTTGAGCAATTCAAGATGTTGGTCACAGTCACAGAGCATCTTTTCCAGGTCATCAACTGGTGAGGGCAGCAAACCATATAGCACAGTGCTGGGGGTTTGTACAAGGAGACAGCTTGAAATGGTGACATTTTGATGCTTGACTGATATGCCTTGTTGTAGCAAAGCTCTGCCGAGTGTAGGCATGTGCTTTACTGTTTCAGTTGGTCTCCTGAAAAAGTAACAGATACGCTCCCCAACAGCAGCTAATCATCTCACTTTTCCAATCAGGTTATGGGTGGTGTGCAGAATGGTTCAATTAGGTCCTTTTTGGGTAATTCCTGCAAAAAAATGCTCTTGGACATACTCTCCCAATCAGAGACGATGGAGATGGTGGTTGTGGCTTGAGCACATGATATCGATCTGAGGAAAACTTAAATGAAACGAGATCAAATATCTGTTCAATAGAATGTGAGATAAGAAGGATCAAACAAAGAAGGATCAAATATCAATCAGTCAATGTTTATAATAGGTTCATCCACAAATCAGAAAGGAGAATGTAGCAGATAAGAAGGATCAAACAAAGATGAACGTGGATAGAGACGATGGAGATCTCGGGCGAGCTCTTCTTTTTTCCAGTTTGCAGGCCCAATCCTGCTCCCCAGCCCTCAGTTTGCTCTCAGCAACTGAATTCTTGAAAAATGAGTCATGCCTGCTCTTCCCGTTTACACTTTATTTATAGCCATTCCCGCAAGTGCTCAGTCAACATGGGGTCTTCTCACACGTGTTTTTCTTCTTCCTCTGGTAATGCTTGGAGAAGAAATATTGCATAATAGAATGTCCTTGGTAAATTGATCAGTGACATCTATGGAGGAGAATGTGTGTGCCATCTCAATCAAGCCAGTCTACCACGGCTAATATGGAATTGCCTTGACCAGACTTGGTAACCCTTCAATGAATTCCATAGATATATCCTTCCATGTGTGCTGTGGCATGGATAGGGTTTGTAACAAACCCACCAGGGCAAGCGTGGACGAATTGAACTGCTGGGCATATTTGACAGTAGTGTTCGCCCGTCCCGATACCGGTACCGGATGCCGGTATCGAGACGGATGCTGTATCGGATATCGGAAAGGCAATTTCCCGTATCCGTTCTTTTCGATATCCAGATATCGGATATCGGTATCGGATATTGGTTGCTACAGCAGTGATATCCAATACCGATATCCGTCTCGGTGTCGGTATCCGTCTCTGTCTCAGGGGGGAGGATGACGACATCGGATATCCGGTGTGGATATCGGTTTTCGATATCCACATCGAAAGGATACTTTAAAATATTTTTAAATGGTAATTATAGAGCGATTAGAGCGGTTTAACGTGGGGACAAGAGTATTATGAGAGCTTTCTGTTTGATTGTACATCTCGTTTAATATATACAGCCAAATATTATCAAAGTTTTCCATATGGGATAACAGGATTTGGGTTTGCTGTTAAACTCCGAATCCCTTTAATCCCATATGGAAGAAAATAGAATTTTTCACTTCTATTTATTGGACGCTGTGATATTAGATTAAATAATGAACAAATACAAGGACCAATAAATATAGCGAGAGTAGAATAAAATATAATTTTATCATTTAATATATTATCGGATTCATTTAATATATACAAAGAAAGATTTCTAATTTATTCCATGTGGGATAACGGGATTCTGAGTTTAACACCAAACCCAAATCCTGTTATCCCATATGGAAAAAATTGATAATTTTGCACTGTATATATTAACTGAGATTGAAAATAGATTGAAATCATTAAATGCAAATGTACGTAAGTCATACATTGATATGAAAATTAAATTTTTTAGTGTTGATACCGGTTCCGATATCCGGATACCGGTTCCGATATCCGGATATCGAAAACCGATATCCGGCATCTGGATACCGGTTCCAATATCCGGATATCGAAAATCGATATCTGGCATCCGATATCCGTCTCCGACATCCGGATATTGAAAACCGATATCCGGCATCCGGTATCCGCCTCGTCCCTTGATACGAACCTGGTTGGTTCGTATGGGGGGAAGACGAGAAGGGGAGAGAGAGGGCGCCGGGATGGACGTCGGCGGGCCGGAATGGACTACGGCAAGTAGGGGCAGGCGGAATGGACGTCGCCTACGTGAGGGGTTCGGCGGAATGGACGTCGCCGGAGGGAGCCAGACTCATTCTTAATGACACTTCTTGGCTGCCCCCTAAAGGGAGGGCTGCTCTATTTAAAGGGATTACAAAAGGTCCAAATGACCTAAAGCCCCTATTGGGCTAATTGATGAAAGAGACTTAGATACATCGGGGTCGTATCATCCCTCCACCTTCGGTATCCCCTACTGATATCTGTCTAATCCCTTATAGACGGATATCGACCGATATCCAATATCCAATATCCGGCACCATCCCATTTTTTCCCGGATATCGGATATCGGTTGTCCGATACCGGATGACGGACGGATATTGGTTGGGCGAACACTATATGACAGTGGTTGGTGAACGTCTGGGCAAATATGAGGTGATCCCTGTACCTAACCCTGAGGTATTTTGAACATTGTCACTTGTCCTTACCTTTTTAAGATAGCATCCCTCCCGGTAAGAGGGCACCAAACAAGTGAATTGGGAGGTTATTCTGTGGTTTAGTACGTTAGTGCTTTAGCTTTTCTTATTTTATCTCCTCTGGAATCTCCCTTTTCTCCAAATAGAAGCGTGAAGCATATCATACTTCATGCCTGGCTAGAAAAACTGTTGCATGATACGTTGGTTCATTTTGACGAAAGTCCTATGGGATAATTATAAGTGGGGAATGAAGGAAAACTTAAGTGCCACAAATAGAGTTATCTTCCAAGGTCGTGATAAGTGATAAGGCATTGTTGAACTTCTTGAATTCACAGTCAATATAGTAGATAATTAAGTGATAGCCCATCAGTTTGGATAGGCCATCACCTTGGACTTCCCATCGTTCAAACTTATGCTTCAGGCTGCCTTGGCCAGTGCTAAAATATGAGATAGTGCTCCCATTTATTCATGATTAGAATACCGGCCCTCAAGTCGCTTTCTGATAGAGATCCAACTAAATCAAGAAACAAATTCTTGGGATAAAATTTTACTCACAAGGAGCAATGCTAGTATGTCAATCTTCAGACAAAAGGGGGAAGTCTCCTGAACCTGTAACGCCATCTCGAACTCTCCAGTTGGATTCAGCCTTAGCCCCGCAACACCTGCTCCACAAGCTTAACCCAAATGATTGATACCCCTTTCTTCCAGGGGATGCTTCTTTATATTGGAGCAAGAAGTCCTTGCTCCACAAGCTTACCCCAAATGATCGATACCCCTTCCTTCCAGGGGATGCTTCTTTATATTGCAGTTACAGTCTTTGGCTACTTTGACTCCCCATGTGCGGACCCAAGTGTGGTCCCACGTGCATATTCTTCCCTGTTATTTTCTCGCTGTCCACTTATTTTCTTCTTTCTTTTGTTAGTAACCCAAGGTATCGTGACACATTCCTATGCAAATTCGTTCCATACTGTCCGCAGGTTTATCCTGTTGCATGAAGACTGCCCCCACGCCATTACCGAGGTATTGTCTCGAATATGAATTCTTGTATGAAGTCGTAAAAGGACCAGTATGGATATGATTGATATGGCCATTTCCTAGTTCTTAAAGGCCTGTTGCACCTTAAGGGTCCACAAGAAAGGGACCTTCTTCAAAAAGCCTGGTATGCAACCAGGTCAGGAGGCATACCCATGTACAAACTGCCTCTAGTACTGGTTCTGGCCCAAGAATCCATGGAGCTATCAAACCGTTTCGGGAGGGTGCCATGTGTGTACAGCCTACATCTTCTTGAAATCTGTTGCAATGCCCTCTGATGAAATCCAGTGCCCCAGGATTATGCGGAGGCTGCTAGAAAAAAAATTCTTTTGGAGTTGCCATATAGTGTGCTCATTCAAGAGCTGGAGAACCTACGGCTAGTTCTGCTCATGATCAGACTCTATTCATCAGTAGATCAGAAAATTGAAAAATAAAATCATTCCTGACACCTGTAAATAAGACTAGAAAATGTGGTTTATAGAAGCCATGAATGTCACCCGTGCATTTGCAAGCCCAAACAGTGTAAGTCATATTTGTTGCGGCTGCATTATGGGAAGTCATCTTCTCAATGGCACGTTCATGCATATGACTTTGGAGATAATCTGACTTCAGATCCAGGTATGAAAAAATAGACATTATGATATGTTCTTTTCAAAAAAATATAAAGGCAACCTAATCAAAGAATCAGGTCCACGTCAGCTCAAGAAGAATAAGGGGCCTATGAACCTATAAATAAGGTTGGGAAAGGAGGCAACAGACTTAGAATCAAGAAGCATTTGGGGTCCCGTTCAAGAAACACGGGAAAGGCTGGAGAGCAGGAGGAGCCTGCATCCAGAAGGATCGCATGATCATTGGTCCTGGTATCTAGTATTCTGTGTTATTGTATTCACATTGTCTAAACAACCATATCTCGCTCTCTCGTTCTGATCAAGAATTACATTGAATTGATCAGAGTCTCTCAAGAAGATATGAGAAGAACATTTGTTTATTCGATTTCAATAGATGCTATCAACTGGTATCAGAGCACTGATCCTGCGACATCATGCTGCTAAGAACATTTGATTGATTATTATTCCCGAGAAGGTTTTGGGTCGATAGCTAACCGGTTTTCAAGAAGATCTTGGTTGCAATATAACCGATTTCAAGAATATATCGGTGGCTATATACTTATCCTTATTTTTCGGTAAATCAATATCTGTTCGTCATTTTCTCATGTTCGCATCAAAGAAATGCCGAGTATACCTGTGAAGGCTGTACTGATTATCCCTAGAAGGAATTATAAAATCAAGAAAAGCCTTTCCCAAGGTGATCTTGAGGGTTTGACATTCACGGCCTTTGTTATAACAGTGCATTACAGTGAATCCACCACTTGATATCATTGACATCATGGAAGAGGCAGTTGACAAGAGAAAATGCATGTTACAAGAGCAGTCTGACGCTGCCGAGATTCTCTCAAATATTTTGCTGCAATTGCAAGCTATGAATTCGAAATTGGAGGGTACAAATCAGACTTCCACCAGACAGGCAGAGGAATCCAGTATAAGATATGCACGTTTCCCAGTCAACCAAGAATCAGTGACAGAAGGAAAGTCTGAATTCAGAAAAAGAGACTTGCCATATTTTAATGGTGCAAATGCTCAGAGTTGGTTAAACTGTGTGGAGCAATTTTTCAAGGTTCACTGCATACCTGACTCAGAAAAACTTCGTTTAGTTTCATAATACATGGAAGGCCCTGCATAGAGCTGGTTTATATATACAGAAGAAAATTTTGGATTTGACCATTGGGTGGTGTTTGGACAATATTTTGAGAGGCGGTACAAACTTTCTTCCAAGTCACTATGTGAACGCTTTATGAATCTTAAACAGACAGGGGTCAGTATTAAATTATGATCCGAGTTTGAAGACTTAGCTGCAGTTCTTTCACTTCTGTCTACTGATGTATACGAGACGGCATATCTCAGAGGGTTAAAGCCAGATATTCGAGCCAAATTAAACAATTATAGGTGCAATGGTATACTAGAAATAATGGATTTCTCCTTGGAGGCAGAAAGTAACTTGCAAGTCTTGGATAATCATCCTGGAGGAAGAATGGTCAGTGTTCTTAATTCTACTTCAAATATTAGCTCCAGACCGGGGACTTCAAATATCTGAATGTTTACAGAAGAATTCCAATGCAGAAAAGAAAAGGAATTGTGCTACAACTGCAATGAAATATACACACCTGGTCGCACTGTTTCATGGTTTTTTGAAAGGTTTCTAGCGGTGTCAGTCCAAATTGCGAAGAAGAAATCCGGAGTCATTATTCTCAAAGAGAGTCAACATGTCAGGAACAGAGAGAAGAACAGAAGTTGATCGAAGTGATAGAATGATGATAGATTGTCTTACTGGACCAGTTTTTCGCCTCTGGAATGGGAGTATCTCCCTCTTCTTCAGAGTTGAGCCTCAGCTCCCCGTGAGGCAAGATGAATCCTGTCCAAGAAGTAATGTTGTGTGCTCCTCGTATAACACTTCGGTTTCCCACTCCCGCAAATTTGATTTTGCCTGGGTCTGTTCCTTGGAGCGTGGTGTACCTCAACTCCTAAATTTCTCTTAATTAAAAAATTAGAAAACATGGGTTATGAGCTATTTCTTAAACAGATCTTCGCTTTCAGACCAATTTCGACTTTTTTCCATTCCTACCGTATATCATCATCACACCTTTTCCTTGAAATGATAAATAAGATAGTACATTTGAATTGTATTAATATGTGATTATTGCTCTTTTTCCGTGAACAAATCTTCATTGAAATTGTATCGCATATCAATTGATCAGTCAATCAAGAAGATGGTTTGCTCTCCTAAATTGAGTACTGGGACATATTGCCCGCTCCATTATTGGCACAAATCACAATTGCATGATCTTGCCATTAAATATACGCTTGCTTTAAGAAGAACTGAAGAAGCAAGCCATAACATGATCCCAAGAGCCAAAGATGAATGTTTTAGACTTCCTCGCCTGTGCTCATCGATTCTTGAAGCTTCAGATTGCTTTCCTGTGCTCCTGGAGAAGCAGAAATTATTTAGTGGTAAAAGAAGTAAATCAACAAGGTGCAAAAATATTTACAGCTATCGCTGCGGACTTCTAAAGGAGGCGGTAGTACGCTTTATCTTGCCCACCATTCACTCTTGAGACTTCTCATCTTTTCTTCTCTGTCTCAGCCAGCTACTTCTCCTCAGGTTTCTTGTATATCCTGCTCCTCCTTCCTCTTCTGTTTAGTCTACTATGTTAGCTTTAAGTCCTACACTAGGCCCTATCCTCTTTCCCAAGAACTCAGCTTCACCTCAGGGGACTCCTTCACCAAGGATATAGAGGAGGTGAAAGTTACAAAACTAATACCAGAACAAAAATCATTCTGCCAAAAAATGTGGGCCGACTAGCTTGGTCTAGTCTATTCTGACAGAATTTTGGTCAAATGTATAGGTCCCTATACATGAGCTCACTATTTCATGTTGTCCGTCTCTGTTCTGAATCTCAGTTATTGATACTCGTCATCACATCATTTTCTGTAACAGATTCCTCTGAGGATGGCACTTAAAAGCTGCCACTTTTGCTGACCACAGTTATCGCATGATGTTCATTCCCTCTTGGGTATCGAGGAATCTTTGGAGCAAAGAGAAATTAATCTTTTTTTTTTAAATTAAAAGAGGGAAGCCCACCCGAACTCGGTGGTCAACCCAAAAAGAGAAATTAATCTTTTATTTGTCTGCTGCACATAATTGATATAAACCTCGAGAATTTGACCTTGAATGTTGTGTATTCTCTTTCATTCATTAACTTCTTACATTTCCATGATTGAATACTTTCAATCTTGATGCAGCCAAAAAGGATTCTTCAAGGGGATGCTTTTCCAGTGCATTGTGAAGAACTTTGTCATCCAGGGAGGGAAACTACAGAAACCTGAGATCTTAGAAGAGTGGGTTTACAAGGGAAAATCCCGTCTTCAAATTGATTCAAGGTCTGCTTTTTCTTTCTTTCTATGAAAAATCAAATTGCAGGTCTCTAAAATCCATTATCGGGTCCCCTGTCCGTGGATTATTTTGCTTTCAAATTTAATACAGTTCTTTTCTTTTCGTTGGCCAAATTTCTATTGAAACTTCATCTATTGGTGAGAATCAACGACAAGTGGAAATCCCA
The DNA here is from genome assembly GCF_029677425.1 of Wolffia australiana. Classification (NCBI taxonomy): domain Eukaryota; kingdom Viridiplantae; phylum Streptophyta; class Magnoliopsida; order Alismatales; family Araceae; genus Wolffia; species Wolffia australiana. The sequence continues at coordinate 3,768,818 of NC_135839.1, read as the reverse complement.
TAAATAAGTATTATGGACTAGAGATCGTCACTTGATCAATTCTTGAATTAAATGGGTGGATTCAGGAGTACATTCAAGGCTCTCTATTTTTTCCTCTCTTTCTTTAACTGTATCTCATTTTTTCCATTGATGATTTCATGGTTTTTAGAAAAATGATTGCTTCAAAATTGGTCCTCAATTTCACTAGGTGATGGATTTTTTAACTATAACACGCGAGAAAACATATTTGATTTTACATTATTGGGATTTACACAGTCCCAAACACGACGCTTTCATGCTTGGGACATCACAATCAAAGAATGATGATCAAAGCTTCGACCTTCTGATTACAACGACACCAATCTCTGATCTCAACGACAGCCTTGTGGCATTTGGGCGCGTGATACATGGAAAAGACGTCGTACAGGCATGTCATTTCTCTTAAGTCATGCTATGTTTTCCCGCTTTATTTGCATTAGGCCACTTTTTCTACTGCTTTTTTATTTAATCGATAGAAGTAATGATTCATGAGTTAAACTGCATGGAATTGATTTCAACAAAAAAATTTTGATTTCTGGAATTTTCTATTCTATCATCGAAGAGGGAAAGATTTTTGGATATTGTGCTCATGAGGAATGGGTGCTGTCTTTCAGGAGATTGAGGGGATAGACACGGATGAACATTGCCAGCCAAAGTTGTCTGTTGCGATTGTCGATGTCTCTTTGAAGCAGGAAATCTAGTGTTAGAATTGTCATATTTTTGCCCCAACATTTGTTACTTATGATGTTTAGGACATAATATTTTTAGCATGAATCCCAGTGCAAAAGCAGGTCCCTAATTTATTTATTTGCGTTCCCATTAGTCAGTTTATTTCCTCGTTGGATGGTCAAATACTTGACTGCAGCTGTCAGATATGTGGAATGTCTTAAGAATAATGTGTCCATTTCTCTCCAAATAATAATTTTTTTTCTGGTTCAACATTCCATTGTTCTGCTAGAAATAGAGATTCTCATTTGATTTGATTATTCCCTTCTTGTTTTCCTTTTAAGTTCTCATCTTATCCAACAGTTGTATCCTTCGAAAAAAATTCAACTATTTTAATCAAAGCAGTATATATTGATAAATGTCGCTAGTATTTGAAATCTGAATATTTCTTCCATTGACTCGATGATTCACGTTTTATACTAATCTTTTTCGTCCGACGTTCACTTAATCAGAACCCCTCATTTTGAAAAGGTTTGAATTTTTTCCATTAATTATACGCTCTTTTTTTAATTTTCGGTTTCATGGTCCATCAAAATTCACTCAAATTACCCTATAATCATCTGTTAAATTTCTAGACATAAGGTTTTTACATCAAATTCTATGTTGTTGATATTCAATGAAGAAAAGCAAAACCGTATAGAATTTCTACAATTTCTGAGCTAAAGGTTTTTTATGTACCTTCCATTTCCATTAAAATAATTGCAACTGTCTCACCTGCAAAATAGCCGTCTGAAACTCTAGAAGTGGGATTGTTTCCGAGGCATGGGCCCTGTTTTACCCAGGGTGAGAATGGGCCAAAATAGCTGCAATTTGTGTGAAGGCATGCAAGTGCATGCTAAGGGTGCAAGGATGAGTGAGCTAACACTTGAAGGAAATGGATTTCCAATGTGATGAAATTTATTTTCTTCACCTTAAAAGAGTTGTCCTCCATGGACAGGAAATCCCATCTCCAACTGAGACTATTCGATGAGGAAGGGGAAAAAGGTTTTGTTTGTTTGCAAACGTGCGAACAAACACGAACATGGAAAACCCCTTCTGAACAGGTTCACGAACAGTTTGTAAACAGGGAAATGTTCACGAATGGCTGGCGTTCTCCAGCAATTTATAGTTTTTTACGATACTCTCTCTCTCTCTCTCTCTCTCTCTCTCTCTCTCTCTCTCTCTCTCTCTCTCTCTCTCTCTCTCTCTGTCTCTGTCTCTCTGTCTCTCTGTCTCTCTCTCTCTCTCTCTCTCTCTCTCTCTCTCTCTCTCTCTCTCTCTCTCTCTCTCTCTCTCTCTCTCTCTCTCTCTCTCTCTCTCTCTCTCTCTCTCTCTCTCTCTCTCTCTCTCTCTCTCTCTCTCTCTCTCTCTCTCTCTCTCTCTCTCTCTCTCTCTCTCTCTCTCTCGCTCTTGCTCTCTCGCTCTCTCTCGCTCTCTCGCTCTCTCTCTCTCTCTCCCTCCCTCCCTCTCTCTCTCTCTCTCTCTCTCTCTCTCTCTCTCTCTCTCTCTCTCCCCCTCCCCCTCCCTCTCTCTCTCGCTCCCCCTCTCCCCTCTCCCTCTCTCACGAATGGCTGGCGTTCTCGAGCAATTTATAGTTTTTTACGATACTCTCTTTCTCTCCCCCCTCTCTCTCTCTCCCTCCCCCTCTTTAGATGCCCATCTCTCAGTTAATCTCTCTCTCAGTCAATTTCTGTCTTTCTCTAATAATACAGGTCTTTCAAAATGTAGCCTGTTCGCGAACCATTTGGGAACAAACCAAATGTGAACTCGAACATAATTTTTCACCTGTACGTTCCATGACGAACACTGTTTGTTCTGTCACGAGCAATGACTTTTCCATCTCTACAGTCGACTCATCTCATCCACTAGAAGATGAGTGTAAAATTTAATTATTCTTCTTTTTGATATAGTAGTTAGTTCAACAAGAGACAACTCCATTTTTATGTTCTTTGTGACAGTTCCATATAATTTTGATGGTTTTTATGATACTGCCGATTTTTCCATTACCAATTAGAAAATTTTCTTTTTTATATGCTTACATAGTTATACATTGTATGAGCCTCAGTGGTGCGCAACAACATAGTAAAAAAACGAAGATTTCATATTGTCGGCATTTCGTCACTCTTATTTTGCTAAAATGCTACACGGTCCACAGTAATTTCAATAAAATAAAACTTCGTGAAGAAGGAATTTCCAATCATGGATAGATAATTAATGAACTTTCCCTTGTCACAAGGGCAACACCATTAATTGACAAGCCATTACCTTTTTAGCCATTTTAATTTAGATGACAAATATGCTTAATAGAAATGATTAACTTTGTAATTATATAGCAAAGAGAGAACAAGAAAGGAGTCCATCCATGAAGATGTCGGAATTTAATGTTGTAAATTCTGAATGCAAGATGTTTACGAATGAGAAATATATTTTCTAGCATTTGTATTTTTTGGAGTAAGACATAACACAAATTGGAGATGTTTAGGAAGATAAGTATTTAAATTCTTTTGGAACTTCCGAACAACAAATTTATATTCTATTTAAGTAAAATAATAATTCTATTTTTTCCTGTAGTCAAACTTGATCAGGGCGCAGGCAGGGTTAATAACCTTCGTCTTATACTTTGATTCTTATGATACATTTAGTTATCAAGTTATTGCATTTTCTCAATTAACATGCCTACTTACTTAAGTTCATATTCAGATTATTTTGTGCATATTTATATTCTAAGACGCTTTGACCTCTCAAGGTCAACGCAAGCGTATTTGATTCTAAATTATAGATTCAAGTGAATGCATGGAGATGCAATTAAGTATGAGAAATAGTTAAAAATAAATCAAATCACCTTGTTGGTAACCAAGTTTGACGTTGTAGGTCAAAATAATGATTTAGAATCACCAGAGTAACAATTTTCTGTATAATTTTTATTTCAAGAGGGATAGATCTAAATTCTTTATTTTGTCAAGAAAAAATAATTAGAAAGGTCTTAATATTTGAAATACGTGAATTTGTGAGTTTTTAGGATTTTATGGCTTTTCCAATATTTAAGGAAACAAAAGCCTGAAAAAGTAGAGCAGAAAATGGCAGAGGGCCACGCATACCACTTCAATTGCAGATCCTACCACATGCATTATATCCACTAGGCTTGTTGGACTAACAATTGATGACTGTTTTCGAGGGGAAAACCATGACTGAACCAAATTCAATTTTTTTTTTTTGAATTTTTAGCAAAAAACAAGGTGCCGATTACGGCCAACCCTGTGGTTGTGCCCGTAATCCGATCTAGTCGTGCCCTGGATGCCACCCAGGGGGATTTTATATATAAAGTGGAGTATTTATCATTGTTTATAGGCGTGGAGTGAGCATAAATATCCCAATTACACTCGGATCCCACTCGTCCACGCCAATGTGCAGGAAAGGAAAAGATACATTAATGATACCTAGCAGGAGCATGGAGAAGTTCGCGCCTGCCGATGTCTCACCCGTCCGTGCTCCCTCCGAGTGAAAGTGGGGGCGGAGTGTGTGGTGGGCGCGGAGCAGCTAGATGGTGGAAGTGTGCGCAGTCTACCCCATCGTTGTGAAAGTCGTCCGATCAGGCGATAGGTTGGGCGCGCCCACCTCGAGTGTTCTACGCAATCCGCCACTCCCGTGGGCCCTCCTTCGGTAGTATGCGACACATACGGAGAGTCGGCAAGCCGAGGCGTTCCACGCGATAGCATCCCCGAGCTGAGGGAGGGAGGACCTGCCAAGAAAGAAAAAGAGAGGAGAGGTGTCATGTGTGTACCGCATGGTTGGCCTGGGCATCTGCTGTTTGATTGCCTGCCGTCTCGCAGCTGGTGACGTATACTAGTTGTGCGAGGGCGGCATCGCATGATGTCCAGCCATACGCGATGTAGGCACCACTGGGAGCATGTACCTGCACGAAGCATGTCAACCAACACGTATGAGTCTGATTGTACGACGATGTGGTGAAGGTTTCGTTCCTCGTAAAGGAGTAAACCATCACCTATCGCCATAGCCTCGGCTACTGTATTAGTTTGTATGCCATAGAAAGAGGAAAAAACAAAGAGAATACTCACTGTATGAACACGGAGGATACCACCTCCCCTTGTTCGCCTCGGTTCCCTTTGGCCGCACCATCTACATTCAGTTTGAAGATGCCGATTGGCGGTGGAAGCCAACGGATGACCTATAGCTGAATGCGGACAGGGGCAAGGGTCACCAAAATGCCCCAAGAGCAAAGGAAGCCGCACGTGAGGGCTGAGATGCGGTCGCGAGGCGAGATGAGATGGTGGGTGCGCTGTATCTAGAGCTTGACTCAACGCGTGATATATGCGGCGCACATAGGAGTCCCTACATAATGAGAAGAATTTCGCCCTTTCCATATCTCCCATAGTAAGTAAGCCATGGTGATGTGTAGGATGGGGCTCCATTTAGAGCATGTTGGCGAGAGAAACATCTTGCCAAAATACTCAAACGGGATCAGTGGGATGGGAAGGAGTGGACGCCAAGGGTGTGTGATGTGACGCCAAGAGTCTAGGGCTATCTCACTATGGAAGAAAAGATGTTCCATAGTCTCAGCTTGTGATGATGCGAGGAAGTAGTGACAATGCGAACTGAGGGAGTGACCTATACGGATCATCCGATCATCAGTCGGAAGGCCACGATGTAAGAGTCTCCAGAAGGACACGTGTGAGGATCGCCCGATGCCAAATGTGGCGACCCCAGTGTTGGTGGGGGGATTTTTTGCAAAAATGCTCCCAAGAAGATCTATAGGAGAAGGTTCCATTGAGTGTGAGCGTCCAAGAAGATCTATGGGAGTAGTCCATATAGGGGTACTCTGTAACTAGGAGAGTGTGTCTGAAGGGAGGCCATGCTGCTCCCATAGGTGTCCCACGTTGTCCATGAGCAGTTGGGCTAGTTTTAGTCTCAGTCGATGAAGTACAAAGTGTGGATGGCAAGCTAAGGGTTCGTCGCCATGCCAAATGTCAAACCAGGCGCTAATCGCACCTCGACAACCTGCCAACGTGTGACTTGGGCTATCTCTAGCCAGTGTTTTTGCTGAGGGTTCCGGATATCCATCTTTTGATGGGCCCACTCGCCATACTTGGTAGAAACAAAACTTCCCAATAGGGAGTGTGTGGTGCGCATACGCCAAACGAGTTTCTTTTGAAGCATGTCTTGGACGTCCGAGAGGCGTCTGATCCCTAGACACCCCTCGGTCGTACCTACAAGCTTTCGCCCAAGAGACCCAATGATGGCGACACTCTCCCTCATGGTGACCAGACCATAGGAAACGTGCGCATAGTCGTTCCACTAAGCGGAGCACTGTGAGAGATAGTGAGTGGACCATAAGGGTATGTAGCGGGATACTCATGAGGACATGTAGAATAAGTGGGATACATCCTACAGGGGATAGAAAATGAAGTTTCCATCACTCTAGTTTCTTTCTCAGTATAACCAGCAGTGCATCAAAGTAATGAAGCCTAGCGGGTCCTAGAAAGATAGGGCATCCAAGATAGTAGAAAGGAAGGGGTCCTCGTGAGTAGCGGGTATAGTGCTGGAGTATCTGAGAGCGCTTTATAGTGGTGGAAGGACCAACTATAGAGCTACTCTTCAAGGCATTGACGAGCTGGCCAGAAGCTTGCTCGTATGTTGTGAGGACACTCATAAATTCCTTAATGGATTTTTTAGATCCATTGAGGAAAAGGGTGGCATCATCTGCAAATAGAGAGTGCGAGAGGATCGGTCAGCCCCTTTTCGTAAAATAAGGTTGGATGAGGCCGTGATCAATGGCACGTGTGAGCGATCGGCTGAAGACCTCCTCCATCAATATAAAAAGGGTGGGTGAGATAGGATTACCTTGTCGTAGACCTCTCGTGGCCGTGAAGAAGCCAATGGAATTTTCATCCATCAGGAGAGAGAAATGATTCTCTCTCATGCAGGCATCGACAAGATCGATGAACGCATCAGTGAACCCAAAGCGACGTAACACTTGGGTTAGGAAATTCCATTCGACTTGATCGAATGCCTTCTCCATAACCAGTTTGATGGTGGCATTTGAGCTCGGAATATGAGTGTTTAATGATTCTGCTAGCTCGTGAACTAGCATGATACTGTCATGGATCTGTCGACCCTTGACAAAACTACACTATTCAGGCGAGATAAGTCTATCAAGAAAGTTCCCTAGTCTATTTGTAATGATCTTGCATGCAACTTTGTAGCATACATTACAAAGACTGATGGGGCAAAAGTCGTTGAAGGAAGTTGGAGTGTCCACTTTTGGAATGAGCGCCAGAAAAGTAGATTTTCAACTTCGAGGGAAGACTTTGCGCGTAAACACCTCCTTGATAGTAAGCACCAAGTCAGTGCCTACGATATCCTAGCATGCAGTGTAGAATTCTACTAAAAATCCATCCGATTCTTGGGCCTTGTTCCTACCCAAGGAAAAGACTACCTCTTGATCTTTGCTCGAGTAGGTAGGGCTGTGAGAAGTGCGCTTTCTTAGTCGGTCACCAAGTGAGGGATAGAGGTGAGAAGGTCCTCACTCACAACTGTTGGTTGTGAGGATAGGACCGAGTGATAAAACTCTACTCCTGCGGTTGCTAGTTGGGCGGCGTCCTGACTATACGTCTCTAATAGGGTTGTATAATTAGGACGGGCTTTGTGAAGGATAGAGGTGTGAAATAAATGTGTTTCTATCACCTTCTCGCAGCCATTGGACCCACAATTACTAGAGGTAGAAAATCTCCTGACGCCGCGTAGCATCCTCTAGCTGCTCTCTAAGTCGAAGTTTGCACTCTCCCACGTCGTCCGTCCAACCATCTTGCAGTTGTCGCTCGACAGCAGATAGTTCCTTCTTGAGTGCTTTGACTGATGCGTATACGTCTCCAAAGACATGTCGATTCCACCATTTTAGGTGGAACTTGAGGTTCTTCAGCCTAAAACTGAAGTTCTCCATAGGCGACGTAGAGATCGTTCCATGCCAATGGCTGTGTACAAAATGATGGAAGTCATTATGCTCTAACTACATGGCTTGGAATCAGAATGGAGGACGGTGGACCCAATGACTCGAGTCCGGGAGAAAGAAGATCGGTGAGTGATCTGAGTAATATCTCGAAAGGATCTCAATGGTGATGGTGCAATGCATAAGCGTAGTGATATTAGTAAAACAACGGTCGAGCCGCTCATACATACGCGCATCTACTTGACACTCATTACACCATGATGTCAGACGTCATCAAGACGTCGTCCGGTCGACGCCGAGGGTAGCGGCTCGGTATCGAATCAGGGTCTCGTTCGGACAACGACCGTAAGTGTCGTCCAAAAAATGCGGATGGACAGGTATGAATGATGACGAAGATGCGTGAAAGATCCTACTGTCATACGTGTGTGCGCCGAGGTGCGGTGTTGCCGTTCCTGAGATTGACGGAGTCACATCTAGTGAGGTCAAACGGACCTCCCAAACCTCGCCCGAGAGGGTTGATGGCGAGTGCGTCGGCGAACGGGGAAATCCCGCTGAAGTGCTCACACGCGTCGGGCAAACCCGACTCGTACCGGGCAGGTAAGACTCTCGTAAAATACATCATTTTCACAACCTGTCTCGCTCTCACCTATCTAACCCGAGCGCGGAGGAGGCAATACGAAAGCGCATTGAAGAAAGTAAGAGACATAAAAGGGCAGGGTAAGGGTTACCTTCATCGCGCTGGCGACGGATAGCTCGTATCACTAAGATCCGGAGGAGGCAGCTAACAGTGGACGCCGGTGTCTGACTGGTGCGGGGGTGAGGGAGGACGACGGTTCGGGCAGAAGCAGGAATATGAGGTGAAGGCAACGCGTAGGGCACCGGTTGAGTTCCGGCACAGCGCCGAGCAGCGGGGCGTGCCGGCGAGCGTGGCGCGTGGGCACACCAGGCGCGACGCACAGGCGGGCGCGCGGCACACCAGCGCGGCGCGGCGGCGCGCGGCACACCGCGGCGCAGTGGCGGGCATAAGCGCGTGGGCAGCGGCAGCGGCGCGGCGGCGGTGTCGTGTAACGGGCGCAACGCGGCATGATTGTGGTCGGTGCGGAGGTGATGGTACTAGCGGCAGGCAGCGACGAGCTGTCTGTGGCGGAGTGATGGGCTCCGCTATCGGTGGCACCGACAGCGTCCGTCGGGACCAGGTAGTGCGCGCACTAACGGTGGCAGCGGGCGAATGCAATCGACGGAGCAGCCGGAAGACGGAGCGGCCAGTGCCGGCGGCGATCTCGCGACGACGACCGGCGGGACGACCAGAAGTCCGGGCTGTGGTGGGGACGTCGGGCGCACGGTGTCATCCGGCGGGTGGCAATGAGGCCAGCAGGTCGATGGCGGGGCTGATCGGCGGTGGCGTAGCAGGACAGCGGCGGCGGCGCATGGAAGACGAGACGACGGCGCGCACGGTGAGCGACGACGGCCCGGGTGGCGGACAGGGCGGCGGCTGCGGGTCCTCTTTCCTCTTCCTTCTTCTGTCTCTCTTCTTCTCCTTCCTCTTCTTCTTTCTTCTTCTTCTTCTTCTTTCTTCTTCTTCTTCTTTATTCTTCTTCCTCTTCTCACGGTCGTGACTCTTGGTCTCCCAAAACGTTATAAATTCCAAATGAAAAGTCAAGAGTGTCTTTTGGGCGCCCCCTCCTTATATAGGAAGGATGACATGGGCCCCCCCTTAAACAAAACAAAACAAGAGAAAATAAAACAAAAGGGCTGTCAAGGCCCACAAGGATGCTGGGAGGGGAAGGAATTTTCATATGGGTTCTTCCCCTCCTTACAAAGGCAAAATGAAAAAGATGAAAAAGACGAAAAGATGATGAGAAGAGTAAGCGATCTGGAGGTGGCGTGTCGTCACGCCGTATATCTGAATCCAGGGTGGCGCGTCGACGCTGCGGCTTGTTGTGTCAGCTAGATACATGTCGATGGCAAGCTCGATGACGATGCTGGCTCCTCGCGTGACGATCCTGCAGTGTCGGACGGTGCCGCGCCATCACACCACCTCCTCTTCTCACCGATGGTAGGTGGCTCCATGAGTGATGCCTGATGGATAAAGTCGTTAAACACTTTCATAAATCGTGACCAAGTGATGTAATACGATCGGCCGGGATCGATCGGCTCGTATTACGCCACAAGAATTTGGATGAGCGGGTTCGTGAGATACAATTCAATGAACGAGAGAAAACACCGAATGAGCAGTATAGGTGCCAACGGATAATAGGCGTAAATCCACACCGATCAGTGATGAGAGGGTGATCCTAAAATCTAACTCCCAACGACCCGCGAAACCTACTAGACAACTTTGTTATGAGGGGCCTTTGACGACCCTGGAGTGTTCAGCGCATACGTCAATGGTTATCCTATCAACCACAAGAATTCCTACACTCGACGATGGTGGCCAACCTATCCGTGAGATGTAGTGAAAGAAGGCAGCGGACGTGATAGCGGAAGACGAGACTGCCGAACGTAATAATACTGTTAAGATGGAGAGGACATGAGATGGTACCTGGATATCGCTAGTCCACGGCGTATGTATCGCTCCGATGTTTATGATGGTGCTTGAAGCGAGTGCGTCGGCGGGAGCGATGCGGACTTGACGGACCGGTGAGCAACACACGCAACGGACGACGAGCTGGGACGCAAGGCGAGAGCACCAGAGTCCAGGCCGATGGGCGCGAGGTTGTGCGGTGCTCTCAGTATGGGTGCGCGCAGGGGTGCGCGGTGGTGGGCGAAACGCGGGCATCCGGTGCGTGCCGGCGGTCGGACGCGCAGGCGCACAGCCGCGAGCAGATGCGCGAGCACACCGGGTGCGCACGAGGACGCGGGACATGCCAATGCGGCGTGTGTGCCGGCCCGCGGCGCGCACAGATGTGCCGACGCGTGAACGCACGATGGCAGCGGGATGAGAGGAGAGCGCGTGCTGGGCGCGGATGTGTGCTCTCGGCGTTGGCAAGTAGGCGCAAGCGCCGGGAGGGGAGGAATACCGCGCAGCGTGCGACGGGCAGAGGTGAGGCCGGGCGATGAGCATCCACGTGAGGTGCGACCGCGAGAAGGGTCCAGGAACGACCGACGGAGGGCCACGGTGGGGTCGGTGCACGGCAGTGGAGACGTCGGTGGCCCTGGCAGAGACGGTGGCGTCATTTCTTGAGGGCTGGTGGACGTTATTGGTGGATTTTGGCGGTGGAGGGATCCCAAGAAGAGAACTTCCGGGCGTTCTTGATCTGCAACCGCTCCAAGAAGTGAGCAAGAACAGAGCTTCTTGGACTTCTTGATGGCCTGGATGGGGAGTCTTGAAGATTCCATAGAAGGCAGGCATGGACGTTGAACCTTAGGCTTCGGACTCTCTCGGAGTGGTCTCGACGAGAGAGTCTTCAACCCCAGGCGCGGACGACTTCTTGGATTTCTTTAATCGTACTGGAGTGATCTCGACGGCACGCTTGGGCACATCTCCCACAGAGTGATCTCGATGTGGCGGACGCGGGCTCTACACCACGGAGTGATCTCGACGTTGGTGAGGCTAGCCAAACCTCCTACCTCTACTCTCTACGTTAAGGGGAGACACAAGTTTGAAATTTTCTCAACAAATGACTCCAAGGTGTTCCTTGGGCATGCTATCCCCTTATATAGTGAGGATAGGTGCCAAGTGAACTTGGGGAGGACGAACCGTCGCAAGACGTGGTTTGGCCTCTCCTTACAATTTGAAAATACAAACGGAAAATAAAAGGGAAAGACAAGGATGAGGCCCAACATCGGCCCAATCCATAAAGTCCAGAAATACAAACAAACAGAAAATAAACGCAAGTAAAATAAAGGTACTTACGCGAGGTACTTAAACCCCGGGTGGCGAGTGTCAGCGCGTGCTGCTCGTCGTGGCTGCTGTCGTCCTGGCGTGCCATCTCCAGGATGGTCCTCCATCACCAAGGTGGGAGGCCTCCCTGGTGTTCTCGGACTGCCGCATCAACGAGGTTCTCGGACTGCCACCATTCGTTCTCGGACTCCCTGGCGGCCCGTAAATGCAGTATGAGGATCGGGAACGAGCCGGCACTACGAGCATGCAGCTTCGTGGCCATCCCGGGAGAGTACCTCTCCGACCTAAGTCTAACCATCACTAAGTCTCGATAATCTTGGGACGGGCCTCGTCGGACCTCGGCGATGATCGAGCTGAAATCGAGGCAGCTGTTTTACCCTTGTCGGACCGTCTCGAAACCTAGGACTGTCACCTTCATGACGTTTAGCACATGGGCTCTCCTACTAAGGGCGTCGGCAACGACGTTGTCCTTGCCCTTCTTGTGCTTGATGATGAATGTGTAGTCCTATAGGTACTCGACCCACCTGGCGTGTCAGTCGCTCAACTTCTGCTGCGAGTGCAGATACTTGAGCGCCTCGTGGTCCGAAAAGAGGACGAACTCCGAAGATAGGAGGTAGTGCCGCCAGTTCCGTAAGGCCTGTATGACGGCATAAAACTCCTTGTCGTATGTGGAGTAAAGCAGCTTGGCGTCATTCAGCTTCTCGCTGAAGAACTCGATGGGGCGACCCTCCTGGCTAAGGACGCCACCAATCCCGATGCCCGAGGCATCACATGTGACCTCGAATACCTTCCCAAAGTCGTTCTGCTGGAAAGCTCGTTCTGCTGCCGGTGTCCAAGCGAACGACTCCTCCTTGAGGCAGTCGGTGATGGGAGCTGTGACAGAACTAAAGTTCCGTATGAATCGTCTATAGAAGGTCGCGAGACCTATGAAGCTCCTAACGTCGTGCATATTGGCCGGTGTCGGCCACGACGTGATGGCCCAGACCTTCTCCGGGTCCGCGGCAACGCCCTGAGCGGAGACGATGAACACAAGGAAAGCAACTTCCGTAGTGAGGAGGCTGCACTTCTTGGGGTGAGCGTATAACTGCTCGCGCCGCAGGACGGTACAAACCTGCCGGAGGTGGTCGAGGTGCTCGTCTGTCGATTGGCTGTAGACGAGAATGTCATCAAAATGGCAGGCGTGGAACGGTCAAGGATGGTGGGCGTTGATAGAGCAATAAATGCAGTATCAGTTGCGTCACCAGCAGTCTAGTTGTCCGCTGATGCAGTAGATCCAACGATCCTTAGTGGATCGACATGCTGATCTGGTGGGCTATGAACCGACATATTTGATGTGGCTGTTGTGAGCGGCCCTAGGTGTAAAGGAGCGGTAAATGAGCCATCGGCATTAAATGCCAATCGCTCATTTTATTGAATTATGTGAGGGGGTAGTTCGGGACCACCTTCTGGGCGAATCAGACCATGACATGTGGCAGGGTCGAGGGTCTCTTTAGCCCTATTGGACGATGCGTCATCAGCAGCATTTAATGCTGCCAATGATGTGGCGTTGGCGCGTTTGATGTTTTTTGATTTTTTTTTGTATTTTTTTGGTTTTCGATAAATGATGGCCGTCAGATACGTCTCGGCTGTCTGATCCGACGATTCGCGCGTATGTAGATGATGACATGGCTAAGTGCATGTCTTCTGACGTGTACACGTTGGCCTGTCTAAGGTGGTGACCTGTCCTAGCTGGCGCGCCGGCGTCTCATCCACGTCAGGTGGCCAGCTAGGATGCCCCGATGAATCAGCGGCCCACATTGGATTGCGGCCTCGCGGGATTTTTTGGCGGTAAATGAAGATTTTCAACATTAAAATCTATCTAAAAACATGAAATTAGCATGAATAAATAGTACCTTTTGATTCCTCTTGTCCAGACCGAGCAATCCAAGCCCAAAATTGACGTAATTCTTGCTTCTAGATGAGGAGAGTTTGGCGAAATAAAAATCGAAAATAAAAAAACTACCTCAAACTTTAATCCACTCGATTCGGAGCTATATTGGTCTGTTTGTGGACGATTTTTGAGTCGATTCCTATATATTTTGCCCTTCTGAATCCAATGGGATGGGTTTCAGCTCTATCTGAGGTGAGACGCAGAAGTTATGACAGACACATGGATGGTGATTTAGTTATTTGTACACAGCATTTCATTCCATCCATGTTGCCATCTCCCTATGTTTTATATCAGTCCCATTCTGTCATTTGTCTCTCAAGTAAAACAAAACTGATGACAGACACATGGACGGTGATTAAGACTAAATATGTATAGGGAGGAATGGAGAAAGAGAGAGAGAGAGAGAGAGAGAGAGATTGAAAGAGAAAGCACAATGGAGAGTGATAAAGAATAGAGAGGAAGAGAGAAATATTGCAAGGTGAAAGGGAAAGTGAAAAAAAGCGTGAGCATTAAGGAGAGAGAGAGAAATGAAAATACTGGGACACAAAGAGAGAGAGAGAAAGAGCAAAAGAGAGAGTGAGAGGGAAAGAGAAAGAGAAGAGATAGCCAAATAGAGATAGAGCGCACTAACCAACGGCAGAGATAGAGAGCAAGAGAAAGAGAAGAGATAGCCAAATAGAGATAGAGCGCACTAACCAACGGCAGAGATAGAGAGCAAGAGAAAGAAGAAAAAACTGTGACGAGAGAGAAAGTGAAAAAAGAGTGCAACAGAGATAGAGAGAGAGAGGGGCATCGAGTGAAAGAGAGTGAAGAAGGTGATGGGCCCCTTGATGACAAGGACAATGACCCGAAGAGTAGGATGATGATGGAACAATGACTAATGAAGATGCAAACCAATGTCAATGACCCATCATTGCCTGATCACCTCCTTCATTATTGATGATGCTGATGAAGGCATCTACTTTTCACATCATCATTGATTGTCATCCCCATTGTCATTGGTCATCTTCCCTGTCGATGTTGGTTTTCATCTTGTCGGTGTGACAACCCCATCACCGTCATCAATAGTTGTCTCCCTTGGTGTCCACATTCATTGTCCCTGTCATTTATCATTGTCATCCATGTCCTCTACGGTCATCTAGCACATCATCAACAATCATGGTTCCCCTTATCCCTTTTAGCTGGTCTCAACGGCAGTGGTCATTGTCTTCATTGTCAAAGATGGTTGTGCCTCTTGTCCACGCTAGCCATCCCCATCAGTATGGGTTGTCTTATACATTATCGAGGGTTGATGTTCCCATCATCTTTATGCATCATCCACATTGTAAGGGGTTGTCCTCCCCTCTATCAACACTTGCCTTACCCTCGTTGTCATCAGCATCGTGGAGAATCCTCATCCTAATCTTTGAGAATCGCCATCCACATCATGGATCATCCTCATCATCTGTTCTCTCATTTTGGTCATCATTCATCTCTCATTTTATCTCTCCTCATCATCATATCAGTCATATTTCAGTTCAGATTTTACCTTAACCATTACATTAAATGCAATAATTTTCTCAAATTTGCAAACTATCATCCGCGATTTACACCATCTCTCACACCATGTGTCCCTGTATGAAAAAGACAAAAAACAAGACTTACAACATAATCTTATCAATAATATTATATTCAAACGGGTCCTGTGACATGGTTGCACATCAGTGTGTGCCGCATTAATGTGTGCTATAAACATCCCACTAAATGATGGGCACATCAGTGCCATGTGTGAATATACAAGCCATGTGTCCTATCACATGTCATTGGCACCACTTTTTCACCAGTTGGAAAGTAAAGATAATAATAATAAGAGATATTGAAATCTGGTTGTCTCGCTCTTGGTGTCATGTTTATTTCAATGTAAATCACTCTTTTTCATTGGGCCACATCATTGCCTACAATAAAATTTTAATAAAGGATGAGCGTTAGTAATTCATGTATCATGGAATTACGACTTATTCACGAGATTCAATGTTTAATTGACGTCAATCATTAACATAATTTATTTATTGGTCACCGTTCAACTTGTCAAGTGGCAACAGGTGGTGTGTGATAAACTGATTTTGAGTCATGAAAATCTATACATCTTAGAGTCAGCCCATGCATCATTTTAGTGATTTAATGTTTATTTATTATAAATTTCCATTTTGTGCATTTATTTTGGAGTGACCTCAAAACCACCCTTCTTAAATAAATTTATTTCTAACTTTCAAACACCATTTATTCCCATTTAGAACATGTTTCCAAATTATTTCTTTTAATGGCACTAATTCTTGCACAAGTGGTTACAGTACATTTTAGTTGGGAATATAAATGCAATAAATTGAAAAAAAGAAGAGAATAAAAAGAGGGGTTTGAAGTGGGCCAGAGCCAGCATCTGAGATAAGGATCTGGAAGGACTCAACTGACCAGGAGGCAATGAGCGCCACCGCACAAGGAGCCCTCAAAAGCCTCCACAAAGGGCCTTTGAAGGCTCATACATGGAGTTTAATTAAGAGCCTCAACACATGCACAGATCCCGTGCACATGCACAGGGGGTTAAGGTATTTTAATTTAATAAGAATCTCAAAGAGTATTTATATAAAAACTCTTCCGATATGGGATTGCAGCAATAGTCTCTTTGAGCTTTGCACTGGGCTGCACTGATCAAAACAGAGTAGGATTGATGCCCAACGGCCGCCAAAGAAAAAAATATGAAGGAAATCATGATTGGGCTTTGAGTCAACTGACCCAAACCCCGGTTCATAACAGGAAAAATCTTAAGTGGATGATTCACGTTATATCTTAAAAAGGTTTTTTATTACTTCCTTCTGTAGGATTTTGATTGGTCCCGACAAATGAAGGGAATGGTGGGGCCTATCGAAAAATGAATCAGAAGAGAGGAAGAGGTTTGACTATGCTGATGATAAAGCATCTGACTGGGCTTTAGGGTGCATAGGGACAAAATAGGTCAACGGCCAATTTAATCACAGTCGTTAACCATTTGTAAGGAGGCATCCAATAGCCTGGGGCAGATATATCTTCTACACTCCTCATCGTTGACCAAATGACGCTTTTTGATTAAGGGGGGACCGTTATAAGCCATCTGATAGTGTGGAAGGATCCTCAAGTGAGTGAGCACCATCTACTGTGACAAAGTCATTCCAAATCCATTAAAGGGCTCGATGGCCGACTAATTTGGGATATTTTGATCCATTGATCTATCAGCAATGTGAGAGCCATCTGGTGACAGAACAATCAGAGGAAAGCACTAGGACTTCCTCTGACAGCTTCAACCACCTAGGACAGCTCCAAAAAGAGTAGAGGAATGTTTAGATCAGCACAAGCATCGAGGAAGGCAAGAAACGATGCACACCTACATTAGGAGGTGGCGACCAACGTCTGCAGCCTAAGCTTGCGAGAATCAGGGCACATACGGTGTGATCTTGGCTCAAACTGTTTGAAAAATAGTTTAATAACAACATTAATTGCATGTACTTTTATTTGAATAGAACAGAAATGTGCGTCCATCGTATTTTTATAGATCAGCCTCTTTTGAGATATCCATTGAACATGCTTTGTGCACTGAGAATTTTTCCACAATTTAAATAGAGACCACTATAGGTTGTATTCTATTATAACAAGGTATCCCTAATCATTTAATTATACAAAATATTTCTAATTACCATAACTTTCTCTTTTGCCCTACATATAATTACTATTCATAACATACTTACTAATATCTCTCTGCACCTCACTTCTATTAATACTTAATTGAATATATAAACATCATTCTTCTACTACCTTTCTTAACCTAATTTTCATTATAAACCACTAATTCATTTCAACACTCAACTCCCTAGCTTCCCGTGATATCTATCACAATACTACCCCTAGAAGCAACATAAATACTGTATCACTTATTATCTCTTTGTCTCTTAATATCATCTAACAGCCTTTACCATTACATACTATCTGAAAGTGATACATTATTTATAAATTTTAAATAGCCCACTTATCAATTGATAATCTTCTACTATCTTACTACCTTTATTACTACTAATTCATTTAAATACTTATTTCATCGTTTATTATTCCTGACCCTAACTAAATAGTTAGAGTCAATTCTAAAAGTCAGTCTTCCATATCATCCTGAAACATTAACTCAGAATCAGTGTAACATTCTGATGGTGATTTCACATTCCTATGCACTTCATCCTCCCAAAAATGTAAATTAAAGATTTCCACAATCTTCATCTTAATAAAATGCATTTTTTCTGACAAAATAATCATAAATATAAGGCCTTCCCAATTATCATGCGCATTCGTATTATCTGGAATCTACAGAGGCAACAACCCTTAAATTTTCTTTCTATAATACCCATGATCATGGCTTCCACACTCATGTCATGCCCCCTTTGGACCATCCACACTGAGTGGGGGAAATAGCCATCATTTGGACTTTCCTCTACAAGTTCACTGCAAAAATTTTCAGCTTCATTTTCCAAAGGGCATTATGTGTTTTGGTAATGAATTTTCAATGATTCATTCAAGAGAAAAATTTCCGGCTTGATGACTCCAAAGAGATTGACCAGTTTTTGAAGAATTATTTTCTTGAATATGAGTATGAGTTCAAACATGAATGTCTTTCCAACATGATGCTACTCGATAATACGATTAGAAGATTTCCTACAAAAACAAATGATTTACGTGAAAAAAGAGAGTACTTCTCAAGGCTTTTGCATAAGGAGAAATATGTTTGTAAATTTTTGAAGGATTTATTAGCAGAAAGCGATCCCCTTGAGGAACATTATTTTGTCAGAAAAATGCAAATTATTAAGTTGAAGATTGTGGAAATATTTAATTTACATTTTTGGGAGGATGAAGTGCATAGGAATGTGAAATCACCATCAGAATGTTATACTGATTCTGAGTTAATGTTTCAGGATGATATGGAAGAAAAGGTGAAAAAAGATGAGGAATGTCAGGTTGAACATACCCATTTTCAGCTTGAAGAATATCAACCTCCTCTTCCTTTTTCAAAAGCACTGCATAATGGAATTATATATAAACCCACATGCTAAATGTGTGGCAAAGAGATGAATGAATTTTCCATACATAATTCTTTTGTCAACTTATGGAGGGATAATTGTTGTAAATCAAGCATCTCAATGGAAGCAGTGGATGAAATAATATCTGATGTCTTACATGTTTTTTCTTGATGACAGAAATCATGTGAAATAAATTAACAACGAGCAAGCTTCAATGAGGATGATGATGATGAAAATATAGAAATGGAAAGAGAATTTGTGGTGTGCCTAATGAATTATTTAAAGTTCAACCTAGGAAAAGATGATAATGAAGTTGAGGTTGAACCTTTTTGTGAAAAAATTATTTTACAGATTGGCGTATACATTTCTTTGAATGGAAATGGCAATTTTTTAGCATGATTTTTAGCATCATTTTTCTCTTTTCTTGTTTTTTTCATCTTATAAATGGTTTCTAAACATCTTATCACAACAATGAATGATATAATTTCCGATTGCCATTTCATCTTTAGAATGTCATTCCTTGTTAGTTATGATAAGATGTTTAGAAACCATTTATCAGATAAAAAAACAAGAAAAGAGAAAAATGAAAAAAAAACAAAAAAACACAAAAAGAATGGGGTTTGATGTGTATGTTTTTTTATGTTAGTATTCCATTCATGGTCATATGTATTGCCTTATAATATCGTAAATAGTTGATGAATATGTCTGCATTTATGTATCGTCATATTTGTCACATCTTTTCTATCCCCCCCACTTCTTCTAAAATCTTGGGATTAGGTTATCTTAGGTAGCACCGCCTCTCTTTGACCATAAATTCATCCAATTTTTACCACTTACCTTATCCCATTCATGAGACTTCGAAAATTCCAATCAAAATCCCGATAATTCTAACATATATTCTTGTTGTTATCTTCCATATACTTTGCTCAACTGGAGGAGGAAATTGGCTTCTTCTATTCTTGGGTAGGAGGAAAGCTAATGGACAGACTAGTACTAAGTAAAGATTACCCTAGGGGTATAGTGTCATACCTAGAAAGTACACTCCATTTTCATCCACCTAGGCATCCAAACCAAGGAGAAGGGAACCCCACATTCCTGAAAAGGTTAACGCTCAAATTTTCATTCAGTGTTTTGTCTCAGCTCGTGATTGAAATGTCTACCACTTCCAATACTTTTTTTCTTTGACCAACAACATAAAACATAAGAATTTGTCATTATACCCAGATGTTGCTAAGAGACTAGCAATGTCTAAGTCGAATGTATATAACACCCAAAATTCTCTAATTGATTCAAGTAATTAGCAAAATTTTCTCCATTTTAAGAGTTTAAAATATGGTTGTTATCATATATTTACATGTTAATTATTTTTCCGAGTGAATTTTGATTGTATTCTAATTTTCCGCAAATTTTATTAATTTTATGGAATTTATTTAAGCTTGTAATAACTCTATTAAAATGGAAATGGAAGGTTTAAAAATTAAATTTAATGTTAAATTAAATTAATTTTCTAGATGTTTCTAGAATTTGCTCAAACTTTTTGGGAATTTATTTGAAACAGAAATGAATGTCTAATTGAAAAAAGATATAATTATAAAGAAAATAGGAGTTTTAATCAATTTCTTAAGTCGTAGGGACTCTTTTTAAATTTTGGTTGCAAATATGCCTTTAAAAAAGCTCTCGGTTGAGCATTGCAGTCATAAAGATCCAATTCAAAGTACTTTGAGACTTTTATCAAAATAATCTGGATTTTTCTATGTTTTTTGGGAAATATGGAGAAAAGAGAAAGTGGAGAAGCATATGTACAAATACTTCTAGGTAGCATCCCTTTGTGCGGGCGAATTGAAGCAGGGACTTTTGTGAAAAATTCAAGAAACAGATTTTTCAGGGCTATCTGGCCAAATCTTGGCCGTCGGAAGAGAATCTGACGACTTAAATGCGATCAGTATAGGCAACTTTTGAGGGAGATAAGTGCACCACCTATGTTGTGCATACAAGTATGCATGCACGGGAGGTGATGTGGCATCTTTTGGGTGGGTGACAAGAGTAAAAACACACAGGTAAGTGTGCTTTCTAATGTATTTCATTTTTTTTTTACTTTTCTCTTAATTTCAGGATGGGGGTACGTGGCATGCTGAGACAGGAGGGGCCAAATTTTTTATGAAACTTGCCAGACAATTAGCAATCGACACAAAATATGGGTTTTTCAAAACTTCAATTAAATAAATGAAACATTGATCCAATGCCTCAGATTGGTCAATTTTTATTTATTAAAACTGTTAATCCTGAAATCAGATTGAGCTCAACATCTCAACCTCCTCTTTCTATCTATATGTTTGGATCATTCAGATCAAACCCACATTGATGCATAATTATTTATTATGGGTAAAATGGCAATTTTTACCATTTAACCTAAGTATAAAAACAGAAATTCAAGTTGAAAAGGTCATTCTGCAGGGGGCTCTTTCACAGCTGCAAGTCAGAGAGGATATAGAGCTTAGATCAACCTTATTTGGTATTTTTAATTCATTGTATTTGAATTTTAGTGTATTTGGGATTATTTGCTAGTGAATTTCTTATTGTTCTTCTCGATCTTAGTCTGAAATTCCACATCGTTTAGGTTGAGTGGCGTGTATAAGACCTTAATTGAATCCAGAGGAGTGATTATCGAATTGATCTAACAATTCCACTAACACATTAAGACCAAAAAAATAAAATAAAATAAGAGTTTAATTTCTAGGAAGATTAGATTAAGTGAATGAGAAAGTAGTGATCTAGTTTGGATAGTCAGTTCCTCTAAACACAAATAAAAATTAAATTTTCTTCTTAACCCCTCTATTTGACTCCCTAGATCCATTTTATTGGATCAAATAAGTCAATTTAGAAATCCCTAAGTTTTCTACTTTTCTCATCTTATATACCCTCCTTTCCAAAATTCTTCATTTAATTAGGGTAATTTGATCTTCATTGAAGATTAAATTAACCCTAATAAAGACCAGATCATTCAATTGAATTAGTAATTTAATTGCTTTACTCACCTCCCTTGGACGATCCCTATACTCATCATTATACATCTTAAATTTAGGGTTTCATAAATTTTATTTCATAAGCTGAAATCAACAATTATAAAGGATTATAAAATTACATAATTCACCCCCTATTTCTGGCTTATCATTGATGTTCTCTCCTTTCTTCATATGCATATCAATATCTTACAAGTGGTGGATACTCATTTTTTGGATTTTTCAGTAAGTTTCCTCTCATCTAAAACATAAAAGATGCAGATTCTTCTCCTCTCAATGAAGCAAGTAATATCAATTATGTGTATTTCAAACGTGTCATGAGGCTCCTATCTAATAACATGTTAAGCAAAAAATGAATGAAGGATGGATTAAATTAAAGGAAGAAATGAATACAGGGGATAAAGGATGGGCGTATAATACATAGATCACTTACTCCTATTGATAAGCCAAAAATAGGGGTCAATTTTACCAAATTTAATCCCTTATCTTTGTAAATTTTAGCTTATACAACAAAATTTATAAAACCCTACTTAAGATGTGTAGTGATAAGTAAAGGGTATCGTCCAAGGGAAGCTAGTAAGTAAATTCAATTCATTATCCACTTGAATAATTTGACACTAATTAAAGCTAATTTGATCTTCAATGAAGATCAAATCCCCCTAATTAAATGAGGAATTTAGAAAGGGAGATAGGAGAGATGAGAGGAATAGAAGAATATGGGGCTCTAAATTGAATTAATTGATCCAATTGAAAGGACCTAAGAATTCAACTAGAGAGATTAAGAAGAAAATTTTGATTTGTTTTGGTTGGTTTTGTAGGTTTGATAATTCAGGAATAATTACTCTATTGGATAATAAAATGGAAATTTAACCTCCTAGAAAGTTAACCCTTTTTTATAAGTTTTTTATAGTTTTCTTGATATGCACTTTGAATGGCTAGGTGAATCTCTCAATTTCTCCTCTCAATCCTAGTCAGGGCTTGTACATACCGCTCAAGCCAAGCGATTTAGAAGTTCAGACAAAGATCAAGAGGAACAATTAAGAAATTCAACTAACAACGTCCAAAAATACACAAAAAGTTCCAATATAAAGAAGAAAAAAGTACCAAACAAGTTGATCCAAGCTGGAGCTCCTCTCTGTCTTGCAGCTGTTATAGAGCACCATCCAGAATGACCCCCTCCTCTCAAAATTCAGCTTTTATACTTAGGTTAAATGGTAAATATTACCATTTTACCCCTAATTAGTAATTAATTTTTATCCATCAATGTAGGCCAGATATTAATTAATCCAACCATACAGATAAAAAGAGGAGATTAAGACGAGCGAATCCATTAAAAAATTCATCTCAAACGGACTTCACGATCAAAAGCTATTAATAAATGAATTTAAACCAATATTAACCATTGCATTTAAATTTATTTATTTATTAATTTCTTTTGTAACACGCCATGATGTGTCGTCTTCTCATTTGGCGGACGCATTTTGAATTCCTCTTTTTGGGTTCGATCTCTGAGCGCCACGTACCCCCTGCCGAAAAATAAAAACAAACGAAAAGATTAAAAAAAATGCAAGCAGTACATATGCTACGGATCTAAACGTGCGTTCTTCAGCACACATACAATTCAAAACACGCCACGTCACTGCCCGTGCGTGCACATTCTATGCACCGCACGGGCGGTGAACTTACCTCCCTGTGGCCTCCCTCATCAAGCGGCGTCGGATTCGCATCCGACGGGCCACATGAGGCCACGTCAATCACCCGAAAGTCTCTCTGCTGGTTTTGCTATAAAGTCCTTAAAATGGAAAATTGCGCCTGACACCACCCAAAAGTAATTTTCTATATGGTCCTCGCGCATTCTCTCTCCTCTGATTTTTCATGAAATTATAAAAATATCAAGCATATTTTCAATTAAGTCCCTGCCAAGTTTACATAATTATGTCTATGCCACTACCGAAAGCTGTTTTAGGGATATAATTGCAACGCAACTTTAAAAAATGCCCCTCAAAGTTGTAAAATGGCTTCAACACTCATTTTTGCCTTATAAATATATACCTTTTTTCTTTTAAAATTCATTTCTTCCTCAAATAAAACCCAGAAAAATCCAATAAAATCCTGAGAAATCGTAGAAAATTCCAGAAAATTATAGAAAATTCATTAATTCATCCCCACACTAATTAACCTCAAAATTAAATTTTAAACCTGCCATTTTCACTTAAAATAATGATTTCAATCTTAAATAAATCCCATAAAATTCATAAAATTAACAGAAAATTAGGGAAAAATCAGAAATCACTTGGAAACATTAATTACATAAAAAATATGATAACAATCCCATTTTAAACTCTATAAATGCATAAAATTGTGCTAGTAACATGAAATAAAGGCCGAATTTAGGGTGTTATCACCTATAATTGATGAAAGAGTAGAATACACCATAAAAAACAATGAATATGAAAATCCCTATTTTCAAAAAGTGGTGTATTACATGGTGCGCATCACCCAAGCATGACTGATAAATTGATGGACGAACAAATCATAAAACACAGATATTACATGCCTCCAAAGACAAGAAACTCCGTAATATATATTTTTCTTTTTTTTTGTTGTCAGTTTTCATAAGTGGTTAACAGAAATGGAAGCTTTCCGTGAAAAAAATGATTTATTGATCATAAATAAACTCATCATGACATTCTCCCACGTTAGGACAGAATAATTAAAAATGTGATTAGAAGACGCAGATGAGAACAAAGTGGGAATAACAAGGAAATGATATCATGAAATAACATTATCAAATACCGGAAAGAAGATAATAAACTTGGATGTAAGCATATCTTAGGTGTGTGAGGCTAACAAGCAATAGATGGGTACCTAAGGAATGACTGACCATGGATGAATAGTACGCGGTAGGCTTACAAAGATATGAAGAGTTTACACACATAGGCCCGAGCTGGCTCAAGGTAAGCTTTAAAAAAGGTGATTTGGAGCGTGAGATTTGAAGAAATTAGGCTTCGAAAAAGTATGAAGAGTTTATAGGCAGGCCCGAGCTGGCTTAAGGTAGCTGTAAGAAAGGTAAATCGGAGCATGAGATTTGAAGAAATGAGTACTTTATTACAACAAAGGTTCACTTAATGAAGATCTAGAAGACGTTGACAAGTGGATGATGGGTGGCTCACTCAACCTTCCACCTAATACGTTAGTACTAGGTGGATGACAAGTGGATGATGGATTTGTCATACATACCTTTTCATGTATGTTACTCACCCTACCATATATCCAAGCCATTTGGGATAAAAATAGATGAATCTAGGCCATGGCTCATACCATTAAAAGTGGTACGAGATCTGCTACACGAGCCTTAATTCAATGTTCCAGTTCTTACCACATGGGGTGAATGGCTTACAAAGATGGTCTTGATAAAATTCATGTATTTTAATGGTAACCCCTAAATTAAAATAATTCAAGGAATAAAAATTGGAACCCACATCTTTCTTCCCTACATCTTGAAATATACATTGTCCCAAGTGAAATCAAGACCTGAAGAGAAAAATAAAATGAATGGGAAATCGTGGTTCCTTGCGTCATTTAGTGTGGGATGAGTTGGTGTTTTGTTCTTGAATCCTTGATCACAGTCAGCTGTTTCTGAGTGTGTTGAAGCCCTGTCATTAGACATCGAAATATTCTAATGAGGAGATAATCTAAACTATGTATATAATAACAATTTATGGAGCTTAAAATAAAACCCAAAAAGAAAAAAAGATTAAACGTAAATGCCAAAGTCTAAATTTTTTAAGAAAATCTACTAACTAGGATAAATTATTGTAAGGTCATATCTCTGAATCATCATGTAAGTCCACTGTGATTTATTTTTTAACTTTTAACCTGTCGTGGGATCTGAAATCAAAACAGTTCCATCATCAAATAATTGAACTATAATAAATGGTCTATCATATCGACTCATAAGCTTCATTGGAAATAATTTCAAAATGTGAGTTATAAATCCAAATTTATTAGTTCTTATAAAATTTTCTCCTGTTTAATCTTTATGATGAAAAGCATTTAGCTTTGCATTATATATTGCCAAGTTCTCTTATTCCTTATTATTCTAGTATAATTGTAGCATGGGATATTTCCCTACATCTTCTAAAGAAAGATTTAATATGATTATTTACCCAGTCTGCTTAATGCTTAATGTCTATCAGAAGACAAGACTTTCTAAATATCAGCCTAGTTGGGGAAATTCCAATGGCTCTTATAGCTGCTATATAAACCCTTAAGGCATCATGTAATCATTCACTCCAATCCTTACCATCCGGCTTTAAAATCTTTTTGTGGATCTTCTTCATTCCCAAATTACTAACTTCAACCTGGATATTGGCCTCGAGGTGATAAGGGGTTGTCATCTTATGGTGAACCCAATACTTCTCAAGGAGACACCAGAAGTATTATTTGTTAAAATGCAATTCACCATCAGTTATGATCGCTATGGGACATTCAAATTGAGAGAATATATTCAGGTTAAATTTCAGTACCACTACAGATTATTTTTCTGTGCAGAAGTTCCTTCAAACCACTTAGACACATATTAGACTACCATCAGAATTTATTTTTGCCCATGGGATGGTGGAAAAGTTTCAAAAAAATCTATGCCAAATATTTCAGTATAAATAACTGGTTTTAATGATATAGCATGATTCTTATTAGGGTTCACCATTGATTGGCATTTCAAGAAATTCTTACAAAACATAAAATGAATGTGTACCTAAATTAGGCCAAAATAAGCCAATATGTCATTATTCGAACAAGATTTCTTCATACGCTGGATTTTCTTTGATCAAAAACTGATGTCTATATTTTTGAAATCACCTTTCACAAATCCTACTTTAATATTAATAAATTTTGATGACATTTTCATAATCTCTTTGCATTCATTTGAAACTAATACCTTTGTCACACTGTTACAATCTAATTACACAATTACAGAGCTTGCACATGCCCATTTCTTTATGGGCATCGAATTAATGAAAAAGGATGATGTATCTATCTTTCCCGAATGAAAATATATTTCATAAATTTTTCATAGCTCCAATATGGAACACTGTAGACAATCATGTACTCCATGCATATTATAGAAATCTTCATCAGTTAAGAATGACTCTGTTGATCATACATTATATAGAAAAATGGTTCCCTAAATTGATGTGTATGAATCCGTCAAGGGTATTATACTTGAATGACAATCAAGGTGATTCAGGTCACGCTTACATAAATGATCCGTTGACTTGAGACATGAAAGACATCTCGTAGATGAAAATGTATATTTTGACTACGGCGTAAGAGTCTCCAACCATCAGATTCAAATATGTGTTAGCTTAGATGTAATAAGAAGTACACGGAGGTTATTGAGTGTTCAAAACATGATCGTCTGTAGATCGATATAGGAAGAGATTCACTTGAGGAAGACGATGTAAGCACATCCCTTGCCAGGTTAGTGAAGATATTGGAGAACATACTCTCCAATGATTCCCATTACATGTCACTGTTAATCGAATGATAGATTAGGCTTTGACGATTGACCATATCCTAACTTTCTGGGGGTTCTCAAGCGAACAAAGTGTTGTAGATGTACAATAACAGATCAAAAATAAGCTTCCATAAGATGTCAATGGCTAATCTATATCTTCTATAGCACAAGGTGTAGCTTGGCACCCCATGGGCTGGAAACTTAACCAATCAATTAGACTATATCGATCAGTGGTCAATTAATGTATATTTTGATATGGTTAAGTAATAATTTTGATCACTAAATGTTATTGTACCTTTACAGTTTATAACGCGAATGATATATGTGCCTCGAGGGTCACACACATAAGACTAAGTGCATGTTGGAAGATATAATTTATTAATAAGAATTTAAAAGATATAATTTATTTATAAGAATTTTATGAAAAATTATTAAGAAATATAAATAAGGGGACATCTATTTTAGGTTCCCATTCCAGCCTGATCTGGGAAACCCCATTTCTTTGCAGACTTGGTGAAGAAGGTGAGGAGGTCCAACAATGCTCTAGTCGCGTGGACACTTCCAGAGGCCAAGCTAGTGAGCAACTTGAAGTTCCCCAAGGTACTATATATGTGTTATGTTTTATATATTAATTCTGCATTGAATTTGGATTTCATGCACCAAACCATAGCCCCATAACCAAACAGCTACACTCAGATACCTATCAGACTTGGAGAAGCATCATCCTACTGCTGCTTAGTGGGTATGATCTAAATAGGTCTATTAACATGGAAACATGGTAGATAATCTTGAATTTAAAATTTGGTGCAGAATCTACCTGCAAGTCATTGGCTTCCTCCATTTAACCATCTCAAAATAAATCATTCCTTGTGTCTGCAGAGGGGGAGAAGCCTTTGAAAGTCTGGGACCAAATTTGCAAGCAAAAACCAATCACACATTAAGAAACTACGTGTTATGTCTATTACACAACATGGGAAAATGTACAATGATTACAGATGAATATGTTAACCATTTTATGTGCATCACACAAGCACTATACATAGTTGGACATCAAGTATGTAAAACTTCTTCTATATTAACCTTATCAAGGGGCTTGCTACATAATATTCCCATCATGATTTACCATCTATATATACATAATATTCATATGAGTTTAAAGAAAATTGGTGAAAATTTAAACACTAATGACACATATTTGATGAAGCATCAAATGGAGAGTGTAAATGGATTCCTTTTGGTGGCCAACTCTAATAAAAAACAGATGTGTCAACCACCCACCTCTAACCAGAATTTCAGCCCAAGAAGAGACTACTATCAAAGGGGTTATTCCCAAAATTGTGCTCAAGGACGGGGTAGAAGAAGAAATCAGCCTTTCCAATTCCTTTATCAGATTTTCTCCAAATATGGACACAAGGTATGGGAGTGTCAAGATCTGAACAAATTTCTACAATCAATATTCAAGGTTTACGAAGCAATTATTCAAAAAAACATGCATCTAACCATTATGAGACCTTTATTTCATGAATATTTTAACCCATATTATTTATATCATAAATAATTCATCCTCAGTATTATCTTTGTGTCGTTATGTTTAATGCCAAAATAATATAAAACATATTTTTGAGGATGGTTTATTCCATTCAAAATGTTAGATACATTATTATGGAATTCTAGACAGATGGAAGGATGGTTATTCAATGAGACACAGAGAAAGTGTGAGATGAAGAGAGAGTGTAAAATATAGGGAAAGAAAGGAAGGAAAGAGAGAAGGTAATGCTGGGAGGAAACGGAAACAAGTTCAGATTTATCTTTCTAGGACACTACGGCATGGCGCTGAGACGACATCAGGGCAGGGGGCACCCCTCTATGTAGTGTTGCAATGCATGCGACAAGGCTTGGGGCAGCGAGTATGGCAGCGCCAATGTGGACCAAAGCGTTGGAGGTGTCAGCGCGGTCATTGGTGGTGTGTGGATCGTCAAGGCTACACACCAATCATAGGGCTACAGCAGATGGACATTGGGGCATGTGGTACGTCCAACCGACAAATGCACCGAGGGCCGTAGCCCATTGGCGTTTGGTGCCAATCCCAAGGGCACACTTCAAGCCTTAAGGCCCAAGAGCACCACTACACAACGGCGTGTGTTATACCCATCTCGTTACTTCTGTATCATCCTTGGTCTTCACTCGTTGTAATGGCTACGGCCTCTGGTGTAATTCAGGACATTGTGATACGCGCACGGGTGGGGCTTCAAGCCTCAAGGCACAAGAGCACCACTACCCAGTGTCCCGTTTTATCCCCATCTCGTTACTTCTGTATCATCCTCGGTTTTCCCTCGTTGTAATGGCTACAGCCTCTGTTGTAATTTGAGACATTGTAATAGACGCACGGGTGGGGCTTCAAGCCTCAAAGCACAAGAGAGCCACTACCCAACGGTGTGTGTTATGCCCATCTCGTTACTTCTGTATCATCATTGGTCTTCCCTTGTTGTAATGGCTATAGGCTTTGGTGTAATTGGGGACATTGTAATAAAATGTCTCGATTTTATGCGAAGGGCCTAACCGTACCTTCTCTCCTTACCCTCCAAGAAACCTTAAGCTGTCCAAAGAGACTTACGCTTTACAAGTGAAGGCTGATCAACATTCCTTCCCAAAGCTGAGGCCAGCACACATTCGATCCAAGCATTGTTCTTAGATCCCCATTTGACCACATGACAAGTGGACATAGTTTAAATTTAAACAAAAGTTTTATGCTCATGATTTACCTATAAAATAGATAAAATGATCAGGGAAAAGTTCATAGTCAACATATAGGAAAACATGTTACGTAAAGACCTTTTTGGTTGTAAATAAAAAGAAATGGGGAATCAGTGACTTATTGCATATGGAGTGGAGGCCTTTTTTAGTGTATTTGCAACCAAAAAAAAGAACTTTGTGGGATATTTGGAGTGGAAGCAAAACAAGAGAAAGAAAGAGAGAGAAAGAGAAAAATACAGAGAGCGGGAAAGAGAGAAAGGAAGGATGAGAGAAGTAAAAGTGAGGGGTAAGAAAAAGAGACAGAGGGAAGGACAGATAGAAAGAGAAAGGGGGAAATAGAAACAAACGGAGAATAGAGGCAAAAACAGAGAGAGAGTGAAAGAGAGAAAAATAGAGAGAGAGAGAGAGAGAGAAAAGCATGTGAAGAAGAAAGACAAAGAGAATCACTGAGTGGGAGGTTAATATAGTGATTCGGATTTAATAGGGAAATTTTTATAGTATTTCACACCATATGTGTCTAATGAAGTTAAATTTTTTGATTTTTGGCCTTGCATTCAATGAACTGAAGCAACCTATATTGTTAAAAAGATAACTTGATATTAGGTCAAATAAGTTATTTCAGTTCAAAAATGCAGTTTTATAGGAAATTTTGTTCCAACCCACATCATCCACAGAAAGTCAAACCTAAATGGTCATTACTCACTAACCGGGTACTTAATTTGGTTGAAACCATGCAATACAGACAAGACAAGTCAACCTAGTATGAAAAGTTAATACAATATTTATTATGATGTGGATGGATTGATATGGCAAAGAGGGCGAGGTTCTTCATAAAAGCCCTTCCAAAATACAGTTTTGTTGTAAAATTCATTATCAAACGCAAATATTATTTTGATTTCAATATTTCCCCAGATTTACATAATCTTTTATGGGACAAACTTTATTGAGCACTCTAGTTCTTAATAATTTACAGGTTAGATATGGCTTTAAAAGAATCTATGTTTTCAACCATTAATGATTTGAGTCATTAAGGTTTAATTAGTAATTAAAAAGCAATTGCAAGTGATGTAGTTCTCTCATTATTTGCTTACTGTAGCTCTGATAAATAATGCTATATTGTAATAATGCTCAAAATTCATATATGACCTAGTATTTTCCGCTATGTTAATCATCTCAGTGCATGCAATCTATGACATCTCAGGGCAAAGATTGAATGCACATGTGAGAGATCAATTAAGGGTTGACACATCTTTGAGATACCCAATCAGTGATTACGAACGATGCTCATGTAATAATGCTCAAAATTAATGGGTTGACACACCTGTGACATGTCCCAATCTCAGGAACCATGCTCTTGGGCCAAGATTACTCCAATGATACCAATAGAATTTGGTTTTATTTGGGTGTCTTTCCCAATTCATTAAAATTTAGGCCAGACCGGCAGGATACTCTCTTTAAAGAAGAGCTTCTGCATAATTTTGGTCATAATCTTCTAGTGCCAGAAAAACCAAGTCCAAATGATAAGTTAATGAGGCACCAACTAGTAGCTCTGGCATCAACAATTTCAGAGTAATGCTGTATTTTCTTGCTTTCTTGTGGCATCAATAATTGAGTTTAATCTTGCTTTTTCCTTTGCCAAGAGCTTGTTTCTTTTTTTTATTCGGGGCGAGTATCAGCAGCCCTCTACACATGTTAACATAATATATATATATATATATTGGCAAAGTACCTGGAGCCACCCTGTGATGGCGCGTGCAGGCGCTGGCGCCCGGGCACGGGCGCGGGAGGCCCAAGCGCCCGCACATCACCGCACACGCCCGCCATGAGGCCCCCCGAACCGAAAAATCGGCTACTAGTAATGATAGTAATGATAAACCCTAAACCCTAAACCCCAATATATATATATACATTGTCAGCAAGTAAAAGAAACTATCACATATTTCATTAGCAGGCAAAAACCACGCATTTAACCGGTGCGGCCTCCGATACGCGATAATTCTCGTGAGATATGCCTTGTCAAAAACAGCTATACATATCACGGACATTTGGTCAACGTTGACCAATAGTCAACCCAGGTTAAATCCTCCTCTGGGTTTTCCTCCTGCTCTTCTTGAGCAGCATGGACACGTGGTCACCATCCCTGCATCCACTAGGGGCCCCACTCAACAACCAATCAAGCGCCTCCGTTGCCGCCTCTTTCTCTGCCTGTTTTTTGTTGCCGCAGGGTGGACCCACAAATTGCATCCCGTTGACCTCCACCGTCGATCGGAATTGGTTGTTTTTTACCGACTTCGTGGAGTACACCGGGGGCTCGTGCCCGGCCCTCGTCACCAGCATCTGCAGTTGACTCTTCGGGTTGTCACCCCCTCCACCACTGCCACTGACCATATTCTCATTGACCATTGACTTTGACTTTGAAATTTGCTTTGGTCTTGACTTTGACTCGTGTCGACCAAAGACGAACCGCCCGCCACACGTGTCCTCCGCAACAAGCAAACGGACTGCTGACAGCAGCTTCTCGCAGCTAGCAATGTCCAGCTTCGGGTTCGAAAGCTGGCGATGACGATGACGTCAGCATTGTGCATTATAACTAATATGAAGACGGCAGATCATTCACCTTGTTCTGGACGAGCTCGTCCAGCTCGGCCCTCATCCTCAGGAGCATCTCCGCAAGCTCAGGGCTCATGAAAAACTCCAAGTACCCTCCCAACATCTTCAGGTGCCCATCCTGTCAAAAGTCAAACTTAGAGTCAACTTTCCCATGGATGGGTCAAAGTCAAAGTTCGAAGAAAGAGCGGGGGAGAGTGGAGCATACAAGGCCAGCTCTGGATACGGATCCCCCGAATAGAAGCACTACGGAGTCGGGAACCCCGGTAGAGTCACGAAGGAAGACGGTGTTTACTTTGACTTTCTCGTTGAACACCAGCCACGGGTAAGGGATCTTGGACTCCCGCGCGTTCACTGAGTTCTATCACGGGGTACAATGAAAGAAGCATAATTACACTTCTAATTTTCATCATTTTTAAAAAATGGGTATGAAAACGATTTAATAAAGAAAAAGATGATGAACGTGAGAGGTTTCAGCTCTGAAGTACTCACCAAATAGAGCATGACCTGACCATCTTCCATCGTCTTCAATGATATGGATTTTTCCTTGTTCTGCCATGAAGAAAATAAAGAACATAAAAACAGGGAACTAGAGAAAAGTAGATAAAAGGAAAATAGATAAAATAAATATAAAAAAGAGAAAATTGATAAAAGTAGAAAATATTAGATCAAAAATGGAGAAAATTGATAAAAATAGAAAATATTAGATCAAAAATGGAGAAAATAGATAAAAATATAAAATATTAGATCAAAAATGGAGAAAATAGATAAAAATAGAAAATATTAGCTCAAAAATGGAGAAAACAGATAAAAATAGAAAATATTAGATCAAAAATGGAGAAAATAGATAAAAACAGAAAATATTAGATCAGAAATGGAGAAAATAGATTAAAATAGAAAACATTCGATCAAAAATGGAGAAAATAGATAAAAAATAGAAAATATTAGATCAAAGATGGAGAAAATATATAAAAAATAGAAAATATTAGATCAAAAATGGAGAAAATAGATAAAAAATAGAAAATATTAGATCAAAAATGGAGAAAATAGATTAAATAGAAAAAATGCAAGTGATGAAACTCACGATGACAGAGCAGATTCCGGGGAAGAGACCGGCGCAGAGGACCGCACGAATGAGGTTCTCATCACGGGACCACGAGTTGCAGGTAGAAGTGACGTCATCATACAAGCCAGCATCTTTGAGCAGGGACATGAACTGCTTTCTTAGAGAGTCGATGGCACGAAGAGTCTGGAAGGAGAGGAAATTTCTCCAGCAGTATTCGTATCCCTGTTGATCTCTCTCCGCATTTCTCCATCCGTCGAAGGCTCGTACCAGGGCCAGGTGATCACTGTAGTCTTTGCACGAGAACTGGGCCTTCGCTGATTCAGCAAGCTACATGGACATGGTAGATTTAAGATTAGGGATTTTAAAATTGGTACTGCTAGACTGCAGGGATTAATGTTCCTCTATACATTATTAAGGGGTTTGGGTAAAATTGTATGTCTGTCCATTTAAGGCAAATAGAGATTCTATAATTCTACTCATTGTTTAGTTGTAGAGTAATTGTATAATTACTCATTGTATCTTAAACAGAGCATCATCAAAAAATCGGTACTGCTAGACTGCAGGGGTAAATGTCACCCTCTACATTATTAAGGGGTTTTGGGTAAAATTGTATGTCTGTCAATTTAAGGCAAATAGAGTAATTCTATAATTCTACTCATTGTATAGATGTAGAGTAATTGCATAAATACATCGTCGCAATGCCTGCTATGCTCGAATGGGGAAGAAGACTGCAATCATCTCTTCTTTGAGTGTATTTGCTCGCACGATTTGGGCCAGCCAGGTATTTGATAGGATCCTAAACCCTCCTAGGGGTAGTTTCGTCATTTAGCCCACAGGGGCATTTCAGTCATTGGCAATTATGTATTTCCCTTTAAATAGGGATGCCCCCCTTAGGAGGCGGCGAAGAAAGAAGAAGAAGAATGAAGTAGTGCCTTGTCTTCCCCTCTCCAAGTCCAGGTCTGGCCTCTTCTCTCCCTTCACGATCCCCGTTCCCCGAGATCATCTCTTCCTCACCGCATCTCCAGGCAGCTCATCCCTGGCTGATCCCTACCCCCTCTGCTCGGCCTCCTCTCCTACCCTTCCCGTTTCACCCCTCTACCCCGGGAATCTCCAGCCTCACCTCGTCCTCTTCCCTTCCGATCCGAACCCAGATCAAGGTCCCTATCAGTATTATCAAGGGTGAAGGCGACATCTGAAGTGACTTTCTGGGACTCAGGCCAAAATTGCAGAAGCAGAGGAAATGAAGGTGGCCAAGCATTGGCAGTGTTGTGGGCCATCTGGTCGCATCGAAACAAGGTGTTGTTCAGGGGAAGAATGGCTTCTACAGATGGAGTCATACACGAAGCGGAGGAGGGTTTAAAGGTGACATGGCTGGAGCGGGTGACCAACGAAGAAGGGAGGATTTTAAACCTAGTTCCTGTTACGATCCCCATGGAGATCTAACAAAATCAAGAAACGGGACGAGGGATAGAGAGGAGAATAAGAGAGATGGAAGAGGTAAGAAAAAAGAAGAGAGAGCAATAGGAGAACAAACTCTCAAGAACCTCCAAATCGGGAGTTCTTGCCCTCACGAAAGCCGGATACAGCTACTCGTGCCAAGAAACCACCGAGTAATCATTCATCAAAAGTCCTTCTAATAACCTTACAATGGGGTATTTATAACCCTACGATTTCAAGAATCGGTAATTTCATAAGGACTCTAACAGTTCCCTGTGTGCAGCTCTGATTCTTCCTTCAGCACTCTCTCCTAAACCCCTCTTGTAGTGGCTAGGGTTTTCAAAAATGAGAATAGAACTTCTTACTCATTCCACCTATTACAGCTGGTTTAAATACCAGCAAATAAGAGAAAATGGGCTGGCCCACCATATCAAGTCACTTACTCTTAGATGGACTGGGCCCACTCATATTAAGTCACATGGGTCCACTTATAGAAATGTCACCCATTTACACATTAAAACAGAAATATGAAAAAATAAGAGATGGAAAAGCAACATTGGCTAACAGAGGATTTGAATATGATTGGATTGATGGTGAAGGGACTCTAAGGTCCCAGAGAGGAGGGGTTCACTGATTTATCGGGTGTTCACCCTTTATATATTTCAAAAAAGAATAATAATAATTACTAATTTGATTCATCAACGGATCTTTTAAGGCAGATAAAATAGGAGGAATTTGATACGATGGAAGTCTGGATCTTCCAGGAAAGCTCTGGACCCGTAGAAAACTGCGGCATCAGTGGATTTGGCAACTTGGATACCAGAAGGGGAAGGGAGAGAGAGAGTTGGGTAGGGATAGTAAGGGATATCAAGGCTACAGCCGCTGACTCTGGATGAAGAATCTCCGAGTCAGCCTCCAGCGCCTCAGCAACCTCATTACGAAACTGTCTCTTTCTCTTGAGTGTTTGGAGTCTTATTTATAGTGTTCCCCCACTCCTTTCCCTGCCAAAAAATCCCCTTTCAAAAAGGTCTCAGAGTGTTTTTCACTTCCTTTCCAGGCCATTTCTTGATCTGTCAACTGGGGACTTCTATTTTTGGGCTTTATTGTATTGTCGCTGTTGAACTTTCCTTAACTCATTAAAGGCCTGTTATAATAAACCCACCAATGTATGGCCCATTTTAGTTCCCCTATATAAATGGGTTATTGGTTGTTTTTTTTGGGGCAGTTGCGTGTTGTTGAAGTAATTGGACCTGTTTGTTTCATTGCATCGGATGGCTAGGGTTTTGGTGTGTTAGAGTCCTCATGAGATAACCGATTCTTGAAATTGTAGGGTTATAAATACCCCCTTGTAAGGTCATTAGAGGGACTATTGATGAATGATCCCCCTGCAGTTTCTTGGCACGAGTTGCTGTATCCGGCTTTCGTGAGGGCAAGAACTCCCAATTCGGAGGTTCTTGATAGTTTGTCCACCTATCGCTCTCTCTTCTTCTCTCTTACCTCTTCCACCTCTCCTATTATCCTCTCTCTCCCTCGTCCATTTCTTGATTGTTGTTAAATCTCCATGGGGATCATAACATGGTGGTCCAGATCAGGCATGGTCTCTCTGTAGATTTCGGGAGGTTCGTGTCACAATTGCACTGATTTTCTAGGGTGTATTGCATCTCCCCCGCTACAGGCTCCGCCCATCATCCTGACTCAGTTCTGTCTAATCCGATCTTGAAAGATATATTGATTGAAGGGGTCGTGAATTATTATATTTGGGTGTTTCCCTTTTGTTCGATGAGTGAAGGTACAAGTATAGCATTGCTACCCTGATAGAACCGGCGTCTAGCTTTTGATGACGAATTCATCATTATTGTCCCCCTTCCATGGCTAGGATGACTATGGCAATGATGAGTAGTAATCATGATCCGCAATATGATGACGATGATGATGATAGTCGTCATTCTAGAACAAAAAATGAGGATAATGACAACTCATCTTCGCGCCCATAACCATCATGCTGACACGAAGAGTCACATTAAGAGAAAAAACTATAACACTTGTACTCATAATCCCATTCTGATCATCATTATCATCCTTGATTCGAGCACACGAATGACAAGAAGATAATGACTCATCATCATCATGCTGGATGCCGAGAGAGAGTAGAGAATGACATATAAAGGAAAAAATATATTAAATAAACTTATCAACTTATCGTCATTGTCATCGTGTTGTCATCCTAGAGCAGATGAAATGGTGAGGATCATCACGGCTCATCATCATCCTCATGCGTGATGCCAAGTACGAGTCATAATTGGAGAAATATAAATTTTCAAAAAAAAAATTTGGAGAAATATATAAATAATACTAGTCATCCTTATGAGGATTATTATCACTGGTCATCATTCTCTCGTCATTGTTATCTTGCACAGTGAACCCTGATAGAACTTCTTGATTACTAATATGATAACAACTAAGACACCAAAAGAGATGATTAAATTAACTCAAAATGAATGGAAGTTATCCTTTATAGGAAAAGTAAAATATATTTTAAATGTTTGAGTTTTAGGAAGGGGACAGAGATACTCACGTCTTTCTTGTCGAATGGCATTAAGAAAGGGTCTCTGACACTGAGGCCTGCCACAATGGTCAATACGGGATCTAAGCAGTTGAATATGGCTCCATAAATAAGCATTTTTCCCAGCTTCGGCTCCACAGGAAGCAAAGATAGCAGCCGCCCTGATAGTAAAAGAAAATATGATGCATGCAAATGAAAGCAGGGGTTCTGTTTTTTTTCTGGATTTATTTGCAATTTGTGCTAGGTTTGTACACCTATAAAAGAGTACACAAACCATGCCTTAATTGAGTGAGTTTAATTTGCCTTTCCATTTTATGTGAATTTATCTTTCTAGCCCTCATCAGCATCTTCTCTATCTTCTCCCTATATCTACTCTTCTATTTTTTGTATCAATATTTCCCACAGAAAGTTGAGTAGGAGCTACCGAGTGCTGTTAGCTCTTCTTTTTCATCCAAGGCACCGATAAGTTTCAAGTATTCAACAGCGTTCTGAACCTGAAAAAGGAGGAATCTAACGGTTATCAGTGGGCAAGGATATTTTAAAAAAAATTATACTGATATGAGAGAGTGAGCTGGAGAGAGAAAGAGAAGATATAGAGAGAGAGATGTAGAGAGAGAGAGCATAAGATACACAGGTGAAGACAGAGAGCCAGAGAAAGAGAGAGAGAGCGATGCAGCAGCGATGGCAGAAGGAGGTTAGGAGAAGAGATCAAATGTGTGAGAGAGAGCCGGAGAGAGAGAATGGGAGAGACAGCGTGGGGGAGAGAAAAAGACGATGGCTGTTTTTTTTTAACTGTAAAAAAAAAAAGATGACGGCTGTTGATGTGCCAAAGACATTGTTAGATCATCACGGCCCATTTAGGGCAGATTGGACTGACTTATGGGCCAAAGGCCGTGTACATGTAATAGAATAACCCTAGGGAAATGAATAGAAAACCTAACTAAAATCAATCTAAATAAGGGCCTGTTAAGGGCCCATTAAAGAGCCCACTAAGGGCCCATTAAGGGCCCAATAGTGAGGGGCCTATTAGGGCCATATATTAGGTCCATTAAGGACCTAATATATAGTGGGCCTGATTTACATCAGGCCCAGACTCCAACGGCTAGAAAAACTAGCCGTTGGACATCCAGCTGCAAAAAAAAGCAGCTGGATGTGACAGGTCCCAACAGTCATATTTTTCAAAAATATGACCATTGGAGGAACTGCTTTTCTCTCTCTCTCTCTCCTCAGTGCATATTTGTATAAAAGGGCAAAGGATTAGTAATGGAAACTCCAACCTATTTGTGCCCTATTTTCTGGTGTTCCTCTCTGTCCATCCTCCTCTTCATCTCATCATTTCCTCATCTCATTCAAGATTTACAGACATCTTTGTGGTGAGATGTGACTGAAACTTTTTTACAACAGGGATGTGTCACATGAGATAATACAATGATGACCATTGACAATGATGCTGTCACAATGATTCCATCATTGTCTCATCGTCGTTGTGCCGTCATCATGTCTGGACAAGCACAACCTGTTGTATTATTAATAATTTTGGGTTGATCACCTATTACGGGTGATCTTCCCTCTTTTACTCAAAAAAAAAATCATGTCTGGACAAGCTGAATCCTAACTGACACAGTAAGAACAGGCATTAGGATCTTAGCCACACCGATAGAGATTCTGGCGGCTCTAGAGCTCTGGATAAGAAGTCAGATATGCTTCCAAGGCGTAAGCTTTTGATTTGCAGACATAGAGATTGCAAGGGCGTTCGCAGGAGCTCAGGTGACTGGTACTCTGCAAAAGCATCGTAAACGCATCTTGGATAGAGGTGGAAACATTCTCCAGGCTGAACACGGCCTGCTCTTCCCCTTCTCTGAAAAAAGAATCTTTTAGATTTTAATTTCATTCCAGTAAATTTAGATATATAGTTGTTCTAACCTGTCGAGCAGAGGCTTTGGAGATCCATGAAGGAAGTAAACAGGGCGTGTTATTTAACGCATCATATGATGTTTCTTTAGCCTTCCCACAATCAACAACAAATACCACATCGTTGATTGTGATGCTTGTCTCTGCCATATTCGTTGCAAGGACTATTTTCCTCACTCCTTCTGGTGCTTTGTCAAAAATTAACCTCTGCCAAATAAAAACGAAGTTATAGACATCATTCGAATATTTATGACTGAGAGGATTAATGAAATCTTAATACACAACATGTGTGAACAGGATTCGGAGTCCAAGATGATGATGAATCGTCATTGTTCGCGTTAGATCATGTGGCCCAAAATGTACCATCGGGCCCATATCCTATAAATGGGCCCGAGCATTGTAAAATATGACCGTTGATTCCAACGGTCATACTCTTCAACGGTCGAATATGCAGCCCCTCTAAAAGGGGACATGTAACATCTGTATGGGGGAACCTTGAATGAAAAAATTATTCTTTGCTCCTTATCTTCGATTTTTCCCAAACTGACATGGTATCATAGCAGCGGTTGTAGGCACCAAAGGGCGACAGTTCCTTTTTCTTTTTCGGCAACAAGTTCTTCTTGCAAGATTGGAAACATCGTTTAGCGACGATTTTGGCGTCCTTAGGCGACGTTTTTCCGGTGGCGGCATTTCTCCTTATTTCAGCAACGGTTTCGGCAAATTCGGCGTCCTTCGGCAGATTCGGCGTCCTTGCGACGATTTCGGCGTCCTTCGGCGACGACTCTCAGCAGCATTTCTTCGGCGACGTTTTTTTGGCAAGTTCGGCGACGACTTTTGGCGACGTTTTTCAGCGTCGACTTTCGGCGCCTCTTTCAGCAGCATTTCTTCGGCAACGATTTTTGGCGTCCTTCGGTATTTCTTCAGCTACGATCTCGGCAAGTTTGGCGACGACCTCAGCGCCCTTCGGCAGTGATTTCGGCAGCATCACTCTGCGAGCTCGGCGATTGAGAAGGAAGTGGTGATTTCAGAGACTAATGACTCCGTGAGTGGTTTCAGAAAGACTCCGTCTACTTGTTTCAGATGGGAAAATCCAGGGTGGTTGAGAAGGAATCCGAAATCACCTCCTTAACCTCTGTTAAGACCGGTGAGACACCTACTCAGCCAAGATTGATTTTACCAGATCTTGACATCAAGTATAATGGGATCAATGGACAAAAGTGGATAACTTTGGTCCAAAGGTCCCTCAAAGCTATCTACTTGGGGAATCATCTGACAGAAGACCCTCCTTCAGAAGACGCTCCCAAGCTCGAAAGAGTAATTTGGGAATCTGAGGAAGCCTTTATCACCAACTGGATGATCAAGAATATGGAATCAGACAAGGCAGACAACTATCTACTTATTAACTGCGTACGAGACTTGTGGCAAGAAATTCAGAGATCATGTGCCGAAACTCATAGCGACTACCTGGTCTATGACCTTCGAGAATAAGAAAAAGCGTTGAAACAGGGAAGCCTGTCAATTTCTTCCGATTCTGCGAAATTAAAAGCCATATGGAGGGAGCTGGACCTTCTCTGGCCCACAGGCGACAAGAACTCACCGTCCTATCTCAGAGAAACCAAATTTAGAACTCTCACTTTTTTATGGGGCTGAATTCAGAGTATGAAAATCTTAGAAGTCAACTGCTGCACAGAGAAAGATTTCCCACCTTGGTGGAAGCTATCTCTGAATTACAAGGGGCAGAACGGCGAAAGAAGCTTAATTCCAAAGATGGCGAGACACCTACCCCTGTCTCAATGGCTCACTTGGCTAAGAAAGGAGAACCAAGGAGCAATGTGAATACGACAGCCACGTCCTCTACCAATTCCCAGCACCAGAAGTCCACTCCACAGGAAGGTACCTCTTCAGAACTTACCTGTGGCTATTGCAGGAAACCAGGCCACCTTAAAAGGGATTGCAGAAAGTTAGCCTGGAAGGAAGAACAAATCCGGAAAGGGACGTGGAACCCAGGGCAGCACAAGAAAGCCTATGTGGCTAGTGAAGGAGAGGAACCATCTACTGCCAGGAAGGGGGAGGACGGAGGCGAAATTCAGAAGCTTATTCAGTCGGAAGTGAACAAAATTCTCCAAAAATTTAGCTCCACATCCCTCGTACAGTCAGGTATGAAATTTGCTTTCGCTACGATTATAAATACACCTGCTACAGTTTCTTGGATTTTAGAATCTGGGGCGACAGACCATATGTCACCCCACAAAATGCTATTTAAAAATTACGAATCAGAAACCAGTAATCTCAGAGTTTTTACCGCAAATGGGGGAATATTAGAAGTGGCAGGAAGGGGGTCAATTGAAATTAAAGGAAAATTACTGAAAGGGGTTTTACATGTACCTGAATTAAAAGCGAATTTACTGTCTTTAATTCAGTTAGTAAATGATACTGACTGGCGGTTTATTCTAGACTCAGATTCTTGTTTCCTATGTCTTAAGGAAACCGGACGGAAGATTTCATCTGTTAAGAGGAAGGGAGGGCTTCTTTTGCTAGATGGATTGGAGGAGGATGAAGAGCAGACATCCACTTATACCGTCCAGAGTGAAGAGCGGATCACCCTCCTGCATAGGAGATTAGGACACCCCACCTTCCATGTTCTGAAACATTCTCATCCCCACTTATTTAAAGGGATTGTTTTTGATCATTTAAATTGTGAAAGTTGCCAGTTTGCTAAACACAAACGATCCTCTTTCCCACTTTCAGACCACAGAACGCAATCAGCATTTGAATGTATCCACAGTGATGTATGGGGACCTTGCTCCATACTCCGACTATCCCATCACAAATGGTTCATCCTATTTGTGGACGATTTCTCTAGATATACATGGGTATATCTACTGAAATCCAAGACTGAAATTCCATCTGTTATCATTAAGTTTTGTGAAATGATTCATACACAGTTTGGGAAGAAAGTCAAGATATTTAGATCAGATAATGCAACAGAATTTTTTTGTGGAAAAGTAAATAATTACATGGAAGAAAAAGGAATAATTCACCAGTCCTCATGTGTAAATACCCCTCAGCAGAATGGTCTTGCTGAGAGGAAGATTGGCCATATAATGTCTTCAGCCCGAGCCCTTTTGTTTCAAGGAAATTGCCCCAAGAATTACTGGACTGAGGCAGTTGCAACGGCCACTCACCTTAAAAATAGAACGGCTTCGAAAACACTGAATTATCATGCTCCTATTGATCTATTATCTGCTGAATTTTCACATTTATCTTTAAGGACTAACCTCCCAGCCAAGGTGTTTGGCTGTGTTGTGTATGTTCAAGTGCATCATGCAGGGAAATTGGATCATCGAGCCCTAAAATGTGTGTTTCTGGGATATTCGCCAACCCAGAAAGGTTATAAATGCTATCATCCAAGCTCCAGGAAGATCTTTATCACTGCAGACGTGAAATTTGACGAAATCAGAATGTTCCATGCTCATTCCGAACGGTCAGAAGCGTATCTAGAGTCCACTGAGCCAGGAAGCGACAGTATCCAGCGAAGTCTCTCCTCAGCATCCCAAAACCAAGATACGATCGTAGCTATAAGTACTCCTCCAAGTCCGCCTGAGGAGGAGGAGGAGTCTTACAGACCACGGGATGATTCCAGTGAAGAAACAATGCCAGCAAGTGAAGAAGACTCAGGAAATGATGGGTGGTCCATTGCTATAAGCAAGGGAACTCGTAGCTGTACGAAGACCAAACTCTATCCAGTCAGAAATTACATATCCTACTCCCGGCTCTCTCCAGAGTATAATCGGGTGGTTCAAGCTCTGATGACAGTATCTATTCCGAAGAATGTGACGGAAGCTATGTTATCTGCAGAATGGAAAACGGCTATGGAAGAAGAAATGGCAGCACTAAAGAAGAATGGCACTTGGGAGATGGGCCCACTCCCACCTGGAAAGAAGTTAGTGGGAAGTCGATGGGTGTTCACTGTAAAATATCATTCAGACGGGTCAGTTGCACGACACAAAGCACGGTTGGTGGCACAGGGATACACTCAGTCTTATGGAGTTGACTACAACGAGACCTTTGCCCCGGTTGCCAAGCTAAACACGGTCCGGGTCTTGATCGCACTTGCAGCAATGTTTGATTGGAAACTTTATCAATACGATGTGAAAAATGCCTTCTTACATGGAGAATTGAAAGAGGAAGTTTTTTATGGCACCTCCTCCTGGGTATCGTCTAAGTCACAATTCAGGGGATGTATGTCATCTCCAGAAATCTTTATATGGACTGAAACAATCGCCGAGAGCGTGGTTTGGGAGATTTTCAACAGTTATATTAGCAGTTGGATTCTTTCAAAGTGAGAGCGACCACACTTTGTTTATAAAACATGGCAAGGATGGGAAGATCACAATCCTGATTGTATATGTGGACGACATCATCATCACTGGAGACGACCACATTGAAATCCAGAATCTGGAACAACATCTTTCATCATCTTTTGATCTCAAGGCCCTAGGTCAAATGACATATTTCCTGGGAATCGAAGTGGCCTATTCTCGGTCAGGGATCGTACTCTCTCAGCATAAGTACATTCTTGATCTGTTAAGAGAAACCGGAAAATTGGATTGTCGACCAGCAGCTACACCAGTGGATAACAATGTTAAGTTAAAGGCTGAACAAGACGACAAAGACGCACCGGTAAACAAGATTTCATTTCAACGACTTATTGGCAAGCTACTTTATCTTAACCACACACGGCCAGATATAGCTTTCGCAGTGAACTCTCTAAGTCAGTTCATGAATGATCCTCGGGAATCACATCAAAATGCAGCAGATCGCATTCTAGCATACCTGAAAGGGTCAATTGGACTTGGCCTACTATTTAACAGAGGAAATGAGCCAAGTGTATCACTCTACACGGATTCTGACTACGCAGGATCGTTTGAAGATAGCAGGTCTACCTCTGGGTATTGCAGTTTTATCGGAGGGAACCTCGTCACCTGGCGTAGTAAGAAACAAAAAGAGGTCTCTTTGTCAAGCGCAGAAGCTGAACTCCGAGCACTGAAGAAAGGAGTATGTGAAGGAATGTGGCTTAAAGGTATCTTACAGGATTTGAAGGTGTTCCCTGACAGAGGGATGATGCTGTACTCTGATAGCAAATCCGCAATTGCTATGGTTAAAAACCCAGTTCAACATGAAAGGACGAAACATGCACGGGTGGCGCGACACTATATCAAGCAAAGTATTGATGCGGGATTCATTATACCCCACTACATCCCGTCTTTGGAGCAA
The DNA here is from genome assembly GCF_029677425.1 of Wolffia australiana. Taxonomy (NCBI): domain Eukaryota; kingdom Viridiplantae; phylum Streptophyta; class Magnoliopsida; order Alismatales; family Araceae; genus Wolffia; species Wolffia australiana. The sequence goes on along the minus strand of NC_135839.1, from coordinate 3,724,132 downwards.
ATTGCAGACGTTTTCACCAAAGGCATTCCTGGTCCACAGTTCCAAGCCTTAGTGTCCAAGTTGGGCATGATTAATATCTATACCCAACTTGAAGGGGGGTGTTAGATCATGTGGCCCAAAATGTACCATCGGGCCCATATCCTATAAATGGGCCCGAGCATTGTAAAATATGACCGTTGATTCCAACGGTCATACTCTTCAACGGTCGAATATGCAGCCCCTCTAAAAGGGGACATGTAACATCTGTATGGGGGAACCTTGAATGAAAAAATTATTCTTTGCTCCTTATCTTCGATTTTTCCCAAACTGACAGTTCGCATCATGTCAGGGCTACGATGATAATGAGATGATGAGTATAATTATTTTTTTCCCAACAGTGACCATCGTGGCATCCAGCGAGACAATGACAAGTCATCATTGTCCTTGTCATTTGTCCGCACTAAGATGACAATGGGGATGATGAGTATAATTTAGATTTTTTTTCTAATAAGGTTCTCCAATTCAACTCGCTCTGCCTCCTGCATGATATGAGCAACATATCGATTAATGTTTCCCAGTCAGAAAGACTCTGCTAAATTCATAACAAGAAACCCCATTCAATAGTTCCTGAATCCAAGATCTTAAATAGAGAACAAGAACAATGGTGAAAACGGAATAGAAGAGAGGGTATAAAAGCGGAAAGGGATTACTAGAGATCTCTGGTAGAGATCTACCCTCTGGACAGCAGGATCAATCCCGCTACCAGCCACCAGGTTGCCCTCTGCAACCACTTCAGAAAAGTCTGAGCGTCCTGCTCCTTTACGATCTGTTTATTTACAGCTTCTCGCACATACAGTATAAAGACACATGTCATCTATTGATTTGCATTTCATTTCTTTCTTCAGTAGCTCTTGGGGAAGAATTGTTGTGTATCACCTCATAACTATGATAAGTTGTTGTCATCCTTGTCATTTTTCTGCAATAGGATGAATATAACTCATTATCGTCATCCTTGTCCTCATCCTAGCTGCAGCAATGGATTACGGTATAAACCCATTGTTGTCCACCTAGAAATGGAATATCGGATCTCTTCTTTTTTTTTAACAATGGAATACCGGATCTTTTCTCACTGCCAGTGAAATACTCCATCGGGCCAGCAGAATCTGGGTACCTCAGAGCCAGCTTCCGCTAAGCACACTTGATTTCCTGATCCGAGGAGTGGATCAAGCTTTACTCTTATAAAAGGAGGTTAGGCGCAGGAAATCTGCAGGATCTACCATTGTGGGACTCTCTTCTCCATCTCTACCTTTCCCTACTCCAACACCCTGTCTCTGTAAGATCCATCCCCTCTTTCCCATTCTCTCCTTGATTATCATAATCTGTTCTCCCTGTTGTATGCTCTTCCGTCTCAGTCCTGCGATTTTTGAAACTCTTGTCACTTTGGGAAAATTGTTGGGTTCTATAGTGATCATGTATCCTTTCGGTATTGGGCCTACCACAGCTAGTCGATACCTTTCCGAGGGGGCATATCATTTAAACAATTGAATTCATAGTTGAATTGCAAGATTTTCTTGAAAAGTTCCTCTTTGCATTTGATGAGGAAACCAATACGTTCAAGGAACTATAATTATTTTAGCAGAAAAAGGCCAACTACGAGTTAGACCAAACATAATACCTGCTCTGAGCTGGCCATCGATCCATGGCAAGCAAGCAATAAGACCCTGTTAGAATCTCCAAGAAGATGGTGTGCTTGTAGCTGCTCCTTGAGGGCATTAATGTCATCCCACCCAGTCATAAAAACAAGAACTGCACCAGGTCTTTCTTTTTGACAAATATGGGATAGGACGTCTTGAATAAGATTGAAGCCAAGTGTATCTGGATTCCAGCAAGCCAGTGACTCGCGTGTCCTCAGGTTATAACTCCTAAAGTCCGCAGATTCCAATGCATTCTGTACAATAGAAGAAATAAAGAATGTAAGGTTAGTTCACATTCTTTGGGTAATTCATAAATTCAAGAAAAAAAAGAAATTTCTCCACACCTCCACAGAAGAAGCGATTTGGCTCTTCCTTTTCTTCAGAGTCTGTTTCTGCATTTTCCAGGACTTTTCTTGCCCGTAGTCGTCGATCTGGTTGTAGGACGTCAATCTGTATCCTGTCATTTCAAGAAAATCCTCCAGAAATCGAGTTCTAACAGGATAAGTAAAGCCCTACAAATGAAAAAATTAAAGAGAATGAGAGCATCATTCAAGACCTTAATTTCTAGCGAGAAAAAGGCTCTGCTTGGCATAAGTAGAAAATCTCCAAAACAATTGGCTACAGTTTTCCAAAAAAGAACACCTCGTGTTTATGTCCTGCAATCTTAACTAAGTAAATGTAGAGGTAAACAATTAAAAAGTTTTAACTCATTTTGATGCCATGCATGATAGGAAAATAACTCAGCAGGCATAATAAAAAAATTCCGCAGAAACAATCAAAATATATGATTGGTCGCCTAAAAAAGGATAACGTGAAAATGTTCTATTTATGGCCGAAAACATGTATATTTAACGGACAAGTACATGGTAGAGGCGAACTAAGATTACTAAATATGATACTCAAGGCCCTGTACAAAAAATCCCTTTATACAATACTGATCTTTAAGCAAACCAATTATATTGACAGTAAATAAAGTATAAGAGGTCATGATAAAATGACAGATTTCCTAAGAAAATTTCTCTGATGAGATGAGACGATTGATCGGAATTCATAACAATGTACCACTTAGAATTACTGAAGAGAACTCACCGGGATGTGTATAATAGGGGATTTCCCAAAATACGACGCAAAAAGTTCAGCGTTCAGAGTTGCACTCATCAAAATAAGCCTCAACTCTGGTCGGCGAGGAAGGAGGTCTTTCAAGACAATTAACAAGAAATCTGGAAAGGACCAAAAACAAACAATATTTAATCAAAGTAATAATATCTTATCAAATTTAGAAATTGCAATGGTAGGACTCAATCTTTACCTTCATTCATGCCCCGCTCATGAATTTCATCCACAATAACGTGAGTGACACCTTTAAGATTTCTGTCCACCAGTAACCTTCGGAGGAGTATCCCTGTTGTGCAGAAGAGCAGCCTCGTATCTCTTCCTTTAATCCCTTCCAAACGAACTTTGTAACCAACCTAGGAAGATGTAGTAAATTATCAATAAGAAGGTTCAAACATCAAGTGCTTTCATTTGACAAGATTCTTCAGCTCCTGAACGGGATAAACTTACAGATTCACCCAGTTTTTCGCCTCTCTCTGCAGCAACTCTCTCAGACACAGACATGGCTGAAATCCTTCTAGGCTGAGTGCAAATAATACTGCATGATGCGCCACGAACGGAGTCTATTTCAGACTCTAAAATATACTGTGGAAGTTGGGTAGTTTTACCGCAACCAGTTTCACCCGAAATTACTACAACCTGCAGGTTAGAGCAAGTATCACAACATCGCACAGGAAATCACCTAAACCAAATCACCCACCCACTAAAATAGCTGACTAAAATAAAGAAGGAAAAATAAGTTTCTGATGCGAAACCCAGCACCTTTAGGTCTATTTATGTCGTTTCAGGGAACTAGGGGCATCATGGTCTTTTATCAATAGGTTAGCATTCCCCTTCCTCTTTTATCATTTGGTTAGTTTTTCCCGGCATCTTTAGCCTTGTCCCTCTATCTCTATCTCCATCTATTTATATCTCTATCCATATCTATCTCTATCTCTTTATCTATTTCTATCTCTATCTCTCTCTATCTCTATCTATCTCTACCTCTATCTGTTTCTCTATCTCTGTCTCTGTCTCAATCTCTACCTCTATCTACCTCCATCTGTTTCTTTATCTCTGTCTCTGTTTCAATCTCTACCTCTATCTACCTCCATCTGTTTTGCTATTTCTGTCTCTGTCTCAATCTCTACCTCTATCTATCTCTATGTGTTTCTCTATCTCTGTATCTGTTTCAATCTCTACCTCTATCTATCTATATCTGTTTCTCTATCTCTATCTCCCCTTCGGGATTACAAACTTGGGACTCTTAAATAAGATACCAGAATGTATTGGGTATATTACCCAATTCATCAATACACTCACAAAGATACAAAAAAGGTAATAATAAATAAATCACAAAAGGGTAAAATGGGAACATATTAGTAGTCTTTATAGATTAGAAGATGCCAAAGCGGGCGTATTTATCTTTCTATTTAACTCCAACTCTCTTTCTCTCGTTTAATTGAACGCCCATTTTTCTCTTTCCTGCCACCTTATAACCGGTTTTGTTTTTCTTCAAATAAAAAAAAACTGGTTTTTTTAGAAAAACTTCATAACCGTTATAAATAGATATTTTATTGGGTTCATAAGACTCAGTACAAAAATCATCCATTGTATCAAAAGCGTTGCAATATCAAATGAAAGAATGATAGGCGTTTCCCCTTTATCATCTCCTCTTCTCTTCTTCTACAAAAGCTTCCTGTTGGCAAAGAGTTCCAGAGGCAGAAGGTATATCCTCCTTTGACTAACCTCAAAAGTATGTCCACTTTTGCTTGAATTCTCCCCAACATTCACAAATTTGCTATTCCCAGTAATTTCTTGGTTATTGTCCAAGATTGAATCCTATTACTTCCTTGGGGAGCGTAATAGACACCAAAAGGAACGTACCTGATTGTGTGAGATTGCAGACAACAGCGCATCTCTTTCTTTGTAAGATGGAAGGCTTCTGCGAAATGCTTGAATTTTCTGACCCTCAGGTGATTCCTGTGAATTAATAAGCACGAAGAGTATCAGGAGTAAGCATATGTCACGCATGACCAAGTACAATCTCGCTGGTGATATAAAATTTCCCCCAAACATCACATTTCCCGAGCAAAACAACTGTTTTCAATCGCTAATTGATTCAGATTACCAAGATTCAACTATTTGAAGAAAAGCTGTATACAAAGCCTCGAAGAAGCACACTTATTAAGTAAATTACAAACAGAGGAAGAAAACGGGATGGAACTGGGGAGAAGGATACAAAAGAGTCAACCACGATCACAAATTTCCTTAACTACGCAAAGCAAGGGAATTACGATCATTCAACCTGAAATAACTATAAACACCAATTTTTTGCGCTTCAGTCCCATCACAGCATAAGATTAAAAAGATCTTTTTATTGCACACATGAAAATATATTTTCCAGGAACTGTGAGAAGAATATGTCGCATTCCATGGGTGGCCCTGCATTTCATCAAGGATGATCCGTGGTTCGTCAGCAGGTTATCTTTTTTTTTAACATTAGCATGTGTGACTTTTGTGCGCTTCTTCCTTTGCAAAAATGTTGGTGGTGGAGTCCTACCAGCCTTTCTTTTTTTATCCATTTAAATTGGCCCGATTTTGGGTCACTAATATTATTGGGCTTGAATAAAAATTCTACTCAGTAACTGTTAAAAACCCTCCTTCCTCTTTCACTCTTTCTAAAATTACTTCAACGGGAACCCTAGTTTTAAATGACCGTGTTTCTCCCTTCCTCAGTCTCCTTCAATCCATCCACCCATCTCTCTCTCTGTTTACCTCAGATTTGTCGGCTTTTTCATTTTTTCCTTTAATGGTAAAACGTAAAAAGGCGGTCACCAAAAAGCAGATGCTTCAAGAAATGAAAACTATGACTTAGATAAAAAAGTTCCGGGGAAGACAATTGCTGAAAGAACTAATTTTTAGATACACAAATCATATGAACGTTTTAGAGTGTGCCAAGCATGGAAAATCGAAGGTTAAAGGAAAACAGCAGAACACAGTAATAACTATTGAGAATTGATTGAAGTAAGACTCACCAGCCATGCTTGTTGTTGTTCTCGCAGCTGCAAGCTTTTTCTCCTCAGAATTCGCTCCACGGCAGGAGAGGTAGACATGTAAGGGTCTTGTTGGTCAATAATTGAATCCTCAGTCATGAAACTGTCACTACTGCTCGACCTCAACAAGGTACCAGGAGGAATAGTATCACGATTAGAACGCTTATGAGCAAGATACTCCCGAAGCAAAGCATCAACCTCTCTGTGCAAACCAAACGGGATTGAGACCTGAAAGGCAGAGATATCAATATACAAGATTATTTCAAATATAAATGCACACATATCCATATACATGGGCCCGCGCGGGCGCGAATAGGCGCCTCTACCAGAAAAAAAAAATTAAAAAATATATCAATATACAAGATTGAGAGAACAAAAAACGATGAAAGACAACAGTTTTTTGCATAAACCTACAACAAATGAGCTTTAAAAAATTATTACACAACCTGTAACGTAATGTAGCAGTGTGCATGATGTTAAATGTATAGGCCGAAATATAAGCCTAAAACATTAATTGTTTTCTCTCTCTATCGGTTTTAGGTAGATCCACTATCGGGTCCGGGTAGACCCATTACCCGAATCCTTATCGGATTCGGGTAAGTTCTAACGGCTAATTTCATAGCCGTTATAACACTAGCCGTTATTAACGGCTAGTTAATTCCCCCCTATAAAAGGGAGGGAAAACTCAATGTGTATGCATGTTTTTGGAGAAATAAAAAGTTTAGTTTTCTTCTTCTGTCTCTCTCGCCTTCCTACTCCTTCACTGATCAAGAAGCCAAGTCGACATGGTATCAAAGCGGGCTTGCTGATTGCCTGTGTTTTTGGGAAACTGGAGCTCCAAGATCGGTGTTAAAGAAGAAGTTCATCCCACGGGAGGATCTTCCTCTAGTTGGTAGGAGCTAAATTCGTGCGATCTCTGGAGTTTATTTTTCTCTGCTACAAAGTCATCCCACGGGAGGACTGTGTCTTCTGCTCTAAAGCTCCAAAGTTTTCGTCTGCAAGAAGTCCTGGTGTTTCTGGCTATATGGCAGGCGAAGCTGGAAAAATCTCTGCTCAGATGGCATCATCAGAACATCAGATTCCACTTGCTGAAAGATGGATCACTCAATTTCCAGTTATTGCCAAATGCAACATATTCAATGGCAATAATCTATTATTATGGGAGAGGAACATCCAGGCCGTCCTAAAGCCTAGGAAGCTCACTCATCATCTCTTTGAAAGTCCTCCAGATGAAGATCACCCAAGTTTTCTAAGATGGGTAACTGAAGAAGAGTTTGTCTTCGCCTGGATGCTAGATTCTATAGCATCTGAACAGCTTACCAGTCTCTCTTCCTATGATACAGCTAAGGAATTATGGGAAGCAATTCACCGAAATCACTCCAAGAGGGGAGACAAGGCGAAAATACTGGATCTCATTGTACAAGCATATACTCTCAAGCAAGAAGATATGGATGTCCTAACTTATTCAAACAAGTTAAGGGCAATCCATAATGAGTTGGACCACTGCCGACCACCTTCTATTGATCCAATCGCCAGAGCTCATCAGGCTACTGATCGATTGTGTCAACTCTTACAAGGACTCAGACCTGACTTCGAGCTCATAAGGAGTCAACTATACAACAGGGAGGAAGAGCCTACGTTCGACCAGGCAGTTTCCAAAGCCATGCAAGAAGAGAGTCGCTTAAAGGCAAACCATGGTGTCATCGAGAACACTGCATATGCTACTAAAGGCCAACATACTCCTGGCCAAACTGGGACTGAAAAGGTCAACCGAGAAGATCTGGTCTGCACCTACTGCAAGAAAAGGGGCCACATTAAAGATAAATGTTGGAAGCTTCATGGAAAGCCTCCACACATTGCCAGAGCCCACTTAGCACAGCAAGGAGCAGCAAATTCAGACAACCTCCCTTCAGCCCAGGACCTCCACAAGATGATCCAAGAATTCCAAGCTATGAAGTCAATCATCTCAGGAGGTGCAGTCATTGGATCCACATCCATGGCTAATACTGGTAAAGGGGAAATACTTACTCATATTACATTGTTTACTAGGAATCCAGAAAAAGCCTGGATCCTAGATTCATGAGCAACAGACCATATGTCATCAAGAAGAGAAATCTTCACGACATATGAAAAAATTGCTCCTCGAAAACACGTTCAAACTGCTGATGGTACCCTACTTCAAGTAGAAGGCATTGGTAGTGTGAACATCCAACCCATTGGTGAGATAACCGATGTGTTACATGTCCCAAAATTGTTTGTAAGCCTAGTCTCAGTGCAAAAGCTTGCAAAGATAAGGGAATATAATATACTGTTTGATAATTTGGATGCCTATTTATGTCATAAGGATCAAGGGTGGAAGATTGGACTAGCTAAAGTTCAAAACGGCCTCTACTATCTACCCTGGACATTACCTAGCACCCTGATGAAAGACAACCCCAAGGTGGCAACAGTAGCACCCCGAGACTCTATCATGGAGATTCATCAAAGGATGGGTCATCCCTCCTTCCATCTTCTAAAATGCATGTACCCACACTTATGTGAACATATTTCAGTGGAACATATCATTTGTGAATCTTGTCAATTAGGGAAATTCAAGAGAGTTCCCTATCCACCGAGTGACACCAGAATGACCAAACCATTTCAAAACATCCACTGTGATGTATGGGGACCATCCCCTCAAATAGATATACTGGGACATCGTTATTTTCTTGTATGTACTGATGACTACAGTCAATATAGTTGGGTATTCTTACTCAAAAATAAGACTGAAGTTACTCAGAACCTAAAAGGACTGTGTAACCTTATCCGTAGACAGTTTGGTGATCCAGTTCAAGGAGTCAGGACTGACAATGCCAAGGATTTCCTTAATGACGAGCTTAGGGAATTTTTCAGATCCGAAGGGATAAGACATGAAACTTCGTGTGCTTATACCCCACAGCAAAATGGTCTTGCCGAAAGGAAAATAGGGGATATCGTAGATAAGGGGAGAACTCTCCTTATTCATGGAAATATTCCTGCAAACCTATGGGGTTTTGCAGTAATGACATCCACTCACCTCATAAATAGACTGCCCTCAAAAACCCTAGCATTCAAAAGCCCTCTAGAGTTAATGGAAAGCCACTATCCAACAGTAAAATTGAAAACTGGTTTACCCGTAAAAATCTTTGGATGTGTTGGATATGTATACAACCATACATACAAACACAACAAGTGGTATACAAAAGGACTTAAGTGCGTCTTCGTTGGATATTCTGTTACCCAGAAAGGATACAAGATGTATCATCCCATTACTAGGAAATATATGGTCACCAAAGATGTACTATTTGATGAAAAACTACTTTACTACAAGCCCAGGGGTACTGAGAGTCATAAAGACACACATCACCTACTTATGAGTGAAGATGATAGTCTCTCCCTGGAAAATAATGGAATCCAACCTGATCAGGCGACTTCCCCTACTCCTGCAATGGAGTTACCTACTTTCATAACTGAGAATGAGGAAGAACCACCCTGCGATGATCCAGGCATTTCCAGGAGAACACATGACTTATCTGAACCCCATTTTGTATCTCCATACCCAAAATATTATAAGAGGAAGAGAAAGGAAAATCACAAAGGGATCTCGGATTTGGGTGAAGGGGGAGAAATTTCGACTCAAGGGGGAGAAATGACTTGTGTAGAAAATCTTGGAGAGAATGATTGGCCAATCGCAGTAAGAAAAGGAACTAGGAACTGTGTGAAACCAATTCCTTATTCAATACTAAATTACCTAAATTATCAAAAGGTATCACCTAGTTACAAGGTTTTTCTCACCAAAATCCAAGATATACCTATTCCAAAATCTCCACAGGAAGCTATGAAGAATGTCAGATGGAAAGAAGCAATGGACGAAGAAATGAATGCACTAATACAGAACAATACATGGGAACTTGTGGACCGACCCAGGGATAAAAGAACGGTAGGGTGTAAATGGGTCTTTACACTCAAATGCAGGTCAGATGGCAGTCTTGAAAGATATAAGGCTAGACTTGTAGCTAGGGGGTATACTCAAACCTATGGAATCGACTATCAGGAGACATTTGCTCCTGTAGCAAAAATGAACACCATCAGAATCTTAATATCACTAGCAGTCAATCTAGACTGGCCTCTAAATCAGTATGATATAAAAAATGCTTTCCTTCATGGCGACCTAAAGGAAGAAATCTACATGGATGTTCCACCAGGCTATGAAGGGAAAACAAGTCAAGGCAAGGTATGTAGACTAAGAAAGGCCCTGTATGGATTAAAGCAATCGCCTAGAGCATGGTTTGGAAGATTTACCCAAACCATGAAGAATCTTGGATATAAGCAATGTAATGGGGAACACACCATGTTCCTTAAGGAAACATCTCACAGAATGATAACAATCTTGATAGTATATGTGGATGATATCATAATTACAGGGAACAACCTAGAAGAAATGAAAATTCTCGAACAGCACCTGGATGAGAACTTCCAAGTTAAAAGTATTTCTTAGGAATAGAGTTTGCACGCTCAAGCAAAGGAATTCTGATGACACAGCAAAAATACATTCTAGAACTATTAGAAGAAACAAAGCATATCAATTGCCACATAAATGAAACACCAATTGAAGTCAATCATAAATTAACTATCAATGGGGATGAACCTAGAGTAGATGTTAACTCATATCAAAGTATTGTTGGAAAACTCTTATATCTGTCACATACCAGACCAGATATTTGTTATGCAGTAAATGTCTTAAGTCAATTTATGCACTCACCCAGAAACTCTCATTTTCAAGCTGTAAATAGAATTCTCAGGTACCTAAAGGGAACTCCAGGACTGGGCATCGCCTACCGGAAAACAGGTAAAATTGACCTTACTTTATACACTGATTCTGACTATGCGGGGTCTCGTCTTGATTACAGGTCAACTACTGGGTATTGTACAATACTTGGAGGAAACCTGGTGACTTGGAGAAGCAAGAAGCAAAGTGTTGTATCCAAGTCAAGTACGGAAGCTGAATTTCGTGCTATGTCAAAAGGGATTGACGAAGTCATGTGGATTAAACATATGCTGGACGATCTAAAGGTCAACTATATAAGCCCAATTGTCATCCGCTGCGACAACAAATCTGCAATTAGTATAGCACATGACCCAGTTGATCACGACAAGATGAAGCATGTCAACATCGACCGTTTCTATATTCAAGATCACTTGGAACGAGGGATACTAAAGACAGAGCATGTCAAGTCTGAAGAGCAATGCGCAGACATCTTTACAAAGGGTCTGCCTACCAAGAGTCTTCAACATTTGATATCCAAGCTTGGAATGGCAAATATCCATTCCTACACTTGAGGGGGAGTGTTAAATGTAAAGGCGGATTTATAAGCCCAAGAATGTTTATTTTTATTTTTCTTATCAGATCCAGGCAGATCCAGTAGCGGGTCCGGGTAGACCCATTACCCGAATCCTTATCGGATTCGGGTAAGTTATAACGGCTAATTTTATAGCCGTTATAACACTAGCCGTTATTAACGGCTAGTTAATTCTCCTATAAAAGGAGAGGTACCTAGGCATGTTGTGAGTAACCTTTTATGGTGAAATAGATTGATTTTCTTCCTTGTCTCTTCTCCCTTCTCTCTGACTATTATCTCTACATCCCCACTGAGCAAAGAGTCAAGTCGACAGATAACAATCTTGATAGTATATGTGGACGATATCATAATCACAGGAAATAATCTAGAAGAAATGAAAAATCTTGAACTTCACTTGGAGGAGAATTTTCAAGTTAAACAATTAGGGCCCCTAAAGTATTTCCTAGGAATAGCATTTGCACGCTCAAGTGAAGGAATTTTAATGACACAGCAAAAATACATTCTAGAACTCCTAGAAGAAACAAAGCATGTCAATTGTCATACAAATGTAACACCGATTGAGGTTAATCATAAACTAACTATCAATGAGGATGAACCTAGAGTAGATGTTAATTCATATCAAAGTATTGTTGGAAAACTCTTATATCTGTCACATACCAGACCAGATATCTGTTATGCAGTCAATGTTTTAAGTCAATTTATGCACTTACCCAAAAACTCTCATTTTCAAGCTATTAATAGAATTCTCAGGTATCTAAAGAGTACTCCAGGACTGGGCATCGCATACCGGAAAACAGGTAAACTTGATCTCACTTTATACACTGATTCTGACTATGCGGGATCTCGTCTTGATTACAGGTCAACTACTGGGTATTGTACAATACTTGGAGGAAACCTAGTGACTTGGAGAAGCAAGAAGCAAAGTGTAGTATCAAAATCAAGTACAGAAGCTGAATTCCGTGCTATGTCCAAAGGAATTGACGAAGTTATGTGGATTAAACATGTACTAGATGATCTGAAGATTAACTATATAAGCCCAATTATCATCCGCTGAGACAACAAATCTGCCATCAGCATTGCACATGATCCAGTCGATCACGACAAGATGAAACATGTCAACATCGTCCGTTTCTATATTCAAGATCATTTGGAACGAGGGATAATTAAGACAGAGCATGTCAAGTTTGAAGAACAATGCGCAGACATCTTCACCAAGGGTCTACCTACCAAGAGTCTTCAGCACTTAATATCCAAGCTTGGAATGGCAAATATCCATTCCTACACTTGAGGGGGAGTGTTAAATGTATAGGCCGAAATATAAGCCTAAAACATTAATTGTTTTCTCTCTCTATTGGTTTTAGGTAGATCCACTATCGGGTCCGGGTAGACCCATTACCCGAATCCTTATCGGATTCGGGTAAGTTATAACGGCTAATTTCATAGCCGTTATAACACTAGCCGTTATTAACGGCTAGTTAATTCCCCCCTATAAAAGGGAGGGAAAACTCAATGTGTATGCATGTTTTTGGAGAAATAAAAAGTTTCGTTTTCTTCTTCTGTCTCTCTCGCCTTCCTACTCCTTCACTGATCAAGAAGCCAAGTCGACACATGAGATGAGACGCATTCAAAAGATTTTGAGAACTTTCAATGGGTAGGATCAGCAGAGTCATTGAATGCCTTATGCATGCAGAAAGTGCCTATAGCTATCAAATAAGCATTTCTAGCCCGATGATCATACAGTTGGTAAAGAAACAGAAAATAGTTTGACATCACAAGATCTCAACGGATAGATACATATTAGATTTAAAAGAGGGGTGCAAAAGGAGGACGTCCCAGGAGGTCAACATTAGATTAAATAATCATTAAGAAAATGATACGCATTAGATTAGCAAGGTCTTTGAGAGCTGAATCAAAAGGACAATAAAGTTTCACAATCAGTTTTAGAAAATTACAACTACCCGTCAACATTCAAAACTACAGCATATTCCATAAGCTAACATATATCAGTGAGCATGAGATGATCGGCTTTCACAAGATATCGAGACCTTTTAACGGCTATGATCAGTGAAGTCCAACAGTCAGTCTCTAAAGCTAGGAACTGTGCATTAAAAACTCGGTGATTACACATCAACAAAGGAAAAATAAAATAATTCACATCACAAAATCTCAGACCATGAAATACATCTGAGATTAGATGAGTCTTTGTAAGTCGAGTCAAAGAGACAGATAAAGTTTCACAATCAGCTACCTCTCGTTGAGGCCGTTTATCATCAAGGTCAGATCTATAGTTCGGCAATGGAACCTTGCTGAAGACAACGACTCTTACATATTGACGGCTGCAATAATTTCCGTAATTAATTCATTGCATCTGATAAAAGTGAAAGCAATGAATTCATCAACACACAGAAGTTTCATACCTATATAAACCCATCCTAGAGGCCAATGCAGCTAGCTGCTCATAATCACGTCTATCTTTTTTTTCTCTTGATACTACTTCTTGCTCGTCTGTGCTTCGAAGAAGTAAGCTTAACTTCCACTTCCATTCTTCAACGTTTTCAAGAGTAGAAGCCTGAAAGTTATCGACAGATACTCAGAGAGAGGTTTTCCACATAAGATGAATAGGCATCACTTTGAAGTTCATAAATTCAAAACAAAAAAAAAAACGATGCCTATTGACTACAAGATGTGCGTACGATCCTCCATGATTAATCAACGGAATATTTTTCATTCTGCGAAAGAAAAACCAGTTTTGAGAGCAAAAAAAAAAAAAAAAAAAACCAAGCAATGCAATAAATACAAGAAAAAATCACTGCGATAAATGAAACGAATCGAATGCAAGTACAGAGCGGAGACCATTCTATTATCCAAAAAGTTCTTTCTCAAACATGATTTCTCAGACTGCGGTTAGACAACTAAAAAAGAGTTGACCCGATCATAAAACCAAAAACTTTCAAGCCTAACTTCTAGCATCTGCATTCCGTCAGTTCAAATATCTTTAAGGCTGCGGCAACGTCGTTAAGAATAAGGCAAAGCAACAACCTTGTTGGAGGAATTCGATGAAATGTCCACGTCCCTATCAGAGCCTTCTTCGGAATAATCATCATACGCAAACCTAGCATAACTCGATGAAGGCTGATTGAAATACCCATATCCGCCGTTGCCACCGGGAGGCAGCGCCGCGCCCTGATTCCCTCGCCAATCAAAATCAAGCGGCTGAGACGCCGGATTAGACGTAAATACGGTGCCATTGGCAGCGACAATCACTGATCGGAGTCGCGGAACAGCTTGAGCAGCGAACACCGCGGGACCGATTCCAGATTGCGCAGAGCTCAATTGCTCTCCCATAGCACGGCCAATTCGCCTGAAACGAAGAACTGGAAGAACGCTGAGTCTGGTGGAATCTCTCCAGGACGGGGCAAGATGCATTCTACAGCGATCGCCGATCAAGAAACACCCGCGCAGCAGAGCCGTACAGGGCATGTTCCACGAGAAGAGCCGTTCTCTACACCTTCATCTAGGGCACAGATCGCAGCAGACGCGAAGAACGAAGAAGCTCGAGGGCGGCGGAGGAACAGCAGTAGAGCACAGAGCTCTCTCGTTCGATGGTGGACGAGGAAGGAGAGGAGTGAATTGAGAAAATGGAGCGGGAATGCCCTCTTATAACTGAGTGAAAGGGAACGGCAGCCGTCATCCGTCACGTCACGTCACGGTGACACCCACATGACGGATGACGTGATGGTGACGGAGACGGATGACGGACTGGGTGTGACGGTGCCGGATGACGGATGACGAACTGGGCGTGATGGTGACGGGATGGGACGGGACAGACGTCACGGGAGACGGCCGTGACGAACTTTTAAAAACTTTAAAAATGGCCAAAAAAACTTAAAAATCATTATATTTAAGCTTTCTGACAGCCAAGATTTCGCCGCATGGCATCTATTTCTTGGCATTTTGCAGAAAAGTCCCTGCATTACTTCGCAAAATGATGCCACTCAAAAATAATTGGAGATATGCCCTCCAATTCTCTCTCCTCCATATTTCACTAAGAAAAACCATAGAAAATTATCTTCGATGTTTTTCCCGTCACACGTGACGGTGATGCCATCCGATGACAGGGACGTGACGGGACGCCACAAATAGGGTTGCGTGATGTGAATGTGATGGATTTTTCCAAAATCCGTGGACGTGTGACAGGACGGAGACATGATGAAACTTTCGTCATGTCACCGTCCGTCACAGATTGTCTATCCCATCACGTCTGGGGCATCACATCCCAGACGTGCTATTCCCTAGAGATGAAGGCAAAGTTCATCAAAATAATGCAATAATTTTTCAAATCCGAATGAATTAAATAAAATCATTAATTGCTTCAATTAAGTAATGTAGCTCTCTCAAAGGAAGAGAAAGGAGACATGTATCTTAGGATAAGTCAGGGTTTGTGAATCAGAGTTGGGAGGGGATTGTGGGAGTTAAAATGATTTTATATCTATTCAGCTTTAGACTATTTATTATGCTAATTATTTATGTCTCTCTCTAAAACAATGAGATTGGAGACGAATGGAGAAGGCAAGTAGTGTGGGATTAATAAATATTATGATGACAGTGGAGAAAATATTTTACTGAGGATAAATTATGTCTCCTCTCAATGAAAAGAAGATAAAAGGGAGGTAAGTGTTGGGTATCAAGCTTTAATGTCAGCAGGTTAAGAGGAAACGACACAACTCAATATTGTGTTGGTCATCTCTTTCCTTTTTTCTTAGAAAATCCATCTTGTTAATACTCACTATTGCAATTGTTAAAGCTCCCACTACGATACCAATGTATATGGGATGGAGTATCCAGATATTGGAGGAAGTAGTGCCATGAAAGGTGATAGATGGATCCACAGTTGTTTATGTGGGATTTGGAGATGGGTATATAACATAGATTAGTAGCACAGGATGCACTCTTTTAAGGTGTCAAGATGGAGGAGAAATGAAGTTGGGTATCATCATCTAAATTCCAATTTTAAATCTAATATGTGGAGTCCTGCACAATGGAAGAGCAATGATGTATAATAATAAGTGCATGTACATCACATGAATACATTCTATTTATGAATATTTAATGAGAAGGGAGTATGAGATTGGCTTCCAGGCTACATTTAATTATTTTTGCATGAGTGTATGAGAGATCTTCCATGATAATATGCAGATTAATAAGTTAATATCATTAATTATCTATGTTTATTGGCACTAAAATGTTTAGACATGCATGTTATCGAGCTTATTATTTAAATTTATTTTTAGAATGATAGTCAGATTTTCTAGATTTTGGGGTATTTTATGGATTTTCTGAAATCTTATAAGTTTATGGATTTTCTTAAATAATTTATAAGTTGAAATATTCATTTATAATTTTTTTAACATTATATCTGATTAGATTTTTCAGTCAAAATATGTACTTCTGATATTTTTATAAATTAAACATATTTTCTTAATTATTATATGAATTTTTGTATTTTCATGACTTCCAAAATCTTTGAGCCATGTTAATAATTCAGAGAGAGAAAATAAGAGATAGAAAGTTGGAGAGCAGATAATGATTTGACTTCAAATCATAATATCTGGAAATCTAGAAGAATTTTTGGGCTGATTAAGTGTAGCTTCATCTTTCCCTCCTCTTTCCAACCATGTGGTTGGAGATATAAATAGATCCATTTATTCATCTTGGAATTTCTCCAACTCTAGTAGCCCGAGTCAAAGAGATTGATTTCAAGATCCATCAAGTTATTGGTGTCCATTGTCAATTAAAGTTAGAACATGAAATAGAAGTGAAGAAACTCCCATGATATCATAAATCGTCTTGATCCTGGCAGAATTTGCGATGACCCATCTTATGCTTACTTCTTTATCTTATTTTCAACACCATCCACATATATTTCATCGCATAACTCCACACCCACCCCTAAACATCCCAATTGATCTCATCCATCATATCCGTACACATCCACATTCATCTCATCCATAACATCCGTACGCATCCACATTCACCTCATCCATAACATATGTACACATCCCCATTCATCCTGTCCATAACATCCATACATATCAGTCATTCATATCTAACTTATATGTCATCGTCATTTCCCTACCCACTTATTTCATTCATTTAGATCCACATATAAGCATTTCATATCTCTATCATAATTATCATTCTTCTTATCTCAATGTGTTCTAGATGCTGGAAAACATTATGTCTGATTAGATTTTCCAAAATCTTTGAGCCATGTTAATAATTCAGAGAGAGAAAATAAGAGATAGAAAGTTGGAGAGCAGATAATGATTTGACTTCAAATCATAATATCTGGAAATCTAGAAGAATTTTTGGGCTGATTTAAGTGTAGCTTCATCTTTCCCTCCTCTTTCCAACCATGTGGTTGGAGATATAAATAGATCCATTTATTCATCTTGGAATTTCTCCAACTCTAGTAGCCCGAGTCAAAGAGATTGATTTCAAGATCCATCAAGTTATTGGTGTCCATTGTCGATTAAAGTTAGAACATGAAATAGAAGTGAAGAAACTCCCATGATATCATAAATCGTCTTGATCATGGCAGAATTTGCGATGACCCATCTTATGCTTACTTCTTTATCTTATTTTCAACACCATCCACATATATTTCATCGCATAACTCCACACCCACCCCTAAACATCCAAATTGATCTCATCCATAATATCCGTACACATCCACATTCATCTCATCCATAACATCTGTACGCATCCACATTCATCTCATCCATAACATATGTACACATCCCCATTCATCCTGTCCATAACATCCATACATATCAGTCATTCATATCTAACTTATATGTCATCGTCATTTCCCTACCCACTTATTTCATTCATTTAGATCCACATATAAGCATTTCATATCTCTATCATAATTATCATTCTTCTTATCTCAATGTATTCTAGATGCTGAAATTTGGAGTATCACGGCGTATAGGGAATTTACAACAAAATCAGTTTGGGAATATTACACGATGAAATGGAAGAAATGCCCAGTGATGGAAACCATAAAAAAATCTAATCTCCCTGCAAAACTAAAGTTTTATGCTTGCTGATTTTTCAAAAATACAGTGCCTTTTGATAGAAATATAAAATAGGTATGAATTCCAACTGCTTCCAATTGTATATGTTGTATAAAAAATTCGTACATAGAAGACATAATACTCTTTTTTATGCTGAGTGGGCTTAGTATTCATGGCTGCGGCTCTTAAATAAATAGAACCTCCTTGGGAGGGACATGTCAACAACAACTCGCTTTTTTCAACAAATAATGCAATTTAAAAAGCATAAAAGTAAGGCTGCAATTCTCAAAAAATATTCCAGCATATTCTTAATGTGGGAAGTATGGAATAAAAGGGAACTTATACTAATGGGAAAGTCACCCCATTGGTTATCGGTCCATTATCACAGGGGTACAAAACTGTCTGTACAATATTGAATCTCTTGTTAAACCCATAAAGATTAACACTCAGGAAGAAATTGAGGTGTTACTCAATTGGAATCTTCAAATTTGTCAATTTGAATATGCTTATACGTATCCTTTGATATATTGGATGGCACCACCTCAACCCATGAAGAAACTAAACAGAGATGATGCCTCAAAAAGAAATCCTGGAAAAGCATCAGGAGGTCTCCTTAGAGATGTTAATAAAAATATGATTTTTTGAATTCTCGCATTACTAGATGGCGACAAATATGGAAGTGGAATGTTGGTCAATGCTTGATCGGCTAGATATATGCAACCAATGGGGGATTGATAAAATCAAAATTGGAGTAAAAATTATATCGTTGTAATTATTTATAAACCTATACCGTGAATAATTTAGTTAGATGGTGATGAGTAAGGGTCTTCTCTTCTTGAAACAGATGTTAGGGAAGGAATGCTCTCAATTGTGTAACATCAAAAAGATGAGAAGAGTAACGTACATCGTAGGAGTAGTGAATGGAGAAAGATAGTGGTTACAATAGATGTAACGGCAATTCAAAGAGATCGATGAATGATATTAGTATATTGCTGAGTAGAATGAGATGATGAAGGAAGACGTGAATGGTGGCATGAGATGAGGATGTGAGACGAGATGAGAGAAATGAGAGATGGCTAATAGGGTTTTATTAGTTTAGGTTTAAGATAGATGAGGATGGAGAGTGAGAAGGAAAGAAGAAAAGGGTGTAAGGCGTAGTGGTATGGATAGTGAGAATGAGATAAACCGATGATTAAAATGGGAAAGATCGGTGATGTTTGTTTTCCTACACATAACGGGAAAGAGAGAGGTAGGTGGCGAGATCATCACGGTGTAGGGGGCACGTGAAATGAATTATAGATGATGATGGATAGGGATGATGATGAGTATGGAGGTGGATGAGTGATAGTGATGGATGATAAAGATAGTTATACTACCAACGTGTGTTGAAGACTCAATGTAAGGTAAGAGGCTAACCTTAAACCCCTATATTCTGCTAGGATCAAGGCATTTTCCTGATGCAGATCAACCTTCCCACGTATCTATTAAACCTCTGCAAGCACCAGAGATACCAAGAAACACTTGATGAACCTTCTAAACTTCACTTTCTTTTAATTCGCCTCTTTAGGAGGAAGTGAACTTAAAGATGTTTTTTACAAAGATGGTTTAAGGGTAGCTTCATCTTTATGTCCACGATCCATACATACGGTTGGATCTATAAATTTGAGTTATGGGTCATCCCATATCAAGCCTGGAAGATGGATGATTCCTAGCCATTAATTTAATCCAAAGATTTCTCTCCCATCATCCTCATCAGTGTTGTCACATCATTTGGTTAGGGTTTGTCTTGTCCTAGCATTTAATGCGATCATTGGTTAAGATTCTTCCTCGTCAACCGTGAATGACAGCTCTCAACCCGCCACGTATCACCCGGGATAAAAAGACAAAATACAAGAATAATAACATATTATTTATTATCAGCTCACAATTGACGTGGCAGTGTGTCACAACTGACATCACTACGATAGCCATTTTCTCTTTAAATACAATGAGGATCAAACATGTGCGCACCATGTGTACATGTGGCACCATGTGTTGCTGACACGTCGTGCGGCCCTCATTGTTGACCAGTCTAAAGAAAAAAAACAAATCATTAGTTTAAAGAAAATCAAACCTCAATTTCTGTGTGCATTTATTGTGAAAAAAAAGAGTCCCCTTTTTAAAATTTATCTATGTCACCCTGTGCAATAAAAAGGTAAAAAACACTTTCATTATCATCAAATACCATTATGGCATCACTAATCACGATGCCACATTGGTTTAGGCGAATGATTGGCTGCCGCCAATCAATAACCGGGTTAATGAGTGGTTATCGCCAATCATTATATTAATTTGTTAGTGATTAACATTCAACAAATTGAACAGCAACACGTGGTTTCGTGAAAATAAAGGTTTTGAAATAATTTTATATTTAATTAAATAGAGGCTTTAAATTTTAACTTAGAAAATCATACTTTACAAATTTAATATCAAAAAATTCCATAGAAATTATATTATGACTCAAAAATTATATTCTTTCAGAATTTGATGTCATAAAATCTCCAAAAGTACCTACAATGTATAAAATTCAGAATATCATTCTAAAAATAAATTTAATCATCTTAAGCATAATAACATGAACATATAATTAATTTTATGCAAATAAACATGTAAATGTGGACAGCTCAAGCTACTAAAAGGGCATGTTATTAGGAATTCCCCACACTCCTATCAAATTGGATTTGGTTCATTATCTCATATACAACAGGTACATGTAATATCTGGAAACTAAGAAGTTGGTTGGAAAGAAAGAACGAGACAATATATGGACAGTGTAATTAGTATTGCACATATCCTATGAGAACAAAACCTAGTTTTAGATGCTCTTGTTAACCATGCATACATTTAAGGACAATTGATACCATACATTTAAAATATGGAAAATATTGTGTGTTACTTTTTTCTATCTCTACATTGCATAGCCCTTGACGCCCTGACAACCCTGATGAAATGAGCAATGAGGGCATAGAACCGAGTTTCAAGGGGTTATGGGTGACCACAAGTGAAGGGTTTCTCCTTACAATCCATTGGGTAAAACTCCTTCTATATTTATCACTAGGAAAACTATAAGCTTGCACCAATATAGACATTGTGATCAGTCTTTATAGAAGACAATATGGGAACCAATATGCAACTCAAGTAAATAAAAAAATTATTACATGATTAATAACATTATGTGCTAAAGGAAGCGTAATATGAAAAGACAACAAAGCTTGATGGGGACAGCTACAACATCGAGATTTAAAAAGGAAAAAAGGAGGGGGGCCTGGAAAATCAATGAAGAAAGATTCAAGTAAGTCAAAAATGGCGTACAATGAAGATGTACCAAAATTGTACGTTGGATAGAAGTTCGAAAACAAAAGTCAGTCTACAACAATATGCACAGATATTTCCTTTAATAAAGGCAGAAGTTAACCCTCTTCATAATATGCCAGAATGGAACAAAATTTGGAGGATGGAGGAGTACGTTTTGTGTGGTATTCTGAATTTGGACCATCTTGCTGTGGCACCCTCTTGCCGCCGCACCTTGCCACTAGCGTGTTTCCGCGCCGCCGCACCCTATTGCCGCCCCGCCGCACCCTATTGCCATCCCGCCGCACCTTGCTGTTGCGCCTTGCCACTACCGTTCCGCTGCACTGCCCCACTCTGCCGCCGACACACCCTATTGCCGCCCCGCCGCACCTTGCAGTTGCGCCTTGCCGCTTCCGTTCCGCTGCACTGCCCCACTCTACTGCCGCCGCACTGTCGTACTTTGTCGTTGCTGCGCTGTCAAAAACACGCCACCCCCCCACCATGTTGCTATCGTTCCGTGGTGCCACCTGCGCTCTATTGCCTCCACGTCTTGTTGTCGTTGCGCTCTTTTCCACGCCCATCGATGCGACCGCCGTCACGCCCATTGTCGTCCTTTAATGCGCAACCGTACCTACCCGCACAGTCATCGAGCGTACATGCTGCTCGCGTTCTACTGCTACCGAATCAGGCATTGCCTGCATCTACTGCTACTGGTACGCTTCTAAACTTCCACTCATCGTTATATTAATTCTTTTAGTGCCTCCCAAACCTTTTCTCCACCGCCAGGGTTAGATTAGTGATAGATAGGATTCACATTCTCAAGATAAGGATTTCAATCAGTACATCCTTGGTTGAGACCGGCGAGGACGTGCACAAAAGCGGTAGTAGCCGAGCTCACAGCGTCGGCCTTCAACCCAACGTCCAGATCATCAAGAGCCTAGTATCATTTCCAAGTCACGCTTACCGTAGCTAAATGGTCATTGGTGTACGTCGTCGTCGGATTTATACTTCTCAGTGGTTTCATCGTTGCATCATCACTTGCATGACGTCCACATTAGTCATCTTCCCTACATGACATGACTGCCCTCGCCCTCTTTGTGTGTAACATGGGCTGTTCGATCCCGGCGTCCGTCGTGTTACATCGGGTGGTGTATCAAGTAGGTTGAAGGAAATGTCCACAACCCCCCTCCCAACTGACCTTGATGATCTTTCATAAACTCCTTTCAAAGTCCTAATATATCATACCTCACAAGAAAGGACAAGGTTTCAGGACTAGATATTGAGATAAAAATGAAAGCCACTCATTTATGTTGCAGTCTTCAATTAGCACTTTACCAATAAATAAATAAATTGATTATACAGATGTTAGCATTAGTTTACCCTCAAAAGCTACTGATGTTACACCATATATAATTCTATTTCAGGTCCTTACTTTACAGGTGCTCGCAGACATCCAAAAGGACGGCAAGAGGTGGAAGCCGATACTCACAGGGAAATAAAAGAATGGAGACCTTCTCACCCACCTCCAAGTACACTAGCAGGTTTAAGAAGACATTCTCACCCACACTAGTATGGAGACACAATCCATTGACATTGTCATCTTCAGCAATATTTACACCACCAAGCACCACAAGATTCACCTAATATATTTAACAGAACGTTCATCGTAAATGTGACTGTCCATGATGCAGTTTATACATTGTAGTGCCAAGTTCAAATCAAAGAAAAACCATATTAAAAAATAAATAAAATAAATTAGAGATAGAGATAGTGATAGATATAACGATAGAGATAGAGATAGAGAAAGATATAAAGATAGTGATAGATATACAAAAAGCGATACATAAAAGAAAAATAGAGATAGCGCTACATAGAGATGGATATAGATAACCAACAAGTAATAGCGGCAGATTTGGTATTAGTCAAGATAGATATAGAAAGAGAGGTAGAGCTAGAGGCATAAACAGATAGAGATGGACATAGAGAGCCAGACAGTAATATAGGTAAAGGTAGATATATAGATAGAGTTAGAGATGTTAATCACGAAAGAGATATAAATACAAATAGAGATATAGAAATCGAAAAAGAACCATAGTGAGAAAAAAGGAAAGAGATGAATAGAGACACAGAGATTGATAAAGCAAAAGAAAACGATAGATAAAGACATAGAGATAGAGATAGAGATAAAAACGAAAGTTACAAATAGACATCAACATAAATACACTGATAGAGATAGAAATAACGATGCAAATGGAGATCAAGATAGAGATAGAGATTGACATAGAAAAAGATATAGTGATGAAGATAGAGCTAAAGAAAGAGATAGCCATAGAGATGGAGATGGAGACAAAGAAATTGAGATAAAAATGGAGATAGAGATATAGGTAGAGATAGAGATACAGATACACACTGAGATAGACGTAGAGATAAAAATTGAGAGAGAGATAGAGACAGCAATGGAGATAAATATATATAGAGAGAGAGAGAGAGACAAAAATACAGAGAGAGATAGCGATAGATATAAAAATAAAGATACAGATAAATATAGAGATTGAGAAAGAAATAGAGACAGATATAGAAATGAAATGCAGATAGAGATAGAGAAATATATGGGGACACAGATAGAGATATGGACAAAGATAAAAATTGATAGGGAGATAGAGATATAAATATAGAGAGATAGGGATAGAGATATAGATAGAGATAGATATAGAGATAAAAATGGAGCTACTGAGAAAGATATAGATAGAAATAGAGATGGAGATAAAAATGGATACATCAATAGTGATAGAAATGGAGATAGCGATAAAGAAGGAGATATAGACAGATATGGAGAAGGAAGTAGAGAGAGATAGAGATGAACATACAGATAGAGATAGGAATAGCGATAGAGATATAGAAAAAAATTGAGATACATTTAGAGATCGAGATCAACGTAGACATAGAGATAGTAATTGAGTAATAGAAAAAAATAGAGATACATATAGAGATCGACATTGCCATGGAGATAGAGATAGATATAGACATAGACATAGGCATATACATATACATAGACATAGACATAGACATAGTAATAGAGATAGAGATAAAGATAGATATATAGATAGCAATAGAGATAGAGATAACGATAGATATAGAGATAGATATGGAAAAGGAAATAGAGATAGAGATAGAAAAAAAGCTGAAGATAGAGTTAGCTATAAATATGGATATGAAAATACGGAGAGAGATATATATGGAAATAGACATAGGCATGGATGTAAAGATAGAGATATAGATAGAATAGAGATTGAGATAGACATAGAGATAAAATAGAGATAGAGAAAGAGAAAGAGATAGACATAGAGATAGAATAGAGATAGCGATAGAGAAAGAGATAGACATAGAGATAGAATAGAGATAGAGATAGAGAAAGCGATTCACATACAGATATAATATAGATAGAGATAGAGAAAGAGATAGACATAGAGATAGAATACAGATAGAGATAGAGGAAGAGATAGCCATAGAGATATAATAGAGATAGAACAGAGATAGAGATAGTAGTAGAGATAGAGATAGCGATAGAGATAGAGATATAGTAGAGATAGAGATAGCGGTAGAGATACAGAAAGAGAAAGAGATATGGATAGAGAAAGGGATAGAGACAGAGGAAGAGAAAGAGATATGGATAGAGAAAGAGATAGAGGAAGAGAAAGAGAGAGATAGAGATATAGTAAGAGATAGATATAGAGATACAGATAGAGAAAGATAAAGATATAGAGATAGAGGTAGAGATAGAAACTATAGATATAGATAGAGATTGAGATAGAGATAGAAATAGGAGTAAAGATAGACAAGGAGATTGATTTAGAGATACAGATAGAGATACATATAGAGTTAAATATAGAGATATGAACATAAATAGAGAGGGATATAGAGAACGATTAGAGAGAGGATTACATTGACATATTATAATATTATTATTTATTATCCCAAGATATTAAAATAATTTTCCTAAATAGTATTGCATTTTTTATGACATTGAATTAAGTAAGATTTTAGATTTTATGAGGAACTACATTATTTTTTTCTATCTCTACCCTCGTCTTCTAATGAACTATACATTGCATGTTGGTTTAAAATAGAAGTTTAAATTTCCCTTACGAAGATTGAATGCTATTAACCTTATGTCAATATATTGATACTCAGGAATTTACCCTATGAAATCCACATACACTTTGGTCAACCCAGAAGTCAGTCAATATATGATCACTGAATGGTCAACCTATTTCTAAAACATGATTAACAAATTTAAATCAGGTTTTGTACTTTTGTTATTTGTTGGAAACTCACAATATTACATACACATGATATATGTCTATGGAACGCCATGGCACATACACTAGGTCAAATAAAGGCATGTTAACTCAAAATCTTGGTGGTCAGCTGCATACATAATGTTTGAAAAAAATCCATAAAATTTCATATTCATTCCAACTCATTTACCTATTAAATACATTTACCAATGCATGGTTTATGTTTTTGGGCCAACCACGAGTCAGTTAAATATTATTTACATGAAATTTTGGTCAATTTTATAGGTGATATTAAAAAATGAGAGTTTCTATTATCTTATTTCACATTTAATAGGTTGAGGTGCCCAAATAATACATTGGTTTGTGCATGCCCATCTCAGGTTTTGATGTGAGAAGGGCAGAAGGTGAGAAGGATGCAATAGTCCAGATCATACATAAATATGATGCACAGTTTAAACATCCTAATTTAAAGTCATAAGTCTAATATCATTTTTTTAAAGGTTGTGATGAAAATTTATGTTTTCGGCAAGCCAATTACACATTCTATATCTTATTTGATGTTCATTGAAAGAACATATTGAGTATAGTGCATGTATCTTGTTTGATGGTCATTATACGAACATATTCATTGTAGTACACGTATGATGCTTACAATGAAGTCCATGAATACATGTTCGGATTTAGTGAATTATGATGAGATCTTAATACGGAGAGCATTAGTATTTGAGTGTCTTCTAAATGTTTTTATTCGAAGGATACTCAAGAAGGACATCTAAATATCCAGATAGAATATCACTATCTAGCCTCACTCATATCATGAGTATGGCTGGTATTGTAACTACGAGTGGGAGACTCTAAAATAGATAATGGGTGATATTTAGTGGACATAGTTCATTGAATTAACAGGCAAGAATCCCTGAATGATATTATATCAAACTGTCAATTATGTTGATTCACGTTATGGTTGTGTAAGTGGTTCGTAGACCTAAGACACTAACGACGTATTGTGGAAAGACAATTGTGCTTTGACTATGACCTATGAGTATCTAATCATGGGGTTATAAACAGTCTTAGTTAGGGTGCATGACGAAGTTTATGAGGATGATTAAGTGGTCAAGATGGGATTGTTTGCTAAAACAAGACTATGCGATGAAGTCCTTTGCCAAATAGTGAAATATCATCGAAGAAGAGTTCTCTGATGATTTTCAAATGCATTAGTACTAACTTTCATCAGTCCTACGAGCATCAAGAAAATGAAGGATTCTATGTACATGGTAACTCACGATAGACATGTTCCATGAGTAAGTCAATACACACTCCTCTGTATCTTCTTAAGCACAAGGTATAACTTGACATCCCTTAGGGTAGAGACTTGACCTGTTGATTGAGTTAAATCAATTTGACAGTAATGAATCTAAATGATGAAAAGTTTATTTAATTTAGAATGCTTAAGGTTATTGAGCCACTAAATCCATTAGCTAGACTGATTCATTGGGCTAGAGGGTCACACACAAATGGTTTTTGGACATTGGAAGATATAGTCATAGTTTGGGGGTTGTATGAAAAATACCCACTTAGTATAAATAATGAAAGGCCCTGAACAAAATTCACCCAAACTAAAACTGTTTGGGACGACGTAACAACGACAATGAAGCATGAACAGAGATAATCAAGGTGAAGAAGGAGATTCAACATGCCAATGATTGATGAACATGTCTCGCTCACTTGAGATTCAACAGAGATCATCTAGAGATTGCACACTTGAGAAGCTCAACATGTCTCACTCACAGATCCAAAAAATCATAAACATGATCCGTACCTAGGTGTTTCAATTCATTGTTGATTAGCCTAAATTTGGGTGTTTAAAAATGTCATTTTGATTTAGACTTATGCAATAAAATTTATAATAGTCCTTAATCACTCATTCATAAGTACAGAGAAAGCAAGGGGTCGAACCACAACGAGGCACTAAGAAGAACTTTTATCCTATTTCAAATGAATTATTTCAATAATGAATTAATTTTTCATTTACTAGGCCTTAATCACATTTAATTTAATTTATAATTAATCAAAATTTAGCAAAAGCTTAATTTTGATATTAATATATTCTGTCAAGACAATATAGATAGGATAATTTTGTTTCTGATGTCAATTTATTTCGGATTACCATTATTCGAATCAAGATAATTATGCAGATAATATTTGTGCATTAAAATTTGGGAATTAATAAGCAAGAAAGGGAATTTTCAAATCGGACTTGAAGATAGACGAATTTTTGGATGAAATTTTGGATTTAGGTTTTTTATATACTCAATTGAATTTTCAAACAATCAATTTCAAATCTAGAGAGATAAATTCAAAAAATTAACCTAGAGAGATAAAGTAGAAGAATTTGGGGAAAAATGAATTAAATATGAAATTTGACCCTAATCTAGAGACCTCTGATGCCAAATTGGATGATATGTAGAACTAAGGATTAAGAGTTAGATCTTGAATCAAAATCAAAATGCAATGCTAATTTCATTTCAAATCAACTTCAGGGGCATGTACATTTTGCCCATGCCTTGGCGTTTTAGAATCGTTCAAGAAGAAGTTCAAAAAGCAAATTAGAAACTTATAGCTTTTAATGATGAACCAAGATCTGTCAACTTCCAAAGCATCACATGTGTCCTTCCGGGCCAAATCATTGGGGATAACTTTAAAAAGTGATTTTTCCCATCTTCATGACCTCCTTTTAAAAATCCAACAGTCTAGATTGTAGAGGGTGAAAAGAAAACCTACCCTCAAAATTTGGGCGTAATCGGACGACTAGATCTCAAGACATCGCAGATTTACTTGCATTTAGTCATGGTCGTTGGATAATTTTATCTCTCTTCCATATATCTAAAAAATGGAAATTTTCTATTGTCTGACATCTTTTCCTTGTTTTCCCTGCCCTGGGATTGTGCTCTTAAACGTATTTGTGTGCTTCCACAGGCCGGAATCATTGGTCAATCATGATGTATTTACGTGGAGGATAATGCACCACGTCGCCCTACGTCAGCCTGTTTTTTAAAAAACTTTCGAAAATGACAAAGAGCTTTAAGTTATAATTTATTACATGTGGTTATCGATTGTCACGTGCAATTAATGCACGCGGCGAATTGATTCCGCATGTATTAAATACGATACATATTCTTGTTTTCTAGATGCACATGATGTCAGTTGCCGCGTGCTATTAATGCACACGACTAATCGACTACACGTCCAAGGAATATTCTCATTTTATAAATGCACACGGAGATCGATTCTCTGTGTGCATTTATTACATGAGCAAAACATACATTTTTCTCGTCTCCCGCGCTAGTTGTTTCTTTTGAAGTAATGATTTGCTCATTATGGCATCACACATTGCGATGCCATAATGAGCCAATAATGCTATCTTTTTAATGCATCCACTCATTAGCCCAAATTTGGGGCGAATGACGTGGATGCCACATGAATATGAATATATATATATATATATTACTGGTATCTGATAAGTTTTTATACTCATTTCATTTTTTTGTTGTATTTCTTAGATTAGACTTAATCTCATTGTTTTCCATTTTTGTGCTCAAAATAGACAGTCTTGTCTAATAAATAAATTCTTTTTATTGTTCTGATGCATCAACTAGCGGAAATAGCATTGATAGCCTCTACTCGTGTCTTAGCTTGTCTTAGAGGTAGATTAGCCTCAATTGCTTGTCTTTTACCTTCTGCTTTACGCAAATTTTCTTCTGCTTTTTTAAGAACTTCTTGAGCTTCTTGCGGATAAATATCAGTACTTATCCCTGCATCATTTCATAGAATGGTGATCTCATTATTACCTACTCTCGCAAATCCGCCTATCCAAGCCACCATTACCCATTGGTCAGTTAAGCCACCCTAACTCCCGAACTCCAGAACTGCAGTCGGGGATTTTCTCTTACCGGAAACTCGAGGTGCCCTCGGCCTGAAGGCCTCGAGAACCGCTTTGCTGCATATTCTCAATAGACCTATATCTACAACTGTGGCAATAGGAGTGTGGTTTGGTAATATACCAATTTGGCCACTATTAGTTGATAAAAGGATTTCTTTAACTTCTGAATCCCAAACAATTTGAGGAGGCATTAGTAGACTAAGATTTAAGGTCATTTCTTCAAATTGCTCTCCACTTCGAAGTTTATAGCTTTCGTAGTAGCTTCATCGATGTTACCCACCAAATAAAAGGCATGTTCAAGAAGACTGTCTAATTCGCCAGAGAGAATAATTTTAAAGCCCCTAATGGTTTCTTGAAGGCCAACTTATTTCCCTGGAGAACCAGTAAATACTTCTGCTACAAAGAAGGGTTGTGATAAGCAACGCTCAATTTTTCGTGCACGTGCTACAATTAAACGATCATCTTCGGATAATTCGTCTAATCCAAGGATAGCGATAATGTCCTGCAGTTATTTGTAACGTTGTAAAGTTTCTTTGACTCTTTGCACAGTTTCATAATGTTCCTCACCAACGATTGCAGGTTGTAGCATGGTTGACGTTGAATCTAAAGAATCCACTACTGAATAAATACCTTTAGCACCTAATCCTCTTGATAGTACAGTAGTGGCATCCATATATATATATATGTATATCCTTTTTCAAAGGCCAAATAAATATATATATTCCTTAAATTCTAAAAATCATTTCTTGGCTAAATAATGGTCAGAAAATTATAAAAAATATGGAAATATTCCAGAAAATTAGTAAAACCCTTAGAAACCTCTAGCCAAATATTATATGCCCTGTAAAAATATTTATTCAATGAAATGAGGTTAAATACCATGTAAAAATACTCAAAAATTAGAAACAATCATAAAATCAGAGTGCAAGTCATTTATGTCCATTTATGTATGATAACATGCAAATATGGCCAATAAAACACACATTTTTAATGTAATATACATCAACTTAACATTATAATTTGCATGTTATCAATTGTCTTTGAAGATCATGTGTTGATTCCATTGCAAGTGTTCCACTACATGAATCACTTGTGTTTTATCTAGACCAAGGCCCAATAACCCAACATGTTGAACTAAGAATATTTGTGAAAGTGTGATCAAGGAAACAGATAGATGAATGAAAAAGTGATTGAAGAAGTCTTGAAAGTTAAAATATTGTGATTTTTGAAACTAAGAGAGAAACTTTGTGAATTCGTAGATTGAAAGTATCTTAAAGAAGAAAGATTATGGATTGATTTGAAAACTTGTGGGCTGAAAGAGCAAGGAATTGTGAGAAGAGTTTGGGAAATTCTTCAGCATTTTGAAGGAGAAATATTGTGCACTAAAGAGAGTGATCAAAATAACATAATGATAAAGATATTGAAAAGAAAATGGTAAAAACATGAGAAATTAGAAGCATTTGTCAATTAATTTTTAAAGAGTTGGGGAGGAATATTTGAGATTTGAGAGTAGGCATTGAAGTCAACTAGGAAAAAGGAGAATTTTGGTGGAAGAATTTGAATCTTAAAGATACTCTAGAGAGGAAATTTAAGTTTAAAGTTTTAAACATATTATTAATCCACAATTGATCCCGAACCTTGTGGACTAATAATATGTTTTTGATGTAATAAGTTGACAGCCGCGATCGACGGCACGTATTACGTCACAACAATGCACAGAAAGTGTTATTAACGACGATGAATTATGCTATTTTAGAAAACTCTAACGAGCAAGGACAGTCCAACTAAGGTGAACAATACAATACGTCCCCGAATAGGTGAACAGGTCAAGTAGACTCTAGATG
Organism: Wolffia australiana; assembly: GCF_029677425.1. NCBI lineage: Eukaryota > Viridiplantae > Streptophyta > Magnoliopsida > Alismatales > Araceae > Wolffia > Wolffia australiana. The sequence goes on along the minus strand of NC_135839.1, from coordinate 3,692,442 downwards.
ACCCTCGGAATCCACGAGCAAGTCTACGACGGAGAGGCGTTTGACGGCCCGTCGGAGTTAAACCTTTAATATCAACAATCTAATCGTCAATCGCAAGAAATCCCTACCTCTCGACAATGGTGGCTATCCTATCCAATTTTAATAAAGGTCGGCAGAGGAAAACAATAGTGGATGATGGCACAGGAGAACATAATAATACTGAAAGATAAAGGGGAGGTCGAAAGTAGAACCTGGCGTACGCGTCCCAAAGATTCTTGTCGAAGGCGACGCGTAACGGCAAAGACGGGTATGACTGGTGGCGACAGGACGGTGTTGGATCAATGCTAGGCGTAGCTGAATGACTTGCGACAGCGCTGTTGGGCGCCGGCAACAGGGGCGCGCGGGCAAGGCTGGAAAAAGCCAAGGGGCGGCATGGCCTGCGCGAGAGCACGGGCAAGAAGTGCACGGTTGATGGCTGTGCCGTCAGCATGGGTGCGCGTGGGTGGCGTTGTGCGTGGCCAAGGGGTGGCGTGAAAGGCACGAGCGCGCGGCCCAGTGGTGCGCGGCCGAGGGCAGTGCCGTCAGCACAGGCGCGCAGGTGAGGCTGAGCGCGACTGAGGGGCGCGAGTCAGCCTGAGCGCGCGGGCTGAAGAGCGGCGCAGCCGGGGGAACACGTGGGCGAAGCTGGGCATGGCTGAAGGTGGGGTGGTGAGGCTGAAGGCTGCGTGGTTGGCGAGCGACGATCCCCGTCGATGGGGAGAGGCGGTGGATCGAATTCCTGGTCTTCTTGCATGGTTCTTGATGAATAACCACCAAGAAGATCAATTCTTGAAACGACTCCTCCAAGAAACAATGAATCTTGAACTATTGTCGAGCGAACGTAACACGGAGTGATCTCAACGTGTAACGGCTTGACAACGATGAAACACAATCTCCACGATCTACTCAACGATGTCTAACTATCTCTCTCAAGAACGACAAAAGGAAAGAAAGGAACAAGAACATTCAGATTTCAAATTCTCAAGTCTTTCCATCACTTGGGCATGCCATCCCCTTATATAGGGAGGATGGGTGCCAAGTGGCCGTTTGTGGAGGAGGAAACCGTCGCAAGACGAGGTACTCCTCTTTACAAGCATTATACTTGACGAAAAGGAAATAACGGACGAGGCCCAAGACAATGGCCCAATCCAATAGTTCAAATTACAACTAAACCAAATAATGAAGAAAACTTAAGAATCATCATGCCGAATACTTGAATCCGGGGTCACGGACATCAGCACGAGCTGCTCGGTGTGGCCGAGCTCGTCTTGTGTCGGTGTCGGTGCGATGGTCCCCCATCAGTTTTAAACTTCAATAACAATGAGTGTATAGTTAGTGGATTGATATTAATCACGAGGAGAAGATTGGACCAATTGTATTTGAAGGTTAAAAATATCGAATCAAGTGAGGCTTAGTCTGCATAATATGAAAACTGCACTTAGGGACTGATTGAATATTGATATTTATAGCTATTGGACCAAATCATCAATATCATTTTTGAGGTATCAAATCAAGAGGGGCTTAGTCAGCATAATATGAAAACTGCACTTAGGGACTGATTGAATGTTGATATTTATAGCTTGAAGCTATTGGGCCAAATCATCAATATCATTGTTGAGAGAATTAGTAGAGGAGTTGTGAAAATGATCTAGTTGGAATCATGATTCATTGATCAACGGGGTGATTAGTTAGAGTTAAAATAATCAGTCTTTCTTATCCAATATAGATTGCCTTATTTTCTAAAAAATATACATTTTCTTGTCTGGAAGCCTTCTCCTAGATAATAAAGAGCTGGTGAGTAATCCATCAAAGGTAGATGTTCAGTCCCAGCCTTTATTTGCTTATATATCTCTATCTGTACATCTATATTTCTCTATCTTTATCTCTTTCTCTATAATTATATTTCTCAACCTTTATCTCTATATCTATATTTCTCTATCTTTATCTCTTTCTCTATAATTATATTTCTCAACCTTTATCTCTATATCTATATTTCTCTTACCTCTATCTCTATATGTACATTTCACTATCTCTATCTCTATCTCTATATTTCTCTATCTCTATAACTACATTTCTCTATCTCTATCTCTATATCTATATTTCTCTATCTCTATCTCTATCTCTATTTCTACATTTCTCTATCTCTATCTCTATCTATATCTCTGTATTTCTCTATCTCTATCTCTATCTTTCTATCTCTGTCTTGCTATCTCTATCTCTATCTCTATCTCTATCTTTCTATATCTATCTCTATCTCTACATTTCTTTCTCTATGTCTGTATTTGTTTATCTCTATCTTTCTATCTATATATTTCTATCTCTATCTCTCTATTTCTCTATCTCTATCTTTCAATCTCTATCTCTATCTCTACATTTCTTTCTCTATGTCTGTATTTGTTTATCTCTATCTTTCTATCTATATATTTCTATCTCTATCTCTCTATTTCTCTATCTCTATCTTTCAATCTCTATCTCTATCTCTACATTTCTTTCTCTATGTCTGTATTTGTTTATCTCTATCTTTCTATCTACATATTTCTATCTCTATCTCTCTATTTCTCTATCTCTATCTTTCAATCTCTATCTCTATCTCTACATTTCTTTCTCTATGTCTGTATTTGTTTATCTCTATCTTTCTATCTATATATTTCTATCTCTATCTCTCTATTTCTCTATCTCTATCTTTCAATCTCTATCTCTATCTCTACATTTCTTTCTCTATGTCTGTATTTGTTTATCTCTATCTTTCTATCTATATATTTCTATCTCTATCTCTCTTTTTCTCTATCTCTCTATTTCTCTATCTCTATCTATTTCTCTATCTCTATGTCTATCTTTTTATCTCTATCTCTATCTATTTCTCTATCTCTATGTCTATCTTTTTATCTCTATCTCTATCTATTTCTCTATCTCTATGTCTATCTTTTTATCTCTATCTCTATCTATTTCTCTATCTCTATGTCTATCTTTTTATCTCTATCTCTATCTATTTCTCTATCTCTATGTCTATCTTTTTATCTCTATCTCTATCTATTTCTCTATCTCTATGTCTATCTTTTTATCTCTATCTCTATCTATTTCTCTATCTCTATCTCTATCTATTTCTCTATCTCTATCTCTGTATTTCTCTATCTCTATCTCTATCTCTATATCTATCTCTATCTCTGTCTCCATCTATATCTCTATCTCCATATCTATCTCTATCTCTATCTATTTCTCTATCTCTATCTCTGTATTTCTCTATCTCTATCTCTATCTCTATATCTATCTCTATCTCTGTCTCCATCTATATCTCTATCTCCATATCTATCTCTATCTCTGTCTCCATCTATATCTCTATCTCCATATCTATCTCTATCTCTATCTATATCTCTGTATTTCTCTATCTCTATCTCCATCTATATCTTTATCTCTATTTCCATATCTATCTCTATCTCTATCTCTGTATTTCTCTATCTATCTCTCTATCTGTATCTGCATCTGTATCTGTATCTGCTTCTGTATCTCTATCTCTATCTCTATATCTATCTTTATCTACATCTCTATCTCTATCTCTGTCTCTGTGTTTCTCTATCTCTATTCTGTATTTTGTTTATCTCTATCTGTATCTTTATCCCTATTTGTATCTGTATCTCTATCTCTATCTCTACCTGTATGTCTATCTCTATCTCTATCACAATCTCTTCCTCTATCTCTATGCCTACCTTTATCTCTATCTCGATCTGTATCTCTATATCTATCATTCTAGCTCTATCTCTATCTTTATCTCTATCTTTCTCTCTATATCTATCTTTATCCACATCTCTATCTCTATCTCTATATCTCTATCTCTATCTTTCTAGCTTTATATCTATCTCTATCTTTCCAACTCTATTTCTATCTCTGTCTATATCTTTCTATCTATATATCTATCTTTCTATCTCTATCTATATCTTTCTCTCTTTACCTCTATCTCAATCTTTCTACCTCTATCTATATCTCTATCTCTATCCATATCTTTCGATCTCTATCTTTATCTCTATCTCGATGTCTATCTCTATCCGTATCTCTATCCTTCTATCTCTATGTCTATCTATATCTTTCTATCTCTATCTCTATCTCTATCTTTCTATCTCTATCTCTTACTGTATCTCTATTTCTATCTCTATCTTGCTATCTCTATATCTTTTTTTCTGTATTTGTATCTATATCTCTCTATTTCTCTATCTCTATCTCTAGCGTTCTATCTATATCTCTATCTCTGTATCTATATCTGTATCTATATCTCTCTATTTCTCTATCTCTATCTCTATCTATATCTCCATCTCTTTGTCTATATCCCTATCTCTATATATATCTCTCTGTGTGTTCATCTTTAACTCTATCTTTATCTCTATCTATCTGTATCAGTCTGCATAGGCACTGATCAAGACATTATTTACATGGGCCAAAGGCCCATTATATACTTTCGTGTGCTCCAAGTCACTCAGAGAGGAGCTCTCTCTCTCTCTCTCTCTCTCTTCTCTATCAGCTCCAGATTCCTAAAACGCAGTTCACTGTAAATCCAAACCCTACGAGCTTCCCTTCCTCGCTTGATTCTCTCCTCGTCTCGTCTAGAGGTCTCGGACGATCGACAGTATGTGATGGACAAAAATCCATCGGATTCGCTTCCGACGGTTGAGATCTTGCCACGTGGCATCACTTAATCAATTCCTTGACATTTTGCATCAAACTCCCAGTTTTTTTACGCGCCCGCAAACTGACGCCCCCCAAAAGTAATTGTACATATGTCCCTCTCCTCCATATTGCCCTAAAAAAACTTTAAAAAGTACATTAAAAATGTGAAACGTGATTCTGTTTATGTCCGAGACGAGGGACAGGATGGGATAGTTTTTTTCTGAACAGGACGGAGCTGGCAAAGTTGGGACGCGGATGTGACGATTTGTTAGTCCTGGGACAAGAAAACTGTCCCGTCCGCGTCCTTACACTGTTTCCGCATGTCTAAGGTCGTCCCGTTCGACATGCAGAATCAGTGTAAGGACGCGGACGGGACGGTTTTCTTGTCCCAGGACTAACAAATCGTCACGTCCGCGTCCCAACTTTGCCAGCTCCGTCCTGTCCCGTCCATCTTCCACGTCCCGGACGATCCGAAACTACATCTGCTTATGCTGAATATAGTGCAGGGACACGGATGGGACGGTTTATTCATTCCAAGACTAAAAACTCGTCCTATCTGCAAGGTTGGCTGAAAATCCTCTCAGACGGGAAAACCGTCCCGTCCAGAGGTATCGGACGAAAAACCCGTCCCGTCCGTGTCCACGTCTTCGTCCCGTCCCGGAGATCAGAGGGTACAATATTCTTCCCGTCCCGTCATCGTCCACGTCCCGGGCGATCCTGAACTATATTAACGATAAGTACTGATAAAGAATATCTATTGATCAATACATTATTTACATGGGCCAAAGGCCCATTATATATACTTTCGTGCGCTCCAAGCCGCAGAGAGAGGAGCTCTCTCTCTTCTCTATCAGCTCCAAAATCCTAAAACCCAGTTCTTCACTGTAAATCCAAACCCTACGAGCTTCCTCCCTCGCCCGATTCTCTCCTCGTCGCCGCCGGCATGGATTTCAAGAATGTGAAGGTGCCGAAGGTGCCAGGCGGCGGGGCAGCCTCTGCCATGGCCAAGCTCGCCGTGTTCGCAGGCCTCGGTGTGTACGCTGTCGCGAACTCCATCTACAACGTCGACGGCGGTCACCGCGCCATTGTCTTCAATCGGATCGGCGGTATCAAAGATAAGGTTGAAGAGATTATCCCGTCTGTTTTTTTGGATGTCTTGTTGCTTAGATCGATTCTCTAATGGTTCTGTGTGGTCTTCTAGGTCTACCCTGAAGGAACCCACTTGATAATTCCCTGGTTTGAGCGCCCGATCATCTACGACGTCCGCGCGCGACCGCATCTTGTTGAGAGTACCTCCGGAAGCCGTGATCTTCAGATGGTATAACTCGCATTCTGGCTAGTATTTGTGATTTGCCTGCGTTTGCAGTCCTTGTAGACTGTTAATTTTGTAATCATCCGTGTAGCTGGTTAAACCTCACCCGTTTTGTTGTTCAACTCTGCCGATGACCGTCATTGTCACTAGTCTCTTTAGGTGTTCCTATTTTTAGCCAGTTTATTATTTTACTGGACATGATTTGGAAAATCTCTCACCTTAGAATGATCGATCCAATCACTTTGATTGGGCTTGATGGACGAATTTCTCTTAAATCAGAGATCGGCATAAAGTTGTTTTCCCTCGTTTTTAAGGTTCATTTTTCTAAACTCGTCATTTTAGAACTCGGGAAATTGTATAGTCATCTTATTTTATGCCCAAATGATTATTGCTCTGTTCTTTCATATTCTCTATCATTGGGCCTATGTTGATTATGGATCTCTGGTGATATTCCTTTACCCTCGAGAATCAAATGGTCCCTGTCAAATTCGTACTTCTAACTTAGTTCTGTACCATTTCTCTATGATCGGAGTGTATCTCTCCTTGTCAATTTAAACATTTTTCTTATTTTATGATGAGCTTTGTAAGTCTCTGAACTAGCTTTTCTGGTTAAATCCACCTTCTGAAGAAGGGGCTTCCGTCAAGGATGACGATTATGGGTGGATAATAATATTTTGGATGGCGCATTGCGATCATCCTTGTCATCCATTAATTGATGATGAATCCCTACCCTCGAAGCCCAAACATTTATGACAATGACAGTAACGGGATTTGGGGATGACAAAGATGAGGACGATTTTGTTATCGTCTGTGTAATTAGCTCTAAGTGATGACGACTATGTAGTCGAATCATCATTTTCCCCATAATATTATTCATCGATCGATGAGGAATCTTCATCCTCATTCATTGATACACAAGTAGGATGAAGATAATGATGTTCGGTATATTGATTACAAATTCGTCATCGTCCTCCAGCTCTATCTTCAAGAATATCTACTGCTCTGTGAGATGTGTATGATGGCTCACTTCTGTATACAGTTGTAATTTTGCTCATAGCAAAAACAGTTTAAGCTTCATCAGTCATGTCATCTTCCCTTTCTAATTTCCTCAAACGAGGCACTCATCCTGTAATCATGTAATCAGCATCGGATCTGACAAGTTGAGAAGTGTCTTGGTAATAAGATTTCATTAGGTTTATTCACGCTTGGATTAGTTGATGATGTTTTGTGTTTAGCATGCTAGAGCCTCATACATCTGTGCTAGTCTGGAAAACTGTGGCATTATTCAACAGTCTTTATTATGATACCTTCATTTCCTTCCCACTCTTCAATATCATCAATTTCCTAGCTCATTGTTCTCTTGGCCATGTATCTTCTGCGCTGAATTCTTTTTCATAATTCAGAAGAAACTGGTTCTGAATCTCAGCAGCCTTCTCCTTGTGAAATTGTCAAGAAGTGGACTTTTTTCTCAATCTAATACTATCTCCATCGTTTGACAGATCAGTCAGCTTCCCTTTAAATATAGGTAATCCATCCTTAAGAAGTGTATGATTAGTCATTCGAATATTGAGTTTGATCTCTTCCCTTTTACTTTGCTGCATTATCTGCTCTTTCTCAATCCTTGCAAAAAGATCTTCCCTGCAGTAACGGTGAACCTCCTACCCTTCCAGGCAACCTTCATTCCTTGGGATCATCTCTCTCTCTCTCTACCTCGCTTCTTCCCTCTCTTCCATCTTCAGTTTAACCAACATGCTTACCCGGAGAAATTCTGTAATTATTTGCAAATTTCATTGGAACCCAATGATACCCCCAAAGTTTTACCACAAGCTTTACTTTCACAGCATATATGAAATCCTCTCTAGAACCATGTTCTCTTAGAAAATGACTTTATCTTGGCTATCATTGACTCTTTTCTGGTGTTTTTGGCATAAAATGTATCTATTACTCGTCCAGGACGGGTTTGAGTACCATTTACGTATACATGGGCTGAAACCTATTGGAATAAGTACTTGTGACTCAATGTACTGCTTAAGTGTGCGCCTTTGAAATCTGGTCTGCTTATATAAGGCTTAGAAGAAGGGAAGGAAGAAACAGCATAAATAAGAGATGCTGTTAAATTAGTGTCTTTAATTACATTAATGAATTTGCCTCTATCTTTATTTGTATTTCGTCACTTTGTAAAATGGCCCAGACCTTTTAAAGTCTCAACTTTTTTTAATCTCTGAACAGGTGAGAATTGGACTTCGAGTTCTTACTCGGCCTATAGCTGACCAGTTGCCTATCGTCTACCGAACGCTGGGCGAGAACTACAACGACAGAGTCCTTCCGTCAATCATTCATGAGACCCTGAAGGCAGTCGTGGCCCAGTACAATGCCAGCCAGCTCATCACTCAAAGAGAGGTAACTCAGAATTTATTAGTTTATTTTTTAGGGCAACAACAAGGTCAAGCTAAACCCTTATTTTTAACGCACAAATACTAAACCCTTAACCCGTATACCAAAAATCCGGAATCCTAAACCCTAAAGGTAGTCATGGCCCAATACTACGCCTGCCAGGTCATCACAGAGAGAGAGGTAACACCGAACTAAGTAATTTATTTTTTGGTAGTGCAATAATGAGGCCAAACTCTTAAACCCTACCTCTTCAACACAAATGCTAAACTCTTATCCTCAACCCGAAAACCTGAAGGCGGCCATGGCCCAATAAAACCTCAGGTCTAGTAAGTTATTTTTAACTTACTAGTTGATTAATTCCGAGTTAATTAATAAGGAGGCCAAACTCTAACCCCTAGACCCTGAATCCTGAAGGCAGCCATGGCCTAGTACAACACCGGTCAGCTCATCACACAGAAAGAGGTAACTGGGAACTAAGTAACTATTATGTTTTTTTTTGAAAGATGATTTAATGCAGTCACCTGACAATGCAGTAACCAACTGACAAAGCTATTTATTTTTTCATAGTGCAATAACAAGGGCAAACCCTAGTTTACCCTTGTCCCTAAACCCTTACTAAACCCTGAAACCTTAGACCCTAAGTCACTACGTAACTCTAAACCCTTGTCACTAAGTAACTACTATGTTTTTTTTGGAAAGATGATTTGAAGCAGTCACCTGACAATGCAGTAACCAACTGACAAAGTAATTAGTTCTTCATAGTGCAATAACAAACTCAAACTCTAAACCCTTGTCCCTAAACCCTTAATAAACCCTGAAAGCTTAAACCCCAAGTATTGAACCCTAATTAAAATTGTCATTATAAACTAATGTTTTGCAGGCGGTGAGCAGAGAAATTAGGAAGATATTGACAGAGAGAGCCTCACATTTCAACATTGCCCTAGACGATGTGTCGATCACGTCATTGACCTTTGGCAAGGAGTTCACCAGTGCTATTGAAGCAAAGCAAGTGGCCGCGCAGGAGGCAGAACGGGCCAAGTTTGTCGTGGAAAAGGCAGAGCAGGATAAGCAGAGCGCCATCATCCGAGCCCAGGTGAGCCATGATTCTTCTTTTAGAAATCTGTTCTTGAATTTCATTGTTGGGTTGCCATCGAGGGTGTCGTAATTTTCTTGTCCATTATTTAAAAAAAAACTTCAAATGAGCTCATCTTTTGATTTGTTTGTCCATTTTTAGAAAAACTTATCCATTCTTATCTGAACCCTTTTTTTCGTTATTTGTCTTGTTTCTTTATTTATTTATTTTGAACTGGAAATGAGCTCTTCTTCTGATTTGGTCGTCCATTTTGATATTGGTCGATGGATGATCCTTTGATTTATGTTAGTAGGGACGAGTCATCCATTTTTCCTATTTTTATTGTTTATCGTTATTTTTAGCTTGGAATGATCTCCTCTCATTCTTTAGTTCTCCAATTTCGAAAAGCTTATGACCTAGGTAGATGAGCCATGCATCGAGATTCACATTCGTAGAAATGAATCATCCATTTTGCTCTTGTTTATTATTATTATTAATTTGAAATGAGCTCCTCTTATGATTTGCTTGTCCATTTTTAGATAAGCTTTTGACTTGGGTCGATGGACCATCCATTTTTTTTCCTTCTCTTAAAAAAACACGGATTATACTTTTGCCAATCGCACTGAATCATTTAATTTAATCTCATACTAATCCCATCCATTTAGATAGCGTTGCGAGTCGATTCAATATGAATTTTGAATTAACAAAAAATGGAAAAGCAGAATGAGAAAACTAATTTTTTTGTTGTGATTATAAATCAGGGAGAGGCGAAGAGTGCGCAACTGATTGGGGAGGCGATTTCGAACAACCCCGCGTTCATCACGTTGAGAAAGATCGAAGCGGCGAGAGAGATCGCGCAGACGATCTCCAATTCCTCCAACCGCGTCTTCTTAAACTCGGATGATCTCCTCCTGAATCTTCAGGAGATGGACTTGGATCCCACCAAGATCTCCGCCAAGAAGTGACCGACCTTTTTTAAAGCTTTTCTACTTTTTTCTTTATCTTCTTTTTTGTTTCTCTCAAAAATTGTGCTCTTTTAGACAAAAAAATTGCTGTAATATCTCATGATTTGGCTGACCCTGAGGAATTTGATGCAGTGTCATGGAGAAAATTTAGTCATTTTCTTAAATAAGCAGGGCGAACATCCATACATCTAAATTGTTTCTTTCACAAGTTCCTTTCTTTATATAAAGCACATGATGTTGGCCATTTAATTTAAAATTGAGACCTAAAGTTCATACTGTTCTACGATTGATTTATATAAAGGCTTTTAAGCTTGGGCTGTTTAAGTTGTAATACAACTTGTGGAAAAGTTTAGAAGTAATTTAAGAAATTAATGCCGGCTCTTAATAAAACTTGAAACTGGCTCTGCCATTGTCATCAATGCTGCAGTGCTTTACAGCTTTTGTCATACTTTTAGTTTTCATGAATTTAATTAAGTTTTATCATGGATTTAAATGCCAAAGACGTCATATTTCTTTTAATGAAGATTTTTCACCAATTATCAGCATCAGTTTCAGCTAATTTATAAGATTATTTCTGTTTAGAAAATTGTCTCTGAAGAAGGGATTAAGGTCGTAATCACCGGCATTCCTAAAGAAGATACTGCTGATTATGAAGATCTTGTCTTCTAAAATTGTCACCTGAACCCATAATGCATTGCGTGGCTTGGGGTGTTTGGGGTTGCCATTAGTTTGGGCTGCTGTTAGTAGTCTGCACCCGTCCCGTGCCAGATATCAGATGACAATATTGAGACGCCTGCTGGACTAGATATTCGAAAGGGCTTTTCTGATAGCCGTTTTTATTGATATTGGGTGTAGATAACATATATTCATTATCCGAAGCCCTTTCCAATATCCTTCTCTTTTTTCTTCTTCTTCTCCTTCACCGGGTCATTCTCCTCCTGCTCCTCTTCCTCCTTGTTCTTATTCTTCTCCTTCTCTTGAGTCTTCTCCTGCTCCTCTTACTCCTCATACTTCTCATTTTCCTCCTCTTTTTCTCATTCTCCTCCTGCTTACTCCTTCCTCTTATTCTCATTATCCTTCTGTGCCTTGATGAACCCAAAATGAGTCATGAAAACATACACGTCTACTATAGTTTTTGGATCATTTTACCGATGTTAAGTTCATTTTTATGTGAATTCATATTTCATGCATTGAATGAAACATTTGGTTTAAAAAAAAATTATTTTTCATGAAAAATGTGCTTTTTTAAAATTATTAAGTTTCATGGGTTCAACTAATCTTTCTAGTGCTTATTCTAATTTTTTTTTGCAGGGCTAAAAATAAACGCATGATTAAAAGGAAAGAGAGATAGAAGAAGAATACTTCAAGTAAAACAAAAAAGGGGTTTTAACATCCAAGGCGGCCAAGCTAGGGCACAACAACACACAAGTCGGTCACTGGCAGGCAAGCACTAAGCCCTGAAGCCCACCCACAGCCGGCCAGCGCCAACAAACAAGCAGCAGTGCCCCGCGGAATGAAGTCCTTGGCATAGGCCCATTAAAGGGCCCCCATTCATCACAAAGAGGCAGGGTAGGCTGGCGTGCACAGAAGGAAGTTTATTTCAATTTGTAAAATGAACCCGCTCTGAATTTATGTGGCACTCAGTTTCATTATATTTTCCCATAAGGGATATACTTCTAAAGGGTTTATTTTCAGCTCTTGTGGGCTAGGCCAACAAACAATATGATGGATTGTGACCAACAGACAGATATCTTAAAAAACTAAGAAAGAACAAATGACCGGGCTATGAGCCAACCTAGCACCCAGCCCGCATCAGAACGGTGCAAACCTCAACCGTCTGATTTTCTTAAGGAGATCAGATGGTCCAGGTAGGATCTGACTTTTCTTTTATATTATTTATTTTTACAGGTTTCAAAGTAGTCAATGGATGCTAACAAGGATGGCGGGGCCACATAAAGGACAAATCAAATCATGGAAGGCTGATGGGGTAGATGACTAAACACTGATGGGGCTGCTGACGTGGATCAATGGGTGCACCATAAATAACAACGATCCACAGCTGCCACATAATCGCAACTGTTGAACCCCATGTGAGTGGGATTGGATGGCCAGGGGCAGATCCATCCATCCCTCTCCTGGCTATTGACTCTACCGGCCAAGCAGAAGTTTCCAACTGCAGGAGGGAGCCAGGGGCAATCCAATGGCCCCTAGAAGACCCCCCATAGCTGGACCATTCCATATATGGCCACCCGAGGTCCTCCCTAGGCCTTAAGGGTTTAATAGTCCCCAATTCAAGCAACTTCCCACAAATCTTCCCCGCAACATGGGAGACCCTTCTGGCGGTAGAACGAGCAAGAGGAGGGTGTGGCACTTCTCTGACGGCTCCAACCTACCCTGGAAAATGCCAGAGAGATTCCACTTAAATAAAATTCCCTATTTAAAACCTACCTAAATCCTAATATCCCTCATTAGTACATCTTATTTAAATAACAGTTAAAATAGATAACAAAACTAAAACATCTTGTAGTAATAATAGTATCAATATTAATCTCTCTATCATATTAGCACTATCTTATACTTAAATTCTCAAAATTTCTCTTCAATTTCCTATTTTAGTATATTCCATTATTATAAATATATAAATCCATTTCATTATCGTACTTAGTTACTACATTTGACATCTGTATAAATAGTTCTAAAAAATAAATATAATTAATATATTATCTTATAAACACCATATCTATACCTTCTTTATTTCTTTCCAACTGTTACAAATTCTTCCCACTTACTAGTTACTTATTTTCCACCCTTTCACTATCTTCATTATTATTATAATTACTTATCTTACTCAAATTATAACGAATTGAGTGTATTTTCCTTATTAATTACTTATATTCCTTGTGGAGCAGACCTCACTCCTACTATACATATAATTGAGTGAGTTTGATTGAGGCAAATTCAATTACAAGGACATAAAAAATACACGCGTAATTTGCGTCCATCACTCTCCTTCTGCCTACTCATCCTTCCTCTTCTTCTCATTCTCCATTTGTCTCCACCTCCTCTTCAGATCATCTCTTTCCTTCTCTTCCTTCATCTTATTTTGCTTATCATTTATCTTCTTTTCATTTGTTTTCTTCTTCTTCTTCTCCTTTTCTTCCTTTCTCTTTCTTTCCTCCTTCCTCTTCCTCTCCTCCTCCTTGTTCTCTCTTTCCTTCTCTCTCTTCTCCTTTGATCACTTGCAATTTATAATATAAAATTGATGAATGTTACATACATATATGTGTTCTATAGACCGTATTTGCATGTAATCATAATTAAATGGACATGAATAGCTTTTCCCTATAGTTTCATGATTGTTTTTAATTTTTTTAGTACTTTTACGTGACATTTTGACCTTACTGCACTGAAGATTTATTTTTGCAGGGTATAAAATACTTGGCTAGAGGTTGTTAAGGCCTTTACTAATTTTATGGGATTTTCCATATTTTTTTATAATTTTGTGACCATTATATAGCCAAGAAATATTTTTTAGAATTAACAGGATATATTTTATGATTTATTTGGCATTTCAAAATGATTTTTTAACGAGATTACATGGTTTCCACCTCATTCGCCCAAAAATTCGGTCAAATTATGGCATTGCAATGCGCAATGCCATAATTAACGAATCATCGTCTCGATTATTACCTGGCGGGGGCGGCTCGAGGAGAAAGGTATGTTTGTCTTTTTTTTGTTGGCCTTTTCCGTGCAATAAATGCACGCGGTGAATCGATAAGCGCGTGCATTTATTAACATGAGAAATGTACTTTTTAAAATATTTTATAAAAATGTGAAATGCTAACGAGGCAGCGCCTGACATTCATCAATTTTTTAAATTTCCAAGCCATTCAAAAGATATATTTTCTCTCGCTTTTAACGCCAATGATTGCAATGTTTTTTAGCGCGCAAAGACATGGCAGCGCGTGATCTGAGGGTGGGGAAAATAATTAAAATGCTTTGGCAAATCAGAAATGTGAATTTTTTGCCTGCTTGGAGGAGAGATAAATGATCCAAGGGCTGATATTAATCGCCTGTGAAATGGCAATATCTTGAGATCTAGCCGTCCGATTATGCCCAAATCTGAGGGTAGGTTTGTCTTTTCACTCTCTATAATCCATATGGTTGGATTAGAAAGCCGAGTTGGAAAGTTGGGGAAAACTACCGAAGAAGCTCTCCCCCAACTAGTTTGGCCAGGAAGGACAAAGGAGTTCCTCTGAAGTCAACAGTTCTTGCTTCAAGGATCAAAATTGTAAGTTTCTTCTTCACTATTTCAACATCTTCTTGAATGATTTCAGAATGCCAAGGCATGGGTGAAATGTACATGCCCTTGGAGATGAATTGAATGGTTTTTAGCATTGCATTTTGGTTTTGATTCAAGATCTGACTTTAAATTCCCAGTTCTAGACTATTTCTCATCTCATTTTGCATCTTATATCCATAGATTAGAGTTGAAATTCACCTATACCTGATTTTCCCCAATATTTCCCACTTTTTCTCTCTAGGTTATCTTGCCAACTTTCTCTCTCTAGATCTCAAAATTGATTGTTGAAAAATCCAATTCCACATATACCTTACCTAAATCCAAAATTTCACCAAAAACATTCATCCATCTTCAAGTCGATTTTATAAATCAATTCCTAGCTTAGTAATTCCCAATTTAAATACATAAAAAATTCTCTTGATAAATCACATTTCCTTATTTTGATTTTAGTGTTTTGATTTATTGACATAGGGATAAAAATAATCATCTCTATAGTGTTCTGACCGAAAATATAAACATCAATATAAAGATTCTAAATACTTTTTAGTAATTGGAAAACAAAATTAAACATAACTAAGGCTCATTAAATACAAAAATCAATTCATTATTAAATTAATTCATAAAAAATTTAGGATAAAATTCTCGAGAAATGCCTCCCTGTGGTTCGACCCTTTTCTCATCCTATATTTCATAATTGTGATCAAGGGAAATTACTACAAATTTTATTGCATAAGCCTTATTCTAAACGACATTACTACTTAAATTTTATGACCCAAATTTAGGCTTATCATCCTTCTTCTTTTACTTCTCTTTCTTGTATATCTTCTCTTTCCTCTTCTTCTTTTACTTCTCTTTCTTGCATTTCCTCTTTCCACCTCTTCTTTTACTTCTCTTCTCATTTCTCATCTCCTTCCTATTATTATTATTTTACTTCTCTTTCTCATATATCTTCTCCTTCCTCTTCTTCTTTTACTTCTCTTTCTCATATATCTTCTCCTTCCTCTTCTTCTTTTACTTCTATTTCTCATATATCTTCTCCTTCCTCTTCTTCTTTTACTTCTCTTTCTCATATATCTTCTCCTTCCTCTTCTTCTTTTACTTCTCTTTCTCATATATCTTTTCCGTCCTGTTCTTCTTTTTCTTCTCTTTCTCATATATCTTCTCATTCTTCTTATTTACTTCTCTTTCTCATAACTCTTCTCCTTCTCCTCTTAGTTTACTTCTCTTTCTTGTATCTCTTCTCCTGCTACCCCTTCTCCTTTTTCTCCCGTCTCTTCTCCTTTTTCTTCTCCTTCCTCTTATATTTTTGGTTCATATTTTGTAATTACTCTTATTTATAAGTAATTATTGAAAATCAATCCATTTAAATTTATTTAGATTCTCCGGTTCTTCTATGACAATTAGTTTAATCTGCCATGTGTTAGGTTGAAGTATGTGTATATTTTATTTTAGTTGAAGTATGTCTGCAGAAATTCTGCACATAATTACATAAGTATGTTCATCCTCTCGTGATGTTCAGAATTATGATCACATTTTGTAGTATTTTCCTGATCCAAGTCACATTTGGGGTGGAGACCCAAGAACATGAGGCTGCATGTAGCAAAACATCTCGTAGTTGCCAACCTCATCCACATTCAAACATATCGGTCATCATTGACTACCCCGCATAATTTGTTGATGGGTACTATGCATACATATTATGCTGAGAGAAGAACCAGCACAGTAAGAAGAAAGCAATCAAGTGGAAATTGGATAGGAGAACTGATGTACATTTTAAGTCTTATCATCTTCATGAAATGAAGAGCTGAGGAATATTATTGATTAGCAGCAGCCGTCTATAACCCAAGCTATGGGTGGCATATCACATGGAGGGTTGCCACGGCGTCAACCTTGAAATGACCATATCATTGATGAGTAAATGTAATTACATATTGTGTTTGCTCATCAGATTGGCCTTGGAGCATCATTCAGAATGCAACATAGAAATGTGTCACTATGCGACACAAGTCAACATAGATGATCTAGATGTACAAGTGCATAAAGGAGGTGTTGAAGGAACTATGGGATAATGCACACAAAGTACCACTCACTGCAGATACATGGACCACAAAGAGTGGTACTAAAGGTGATTACTTGCCATCGTCAAACAAGACACCAACAAGAATATGGCATCACATATTGTACAGGTTCTGGAAAATTTTGAACTACGTGAAAAGGTCTTTACATTAGATGTAAGCATTTAGAGCTAGGAATTTTTGGGCAGGTCTATGCAATGATTTCACAACCGTAAAGAAGAGGATGTTAGCAGTCATTGCGAAGTAGATAAATAACACAAATCCAATGTCTAGCATCACGTGATATGTGCCATGTATCACACACATTTTCAACCTCACCGTCTAGGTGGCAATGAAATGCTTTTCCATTCCTTCCACCCAAGCCGTAGTGCCCAAAAAAGACGACACGGAGTTTGACACAATACGATGGATTCCAGATGATCAGTTTGAGAACAATGAGGAGAACCTATTAACACCCGATGAAAATAATGGGGGACAATGTTTAGTATGCTTGGGAGACAATGGCCAAGGTGAGGATGTTAACGTGTGCCATTTGAAGCTCTATCCTGCAACAATAGGAGTAAGCCAAAGTGTATGAACAGGACCCCAATGTTCAAGATAGTAACATGGCCACGCTGTACTTTCTGACAAGTAGGAACAACATGTACGGAGATCTGAAGAAACACGATGCCATTGGGAAAGTTTGAAATAATTTCAGCACAAAAAGGAAGCTGAAAAAGATATCAAAGAGTGAGAGGGAGTTGGTGAAAGAGTCTTCTTGCATTATTTTGTGATTCTTTGTCTCTACTGATTGTGCTAACCTGATAGATTCTCCAAATAACATACGATGTGTCATTTATCATTGCAGGTCTCCAGGAGTACAACTATGTGACTGAACAGATCTAAAAGGAACATTTTTCTCATGTCTGAGCATGCCTAACATGGCTCTTGCATGCATGGAGATACAATAAAAGTTGAAAGAACATGTAAAACTCTAGTGAGAAAATGAAGCAATCACTTCAATGACATTAATGGACCCATTCCATAAAGAGTCCATGCCATGTGAGAGGTTAAAAGGAACAACCACCGACTATATCTCTTACCCCATGACTCATTAGTGCATGTTGTGTTTCATTCTATTGAGGATGGGAACTCCCAAACAAGTGAGGTATACTCTTGATCGAGGAGTACTACGTGAAACACCCCTCATCTCGTGCCTTCTGCAATGTCAGCTATGTACGAGTTCAATACATATCTTACAGAAGTTGTACCTGAAGAGGGAGCTTTTATGTCACTCTCTTGGTGGCCCAACAAATGAGAAAAATGGTTTCCCTTGCTTCATTTGTAATATAATTACTATCTATTTGTGCGGTGAGTGTAAGAGAGCATGGTTACAGATCATGCATATTGACAATAAGCATAGAAACACCCATCACAATGAAGTGTTGGCTTCGTGCGGACAATAAGTGCTGGTACAACGACGTCGATGTAGATTTAGATGGAGAGAAGGGTGTCATATCATTTTGAGGTTTGAATACCTAATATTCCTATCAATGTATTGCAATTACGTTTAATGACCATCATATTTTTTTCATCATCCTGTAATGAGAAGGAGATGAACAATTCGGTACTAACCTATGATGGGCTTGTCTTGGGTTCATTGAGGAAAACTGCATCATCAATCTAGAGCATATGTGACATCACCTAAAATATGGAACAATAATTTCATTTTTCTAAAGAATATATGAAAATATTCAAGAGTATTATGACGATTTGTAATTTTATTTTTACATTCACGACCTACACATAATATGAGTAAATGACTTATGTTAAAATCTTATTTAATTAGAAGGAGAGAAGGCCTACTAAAATGTTTCATAAGTGTTGATTTCAATCATATGAATAAATTAAGGTTAGCTAATAACATGACATCGGTAAACAAGTGTTGGTACAATTATAACCTATTCAATGTCATCTGAAAAATATATATGTATTAACTAAATTCATTAAGAAATATATGTATGTATATCTCGAATCAGTTGAAGTCAATATGAAAGGAACCAATATTTTTGTTTAGGGCATTTAAGAAATACTAAAGCATGTAATTAATTTTTTCACAGTACAATTACGAGTAGCTCAATTTATAAATACAAATACCTTAGGAAATAAAATCTAAAGAATTAAAAAATTCTTGATAATTAATATATAGGCATAATGTACTGATAATCTATATTTTAGGGTTCTAACTCGTTGTCAATACTTCAGATTATTCAAAAAAAAATATTAACTAGTACTTAGGAATATTTAGCTCCCCCTCTTCTCTAATGCTTTTTCCCACACACCCAATACACCAAGAACACACTCAATATCTTCAATCAGGCCACATGAGTAGGAAGCACGTTCAAGATGAGTTTTACAGTGACCCATGCCTCTATTTATAGTGGATGGAAAGAAGAGGGGGAGCTAAATATTCCTAAGTACTAGTAAATATATTTTTGTTGAATAATCTGAAGTATTTTTGTTGGATGGAAAGAAGAGGGGGGGCTAAATATTCCTAAGTACTAGTAAATATAATACAATATGTTGTATTATATTGTAATACGCTTATTATTTAGAAACTTGCCCTTGTAAAATAAGGGTTTTGCTTAACCAAGAGTAAAAGAGGTGTTCTCAATCGGCGAAGCCTCTAAAGCCTGAGGTGATCTCAATCGGCAATGCCTCTAGGTGTTCTCAATCGACCAAGCCTCTAAGATGTTCTCAATCGGCGAAGCCTCCTTGGACAGAGCTGAGGAGTTCTCAATCGATGAAGCCTCCAAGTACTGAGCTTAGGATTTCTCAATCGGCGAAACCTCACAGCCAATCCTTGTGCTCTCATTTATAATTTAAACCTTTCTAATATAATATATTTAAACTTCTTACCTGTAACTCTAACTCCTATACTCCATTTTAGAATAAAATGGCTAATTTCTTTGTAAAATGACTGATTTTAGACTATCGTTATCACTATGTCTAAAATCATGGTTGTATGGGTTGTTTTGTTCTTGCATAACCATTCTGACAATCGTATGATACGAGGGGGTACGTTGACTGATAACACACTTATTATCTGTTCTCATAATTTTTTCCCCTATATTTGACTTCTCATGTCAATAAATGCATTTGCTCATTATTCGTTCTTTCTGGGTCTTTTCGTTGCATTCACTTACAACAAGAAAGAACCACCAGCGTTTGGCGCAGCCCCTGCATTTTGCTGCATTTTGGAAGGCGAAGCTACAATGAAAAGTTTAGCTCAATTTGACCTGTGGATTGTCAGATATTGAAGCTTGAATTTGGAGAAATCTTAGCCCTTGATTTTTCTCTCTCCTCATCATCGACGCTAACACTTCCTCTTTTTCCATTTTCATTTGAACTGAAAATCGCTGAGATTCGTCGACGCATAGTCTATTGTGCTCGCACTTTTCGGAGCTGACATGGCAGCGCGACATTGCGTCCACATGAGTGACTTTCTCTTTCAAACCCACAAAAAATTTGACATGTGCATGCCATGTATACATGCGCGTGCCACATGTACACCTATCGCCATGTCGTATTGCCACATCATCGGCCATCATATTTTCCGCCATTCAAAAGAGAGAGAAAGAAAAGTCTTCATTTTTTGTCTTTTTCACCTCGGTCCACACGTGTATTTATTGCGAAAAAATGTTACTTTTTCTGATTAGTCCACATCACCTGTGCCAGGAAAACTAAAAAAATTCGTAAGTATTAAATGCAGTTATAGCATCGCTAATCGTGATGCCACATCGGCTTAGTTAAATGATTGGATGATGTCAATCATTAAATGAGCTTAATAACGCCAATCATTATACCCAATCCTGATTCATTGACATTCGACAAATCGAACGTTGACACGTGGCGTCTCGAAATAAAGGACCCTTAAATATATGTTTAAAATCATATTTAATAAAATAAAGGCCAAAAAAAAAAGGTTTTGAGTAATAAAAATTATACCTTTACAAATTTAGTGTCGAAAAATTCTAGATAACTCATATTCTGTCTCAAAAAATTAAACTCTTTCAGAATCTATTGTCAGAAAAATCTCCAAAAATATATAAAAATGATAAAAATTCAAAATATCGTTCTAAACAGAAATTTAATAATTTAAACCTTGATAACATGCATATATAGTTCAATTAATGCAAATAAATATGTAAATATGGGCAGATTAAGGTACTAAAAATGCATGTTATCATGTACAATGTAAATTCATATAGTGGTAACAAATAAATTATTTTCATCTTAATCATGACATGAAGAGGGTGATAATAAGCTCACGTTTTGATTCTATTTATAAGAGGGTGATCTTCATCTTAATAATGAAATGTATCACATTAAAATAATTGACTGATTTTAGTGGGCGAAAAGGTCACACAGAACGAGCATTTGTCAACTGCGATCTGGGAAGATAGGTCACCTTATGAAGCCTAAATAAAAGTTATAGCCAGTGTCAATAAGGGACTCATCAGCACAACCCAAACTCTATCTTTGTTTCACATCATATAAGAGGTTGAAGGTGTCTAAAGTTTCCAAGTGATGTTATTCACAATAACTTATACACATCACTTTTTCTCTTTTCTTTCATATGGGACAGTGTGTACTTGTAACAACAAACCAGTGTCCGTTGCTAATTTTGCTGATTTTGATATCAGTATCCAGTACCGTCACCCGCGATGTCCTGTCCCCCACAATATCCGTCCTGATATCCGATATCTGGCAGACAGCTGATACCCATCCAATATCCAATATTTGAATTCACCTTGCTATCATCCATATATCAGATATCAGTTGCCCAATATCTGGTATCAGACAGATACAGGACGAGCAGGCACGAGACTTAAGGCTTGTTAATGGATAACAGTTGATCATCTATTCCATCCCATACCATCACCAGTCCAAACCTCGGAACAGGAATGTAGCAAAAGCCTTCGCTCCTTTTCTTTTACCTTCTGTCTTATTTCACTGTTACACTATGTTTACATCCATTCTATATCAGTTTCGTCGACTGTTATGTCAACCCCTTGGAGGGATTGGCTGATCAAAATGCCATTACATCACATTCCATCTTCCATCCATCCTCTTCCGTCATTCGTCATGTCCATCCATGAACTATAACCCTAAAAAATTTGTTAGGAGACTGATTTTTCAGGAGTGAAAGGGGAGAAAATCAATCTAGTGGAAGGGGAAAGTGATCTCCCGGGAGAAGACCAGTGATTATGGAATGTGAGCAGTATTGACTTAACCCAGAGAGATATAGGGGAACAGAGACTCAAACTTCAATCATAATTCGCTGCCCTCATTTATATTAGGGTGCTCTATTTAAAGAAACATGCACCAAAGGAAAAAACCAAATGCCTCTAGTGGGTTGAAATGACAGAAATGCCCCTGAAAGTGTTAATAGTTAATATGAAATGACCCAAATATTTCCACGAAGATGACAGATATTATGAGAATTAGCCATGAAGTGATCTCGGAGACTCCCTTTCTTCAGTTTTCTCATTTAAAAAAAAGTACCTAGCTTATCTTTGACGAAATGTGGCCTGAGACTTTCCATCTGTTAATTTCTAATTACTAATGAGATCAAACATCCATCCAACCAAAGGTCTCAAGACTCAACTAATGATTGAAATTAAGCAGTCTGAAAATTTCTAGTTCTTGAAGATGACGACGATGGCAGTACAGTTGTCCTTGCAGCGTCTTTCACGGACAGCTTCTCTCACTAGCCGCTTGGCCACAGTGGCCACAGACAGCCCATCCTGGAAAAATTTATGACCATAATGCCCATGCCTCTCACTAGAATATTGCAGAGAGTGGATATTGTGTTGATGGTTACCTGAAGATGTTTTTGAACAAAGTCCACAGCATCGCCAGGTGCAAACACCTTCAAACCATGGAGAGGGAGAGATTGAAGAACATGTCCAAGGAGAGAGACATGATTACTATGATGACGATAATAGCATAAGATAGTGTAATAGATAATCATTGGATTCTAACCTCCCAGAGGCCGTCGCAGGCAAGAATGAGAAATCTCTCTCGTCCTGTTAGCTCGAAGGAATGGATGTCCGGAGTTGCGATGACCCCAACCTAATCCAATCATCTTCCACAGATCAGATGAGATTAAAAAAATTGAGATACAATAAAAAAAGCTCTCCTCAAGAAAGAGGTTGAAACCGTTATTCCATGTAAAAGATAAAATCTTACTATGCAGACAAGAAATTGACGGGTCTGCTCAAGTTAGGGTTCCGAAAACTCTTTTTGATTTTTAACACAAAAGTGCGATAGGTTTCCTCAAGAAGTACGAATTTCCAGCATTGCGGATCTTAAAACGAAAACTTACAGCAAATCTTCTAAAATGAATTTGTTTAAAAATAATAAATTAAAATACCAAAAAAATTGATCATATGCTTTCCCTTGAGAATTCATTTTCACAACTGCAAACGGATCATGCTTAATTTTTCCGTATTAGCAAACTCTTGTTGGTTAGAAATGAAGAGAAAAAACAAAACCACGCACCAAAAGACTTGTAAGAGCTTTTGTAATTCCATTGGTAATTATATTTTGTCTAAATGCATAGACTCATTCAGATTGCCGAAGTTATGCAACCTTCTTAAATTGGCGATCACCGAAGGCTCTAGAGACTTCCAGGCGGCCCTGCAAACGCCCATTAACCCCAATTGTTCCACCTGCCTGGAAGAGAAATAGGAGATAATGGGTCAATATCAAAGGTTGCATAATGAATACATTCATTAGGACGCCCTCCTCCACATATATATTTTAGAATGTTTGAGCCGTTCTATTTTTGTTTCTTTCTGGATGATATGTTTATTGCTTTGAGATTTTTACTGGCTCTGTATTTTCAAAAGAGTTCTAAGGCCTGATCTCTAAGAGTGTTCAACTCCAAAGTAAGAAGTTAAAGAGAGAGGGGGGAGGGAGGGAACCAGATCCACTCGAGCTGCTAAAATAGAAAAAATTGAGGATTTTGGTTTAAATGATGAGGAGTTGAAGATGATACGCCCCAGTTGTATCAAGATAATATCGAAAACCAAATTTTTTTTTTGCAAATCAAGATTTGTAGCAAATGTAGATAGCTCCAAGGTTTGATCCTTGATGAATGCCCAAGGAGAGGGCAAGATCGAATGACAAGAAAGAAAGAAAGAAGAAGACGTAGAGGCACTCCCTTGACAGCGCACCCTCCCTCTGGTTCAGCAGGCCTGCTCCTGCTGCTCCAGCCCCTGATCGATGGTAACAACCAGATCTTGAAGAATTTCAAAAGTGTCTCCCCTCGAGCTCTTTTTCTGTTCTTCCTTTTGTTATGTCTTGAGTAGAACGTACCAGAAGATAACTCAATGGAGTAGATCCAATATGGATTATGCTGGTGACTTCAAAGCTATTTTGGGAGAAGTAGATCACTGAATAAAAATTTTAGTTATATATGTATCCCATCACCTTACCGCCTTAGGAGCTCAGAAAATATTACTGTAATTGCTCCTTTTTCCATTAGGTTACATCTGCCTAAAAATAGGCAAATGGAATTCACTTTTACACAAAACAACCTACTAAGAAGGGAATGGTGCCTTTGCCCAGTCATAGGACATGCATTGGATCCATAAATCGCAACAGCAGTCGAAGTGAGGGTATAAACACGAGATGAAACATTGAGGGTGAAACATTGGATGCAGGACAATGGGAGAAGCCTGCCGCCCAGGACCGCGGGAATAAAACCCTAGAAACTTTGTAGAAATGCTCATTTTTTACTTCACTCTTTCTCCCTAAGATTGATAGAGATATACACTTTTACATCAAACCCCCCGTTAAACTGGATCTGGAATAGTTCCTTCTGTCTTTGAATTGATGGACACGACCTATCATCATATCTCCAAAACATTTGTTGTTCATAGCTGATCTTGGGTTGTCTGCACAAGATTTGGCAGTAAGTCCAATATTAACACCGCTGATAATTGATGGCTCTGATACCATCTGCAGAGGAAATATCCATATATTGCTCCAATTTGGCAGAATCGCCAGCAGAGGAAATTAAGCGATCACACGAGACAAGGGAAAGAGGAGATTCACAGTGGGTAGAGCAATGGTTAAAGGGAGAGAGCTTAGCCGTGTCAGCTTAAACTTCTTTGGTGGTAGAGGTGTTAAACTTGCATCAGCCTTCTTCCTCTCCTGCTGCTTCTTGTCATGAAGCTCTGTCAACTAGGATGTTGTCGAAAAACAACTTAACTTCTATTGAACGGGATAGAGCTTAAAAGGCCATACAGAGTGAGAGGAGGTGGGCCCCATGTAACTCAAACGACTTATCTCCACAATGGAAATAAGTCACCTAAACAAGGCAGTGGGCCACTTACTCTGTGGGCCCGCCAACATAAAGAAACGAAATGGGTCACTTTAAAACACGTGGCCAACAAGTATTGAAATAAGAAAAACAAAACATAAACAAAAAACTGTCTAACAAGAGGATCTCTTGAAATGTGATACGATCGAAAGTATCAATAGGCCAATTCGAATATATTTCACGATAGAATATCTCTCTACTCGGAATGAGTCTTGTAAATACGAATAAAGAACGGATCTATGTCGATCGGGACAGCTCTCCTCCCTCTGGAAATGCTCCTTCCAAATCTTCTCGGATCCTCCGCGTAACGATTCCTCCGATCAGCAAATCTCAGCTCCCTCTTCCAGCACTGCGGGCAACTCCACTACGACGAGCTCCTCCCTCCGGCCGCTGTCGAGAAGGCCGTCAGCTGCCTCGGCCTTCCGACTAACTGTCGACCTGACTTTTCAAGAAACGACAAAAGATAGCCCTTCCGGTTAGCTGCCCCTTATTTATAGGGAGTGGCTCTTCCCGACTTATTGAGTTTGCAACCGGGTCAATGCATAAGATCAATAGGGCGTTGACCAGTCCTATGCCTGTTCCTCCTCTAGTATTTCTTGGCATAGAACCTAACAAAATGCCAGCCTTGTCATCCTAGCAAGTTCTGGTTTTATTTTTTTTGCTGGTTCTGGTTCAAATAAACTCAACAACCTGTCACAGAGAAAAATTTGAGGGAAGATCTAGGCTTGAGAAACCATGTTTCTCCTTTGCCTTCATGATCTGTTGACAAATTAGATAAAACTGTACAACGTTGTTGTCGCCTATCTTCTTCAACTTCAAAACCAGCCACTGTATATCTTGAAAACTAGGCTTTATAGTCGGGCTGGTCGTATAGATTTTATTGCCACAGATCTCAAGAAAGAAGACTCTGATGTGTGCTTCTGGTTTTATGAGATTTGTTCTGAAGTAATCTACCGTGGAAGATTGAAATCCAGAACAGAATTTCTTAGTTTTGAGCAGCTACAAAGAGGGAAAAAAATAAAATAGCCACCTCAATGTTGTACCCATTAGCAGAAGAAAACCTTCCAAGAAACCAGTTGTACATTAATGGTAGTTCAACCGAATCCCAGTCCTCAAAATCACGGACTATTGCTGGATCAGCCAGTGATAGATGATGAGAGAGAGAATAAGATTAAGAACAGTAGAGAGAGAATTGTGGGCAATGAGTCATATTGGATGTACATCCCCCACAGAACCGGGAGGATCTCAAATCCTTCCAGTCATCTGCCGTCTCAGGAACAGCCTTTTCTTGGTAAGTCTGATCTCCCCTTTAATTCCAGATTTCCCACCTCTTTAATAGGTTCTGCATCGCCCAGTCCCACATATTTATTGGCGACATGCATCACTTATTCAACAGCTTAGCCTCCTTCCTTTATAAGTACTCTTGAGGATCTTCTCAAGATATTTTTTGCCACAGTATCCTATGTCAATACAAGGGCAACCCACATGCTACACTTCTTCTCAGCATGATTTGTCCTACCTGCATTACAGTTCCTTACGTAATTCCTGGGGGCCAATCCTTTTTTTGGAAAACCGAGGAGCAACAGCAGTTTCTCTGTTGACTGCTGATTTCATGCAAAGAACTTGGAAGCCCCTTGGTGAGCATTCTGACGATTTTCTCTCTATAATCTTGAATCTTCTGGCGAATAAGATGGCACTCAACCTCCAAATGCTCCCTTTTCTCAGTGAATACCAGATTAAAAGAAATGCGTGAAACAGACTGATTATCACGATTTAATTATTCCAGAGGCTATGGATGGGAGAAGCAATGCTCCTTGAGAAAGTCACAAACACAAAGGAGTTCACAATTAACTAATAAGGTTCCACATAGGACCGGATCAAAATTTCTTCATAACCTTTCAACTATATGCATAACCCAGGATATGGGCCCAAGTTCATACATATATCTCGCCTCTTTTTCTTTAAATCTCTTTCTCTCTAGCTCTCACTCGAGGGTTGAGATCCTAGCAAAATAGGTTGGATAGGGGCACAAATTCTTTTTAAAAACATAAAGATTAAATGCAAGACAGAACAAAACAACCCAAGGCGGACACACTCTTTCTAGATACATTTTTGTTGCATTAGGTTTCTTTCCAGTGAATATCGTTGTTCCAAAACCATGACGTTGATATCTCAAAAAAAAAAACCATGAAGTTGACGCAAACGGATATCACTACTATGTCTAATAAAAATATTGCAACATAAAAATACAGTCAAATAATAAAATGTGTGCGTTCTTAAATTGAGTGACAAAAAAATTGGGTTCAATCCCAAATTATTAGTATTTCATTCTCTTTAGACCCAACATTCAACACAAATCGATGTCGCCCCAAATAAAAATTACAGTTCAAAGCAAGTTAAATGATGAGCAGTGAACTGTTCCTGGATGAAGTGAGAGAAGGGGGAGTGGAGAAATCTAGCAGTTTTAGACCAGATTTCTGTCTTGTTCGAATGATAAATTTGATACAATAAGAGATATTGCTACAAAGTCAAAGAAAAGAACCGCAGGTTACGAGTTGAAAATTTTACTTTAAACTATTCTGGAACAGCATGAGATAAAAGAGGGTGAAGATGTCAAGACCATTTTTATTTTGAACAGTAAGATGTGAATGTCATTAATTTAGTTTAACTTTTGTTCTCGTCAGAACAGATCATATTAATGCGAGTATTAGACGTCACTGTTAGAAATGCGTGTTGAGAATAAGTATGGTTTCAAGTTAAAGGACTAAAGGAATAATGCTACTTTCTTAGAAAAGGAATAAAGGTTACGTACCTTTTGAATGCGGACGCGCTCAGACGGGAATATAGCTTTATGTTCTCGAGTGATGACGATGGACTTCACAGTGAAGTTTGTTTCGTCCTTCTCTTCATTTGGTCCTTTGGGTAGGGACAATCGTGCCAATACCGCTTTTGCATCACCAATATTGGCAACGAAAACCTTAAAATGATTTTAAATAAAAAGAGAGTGAATAAAATGTGACTCAAACAAATGGATAACCTACCTGAAATATCTTTCCATTAACTCAAGCCTAATAACACCTAAAAGCATCCAACAGAAGAGTATCTGTGGGTCGAGACATACACTAATAGAAAAACGCCTGCAAAATTGTTTAATTTAGAATAAAAATACAGATTCGTACACCGCTGAACCCTTTAACTCTAAACCCGAAATAATTAAGACTATAGTCCAAAAGATAAACATTAAACCCTAAGCCCTAAAACTTTGAACAAAATTCCAAATTCTATCTCACGAATCCTAAACCCAAGAAAATACTTTCCTTAAGAATCCAAATTTGATAAAATATTAACTGAGGGCAACTTTTCTCCAGAAAAATTAGCCCAATTTTCAAATTTTCAAGCATCATAATTAACAGCGGCTGGATAAAAATTACACTTGCAATCTGGAATTTTTTAACATTTAGTACTGGCAAGAAACTAAAATATTGATAGGTAGCTTCCAAGGCTGGATCAAGCTTTGACAGATTCAGGGTCATCAAGTGTGGGTGGGTGATACCACACCACCTGACCATCAGGAGATCTCCATACCGCTGATTCTAGGGGCACCAATGATGACGTCTGAGGCAGTAAAGCAGATGGGGCCAGACAGATCATGTTAACCAACATCTGACGAAGCAGGTGCAGATTGAGTCAGGGACTGTGCTCTCTACACAAGAAGAGATGAGCAGAGATGAAGTGGGCAATGGACATGGAAGGGTGCAGGTGCCCAGAGGTCTTGGCAGATCACAAAAGGGGTGTGCTACAGTTCTAAGGTGCGGTATACATCAGGGGAAAGTAAACCTTGAGGATGAGACAGGGGGAAACGGTGTGGTCGGTCAGAATGGTACACTGTGGACATTGGATATGAGGGAGGCCGAGAAGGATGTCGAGTGGAGACATGATCCATCAGAGAAAATACTGTGGCTGGCAGAAGCTATGGAGAAGGAGCTCGTGGAGGAGCTCCCTAGAGGTGGAGAGGACCAGGAAGCAGAGAACAATCCACTCATGAATTGGCCGAGACCCACAATGGCAGAGGCAGTGGGGCCTCAGAGGATAGAGAGGCAGGGAGGTGAGCCATCAGTTCCGCCATGAAGTGTGTCTCATGGAACATGCAAGTGACAATGTAAGAAAATTGTGAGGTGAAGGATTCAAATTTGGCGGGGCGAGGCATCTAGGAGGCTTTCTTGGTAGTGATTGCAGTTGGTTAATCTGGTAGTTAGGTGGTAGCCTGGAATTTTCCAAAGAGCACACGTGAAGAGGGCTATTTGTGGTAGCAGAAAAGTTGAAAAAGTGGTGTGATGGTTTTGAGTGGGTTTTGTCATTGGTTTGAGGTCTTGTCAATATTGAACTATGAGACACCCAATGGGAGAAGCTGATTGGAGTGGTTTCTTCATTTCACGGGCTCCCACTGATGTTTGGGGGAAACTTCAACGTGACGCTGGAGATGGAGAATAAACCTCATGGAGCTGGCGGGGGGGACCCCTGTTCAGTCACTTTTTGGCCCTTCATATTGGGAGCATGGTTGCAGGAAATGGGCCCACAGTCTGTGTGCCTACTTGGAGAAGTAGGAGTGTGCCCACCGTGCTTTGTGGCCTGGATAGGTTTCTATGCTCGATGGAGCTATTGGAGAAATTCCCTTTGGTGGACGTGCGATCACTCCTCAGACCGTCATAGGATCACTCCATGATAGTATGGTCGGTACATGAGGGACAGAAAAGGTCTATATGTTTCAAGATGGACAGATTGTGGCTGTGGAAGAAGAGGTTCAAGGAAGAGGTAGTGTCGTGGTGGTTGTCACAGTATAAGTAGCGCGCGACCATGGTGGGATTGGCCAGTAAAATTGCAGGGTTACAACACCACTTGGGGTCAGGAAACAATTTTGGGATGGGATTAACTCTAGAAGGCACAACGCTCTACCAAGAGTAAAACAGTTAGATGATCTGGATGATGCACTAAGTCTTTCAACAGACCATTCCTTCACGTTACCATAGCTTACTTACTATGGGAGATCTGGAAAGGGCGAAATTCTTCTCATTTTGAAGGGACCCCCATGCAAGCATTGTATATAATGCAACGAGTCCAGTAATGAATACCACACACCCACCATCTTATAAAACCCTCGCAAGTAGCTCAGCCCTCACATGCGATCTTCTTCGCACTAGGGGCATATCGGTGACCCCCGCCCCCATCACCATACGGCTACAGCTTGTCCATTGGCACCCACCGCCAATTGGGATCCTAAAGTTGAATGTGGATGGTGCGGCCATAGGGAACTCGGGACTAGCAGGAGGGGGTGGTATCCTTCGCGACCACACAGGGAGTATTCTCTTCGTCTTTTCATCTTTTTATGGTATCCAAATTAACACAGCAACCGAGGCTATGGCAATCCGTGATGGTTTGCTCCTTTACGAGGCGCAAAACCTTCACAATGTCATCGTAGAATCGGACTCACAGGTGTTAGTAAACATGCTCCGTGCAGGTACCTGCTCCTAGTGGCCGCTAAAGCAAGTACGGCAAAACATCATATGGTGCCGCCCCCGCTTGATTAGCATCCGACATTATTTGTGCGAGGGCAGCCAGATTGCGGATGCCCTTGCCAACCATGCGGTATGCACTCAAACCTCTTCTACGCTTTAATCCTCCTGGCAGGAACTCCCTCTGGCTGCTCGTGGTTGCCACCGCATTGAGCTCCTCGGCTTGCCGGCTCTTCTCACGCGTCGCACTCTGTATAAGGATAGACCCTGCGACTAGCATATTGCATGGAGCACTGGAGATGGGAGCGCTCACTGATGTCCTGCCATGCGCCTCAACGATGTCACCTTTTGATGGCGGGGAGAGCTCCACACACTCCATGCATCATCACTGCTGTAGGGGGACCTAGTGAGACGTCGGCACGAGCGCTCTTCTCCGAGCACCTGCCAGGTATCACTCATGTATCTTTTTCTTTTCTTGCACATGGTGTGGACGAGTACAATCTGAGTGTAATTGGGATGTTTATGCTCGCTCCACGCCTATAAAGACTGATAAACAATCTACTTCATATATAAAATCCCCTTGGGTGGCGTCCAGGGCACACCTGGATTGGTCTACGGGCACAAGCGCAGGGTTGGACGTATCCGGCACCATGTATTTTTCTAATTAAAAAAAGTCTTCCAACAGAGGAGACAAGCCAAAGGAATGTGTGCAAGGATGTGGTGGCGAATGAAGACCAGAAAATAGAGATTGATTGGAGACAACAATCATACAACTGTGTTTGAAATTGGGCAAAGCCAAAATGCATTTTCTTCATCTGGTTGTCGGTGGAAGGAGAAGATCAAATATTGACGGGGCAGGCGGAGAACCAGGAAGTGATGTGGCACATGCAGAAGGGGCTGCAGTGGCAGAACCTTTCAGGGCATTTTCTAGGCGGGTGCCCCGAAGCTTGTGGAGATAGAGCGGCAGAGGAGTAACCAGGGCTACACAGGAGCAGCATGCAGATCTGAAGAGGCCTTTCTCTGTGGATGAGGTGAGGTTAATTAGCAAAGGGGCACCAAATCCAAAACAAATTCCACATTTCTTCTTTAGTGAATTCTAGGACTTGGTCAGGACAGAGGTTATGGACAAGCATGAAAATTTTTGGAGAAGCAACTAGGGACTAGATATAATCAACCGATCTCGCTTATTTCCAGGGGTCATTAGGGTCGCCAAAAATATGGACACTTCTACATTCTTCAATTCATTGAAATCTCTCCTAAAGGTTTTCTGGTATCATATTGTGATCTTGATTACAACGTGTGACGACATTCCTTCATTTAGCATCATTCTTGGAATTTCGTATAGATCAGTGTTTGATCCCGAAATTACATTAAGGGACCGCAACTGCCATGAACATCCTGAAGGATAGTTATTGCTCAGGGCTGGATAGGGAGAGGCAGATGGTTCCAGTTCATGGGGAATCTACTTTCCGGCATGGCATCCCACAAACCTTCTCCTGAATCTGGGAAGGTTTTAGTGCCAAGCTCTGGGATGGAACTGTTTTTAGATACTAGTTGGAGGATTGGTTGGCTAGAGGTATTATATGGGAGCAGTTTCACACCTTTTTGCCCATGCATGGAGCCCTCATGTCATGATCAAGAGAGTATTGAAATGGCCCATGGAATCAAAGGGTGGTGCTCTGTCAGATCAAAGGGTGGAAGAGCTGATCGGCATGCAGTAGTTACCATTACATCTCCAAACTTTGAGCGAGGCACAAGATGGCTGAGAATGAAGAGGCACCTCCATTTTGGTACGGGATGTCTAACATGAAGATCACAGGGGGATTGCCAGAGGTCCCTACTACCACAACTACATGCTGCCTAACACGGAAGCAGAAGGTTCCATTCAAGGTGCAGATATTTGGATGTCGCTGCATAGAAGAAAATGTCTCAAGCAGAAGACTATTCCCACCTCTTCTTTGCATGTCTGTTTACCTAGGCGATATGGGCATCGTAGCAGATCCCATGGGTGGAGGCCACCTTGACAAAGACTTGTGAAGCTCAATCAAGGAAAGAGGATCCAGGAGGAAGGCAGTATGAGGAAGGCCCCTTGCGGCGCTGTGGGTAATATGGCTGCATGTAGTGAGGCGACTCTTTAAAGGGGAGGACAACCTTGACGAATAATGCTCTCATGAGGCAGAAAATTTTGTTGCATAATGGTTTAGAAGGGAGTGAAAGGGGGGATCCTGGCCATCATATGAAATAATCATTCATCTATTTTCAATAGCACCAGGTTGATCACCATTCTCGGTGATCTTCCCCAATAATTTTCTTTAAAGAACTTCAAAATAATAAATACTAGTGATACATAGAGAGTGATACCCTTATCTGGAGAATGATCTCAAATAGAGCAGTTTAAGTCAACAGTTTGAAAATTTCCCAGAAATAGTAATCTTTAACATTGAAGAATTCACAAGGAGAGAGAAGCTAGAGAAGAAGAGTAACGGAAGACTGATAGAAGAGCAAGCACTAGCTGGATCAGCCTAGTCTCCCTCTGGATTGGGAAATCTCCTGATCTCCAGTCCCCCATGAATGCAGCAACTGACTCCAAGAAAAGCCTTCTTCATTGACAGTATATTTCCCCTTTATTTATAGGCAGATGCTCTGGCAAATCAGCTCTTTTCTTCACATGCTGTTTGAGTCAACATAGATATGTCAAGCATGCATCCTCCCTTCTCATTCTCAGCTTAGTTTCATATTCATAGCATCTGCAAAAAAATTTAAATTGGAATAGCAGTGCAAATTCCTACACATACGCAGACAATGTTCCACAGGAATCCACTTAACATTTAATGAAATGATTGACGATGGGAAATTTTCACCATTTGAAAATGCCACCAAAATAAAAATATCCAAAATTCAAAAATGATGGCGGAATGGTAGAAAATTACAATTGGGGTCTGGCATCATTAACTCTTTTACTGGGGAAAATTATAAATTGACTTCCTCAAACAGTAAAGCTGCCTTACTCTGTTGGAGAGGTGGACACCGATGGCAACTACAAGGATATAATTGACTCTATCTCACTCACTCTGCTGAATAGCAGTATAAAGCAGGGTCTTGTGGACCAAACTAGTATCGCACAACATAGTCGACTCTTTCTCTCTTTCTTTCATGGACTAATTTCCTCTCCATTTGTAAACAGAATTGGGCCATAGGTGAACATGCTCATAACCAAATCCTATTATTCCTTCTGCTATTTCTTTCTTGGTCTGGCTCTGCATATGACTTGCTCATAATTCCAGTGGGGGAGTGTTGGGATGGCACATGGAACCCGAGGTTCGTGAGCGCCCTATCAAACAGAAGAGCGGCGGACCTGTTGGAGATGCAACAAGCTTTGAACCAGCTTTGCCCCAGTTACGACAAAAAAGATGGGTGGGATTGGACCAATGCCCCTTTTACAGTGAGGAAAGCCTACGAGGAGATGCGCCAGGGAAACACAGAAAATTTAGAGACTGTCCGGGCATGCCGGATGATATGGCGCCTAAAGATCCCTTTGAAAGTGAAGATCTTCAGGTGGCTCCTACTCCGCAGTAGACTGGCAACCCGAGTTTTCCAGAGGAAAATGTACCCTGACGCACTGACGGAATGTGTACTGTGCACAGGAGGAGACGAGGACTGTAACCATCTATTTTTTGGATGCCCTTTTGCTCGAACGTTGTGGGTCACACGAACTCAGGCGGTGGTGACCACGACATCAGAAGAAGCCTTCTGGGACTCCATGCCGAGACGTGGAACCAGACAAAATGAAGAAGGGGGCAGAGCATTGACAGTGCTCTGGGGAATTTGGCGCCACAGGAACGAAGTGGTATTTCGAGGTGGAACAGCCTCCACGGACGGGCTAATCCACGAGGTGGAGGGACTAATGGCGGCATAGTTCCCCAGAGCCGGGATTGAGGACGAGGATGAATACCCATGTAAATGAGCCTTAGGGCTTGAGTCATGTATTCGCTGGGTGGTTACCGATCTTTTCGGGTGACCGTCTTTTAGCATTAAAAAAACAAAAAAAAATAATTCCAGCCTTTGTAAGGGGCATTTATACCGGTCCTTAGTACCTACATAGAGGTTTTCTTTCTAAACCCTAGACATGTCTGACGGTGGCTAGAGGCTCACTGCTGGTGCAGCGGCTGACAATTACATTTTCAAGAGTACTCCTCAAATTAAATCCATGGCCCCTAGTTATCGAAAGGGGAAGGGAGGTAGGAAGAGTAATACACTCACCATTTGTCCTAAAACCCACACGCATACTGCAGTTGCCCCATCATGCCAGCCACCTGAAATAGTCATCAGCTTCACATAAAGTCCAACAGAAGATAGGGAATCATTTCTTAAAAAAAAAGGAAGATCAGGAATCATCTACAATCAGCGACATGTTTGATATCAAGTTTCATGTAGTACTGTGATAGATGCCTCATTCAATGTCTATTGACAATCAAGAAAAAGAGAGAAAGAAGTAGATGAGAAGCTAGAATGGCATATGCCTCAAGAATTACTTCATGTGGAAACTCCTGGTCTCACAATAGCTGAATACAGCTAACTCATGCCAAGAAGAAACCTCAAACGATCATTCCACTTGTGTTTGCGGTAAACTTTTAGCATTCATAACCTTCTTTCTGGTGAAGCCTGATGTTTATGAAACTTTCAGTCCCTTAAGGATCTGTTTAGGCCTTCTTTGATGAGTCCATGTCAGGACTCTATCAATAACTTCCCCATTCCTGACAGCTTGTCCTCAAGCTGTAGAAGACAATTTTCTAGATTCACTAATAAACCGAGTTTTGTTTTCGAGTTCCGGAGTTCTGGAGTTTGCTATCCAACGAGAAGCAGTCCGGAAAAGCAGCTCTCCAATCGGGAAGGCAGTCCAACCTGTTCCGGAGTTCTGGCGATGTGAATGAGTCGAATTACTTATCCCTCGGTTTATTAGTGAACTATCTCTCCAGGGACTGTGAAAGAAGTTCCACTAGAAATATTCTTGTTATTGCTTCGACTCATATTCCCCAAAAAGTGGATCCCGCTCTAATAGCTCCGAATAAATCAAATACATGCATTAAGATACGAAGGCTTCTTATTCCACAACAACGAAAGCACTTTTTCATTCTTTCATATTCTAGGGGATTTCACTTGGAAAAGAAAATGTTCCATACTGAAACTGCTGCTGGACTTAGGGCTGGGGCTTGGGTGAACCAAGGGCTCGACTTGTGCTGGACCATGGTCTCGGCCACAGTTGGGCCCCAGATTGGACTGCCCGGGTGACGGATTACAATTATTGTCAGCCAAAAAACTATGTTTTACTTTTTATTCTATTTCCTTTTTTGTAATATGCCCTTTATCAGCTTAATGGGCCTGTTATTATAAGCACATGTTAATGTACATCTAAACCTGGTATATACGCTGGGGTATCCCATGCAAATAGGAGGTTGTTTTTTCTTGTCCTCTTGTCCTCTCCCTCACTCTCATAGGGCTTCGTCGAAGATCTTACCATCAGATATAGGCAAAGTCCTGTTGACATTTTGAACATGGTATTAGAGTGCCATGCCATATAACATTTCTTCGAAGCATATGTGTTTGGTGAAGATGTGTTCGGATAGTGTGGACATTGTCATAGAAGTCAAAGTCGTTACGGTGGTGACATCATGGTCAACGTGGCCAAGTAAATTTGTGGCAAATGTTCTCTGCTGTATAAGGCATCCCTCCACTGAGGTGGCACTCGTAACACACAACCTTCAACAGCAGCGTGTTGGTTGCTGATGGTTTGTTACCTGAGTTGGTTGAGGTTGCCACTGTTCGCTTACGCGCTGAAGAGGAAGCGGAAGCAGCAGTTGACAGTCACATGATACCATGTGTTAGTCATCCAAGACTGTTTGGCTCGTACAACTTATATCCGTGACCTTACTAAGTCCGAGCAATTGAAGGTGGCAATGCAGACGTCCAAGGCCAGGAATCCACATTACTCAGCAGAAGCAAGGGCTGTACTCTATATAACACTGGGATTCCTGAAGCCATGAAATATACCGGGCTCAACTTACAACATCAGAGGAAGTTTGTGGAAAGGGTTCTTGAAGGAAGAAGGCTGGGTCATCACTTGATTGAAGAGGTGAAGCCATCTAATCAACATTATACAATCTGGAAGGCAGAGGTTGCTACTGTCAAAACCTGGCTTCTCAGCAGTATGCAAGGAGACTTAATTCTTAAATTTCTCCTGATTATTACTGCAAAAAAGATCTGGGATAGAATCCATAAAAGCTGCTTGAAGATGAACAATGATTGACGAATTTATGAGGTAGTTTCCGAGGCAACATTTCCTCAAAAGGTGAAAATATGGTCCAGGCATATTTATGTGAACTTCAGAGCCTATGAGATGAGACGGATCATTATAGACCCATTGCTGAGACAGACTGTCTGCGCCGACATTACTTTAAGAAAGATTGAATGTATAAGTTCTTTATGTTAATTAATGTGGAGTATGACTTATTGCAAAGTCAAAGAGAGTTTGAAATTTGGAACAAGTTATACAGCTTCTACTTTAAGAAGAGAACAGTACACAGTACCCATCCAGTGTATCAACTGGCGAGACCGGTACAAGACTATAACAACTATCCAGGACAAACCCTCAAAGCCTCAAGGAAAGCAAAATGCATAACTATAAACATCAAAAAAGGAGATCTGCATGGCAGGCCAGAGAGCCAAGTATATGTTCTTACTACAAGCGGAAGGGACTATTTCTCTTTTGAATATTTCAGCAACAGTCTTGGTAGAGAATTCCTGTTCCAGGGAAATGTAATGAGCGTACTTACTGAGTCGATCAACAATAACCATAATTGTGTCGAACCCATTGGATATTGATAGAACTTCTACAATCCATTGTAATATCCTCCCAGACTTGATTTAGGATAGCCAAAGGCTGTAATAATCCTGCTGATGCCAATGTGAATGTCTTCTGTGTCTGAAAAACGTGACACTGGCTCACATACAGCTTAATAGTTTTCCTCCTGTCCAGAACAGTTGTTGGCTGATTTGTTTGAAGGTGCGGTGGAACCCCCATGGCCTCCTGCTCTGGAATCATGGAATTATCGTAAGATTCTAGGGATGAGTGAAGAAGATGCAGGGAGTCCGATCCTTGTCTTGTAGCAGAGTAGACCTTGTAGGATAGAATATTTTGGGAAAGCTATGGGATCATCATGGATAGCTCTCTTGATAGATGATAGTTTGGAATCTTTTTGAAACTCTTGATCAATTACTGGTTTATCTAGCCAGTGGAGAGTCGTGATTGACCAGCAATATGTGTCTTCTGTTTCTGTGCTTGCTCTTGATAAGTTGTCTGCCAGGATATTCTTCTTCCCAGACTTGTACGGATTTCAAAATCAAACCCCAGCAATTTTGCCAACCACTTGTGATAACGCAGAAGGATTTTGTTTTGACCAGAAAGAAATTTCAGACTAAATTGATCTGTTTGAATCGAAAAACTTATGGAACATTAGATAGTGCTTCCACCTTTGAACTGGCCAAA
Source organism: Wolffia australiana (assembly GCF_029677425.1). Classification (NCBI taxonomy): domain Eukaryota; kingdom Viridiplantae; phylum Streptophyta; class Magnoliopsida; order Alismatales; family Araceae; genus Wolffia; species Wolffia australiana. The sequence continues at coordinate 3,654,220 of NC_135839.1, read as the reverse complement.
CACTGCGACGAGCTCCCTCTCATATGCTGATTTCAGTTGTGCCCATGCTAGTAATGGTCAGCTAAAAAAGGCAACTGTTTGTGATTCCTGAATAAGTACTGCGCCCACTGCGTGGTTGGATGCATCAGCTTCTACGGTGAATGGTATCGTAAAGTTGGGCCATCTGAGTACAGGTGCAAAAGACAATGCTTATTTGAGTGCTGTAAAGACTCGTTCCGCATCTTCAGACTGATGAAATGATTTTTCCTTCAATAAATTTTTCAACGGCTGGGCAATTGATGCATAATTTCATACAAACCAGCACTAATAACCTGCTATCCCCACACACCTTCGTAGCTCTACTAGATCTGAAAGTAACTCAAGACAGGCGTACTGCGCTCTATAGTGACTGCAAGTCCACTATTGACATTGCTTATAACCCAGTCCCACATGATACGAGCAAACATGTGGAAATTGACAGACACTTCATCCGAGAGATGATTGATTCTAGAGCGATTCAGATTGAAGTACATTCTGTTAGCTCAACCGGTTGCAAACATACAAACCAAGCACATTCCAGGCAGGCTTATTTCAACAGCTCTATTTCAAGCTAGGAATGAAGATATCTACCATTCCAGCTTGAGCGGGAGAGTCAGCTGAAACACTTCTATTTTTTATTCTATTTCCTTTTTGGTCATATATCCTTTATCATCTTAATGGGCCTGCTACTATTAGCCCATGTTGATAAACATCTTAATCTGATATATAAGCCAGGGTATCCTGAGTGAGTAGAAGGAGGTTGTTTCTCATCCTTTTGTCCTCTCCCTCACTCTCCTATGGTTTCCTCGAGATATCTCTTTTTTCCTTTGTGAAAGATTAATTTAGGCGGTCGCCTGACAAAGCCGCAACCACCCAAAGGTACACATGAAGAGCCTTAAAACTCTATTCAAACTTGGTCGACCCCCCCCTATCTTTAGTACACCTCACGGGAACCATGACACCAGGAGGCCCTTGACTTCGTGGGCGAGCCCGTCCATCGAAACCTTGCACCCCCTTAATACCGCCTCATTGCGGTGTAGCCATATTGCCCAGAGCACTGTCATCGCTCGGCCATCCTCTTCCTTCTTCCAAGGGCCGCCTCTCCATATGAACTCCCAGAAGACTTCCGATGTCGCATTCATCACCCGCTGCGCTTGGGTGGCCCAAATCGAGCAGGTGAAGGGGCACTTGAAGAATAAATGATTGCAGATTATTAGCCTCCTATGCATAATGTGCATGCCACCGATGTATCTGGATACATCCTTTCGCGGAAGACGTGTCACCAGTCTTGGGCAGTAAGAGCCATCTAAAAATCTTAACCTTGGGTGGAACCCTTAGGCCTCAAATGCCCTGACATGCATGGGTAGTTGGTTGGTCCTGTTTTTCCTAATGGATCCTTGCGTAGGGCATTTGAACTGAAAAGGATGAGCTGGTCCAAACTCATCCGTCATGTTCTCCGGGTCTTGGCCTGCATTGATTCAAGGCTTGCATGGCCAAGAATTCCGCCACCTCCAGTCTGACAGGGCGCTGTTTATCCTCGGATTCCATGTGTTGTCCCAGCACTCTCCCATTGTGGCATCGCATCGGGCAAGTGCAACCAACTGAGATATCAACCGTTAAAAATAGGACAAATCCTGCCATCATTATGACAAACAGTTCAAAACCTGAGATTTCTAGAGGGCCACAGAAAAGATTGAGGTAAAAAGTGGAATAACTAAGAAAGAAATACATTCAATCAATTAGAAGACTTCTGATTATATATTAAAGAACTTAAGCACTGCCTCCCCATGCAGTGTTAGGAAGCGATACTCTGAAGTGAGTTTTCAGGAAAGATTGAAATGAAGAGTAATGACTACCAAAAGAATGGTTCCAATCGAACTGGCAGTCAAAAAATTATAAGTAAATGAATCAAGAAGAGAACTGCGATAATGTCTAGCATTGTGATCACCATCTGAACTTTCTTGAATAAGACATTTGTCTGTCTTTCGAAATCCTGAAAATCATCACACACAATTAGGATATTGTGAATTAACGTTACATCATGAGTGACAGAAAATCAGAAACTTAAGTCGGAGTGGTAGTTCAATCTCTACACTAAGTTGGAAACTTATGAATTTCCCCCTGTTCTATGGTGTCGTTTTTAATGTTTTCTATGAATAAAGAGAATGATCCTGTAACGCGTTAAGGTTTAACTACAATATAAACAAAATTTGTGTCTGCTATAGCATTTTGACAACACAGTTGGCTAAAAAAACCGAGAGACACCACGTTTCTCACAATCGAGATAAATAAAAGAATATCATCAAGAATTTCACTGTCTAAGATTATAGACTTGGAGATATGGCAGAACTGAAGCTAGTGATGAACTTATAGGTAAATAAATAACTAAACAGGAATAAAAAGTATTAAGTCATTTACACAAATGGGAGAAACAAAATCTCACTTTTATACTAAAAGCTCAACGCATTTTTGACCAAATTTTTGTTCTCAACAAAACAAGAATCATCAAAACATTGTTGACAAACACTAATTTTGCAGGCAGATTTATACACAATGCTTCTTTTCCAAGAACTACCAAGAAGGAAAAGAAGACTCGACCAATGAGAAGACCTGTGAAGGTATAAATAAATCTCAGGCAAGATGGAGGGCATCGAATACGTTTTCTTCAAGAATCAGTTGCAGGCAGCAACTGGAGGCTAGAGAGCAGGAGCAGGCCTGCGACCCTGAAGGAGGGAAGCTCGACCGTCGATATCCCCGATCTATCCACTCTCTCTCCCTACCTCTTCCTATCTCTCCATACGGTACAAGTTGTCCCCTCTCTCCTTCATCCACCACACCTGGATATTTGGCATTTTTCAAATTTTTCTATATGGAGCGAGATTGATATCCAAGATTGACACCATATATGTACAGATAAATAGCTTTTTAGTTCAAAGAAAACTTACCTTCAAGGATGGCTTTCTTTGCGGCTTTAACATCCATCTGCATTAGAATTTTTCTCCATGTCAGACAGAATAAGAGCATATCAATGGGTTATGATTGCTGATAAAGTTGATATTTGATGTTTACAAAACAAATATCAAAATATAGTGTAAATAAATGGTCAACAGTGCCAGAGCCAAGGAGAGAGAAAGTTTATAATCCCCATTAAACAGATTTTAATCCTATCACCATTATCTTTTAATTTAATGTATTGCAATTAGAATTACTATGGCATCTATTAAGGAGGGCGCAAGTGCCTAAGACTAGGGCACAACAAACAGTAAAACTGCCCCCCTCCTTGACAGACAATGGTCGGCAAAATGAACATGCTTTCAAGAAGAAATATCACAGAGAACGGCTATTCATACCACTGAACAGCTTTCAGAATGTGAACCATCAATTTTTGAGCAAATTGTAGCGGGATGGTCTCGGATGCTTCGATAACAAGGATAAATATTTGAAACATCAAACTTCATAAATTTAGTCCTAACTATCCTTAAAAGAAGTTTATTAGCGGATCTTCGATGACTCCAAAGGACAACTATAGTGGACAATGTTAATTGAGTTCTCATCCATGGGTTCGGCCCATTGGGACACAGTTTTATGCAGTAAACGTTAGATTAATTGTTAGTTCTCATTTGCCCCAATAGCCCCTTGTACATATTATTGAGACCTTAAAGGGGATTCCAGACTGCGAGCTACCCAGGGGGCATTCCACTACCACAATATGCGGACAACACAATGCTCTTCATGGAAGGATCGGCTACAGAAGCTCATACCCTTTCTTCATTGTTAGACTTACTTGCTGACTTCTCGGGGCTACGTCTCATCCGAGCCAAGTCAGCATTTGTGGGCTCCGTACTTTCTTTAGAGAAGAAGTTACAATGCGCTAACGCGCTAAGCACACCTCGTGGTTCACTACCAATGAGCTATCTGAGTCTTCCACTGACAGGAAGACCCAGTGATCAATAAGGTGGAGAGGAGGTTGGAGGGCTGGCACAACAAAGTACTATTAAAAGGTGGTCGCTTGGTGCTTTTGAGATCGGTGCTTTCAGCAATCCCAGTATTCTACTTATCGGTATTTAAAATACCACTAGTCGTGGCAGCCAGTGATCAATAAGGCGGAGAGGAGGTTGGAGGGCTGGCACAACAAAGTACTATCAAAAGGGGGTCGCTTGGTGCTTTTGAGATCAGTGTTTTGCCACGACTAGTGGTATTTAAAATACCACTAGTCGTGGCAAAACAACTAGAGGGTCTGATAAGGCAGCTTTTTTGGGGAGGAAATGGAGAGGAGCGTAGAAGGGCACTTTTGATCGTGTGGGATGTGGTTTGCAGGCCCGTGAAGCAAGGAGGGCAAGGGATTCTCCACCTGGACTCCATGAACTTGGCATTGTAGACCAAATGGGTGGAAAGGATTGTGACATCAGCGTACGGTTTAGTCTTCAATTTCCTAAGGGAAATATATGGCTCGGAGACTGATTGGGAAAGGAGTTGGGCAAGAATTCGGGAGGATTCCCCTTTCTGGAGCAGCCTGCATCAAACCATACCTCACATCCGCGAGTTCTTTGACCCCCAATTTGGGGGAGAGGGAAGGTTTTTGATTCTGGACCAATAACTGGTCTAATCAAGGCACCCCGAAGATGAAGTTTCCAAGACTATTTGCTCAAGCAAGGAATCCTAATGCCGCAGTCAGTTAATGTTGGGACGGGGCTTGGGTCCCTATCTTGACCAGGCATTATCAGACCCACGGTTCGAGGAGCTGCTGGGGTTGCAAGAGACCCTTCTACATCTCAGCCTGTCAACAGATTTCTGAGATGGTTGGGTATGGCGGGGGCTGTCCTTCTCGGTGAAAGAAGCATATCTGAGGATCTGTGGGCAAGCGAGGGAGGACTCGACAACCAATCATGCATGCCACATATTGATGAAACAAAAGATTTCCCTCAAAAAGAGACTCTTTAGCTGGCTGATGAGACGACGAAGAGTGGTCACACGGGCCTATCACCAGAGGTGCCTCTGACGGTCCGTTGACTGTCCTTTGTGCCCCAAGGGCAAGGAAGACTGCTCCCACCTATTCTTCACGTTTCATTTTGCCCAGGGAGTATGTGCATCGCAACAGATTCCAGGGTTGAATGTCTCCGACGAGGCATTTTGGGCCTCAGTCACGAGTGGTAGATACAGGAGCAGGCTGGAATGGGGGTGACTACTCGTGGTGCTATGGGCTTTATGGCTGCACTGAAACGAGGTGGTGTTCAAGGGAAGGATGCCTTCAGTAGAGAACGCCATTCACAACGTTGGGACCAGTGTCTTTTTGGGTTGTAGGGGGATAAAAAGTAGACCATTTTGGTCATGTTTGTATATGGTGTGTACATAATCTCTTTAATTCAATAGTAGCATGTGGGCCACCGTTTTCGGGTGGTCTGCCCTATTTTCTTTATAAAAAAAAAAGAGTTGTAAGAGTGTATTTTTCTACTCTATAATGAGTTCTTCCCTTAACGCCTCCCTCTCTACTCTTCTTCCATTCTCTCTGGAGAATGTGTTCGTGACATGGTATCCGAGCTCTAGAAGGATTAAAGCTGAGGAAGAAGGCATACCTACTACAAGCTGAACTCAATCTCCAGCTTGAGGACTCCTTACTGACTCCACGTGTTCAACGAGGGAGACAGAAACACCCGTCACTACAACCTAGTGTGCCAAGGTTGATCTTCCAATTGACCGGAAGACAGACCTCACTGACGCTTCACAACACTCCAGGGATGCTCTCCTGACTGACTAGGAGGCAGCGCATAAATCTCAGTTCTATTCACCTCCAGGAGATCATTCTAGCTCCTTGGGTGATCGTTCTGCTTGTGGTTTTTGATTGCCAGCCATCTGGTTTTTCTGCCATTTCGTTCTGCTTTATCTTGCATCTATCTTATAGTTAAAGAAGAAATGGCTGCTTCTTCCATTTTTGTGGGAGAAAAATGGTATACACAGTGACCCAAAACTGCACCAAGAAACCTGTTCACTGGTCACAACCTGTACCAGTGGACAAAATGCATATATAAAACACTTAGAGCTCGAGGTCAGCTTCTTTATTTGCCTGAAGATCCACCTTCAGATGCCATTTCTAGGTACCTTAAGTGGAGGTTCGAAGAAGATGTAGTCTTCACATAGATCCGAGACTCCACGTTGCCAGAGATCAGTGACGCTTACTCATACCACGACAATGTCGAAGAAATCTGGGACATCATTTGACAATGTTTTTCCATTAGAGAGGACTAATAAATCTATGACACTTCCAAAAAAGCCGTACTGCTTTAGAATATGCTAACGAACTCCAATCTCTGTGGAAGGAAATTGATATCTTCTTACAAGATAAAAAGAAGATAGGGTACCTACTGCCAACTCTATATGTTGCCAGTACTTCTTACAAGATAGGGTCTATTGGTATCTAAAAGGACTTTGTCCAGAATTTGAATCTGTACAGGCCCAGTTGTTCAATAGAGAACTGTCAAACAGGTCAAAAAGGAGGAAGGTAGACTAGGATTAGTACTGATCGTAATACTGCTACAACACCAATTCAAAGTTCAGACTGTAGCGTTATGCCCTCTCCAAATTCTACCAGAACACCCTAATGGTTGTAACCTCACTTCATCACAAGTTAATCATAATCATAATCAAGTGCAACCAACCAAAGGGACCAGATGAAAAAAATAATCTATGGTGTAGCAATTGTCCCTGAGATTATCAGACTAAAGATACGGATTGAAACTTTATGGAATACTGGCCTGGGCAGATAAAATCGTAGGCAAGAGTAACAGCGCGGTAAAAATGGCAGCTGATGAGGTGGGTGCTGAGCTGTCTACCGATCACATAAGTGTTATTGGATGAGTGTTATTGGATGAATACAGAATGAATTTCAGCAGCTCCAGAGCAAGCTCAAAGCTATGTCTCTCTGGCTTCCTCAGGTAAACCACTATGTCTCTGCACCATAAGCAATTTATCTTACAAATCTTATACTTGGATCATAGGTAGTACATACCTTAATCCGTATGGGACTCTTGATTTTATATATGTTCAAAGAATAGCTCAAAACAGATCATATAAACAGACTTTGATGGGGTTAATACCTTCATGTGTGACAATGTCAAGGGCCTGAAGCATGTGCTTGCTAAAATCAAGGATGGACTATACTACTCAGGATCTTCCAATTAGGGCAATCCATGCTTGGCGCCATTTGCAGGGGAAGCCATGGTATCCAGGTCTACATCATTGCTAAAAAAGGGGGACAAAGTATGGCAGCTTCATCAACAATTAGGACATCAAGCATGGTTTTTGATTTGTTTCCGCACCATTCAGTGATTTACATGGTTTTTGATTGGTTCCCCATCCTTACCAATGATGATAGCTGTTTTACTTGGATCCACTCAATAAAGCATAAATTAGATGTCTGTACTATCATCAAGGACTCTGTGACTATGATTCACAAGCAATATTTTACAGTGATTAAGCGCTTCCGAACTGATAATGGCAGAGAATTTATGAATGTTCGAAAATCCTACTTCATTTAAGTCTCACGGTATCAGAAATGAATCTTCATGCTCCCATACACCTCAGCAAAATGGAAGAGCAGAAAGAAAGTAGGACACATTTTGGAGAAAAATCGGGCTCTAATAATTCTAATTATTCAAAGTCATAGTTCAAATGTACTCTGGGGAGAGGCTACATACTAAATAAGTTGCCTTCCCACTAGTATCCTGAAAGGTAGAACACCTCAGGAGGTGGTCACACAAGCCTACCCAAACACTAAATTACATTGTGTCATGGAACTCAGAGTGTTTGGATGTGAATGCTATGTACACCTACAAGCTCTTCAAACCAATAAATTGTCTCCACGAGCAATGAAAGTTGTCCCTGCAGGTAGTGCTGCGGTGCCGAGCACGGCGGCGCTGCTGTAGTCTAAATCAGTAGAGGTGTCAGTGCAGGTGCTGGTGGCGTGTAGAGCGTCAAGGCTGGGCGCCAAGCACAGGGGTGCTGTGGGTGGACATCGGGGTGTGTGGTACGACTGATTGGCAGATGCGCCGAGGACCATAACGCCCACCTAGGGCCACGCTTGTAGCGGCGATGCCTGCAGGCGCTCACGGCACTGGGCCACCAGTACCCAACAGCGCGAGCTGCGCCCTTTCTTGTTACTTTTGTATTGGCTGTGGGCCTCCCTTTTTGTATTGGCCTCGGCTGCTGATGTAATTATGCTAATTATAATACAATGTCCTGATTTTATGCAAATGGCCTAGCCCTACCCCCTCTCCTTAACCTCCATGTAATTTTAAGCTGTCCAAAGAGACTTCTACCGCAAAAGTGAAGGCGGCTCAACGTTCCTGCTGAAGCATTGAGGCTGTCATTCGTTCGATCTGAGCATTGTTCTTAGCTCGAGATTTGACCATGTGACACCCACCTACACAGTGCAAGATGATCTCCAAAGATGTTACATTTGATTTAGAGTAAATTATACTCCTCGCCTGCCTACTTGCAGAACACTAGCTCATCTACACATCAAAACTTGTCATTACACTTGCCTGCACCTTCTATACACCTTCAGGATTCCAACAAAATGGTTGCACCATACGTACCAGAACCTGTTCCAGACAACAGTCCTCGAGGTACTCCCGACTATTCCACCAATGGAACCAAGTGTCGCCTTAGACCACCATTCTCAAAGTACTTCATCAAGACTGATCTTCGAGCTCCCCCTGTTGTGCAAACCACTGTAGTCTAGCATACGGATTATATTCTAATGGTTTCTAATGACATTCCATCTGATTTGGTAGGAGATATGGCTGTGAGGATATCCAAGACTCCATTCCCCTTAATTAAGGTATTGACTTTTGCACGAGTTCTCACAACTTATAAGCTTTTCTTAATACTTCAACAAATCATCATCCCACTGTCAAGGCTTGAGGTATCCGCACAACCTGATTTGATATGCACCCCGTACCTATGAACGCCGTCATCAGCCCACCCGACATGACAACAGACTGGCCTGGAACCGCCCAACAGTCAGGATTTCTTACTACCTAGCCAACACAAGAGAAGACGGCTTTTGACCATCATAAGTGATTCTTACAACTATCATCTTCAGCTCCTTTGCTCGTGGTTCCTTTTGCAAACGGACATTCCTGCTACAAGGAACTCTCCATCCAGCAAGTGTTGTGCACCATCTCATCGTTCCATCTGTGTTGCACACTCTATTGATCCTCCCAATATTTCTCTCTCTTCTCGTGTCCTCCTTGTGTTTCGACCACTATGAATCTCTCTTGGACAAGTGCAAGATGCATTAGTATTTATATTGCAGATTGAAGATACAAGGGATCGTATCACAACCCCAGTGGAGAGAAGCAATGGATACTGATATGGAAGACTTATTAATCACCCCGGGAACTGACTCATCTACCACAAGGAATATTCTACTCAAGGAAGTACCAAAGAAAGAGGAAGCAAAGAGCTGGTCAACGGACTGTTGACCAGTCGTGTTGAACAAGAAAAGGAGAGGAGGTGACTCACCCTATAAAATAAGGACGGACCGACCAGATATGGCATCTTTTATCATTTTCTTGGAATAGTTACTTGATGGCTACACATCGGGAAGGCTAGAGCGGTAGGTGGGAGTCACCATCTGCCGAACTGGAGGGAGGAGCTTCACCGGAGTGGAAGAGCCGCCCAAGGTCGAGACGGAGCTTCTCCGGAGCGGAGGAGCCGTCACAATCTGCACGATCTCAGTCCCTTTCAAGCTACATTGTCAAATTGTTGCTACATTTTGGGTTTCGATATCAATTTGATTGAAGAAGTTTATTGATACTATTGTTAGAGTATAACCCTCCCATTGAGATAAAAATATATTATCGATAAGTGCATGTATGGGCTAAAAGGCTGGCCAGGGCCTTGGCCCTGGCCTTTTACACCATGCAACAGTAAAACCCACAACTGTTTGTATCACCGCGTCCATCGATGCTTCCCGTTTGTTGAAGATGACTACGTTCCTGTGCAGCCATAGTGTCCATAGCACTGCAAAGGGTCCAACCTGTCCCTCTCGCCCCCTAGGTACTCCACTTTGTATCGAATCCCAAGGCGCCACATCTGATGAGATATCCACCCCCTTGAGTGGCTCACAGGTCCATACTGCTCGAGCAAAGGAACAATCAAAAGAGAGGTGTTCACAATCCTCATAACCGTTTGTGCACATAGCACTTAATGCCGAAGTTTCTCCGTGTCATTTCTTCTGAAAAACCACTATTCTTCATCGGAGGAGCAGCCAACAGAAAATTTTCACCTTAAGGGGGAACTTTTGTCACCCTATGATGCGACACGCGTAGAGGATCTGCAGTTTCTCCCCTTTTCGTCTGCGACTGAGCTTTGCATAAGCATCTCGAGCAGAGAAGGATGTGCCTATCCACTTCCACCCATCCTGTGTCCCTCCTAGCGGGTAAAAGTGGATTAGGCTTTGCTGAAACCTTTGTATAATCTTACATTCTTCGGTCGAATAGGGTGTCGCCTAGGCATGGGGTCCATGTGCCATCCCAATACTCACCCACTGTGGCATGGGAGGTCCTTGCAAGGGCATACAAGCGTGGGAAATCTGCCTTCAATGTGCCTTGGGGGGATCATGCGTCTAACCAAAACCGGAATGTTGTGCCATCTCCTAGCTTGGATTCAAAGAAATCACAGACTTGAGGAAACACATATCTCAACCCTTGTTAGAATGCCGAGGTTGCTCGGACTGGGTATCCACGAACTTCCCAGTTCAAGCTCGCGTCATACATGTCTTTTAAAACTAGTGTAACCATCGATGTATCCTGTCCCATAAGTCTGTACACCCACTTGGCCAGTAATGCTAGGTTCAAATCTTGAAATTTCAGTACTCCCTTTCCCAAGCGAACTGGTCTGCACACTATATCCCACGATACGAGGGATATCCCCTCCCTTCCTCCGATCCTGAACTTTTTCATAAAAATCTTCTCATCATACTTTCGAGTCGCTTCTTGGTCCCCATTGGTAGTTTCAACGCTGAGAGGTAGAAAATAGATATTGTTGACAGCACGTGGCGTAGTAGCACCACCCGTCCCCCCCTCGATAACACTCTGCTTTGCCATCCCTCCAACTTCTGCTCTATCTTCTCCACTACTGGATGCCAGTCTAGAGATTTGATACGACCCTCAGTAAATGGGAGACCCAGATATTTCATGGCAAGTGTACCACTAGGTGTTCCCAAGGCTCTAGAATACAGAGCTTCTTCTTGCGAATCCGAACTCAACAAAGGCTGATTTGGCGCAATTAATGTGTAGTTCCGAACAGTCCGTGAAAAGGTCAAGCAGGATGAATAGGTTTTTAGCCTCCTCCTAAGCACCCTCTATGAAAAAAGTGGTATCTCTGCATCTTGCAGAAGAGGAATACCTGCTGGGAAACTAGGGGTCCGAAAACCTTTCAGCAGGCCGTTGGAGCAAACCTCCATTGTGCTTATGGCAAGGGCATCCACGGCCAAGACAAAGAGTAGCGGGCCCTTGTTGCGGTTGAATCCAACCTCCTTCAGGGCGTCCGTTCACCAGCACCGTGAAAGAGTGGGATGTAATACATCTTTTTGTCCACCCTACCCATTCGGCTAGAAAACCACGACGCCACAGAGAAGCCTATAAGAAGTCCCAGTCAAGGCAGCCGTATGCCTTCGCAAAATCCACTTTCCACGTGAACCCTCTTACTTTAAATCTTTTCCACGTAGTCAAGAATTCTGATTCAACAACTGCACCATCTATCAATTTTTTTCTAGGAATAAAGGCAAATTGAAAAGGACCTGCCGAGTCACCAATCACCTCCCTGAGCTGATTGGTCAAGACCTTAGCTATGATAAGATAAATGGAGTTGGATAGTGCAATAGGCCGAAAATCTCCCACTCTAGTAGCTCCATGACATTTTGGGAGGAGAACCAGATAAGCACAGTTGATTTTTTCCAACCCAAAATTTTCTTGTCGAAATTCCTCCACCGTAGCATTTACCTGTCTTGATTTCTCCTAAAATACATTATAAAAGAAGACTGGGAGGCCATCAGGCCCCGTGGCTCCCTCCCCATTTAGTCCCTTGACTGCGACTAGGACTTCTGTCTCTGAGAAAGGACACACCAGGTCTCTCCGTTGTGTCTTACTTAGTCTAGTTGCTCCTCTTCTGCTTCACCTTCAATGGTGTCTAGCCCCTTGTTGTGGGAAGCTCCTAAAGTGACCTGTCAGCGCTCTCCCAACAGCTTGGGCACCGACATACTCTTGGTTTCCTGCGTGCACCCTTAATATCTGATTTGTTCGCCTCCTCCCATTTGCTATGTGATGAAAAAATCTTGTGTTGGCATCTCCCTCCTCCAGCCACAGTTGTCTTGACCTCTGTCTCCAATCTATCTCCACTTTCTTATCCTCCTCGGCTATTGTCTCTCTATGTTCATAGCACTCTCTTGCTTCCTCTTGTGGTAAAATTCTAACATCATCTAGGTCATCCAAAATCCTGATTTTGGCTAGAGCTTCGACTCGCCTTCTATTTCGCTTCTCTCTTATATGTTTTCTCAGTTCCATGAGATGGTTGTGTAGGGCTCCAATTTTTTGGACAGGTATATTGTGCCGACCCCTGCTGTAGACCTTCTGTTCACCATCTTGCTATCTCCTCCTTGAAGCCCACCTCTAGAAAATCTATCCATTTTAAAAATATGTGGATCGCAAGGTTCTCTCCTGGGAATGCCAAATTATCGGAGTGTGGTCTGACAAGGGACGAGGAAGTGACCACACATCTGCCAACGGGAATTGTTCAAGGAGCTCCACCGAGCATGTAAATCGATCAAGCCACAAAAGAGTTGTAGGGCCCGTAGAGCTCCTCCATGTGTATGTGCAATCCCCCAGCCCCATTTCCTCTAGTGATGCCTCTGTGATAAGTGCCCAGAATTCTTCAGATCTTGGGTCCTATCCTCCCACTCCAATAGGCTTGTCTTCCGCCTCAAGCGTTTCATTAAAATCCCCCCCAAACAGAAGTAGTTATTTTGACACCACCTTTGCCAGCTCTCCCCAGAGGGATACCCTAAGAACTGGGTTCACCGACCCATAAACTGATATGACCACCACCTGATAATTGTCCCTTCACCTCTTCAATTGTACTGCTGCCGTGAAAAGTCCCGTCCAACAGTCTTCTTTAGAAAACAATGTCTCATTCCAGGCCACCATCAGTCCTCCAGATATTCCTACTGCATTCACAGGCAAGTACCCAGTGAGGAAGTCCCCCTCGCAATTCTCTAATCCTGCGCCTCACACTTTTCCAACATGGTCTCCTGCAGGCACACCACATTGGCTCCCCATTCGCGTAGGTATCTCCCCACTATACCTCTTCTCCACTTGTCACAGAGCCCTCGAACATTCCATGATATGCATTTCATGGGAGTACCGGATCAACCCCTTGCTCTGCTCCCGCCGGTATACCGATCCATCTGCAACTGTTTGCTCTGCTCCCCCCTCCCCCCCGCATCCGATTACCAAATCATCCACTGCTTTATGGTCATCTATCTCAATGTTTATCTCGTATATGGGATTCTTGCCTTTTTGGTCATAGCTTCCACGTTTAGAATCTGCCTCCACTTCGTGCCCCACCTCTGCTCCGGTCATACTCCTCTCATTTCGCTCCTTCGTGTTTTCCTCCATAGCGGGCTGATCCTCTCAGGTTCCACCTGCTTCAATAATTGACCTGCCTTGCCTGATTCTGCAAACTGCAGGCAACCTCCTTTCCCCGCTACCAACCATACCTTTGCGCCTCTCTCATCCGGAACAAACCACCGTTTTCTTCTATAACCAATGAGTTTGCCGAAGATATCCCCTTCATGATCAGCCGTCCCATGTGCAATCTTCTCGGTGCTCTGAGCTTCGTTCCTCCCACCATTTTTGCTCCCTCACATTCAGTCCCGCCAGCAGGATGCTTGCCCTCCGGAATGACCTTCTCATCTTGTACATTTTTATTCTTCAGTTGGGCGTCTGGCACACTATTCTTCAGATAAATGTTATCTGCTGGTGGGGATGGTGTCGTCGCAAAATCCCGAGATGTCGCGGTCTCCTCTAGGTCCTCTCTGTTAGTGGTCATCGTCATGTTGGATTCTTTGTTTACTTTCTCTGCCATCAATGGAGCCTCCAACAGTCGTAGGATGTCGGTAGACTTCAATAATACTTCTGCTTGCCCATGCTACATCTCGGTCGATAAGATTGTGTTACTCGGGCATCGCCTTGCCTTCGTCCCTCGCACCTCTGGAGGCGGGGACGATGGGGGTTGGCACACTGACACCCTTACCCTACATGTACCTTCTAGTTGTCTAAGCATAAGCCAATGTGGAGGTGAGAGACCCCTGTTCATCTCAACTTCTAGTATTGCAACATTCGGGTCTCCATAGTCCAAACCCATTGATATAATATGTTGTAATCGAGCTAAGGGTCTAACCAGCGCCGCTAGTACAGTATGAACCCGATAGTCCATTGGTATCCCACGAAGCTCCAAGATGATCTTCTGCGGCTCATTGTATAGAGTCACATCACGGGGAAGCACTCGACGCCATCTTATCAATCCGTGCCCAGAGGCTGGTTGTGTCTACCAGCACACCGACACGTATGCCGCCATAGACACCCCCCGTAAGAAGATCCCCTCGTATATATTATTGAATGCAAGCAGAAGCTCCATTCTCTTTATGTTGTTTTACTTTTATTTCTATCTCATTATGTTGGAAATGGGCCTCATACATCAAAGGCCCACTTACCATTCTGACTCGAGTGACTTAAAAGTTACGCATGTGGGCCAAAACCACCTTATACTCTCACTTGTTTAAACCAGTGAGAACCCTAATGCATGAAGTAAGTTTGTTTTTCATCTTCTTGTTCTTACCAGCAGCTAGGCCCACTACTTCCCAAAGAAGAGGCTTGTTGACATTGAACCCTAAACAGAGTAGTAAGAGTTTATTTTTCTTCTCTATATTGAGTTCTTCCTTTCATGCCTCCCTCTCTACTTTTCTTCCTTTCTCTCTCGAGAGTCCTATGTAACACATTATTCATAACAATTTCAACTAATGTCACGATGAACTCTAATTATATGCCCTTCCATGATGATGTATTGTATCATTGGGTCACTTGACTGTCCTCTCTTATCACAGAAGAGATCCAAAGGATCATTGAACTCATATAATCAAAACTGAATTGAAATGCTTTTCTAGCTGCATGACTCTTTGCTACCGCAACCACAACTACAAGAACAGGCAGACACACCGACTCACGTGGTAATCCTGCTGCAAGAACGTTTGGATGCAAGTGCTTTTGCGCATATTCTGCAGCTAATCGGCCACCATGGCCATCATAAATTGCAAAATGTGCACATCTGTCAACAGAAACAAAATCACAAGATGAGTTAATACAATGAAACCCTTCTCAGCTTTTTATTGAAAACATGAGAAATTTTGAAAGAACTTCAAAATATGAGAATATATTAAGAATCAATAAACTATCACTTATATAGATATTGCACTGGATTGGGAGGATCTAACGGTTACAGATTAATGGAAACCACTTAGACACACATGCAGATAAACTCACATGTGCCGGGAAACCAGTAAATAAATCTTGCGCAGAAGAAAAAGGCATGTCATACCTTTTTCAAGAAATGGAGACAGCAGGAGCAGCCACAGTCAGGAGGGATATCTTATTTCTATCTTTTTGTTTCTCATCTACATTTGTGTCCTGTACAGGCTACATTACAATTCTGCTCGATAATCCAAGATCACATTTCTCAATTCAACGGAATTGAGATGATTGGTAGAAAATCAATGCAATCTGATAGTTCAGTTTTCTGGCAGAACGGAAAAAAAACAATTGGAGAAGTAGGGAAGACCCAATCACAGAAAAAGACTTCTTGATATCATCCACATTCAATATCAGCATATATACTTTTATTTCATTCACTTCCAGAAATGTTTCACCTCCATTCTTTAGCAGTACCCCTTGTCGCACAGTGCTTTTCAAATAGGCTAGCACTCAATGATCTGCATTCATATGTGCTTCCTTTGGGTTTTGCATGAACTGACTCAAGGTCCCTACTGCAAAAGAAATATCAGGCCTCGTATGACCCAGATATATGAGTTTGCCAATCAATCTTTGATATTGATCTCTGTTCACAGGACTGTCATCGCCACAACTGGCAAGTCTTAGATTTGGTTCATTGGAACAGGGGATGGCTTGCACTCCAACTTATCTGTTTCTTTCAAAGGGTCGAGTGTGTACACACCCTAGAAAATATCTCAAAGGTCCATAATGACTTGACGTCAAACAGCTTAGATAGCTGAGTGTTCAAGTGGTGGATCTCCTCTTCATAATTGCCAGCGATAATTATATCATCAATATACACTAGAAGGGTTAACATCCCCCTCAGGTGGTGTGATTGAAGAATAGAGCATAATCCAAATTGCTTTGTCTACAAGCCAGGTCTTTCATAGCAAGAGAAAATTTTCTGAATCATGCATGTGGAGATTGCTTCAGGCCATACAGTGCTCCCTTCAGACGGCATACTTTCTTCTCTTTTCTCTGCGTAGAATACCCATGTGGCAGTTCCATGAAGATTTCCTCCTCCAAGTCTCTATGAGAAAAAATTCCTGATTGAGAGACCATATTGATTCTTGACCATGATGAAAAATCTTGGATTAACCTTGGAACTTCTGATTTATATTAAATAAATGAATCTCCCTCGTCCTCATACAGTCATCAATCAGAATCAAGAATCACCATTTCCCACTTGAAGGAGCTCTACCTGGGCCCCATACATCACTGTGAACAAGCATAAAGGGTGAGCTACTTTGTGCCAAGTCCCCAGGAAAGGATAATGTTCTATGCTTCCATACTCACAAGAATCACAACATATTTTGTTACCATGAAAGAGTTTAACATCAAAAGATGGACGTCCCAAACAAGAATGCAGCAACTTGATCAACTTCAACTTCTCCAGTTCTTTATCTTCATCATGCTCCAGCTCATGGCTTCCCACCATCATAGCACCCCCAGGATCATCTTCAACTTGAAGGAATCCATTATTTATCTTCACTGATCCAATCTTTCGGCTGGGGACCAATATAAAACACCCATCAGAATCCTGTATTAAAGAACATTTAAAATATTTTACAGCCTTAAAGGAGACATAAGTTGTGCCTTAAGCTTTGGCACATTCTGAAGGAATCCTAAGGGTTTACTAAAGACTGCGACAATTCCCATAACAGGGAGGATTTCTCCTCCTCCAGTTATCACCTTTCTTTGTGAATTACAAGGAACAAAACGGGAGAAGACTGATCAGTGGGAGTCATGTGGCCGGTTGCACCCATGTCAACCTACCAATCCATTTGTAAGTGAGATGATAAGAAGACAGAAGATACAAAGTGTTCACCTGATTTAACCTGAGATGTAGAGCCAAGCATATTTTTTTAGCCTTTCAACTCCCTCAGGCTTCCTATCTCATCCCCTGGAATTTTCAATGGCAATTTTTGCTCCTTTGAGCTGCCCTTTCAGAGTAATCCTTTCTCCTTGAGAGGTTGTTGCATTGGGCCAGATTGAACGAGTTGGTTTCCCGTGCAAATTCCAGCACTGGTCAATACTGTGATTCTTCTTCTTGTAATACTTGCAGAACAGTCCCTCTCATTTTTTAATCTTTTGCTCAACCTGAGATAACTGCTGCTTCTGTTGCTTTTCTTGTACAGTCTTGGTCATTAGACCTGTGCCATTCTCCCCCGGAGATGTTTCAGACACCACTTCCAACCTGTCTTCTCCTTCATGCAGATGTTTGATAGTCACCTCTATGTCAGGTACCTTCTCCCAATTCAAAAGTTGGCTTCTCACTGCCTCATGTACCATATTCAGACTCATCAGAAACTTGTAGAGTCTGTCCTTCAAGACATATTCACTCTGTTCTTAATTTGGATTTTTTACTGGTAAATAATGCTCGACTTCTCTCCACATGTCTTGCAGTTGCGGTATGTAGCCACCTGACTCTTGAGCTGGGGCAGACTCCTGGTGTAAGGCTGTCTTGAGCCATTGCTTAATGGAGGACAAGGAGGTAATCCCTGTCGTCTTCTCCGCTAGCCTCGCAATAGTGTTGGACTTTGTTTGACCTGCGGACCATGCACCAGACCTCCCTGCAGTCCTCGGCCCTGACGGGGGGAGTCTCCTTCAGGCTGACCATGGAATTACCAGTCAGGCCTCCAAGCCAAGCCCACCTTGGCATCTGAGATCCCTCAGTGGCCTCCACCTCCATGATCACCTCAATGGGGTCCTCCGATACCAGTCCTGCTGAAATGATTCCGCAGAGTCAGCCAAATGCTTCTGCCACGTTCAATATCCCAACAGAACTCCTCTGGCATCTACTGGCCTTGTGTCCCCCCATCCCAGGCTCCATTTTCTGGAAGAACCCGTCGCCACTGCACCACAGCTTCCCCTTTGATTCTTTGTGTCCAACCACAAATCGCTACTTATGCCGCAATGGAAGCTCCTCTGATGAAGAAAGTGCCTATACCCAAATTCCAGATTCTGGGGCTCCTCCTTGCTGGGAATTGCATGCATAATCTTGTTGGATATCCTCAGAACTTGGGGATTCTTTGACCACTTCGACTATACGGCACACACGGAGGAGGATCCGGCCTGGCTCTTCTCCCCAACCACTGCCATGTTCACATTTGAACCTTGTGTAGGCCATGATTTTGCTGTCTCCTGCTCCCAGTTCCTGCATTTCTTTATATTTATTTCTCCTTCTAGGCACACATACCGCTGATGCCCCTCTCCTCGACATCTCCGAGAAATCACTGGCTCTCTACATTCCAGGGGGCAATGCCATCTCAATAAACATCTGAAACATATGCGCTCCCCTTCACTAATAATTCGGGCCTCGTCCCCCCATGCATGCCATGTCGCCCTGGTTACCCGAGGTTCCACTGTCACCCAGTCCTCCTCATCATCCCCCTTGTGTTAAGGTGTTCCGCCTCCTAAACTCTAACCCACCTTCAGCATCTCCTTCGCGACACTGGGTGACGAGCGCTTCATGCCGCTGACAAACTAGCCATTTTACCGTTTTATGTTTGCCTTCTCACTGGATTTCGTGCAGTGCCTGAGTGATACTCCGAGGTTTCTTCTGCCCCACCATCTGCATGTCGGGCCAGCTCACTTATAAGGCCTGTCATGTGCATGAAACTCTGCTGCAAAACATTGCCCTTGTCGCCATTGGGTTGCCGTGTAGGTTTGCTGAGCGGCTTCCCCTCATGACTTTTGTGGTATCCTGTCTGTAACAAGTCTAACCCCCTGCTTGCTCTCTCCTTTCGCCTCCTATGTCTCAGATGGGGGCCCGTGGGAAATCCGGTCTCGAGTCTATAGTGAAAGGCCCTAGATAACCCCCCCCACTCATCATGTGAGTTTGGCTTCACCTCCCATGGGTTCTATCTACTTATCCGCCAACATGCTTCTGCCGCGAAAGATTCCCCTGCCGTCTCTGAACCTGTCTCGTGCTCTCTCCCTGTGTGGTTTCTCTGGCCCTGGTGATAGGGCTCTGTCCCACCAGAACTCCCCTCCTCCACACCGTCTTGCCATCTGTCTTTCAAGTGAAGCCCATGTCATGTTTGCCTTCATCACGAGCGCCACACAACCTCATTCTCCAACGCCGCCACAGACTGTATTGATTATAACCATGAATCGTCATTCACTACCACTCCACCTTGAGCACCTCCACAAAATTGCCTCCATGGACGTCTTAGATCTGCCATTCAGCGTTCTCCTCCTTTTGCCTTTTTCAACCCCATGGGGATGCATCAGGGAAGCACAGCCGTGACAGCTGCTATGAACTGTGGCCACGAATGCCACTGATCCACCCCCATTCACTGCCGCTCCTCCTTGAAAGCCGCCGCAGACACAGCCTAGACCGCCGCTGTGAACCGCCGTTTTTGCCATTCACCATGTCCACCGTCTCTGCATTCTCCGCCATCCCTCACTATCCCGACATCCCCCCTGACCAAACCCTGGAGACCTTGCAAGCGTGACTTAGCCGCAATCTTGGCCATGGGTTCACCACCGCTGCAAGCTCTCTCTGCTCTCGGCCCATGATCTTCAAGATCTCCGGTGCGGCTGCCAGCAGCCGCCCCCTTTACCTTTCTGCCACATGCCGTCAGCCATCACTGCCTCCGCCATTCAACAGCCTCCTCCCAGACCAAACCCTAATGACCTCGAGAGTGCGACCCAGTCACGGTCTTGCTGGCATGACTAGATCATGGCTGTGGCCACACTTCACCGTTGCCACACGCTCCCTCTGAGTCTTGGCCCACCGCCTCAAAGAATTCTGAGGGCCATCCACCGCCGACCAGTCCCACTCCAACAACGTAGTGAGAGCATTTATAATTTAGCCAAATCGTGGTAAATGACATAAAGAGAACGAAATTTATGAATAACTCCAGAAAGAAAGAGATATGCACCTCAAAGTTCCAGGAGATTCCATAATAGCATCAGGGAGCATAACCCAAGCATCTTCCATGCTGTGCCTAGAACCCACATCTTCTGCCACACAGGATTCAATTTGAATTGTTTTATTGACGCATTGGATTGGGTTGGGCGTAGTGATCCCCTTCCTTGTATCACTTTCCATGGACTCTTGATTAGTATTTACTTCGGATAGGAATCTAGTGTCACCATTTTTTAGAATGGAGCAGTCAACATCCAGAGGAGCTTGAGTTTTTGAGCTTTGCACTTTCTCTGTGAAGACGACTTTCTGTCTTTTCCCACAAGAATCTTTGACATCAAATAAACTTTCCCGTTTAGGGAGACCTGAGTTATTCGAATCATCATCTGCCATAATACAAAGGATGAAAGTTCTGGTTAGAGTTCTTCGAAGCAGGATAGCAAAAGCATGTCATAATCAAAGATCTTTCGCAGTTGTTGGAGCGGCAAAAAAACGTCTCAAGGCAAGGAACTTATACCGCGGATATAGCTAATCATTTCATTAATTAAAAAACATAGTTTTTGCTAAAATTTGATTAATATTGATTTATTATTTATTTCCGGTGTTCATAAGTAGTTTGCCAAATCAAAAGCATACAAAGGTGAATGCAATGATGCTTATCACCTTTGTAATACTAGAACTTTCAGTGTCCTCCCAAAGACTGATACAGTCTGTATCGAATTGGTAAGAACAACAATTCTACTTATAGATATGAATGTTACACTTTTAAGGTAAAGATCCCTCAACTGGGCTTTGAAGGTGATACGATCCTCTACCCCCAAGGGTATCTTAGGCATTTCAGCCCACTAGGGGCACTTTAGTCATCTCACGCTTAGGGTAGATTGCTTCTTATTCTTATAAATATGTGTAGCCCTCCCTTTATGAGGGCAGTCAAGACTTAAGGTAAGATTGGCCTCTTGGCTCACTATCTCGATCCTCCGTGTCTCGGTCCCGTCCCCTTGACCGTCCAACGATCCCCTATCCCCGTGATCGTCTCACCGGGTCTTCAGCCGGCTCTTCCCTGGTCGACCACTACCCCTCTGTTCGACTCCTCTTATCATTCCCATTTCGACTCTCTACCCCGGGAACTTCTACCTTGCCTCACCCCTACTCTCCTCCGATACGAGCCTAGTACGAGGTTTGTATCAGAATGATCCCCTATATTCCTGTAATGGGAACGCCCTCAAATGACCGTTTCTGCATTCAGCTATTCTCTCCATGATTGATCACACCCTTCAAGAGGTCCAACTGCCAGATGATCCTTTCTTTGAGGTCTCACCTCTTACTCATAGGCATTCTTTATTCCCCCTCCCAGTCAAGACTGGGAATTAGAGGACACGTCAGCACCACCCGAGATATCAGGTCACATGGTGCCTGTTGACAGGTCAACACCCCTTGTTTGACAAGTATTCCGCCATCCTGGGAGTCAGGCAGGAGGAGAGAACTAAACAAAACTTTAAAAAGCAGACTCACATTACACAAGAGGATTCCCTGTCCTTACACAAGGAAATGAATACTACGGACCTTAGTTCTTATAGCCCCCCTCAAAGTGATGAATGAATTTCATTCAAAGCTTGGGGAGATGTGGAAGAAAGGAAATACCAAAAAAAGATCAATTCTCCAGATGACCGACAAAGAGCTGGAGGTGAACAATGAGCACTGCAAGAACATCATCAGAAGAAGACGTCTGATCAGGGAAAATGTTGCCCGTGAAAAACGTTGGAAGAAAAAATCACCAGAAGTCAACTCTGGCAGAAGAATGGTGAATCTACCACAGGAAAGTGGCGCAAGGATGTGATGGAGGATGAAAGATCAACTATGATAAAGGAATGCCAGCAGAAAAAAAGGGGCCATAAAGACACCAGAAAGCCTCACAAGGATGTCACTTGGAAGGGAAGGCTCAACAGCTTATGGGGAGAGAGTGGCCAAAAAAAAATGGGCCAATAGCTCCATAAGGCAAACAATGGAGACAAAAAGGCCGAACATAAGGCCCAATAACGTAGATGAAACATATAGCAGATAACTATTGACACAGCAGCTGAGGAGGTAAAAATGGCTTAATTACTGGGATGAGCTGATGAGGGAGGTCTTGCAAACTGTTGGCAGTTAGCTGACGTGTCACCCTCCTACTATCCACATAAGTTCTGAGTTCTGAGGAAAATTTCACCACCATTGCAACAGTCAGCCCACCCAAAAATGATAATAAAGAATGTGTTGCCGGGAAATGTCTGCTGCCCCCCATCAAAAGAAAATAACTCTAGAAATGGCGCAGGTGAGAGCATGAGCTGCCAAAAAACGTGATCTACTACAAATATTCCAAGCAGAGGGCTCGGTGTTACCATAAATCTCAGGAACCAGAAGAACCATCAAAAATATAAAAGAGATAGAAGGAAAAGAGGGAACAGAAAGATGAAATGAAAGAGCAAGGTGGCTGTAAGAACCCTGTCGCAAAGAGAAATAAGTAAACAAAACTCTAAAACTCTGACTTCATTAAACCAGCGAGAGGTACGGCAGACTTGCCTACAGATAGGAAGATTACATGAAAGAGATTATTTCTAACTGTGATCGATCGGCTTCCATTGTGCCCAAAACTTTCTGTCAGCACATAACAACTACACCATCTAGTTGTTTTTTTGATCCATGTTTTATATTTCTTGTTTCTTGAACTGGTCTTTTTGTTCAAATCTTATAATCCTCAGACAATGAATGGTTCTTAGATGAAGAAACAAAATAACAGGGTTATTCTTTTTCTTCGTCTCCATAATCCAATAGTAGAATGAGGCTCAGAAACTGGATTTAGAAAAATGATCATAACCGCTAACTAGAAAGGGATAGACATTCCCACGTACGAGAAATAAATCTGCCTGAGACTTCGTTGTTACAGTGAAGAGTTCTCAAACATGGACATGAACTTCCCGGTTAAACCAGTATCCATTGCGGACATATTGACCACACATCTTCGAACTCTAAAATCAAGAAGGATCATCAAAACCATATCAACCCAAAAAAGATTCGAATACCTACTATGGGACATCAGAACCACAAGATTTTTCATCATCGAAAAACATTGCAGAAATTACGAAACGATCATAACAACAATATCAACCCAAAAAAGATTCGAATACCTACTATGGGACATCAGAACCACAAGATTTTTCCAAACTTCTATAGCGAACTCACGGAATGGTGGTCATGAATCCGTTTTCAGAAACCAAAACAAATTCAAATTACCTTTCGACATGTCCAGGACCAAGAGAATCTGCAATCAACCACGTCGCGTAGCCGCTGATTCAAGAGAAACCAGCATCCAAAGAGCTAAACAGAACACTAGAAGTCTATCAAAAGTTACCGGGTGGACGGAAGCAAATAACAGCTTGGTTTTAATCCCGGACGTGGACGAGGACGGGACGGGACGGGACGAAAAACCGTCCCGTCTTACGTCCGAATTTAGCTCAGGGACGAAGGACGGGACGTTTTTTCGTCCACCGACAAAAAAACCGCCCCGTCCAATAAGCTCAGGACGGGACGAATTTTCGTCCTAAAATTCGAATTTTCGTCCTAAAATTCCTCCCTGACAATAAAATACTTTTTATATTTTTAATACATTAATATAGCTTAAAAATGCAGGGACTTTGATGCAACTTGTTATAGCGCGGCCATGTGGCAACATCTCAACCGTCGGATGTAAACCTGGTGGTTTTCCGTCCAGATTCGTCCCTCCATCATCCAGAGACCTCCGAACGGACAATTTTTTCATCCCACGGGACAAAAATTGTCCCACCAGTGGTCCCCAGGACAAATTTTCGTCCAGAAATTCGTCTGATATTCTCGGACGGGACAACTTTTTCTTCCCAAGACGAAAGAATCGTCTCGTCTGCATCCCTGCACTATAGATACGACAGTGAGGGGGGCCTCAGACGGGTGACGTGATGGAACAGCCGTCATGGCTGACGACCGTGACGGGTTTTTAAAAAACTTTAAAAATGGCCAAAAATTTTTTTAAATCATTATATTTAAGCTTTCCGACGGCCGAGATTTTGCCACCTGTTATCGCTAACTCAATTTCTTGGCATTTTGCAGAAAAGTCCCTGCATTAATTCGCGTGCAAAAGCACGCCGCCCAAAAATAATTGGAGATATGCCCTCTGATTCTCTCTCCTCCATATAAACAGTATTCCTCCCTAAAACAGGGTTGTTTTCCCGTCACACGTGATGTTGACGCCGTCCGGTGACGGGGACGTGATGGGATGCCGCAAGGAGGGACGCATGACGCAAACATGATGGATTTTTCTAAAATCTGTGGACATGTGACAGGACGGTGACATGACTAAACTTTCATCACATCACCGTCTATCACAGATCGTCATCCGTCCCTTCACGTCTGGGGCGCCACGTCCCAAACGTGCAGTTCCCTAGTTATAAGCATCCGCTTTGTAATGACCAAATAATGAGTTAGAAGCCAAATATTCTACCTATTTGCGAATATGTCCTCTCCTGGTTTTTTTACTTATTAAGCATCTTGTACTTTCTTAGATATTTTGACTCCCATTTATCCTAAAGATTTGTTGAGACTCTGATAAGACTCCAAGTTTCAAGAAAGTTCAACTGGCTAAATAAATGTAAAATTCAACTGGTTAAGTAAAAGTTTGATCACAGCTATCAAGACCTTCAGATCTTTGATCCCTTGACTCCAAGACAGAATTACAATTTCCTCTGTAATAATTTGTTTCCTTGGTTATATAATAATCTGCTTCATCTTCTCCTCGAAGACTGTAGGCTTCCCTTCTCGTGATCCAGCCCCCCTTGCTCCATGGGAAGAAATCTCCATCCACTTTGCTCATGTCAGTGTCATTGTGTTCGATTCCTCAGAGCCATTATATATTCTATGGGATTCATGATAAACCAGAAATTAGGGTATAAATGATGCTCAAGTTTCTCATTTATAGAAAAAAATTTACAAATTTTTGTTACTGCGATGGAAGAGTCAAACCAATAGGGAATAGGTAATGTGATTGCCACTTTTTAGTTATATATATATATATTTGATATTTTTAATATAGTCAAATGTATGCAATCTAATGAGAACTAACTTAAGGTTATTAAGAAATATCTAATTTATCTATCAATAACCTATCTGAAATTTATATTATCTATGGAATTCTCTAGAGTGAAAAATGGGGAAAAATGATCAAATCTACTTTTTTCAATGCTTAAGAGGTTGGTCCCGGTGGAGAACAATGTTGTGTGGACATGTGTTGACTGGGTGATGGGCATCAATCGACTGGTCTATGAACAATTGACTAGGTAACTGGTTTCGGTATTAGCTGTCATCAGTATTGACATGTGTGGCTTTGGAATGGCCTGGACAGACCTAAGAGTGAAATTATTTGATTATGTTTTTCCTACTGGAAAGCTTACTGTCTATGTTATGCACTAGAACAATAACCTATAACAAAGTGTGAGAAAATTGAGATAAAAAGTGATGGTTAAACTAAAATCAGTGTCACATGGCCCATGGGCAGAGTGGTGCTTTTTCTTCAAAACTGTTGATCAACTCTTTCAGTATTGCTCTTTTGGTATTGTTAAATAAAATGAAATGAACAAGAAAGGTATCCTTGGATCTATCAAAACATGCACCTAGCACTGGATCTTACAGCTCATTATTTTCCATGTGTTTTCCTTAATTTTCACATTTTATACATTTTTAGTCACAAAATTTTCTCATTTTAAAATGATTTCAATCACTTGATTGTATTGGCAGTGATTTTAATCCTCAAGTTTTCTCCTGTCACCACACTGCATAAGAGAGAAAAAGTCAGTCCATGATAGGCTCACTAATGCATCATGAATCACAATGCAATAAGGATGCCCTTCAAAATCATTGGTATCTCCAACCATTGGTCTCAATTGAAGTGAATCTGATTGTGACACATGTCACAACTGCATTACTGCATGGTAAAGGTATTTATTGATGCAATAAGGATGATCTTCATAATGATTGGTGTCTCTAGTCATTGGTCTCAATGGACGTGAATCTGATTGTGGTGCACTAGAAGACAGCATTAAAACCCGATAAATGTCATTTAAATCCAAGACCTTTTAAATTCTAAAAAAATATAATCCATCTTAATTGTTGTCATTATGCATATAAGAAAAATAATAATCAAGAATACCATAAAACTAGAAAAGAGACTAGTAATGTAAAAATAGAATTGATCATTTTAAGCCCTAATATGATGCAATATGATCATTTTAGTAGAAATAAAGATGTAGCATGTGTGATATTACAAAAATAATTATATTGTTATTTGTGATTATCAAATACCAGGGTATTATCTATTCCTTCCCCATAGCTTTCAAATTTTCCTCAAAGATAAATTCAGGTAACTGTTTATGATGCACATACAAGTTCCCATGAAATGCTAGTCATCAATAGATCTGATAACACCCTAAATTCGGTATTTATTTCAAGAAATTAGCACAATTTTATGCACTTAAAGAGTTTAAAATGGGGTTGTTATCATATATCACGTGTTAATTAAAATTTCAAAGTGAATTCTAATTTTCCCTAATTTTCTGTTAATTATATGAATTTTATGGAATGTATTTAAGCTTAGAATAATTCTGTTTAAATGAAAATGGCAGGTTTAAAACATAATTTTAATGTTAATTAATGCGCAGAAGAATTACTGAATTTTCTAGAATTTTCTAGGATTTTATTGGATTTTTTGGGAATTTATTCGAGGAAGAAATTAATTTTTTAATAGGAGAAGGATATATTTATATGAAAAATATGAGTTTTAAAGCAATTTCAAAACTTGGAAGGGTTTCCCTTAAATTTTTATTGCAATCATGTGATGAGCTCAAATTATGTGGTTTTTACTGGTTAATCGTATGAGGATTTGAGCTATCCAACAATAATTTTTAACTTCACAGCCTTAGGGCGAGTAAGGTGTTGATCCACAGGGAGCAGATAAAACAACAGCAATTCTTTTTTTAATTCAATGTAGCTTATCAGATTTCTGTATTAATCCTAACAATCAGGGAACTTATCTTCAGTAAAATTCCTTTACGGCGTCACTCAATGAACCCTTTTTATCAATTTTTGTAAGGATTAGATTGAGAGAATTGGTAAGCTGAATTACCAATTGTCAAGCAGTGCACATGCGTGCACAGGGTCTGCGCACAGCTCGTCCCTGTGCGCGGCACGTCCTGTGCACACGGTGTGCGCAGGAATTGCGCACGGCCTGATGGCTCTGCGTAGTATTTCCTGCGCGCAACGCTCTCTGCGCGCGTGGCGTGCGCAGGAGCAGCGCGCAGCCTGAAGGCTGCGCGCGGCGCTGCCTGCGCGTTGAGCATGTGCAGGAGAGGCGCGCGACCGTGAGGCTGCACGCGGAACTCTCTGCGCGCGGGCGACAAAAAGGTGATGTGCACCTATTTGGGCTGTGCTCGGCCTAAGCTGGACGTGGCTCTGCTACGCTCTGCCTTGGCTGGGCGTGGCTCTGCTGCGCCCTGCCTTGGTTGGGCGTGGCTCGGCTGCGCTCTGCCTTGGCTGGGCATGGCTTAGCTGCGCTCTGCCTTGTCTGGGCGTGGCTTGGTTGCACTCTACCTTGGCTCAGCTTGCACAAAGACGCAGTAGAGCAGGAAATACTGGAGTGGTGAAATCGAACAACGAAGGAGGGATGGAGGATGATTTTAAACAACAAAACTTCAGATTAGCTAACATGGAAACAATTTCTGGTTGGAGAATGCTGGAAGAACCCTGGTGGATGCCTCCCAGCCCAACCTAGATTGTCTTAGAGGGAAGAGAATACAGTTTCTGAAACTACAACAATCACACCAACCTTGTGTCATTTTCCTTTCGGCAAGGTGATGATCTTCTTGCTCTGGTTATTCCTCAGCTTGCTTCTCCTCCCAACTCCAACGCTCTTCAGCCTTGGAGGGTCTGCATAACTCCTCTTCTCCAAGCCCCAGCTTGTTTAGACAGAATTTCTGGACAACCTAAAATGCTCTCTCAAGAGCTATTATTTATAGGTTTCTCTAATTTTTGTGCTTCTTGGGGTTTTTAGGGCTTTTCTTCCTTATAATTTTCGCCAGCTCCTCTTGGTCACTTGCTTTCTACTTTGTGCTTGATCCACATCTGAACTCATTAATCCAATTAAGTGAGATCTAATCCACCTGATTCAAAGAATCAAGTGGGGTTAGTAAGTAGGAAAATAATGCACATGAAATATGACTAATGTGGACTAAATGTATGCAAATGACACTTTGATGCTCAGAGAATCCTTAATAATTTTATGGCATATTGTGAGTCATCATCATGCCCTTAAAAACAGCTCTCGGTCATGTGTGCAGGCGTAAAGATATTATTTAAATAATTACAGGGTTTTATTGCAATAAATCAGCTCTCGGCCATTCTGGAGGTGGCTCTATCACAATTGCAAGACAGAGAGAAGCTTTATCCTGGGTCAACTCTATTAGGTGCTTTCTATTTCATTGTATTTGAATTTTAGTGTAATTTGGATTATGTTTTAGTGAAGTTTGTGATTTTTCATCTTGAACTTGGTTTGAACTTCTAAATTGCTTGGCTTGAGTGGCATGTATAAGCCCTTATTAGGATTGAGAGGAGAGATTGTGAGATTTACTTGGATATTCCAAGCGCATTATAAAAAATCTTTAAAAAAAGTTTAATTTTTTGGAGATTAAATTGCCCCTTTTATTATTTAATAGTTTAGTAATTTTTGAATTACCAAGCCTCCAAAACCAACCAACACCAATCAAAATTTCTTCTTAATCCCTCTAATTGACTCCTTTGATCCTTTAAATTGGATCAAAGAATTCAATTTAGAGCTCCCTATTTCTTCTATTCTTCTCATCTCTTCTACCCCCCCTTTCTAAATTCATCATCTAATTAGGGTGGTTGGATCTTCATTGAAGATCAAATCAACTCTAATTAGGGTCAAATTATATACACAGATCACAATTGAAATTCCTTACTAGCTTCCCTTGGACGATACCTATACTTATCATTATACATCTTAAGTGAAGGTTTTATACATTTTATTGTATAAGCTAAAATTAAAAACGACAAAGGATTATAAAATTACAAAATTCACCCTTGTTTTTGGCTTATCATGATCCTTCCATTTGATTCAATCCTCCAGATCTTACCCATACCATCACTTCCCCATCTGCAATAGGTAAGGCAAGTGGGCCAGGTTAAAAAATAACCTTATCACACAGAACTTCCTTGGATCGCAACCTACAAACTGGGTGTGGAAATATGTATTAGAACATAATTGTGCCCTATTAAATATGTATAGTATATCTTTGACTGTGCATTTACAAAGCAACAAATAGATCTCGATGCATCTATTCACAACGTTTGCTTGAAAATTTGTTCCAAGATAATAGGGTGAACTAAAACATAATTTAATTCCATGAATGACTTGCCACAACTTGATACATAATATTTGGAAAACCAAGAAGCCAGTCAAGTATCTTAATGAAGTTTCCAAGTTGGTACTTTATCATGAAAGATAATGAAATGGGATCGGTGACTAAAATTACTCAGCCAATCCATGACCAATCAAATCTTATCCATTTGATCATACGCAATTTAAGGAAAATTTGACATAATCATGATGCATATTATCTTGATTATAGTGCAGAGTAACATCTTATGCATTTATTCACTCATTACATTATTTTTACATTTTATAATGTCAATTTTTCATGTTTAGCTAACAGAATATTTGTTAGACATACAATAATGCTACTTTGATATCATTTGACCTTATCAGGTGGAATAAAATTTAGGTCTCCTTTTTCTCTGAATTCAATGAGGTTTCTGTTGGGTTCTATAGGCCTTGACATGGATGAACACGAGGATTCCATGCAACGGAATGCACAAAATGGAATCACACGACATCATTAAAATCATGAAATAAATTACCTCGTCATGGGTTTCATCCGTGATTCCTTTGATCCTCGAACAAGTCATGTGGATCTGCTCATGTCTGCAGCCTCCAGAAGTATCCACATGGTTCTCGGCATGTCGAATCTCTTCCTCCTAGTTGACGGGCCGTGTTCAATAGTCATTGTCCTTACGATGTCCCGAACATGTCGGGAATGGAGAAGAGTTATGGGAGGAAGAGAGAAGGAGAAGGCCCTTGAAAAATTCTACCCTGTGTGAATTTCATTCATGGACTTCCCCTATTTATACTAAGAGGGTATTTTACATTAAAAAACCCCAAAACTTAAGTATATCTTCCGACATCAAAATAACCTTTTGTATGTGACCCTCTAGGCCCATGTATCAGTTTTGTTAACGACTCTAGTGGCCAAATAACCTTAATTGGCCTTCAAAATTAATACCATTTAAGGATTCGTACAGATCAATGCAGTGACTCTTTGCACTAAAGAACACCCACTATCTATCCTTAGTGTCTCCACTCTAATGACTATAGGGCTGGCTATATTCATCATATGAGTGAGACTATATAGTGTTATTATATCTGGATACTTTGATGTCCTTCTTGAGTATTGATAAGTCCAAATTTAAGGGTTTTATGTCATCGTTTTGATTCAGACTTAACCAACAATTTTTATGAAAATTTTACACTTAAATACTCTATAATTAATATAGGGCAAGTAAGGGGTCGATCCACAGAGAGGCAAAAATTTAATTTCAGAATTTTTCTCAAGCTTGGAATGAAAGTGTGAAATATAATGTTTGAGATTTTTATGGATTTTAGTCAATTTACATAAATTCCTATGATCTAAATTGAAGTAGAGATACAAAGAAAAACACTAAAAATATTTTAGACTAAGTTTCATAATTTTATTTCACTATAAATTGGAAATACATATTTTTTGAATTTTCTTGAATTTAATTAACACCAACAAAATTAGAAATATTAAAAACGAGAGTTAAATTTTTTTTGAATTTTTGTAGATGTTAAAAATACTGAATATTGATTATATTAATTTTTGGGATTTTTTATATTTTTTGGATGTTTAAAATATATAAAATAAGGAAAATACCTTTTTCGGCTATCGCCAGTGGTAGCGCGACGCAACAGTGATGGAGCGGCGTCAACAACAACGTCGGCAGCGGCAGTGGCGGTAGTGGCAGACCGGATGAGCTGGTGGTCCTCGTGTGGCCCGTATAGGGTTGGCCTTAGTGGGTCGGCCCACTAAGGTTCAGCCCAATTCAGCTAAGTCAAGAATTAGCCAAATGGGCTAAGCCCTATTGGGCTTGACCCAATATGGTTAGGACTTAGTCAAATTGACTAAGTCCTCTACTCTCCACTTTTTTTCCCTAAATGATGGAATTCAAACACGTTTCTTTTTTTAACTTGAAAGGAAGAATTAAAGATGATCTAGAGGGAGACTGAAATGAAGAGATAGAGAGAGAAAATAAAGAGATGGTGTAGAAGTTTGAGATAGAATTTAAAGGTGCAAATGAAGGATACTTTTTGAAATTTTGATAGGATGAAATAGGGATATGAATGAAGATCTAGAGAGATAGTAAAATGATTATAGAGAGAGAAATTAGGGAAAATGAGTGTTTAGAGTGAGAAAATGATGGATTTTAAGGGTAAATGGATGGATGATGATGTGAAAATGGAAATCTTGGTTCCTAAAACCTCAGTGAAATTCTGGTGAGCCCTAAAAGCTTTCTCTAAAGTATAGATCCTTATATTTTTCTAGGATCAAGTATTTTCAATGCAAACAATAGACGAGATTGAATGAAAACTTCAATAAACTTACATTAAACAGGTTGAACAACCTAGATTCTGAAACATGCCTTGTCCTGCTGGCCCGCCACTTTCTAGAGAATGTCCAAAATGCGGGAATAAAAGAATTATTTATACATTTAAAGAATTACTAAAATACCCCTTTGGACATTTTCTATTATCTTTTCGTGCCATTTTGCCGCTTTTTCTCCATTGGTTGAGAGCTTTGCCTTGTAATTTCCAGAATGTTTCTTTTGTAAGGTATTTAAAGGCTCAATAGGTAGGTCAGGTGGTGGCCCAAGCCCTTCTGATTTCTCTTTTTAAAGCCCACAACACCGTTTCATCATTTCAGCCCTATCTGATAATCACTAAGCTCCCAAAAATTCTCCAATTTCCTAAGAATTATATATTGTAATTCCTGTTAACTTCTACACATTGGGGAATATAAAATACTCATCAGTAATCAAACTGATTGACTTCATAGAAGTCAATGAAATTAGTGAAAAATAATCATAATGTGCAAAAGTTGGAATTTCTAGCTAATGCATAAATATTTGGTTGATTCAAATAATAACATGATAAATTATAAATTAATAGTTCTAAAACATCTAAAATTTATGGAAATATATGTTCATTTATCATGTTATCAAGTATAATTTGAATTGGAATATTTAGGACACATGCTTACAGACAAGTGATCTACGTATAACAATTTCATCATAATTTACTAAATCCGATCATGTATTCATCGACTTCATTATAAGCATCACATGTGCAGTATAATGAATATATCCTATAAATGAACATGGAACGGGGTATGGAATGTGTTATTGGCTTGTTGGCCACTTATATTTGCATCAGTTCCAATGGTTTAATTGAAGAGGAGATGAGAGTGGATGGATGGGTTGTTGTTAGTGAAAGACCATTGCATGAAAAAGAGAAGGAATCATTTACTATAATATAATATGTGGAAGACAATAAAATGGGGGAAGTCAGCCACCTCTATAGAAGAAGTTTGTAGTTGCACACAAATTTCTTCTAAGCCCACTAGAAAACTCATAGTTGGCTGCCACAAGGCTGCACACCCATTTCAGGTCGACCTTGGGTGCAAGGCCTTAGCTTATAGTCATGGTCCAATCCTCATCCTCCACTCATGGAAGGAGCTAAGGGGGGCACCATTAGCATCCCGTGTGTGAGCACGTGAAGTTATCAAATTGAACATAGCAGCCATTTTTTCTTATTTATCCCATATGAGATTAACTTTGTGTTATTTGGAGTTTTACTACAAGTCAGGTTGAGTCAGATAAGAAGATATGACTGTGGGCCTACATCTTGTGTTCTTAAATAAACTGATAGAAAACAAGAAGGGTATTTGAGCTGTCATATCCCATAGCCCTCATCATAATGGACCCTTTTTTAAAATAAGTGCAATTAAAATGCTTTACAATTTAATATCCAATCTTATCATTTTATTTTCTTTTATAAGTTTGTGATCCTGTGATGGCAGCTGATGAGGACAACCAGGCCCACAAGGTGCCTAAGAGCTGATTGAGTAGTAGCAGTTGAGATGGACATGAGAAAATCATTTAAAGAGGGGTTCATGGATGTGATTTGATCTTATATTTTAGCCCCTCTATATGAAGATTGGACGACCAGGGTTAAAGCCATCAATATTCACCCCAATTCATCACTCCTGTCAATCTAACGCCAGATTCCAATGATGTGAATGCTACCCTTGATCCTACAGTTTTTTAAGCATCTAGAGGTGGACCACAAATTTGAGAACATGTTGAGCTCTTCCCTTGACCCTTAAATTATATTTTTTTATCATATTTAATTTTATATTTCATCTTGAACTCTGAATTGGCAGAATATTCCCAAGTTATTTCCTTTAAAACTCAATTACAGCCTTTAGAACTCTACAATGGCTTAATGAAATTAGGGAGGCTATAGAGAAGCTCAAGGAAGACTATGATGATGCCAACAGAATACAATGGGCTAAGAAAGAAGTGTGCGAAAGCCAAAATCAGAGCGATCAGGTCTTTTAAACTTCATTTAGTAGAATTCTATACTTTATTCTTATTCCCTGGTGAAAAGGACATGCGTCAGTATGTCATTTAATATAAAAGGATTTAAAAGGAAAAGAAGAGAGAGATGTTGATGTGGCACGAGAGATGTGTTGTTAATGTCACACTGATTAAATAAACAGTTAACAAAAAGCTTTTGTCTTTTTATTCCACAAGTACACGTGGCTCAAGCACTGTATATCTCATTGATTTAGCTTGTCACCCATGGCATAGAAAATTAACTTATCCATTGGGTTAAATCGAGCTTCATTAATCTATATATCGATATAACTATTTAATAAGGTTACCCAAATAATGTTTTATGTCATTAAAACTATTAACTAGACTAATACATGGCCCTTAGAGGGTCACACACATAATATCTATGTCCATTGGTGGATATACTCAACCTATGAGGTTTGTGAAAAGTTAAAAATGTTACTATAAATAAAAGGGATTGCCCTTTTATTCTTTTCTACTTGCTCTCCTCACTTCATTAGATTTGATGGTGAGGAAATCAAACAGATATTCAAGTAGGCTTGAATGACAAGAAGAGGAGATCCATTGTCTCACTGATCGCATGTATACCTCTAGGAAATGTGAACGGCTTGAAGAGACTCTCCCATGGAGCAAACCAATGGTGAAATTATTTCCACACAAGGCGATAAGATAATCTTTGAATGTCCTATTCAACCTGATATTGATTTAGATTGATTTGGGAGCCGAGCGGGAGCCGAGTGGAAGTTGTGGCAAGCTGAGGGAGAACCGAAAGGGATAGCCGAGTGGGAGAAAAGAGGGAACAACAAGCCCAAGCAGAGTGGGAGCCGAGAGCCCGAGAGGGAAAGCCTAGAGACAACCAAGAGGGAAAGCCAAACAAAAGCTGAGCATTCACAAGGATGGCCTATTTTTCAACCCCAAGAACATCTCAGACGGGATGGTTTCCGTATGGGATAGGCCATTTATGAAATTATTTGGGACGGGACTATATAAGAACGAGACGGTTTAGACATCACAATTGGGACGTGGAATGGGACAACCATTTCCCTGTTCTGTCCTGCGTCCCCATCTCGAATGATCGTGCACTACACTTAGAGATGGTCGTGTGGTGCGGTGCAAAAGTTCACACAGTTTGTGCGAATTTTGGATCGCACGAAACGCATTGTGCGATGTGAGGTGCGAACTCATGCGGAAATTTGCACAGCACATCGCCCAGATTTGCACACAATTGATATTATTCGATTCCGCCCTTAGAATTTTATTATTGCAAACTTACACCTGCAATGCCCGACCAAGAGCTGTTTTGAGTGTATGTTTGCAACAAAAATTTAAGAAAAGTCCCTCCGACTTTAGAAATTGATTGAAAATCCTATTTTCCTTATAATTGTACCCATTTTCTATTTAAAAAATCATTTCTTTCCCAAATAAATTCCAAATTCTAGAGAAAATTCATAACTTCATCTCCACATTAATTATTATTAAACTAAGTATTTAAACCTGAAATTTTCATTTAAATAGATATTCCAGGCTTAAACAAATTTCGTAAAATTCACGACTCAACAAGAAAATAGTGAAAAATCAGGATTGACTTGGAATAATAATTAAGATGTCAATATAGTAAAAAAAACCCTATTTTAAAATATTTAAATCAATAAAAACATGCTAATTACATAAATTAAACAACAAATGATAACATTTATCAATTCCATGTTAATTAAAAAAATTCTCATGTTTATGATTCCATAACTAAAATATTTATTATCACACAGTAAATATTGAATGGTTTAATTGCCTTGACTATGTTTTTATTATTATACAGTAAATATTTAGTGTTCCATGGGAACTATTTCATAACTATGAAATGTCACAATAAAAATAGTTTATTGTCATTAAGTATCTACTCGATAATTATTGGGAAATGAAATATTTATTATTATATACAGTAAATATTTCGCGTTTGAATTTCCATCACAAATATTTTTTAGTAGTATACATTATATATTTCATGTTCCATGAGTAAAGCTTTTATAATTATGAAATTTTCAAAATAAAAATATTTTAATGTCATTAGGTATCTACTCAATAATTATTCCGATAAATTATTTATTACTATGAAATTAACACTTACTGATTAGGTGACAATAATAATGGTTTATGGTCATCAGATTTTTGGACAGTAATAATATAATATTTATAAGTATTTAATATTTAAAATGAACATTTATTTTAGTCAGTCCTCTTAATTTAGCTAATTGGCATAAATAAATATGTTAAGATTTTCTTGAAGTATAAATATGTTAAATACGTAAACAAATGTATAAATGGTTCAATAGGTTGAAGAAAAAAGAAATGAGCTTAATGAACACATGGGTCTTCGTCATTATCTTCGTCTGTTTGCTTGATATCATTGTCTTCATCGTCATCTGCTCACTACCAACACTTGAGGGTCATTATTCATTTGATGCTCTCTATTGCCAACCTGGAACGCTTGTAGTTGATGACGTCACCGACCAATAGAGAAGAATCTTTCAAAGGGTGCACTTGTCGCGGAGATCGATAGGAATTCCTTCGCAACCATTGCCAACCTTGGATATGAGTGTTCTCCTATGACTTTCCACCAATGCAATGGTTATTTCTCCGCGAGAGGAGGTGGGCTCATGTACACATCTAGCTCGTGCCCTAAACTAATGGTTGGTGTCTGCTCACTGTCTGGCAACAACTTGTCTAGTGCTTCACTGAAGAAAGCTATAGACATCCACTCTGGTCGAAAACATCTGCAAGAATCTGAACGAATTAGGCTTCCATCATCGGTGACCTCGGGAGTATGCAATAAGCTTTGCACATATGCGATTATTTTGTCCCGGTGATCACGGTCAAGTAGCCGTAGCTTCATGGAGGGATCAACAAGGGCAGCAATGGTGATGTCCTGGTTGCGAGTGAGGACTGATGCATATTTGCTCATCTTGGTCCCCTTCGGCTCACGATCCTTGTACGGTGATGTCTGATGTTCGGTGGATATAACACCGTTGACTCGTAACATCCTTCCCTCTCTGATACCACTCATGACACCATTCAAGTTTCTTGGCGCTTTTGATCGGCATGCGACTGCAGTAGCCAACTGAAGGGGTTGTAATATACATGCAAACTCCTTAATAATTTCCCATTCCTGATGGCGAGGACGCCGACACATCACCATCGAAAGCGTTGCCATGGCCAACCGGAGTCAACACGCCTGCTATGGACCCAACGGTGAAGTCAACCAAAGTCAATACGCCCCGGTCGACCGAAGTCAACACCAAAGTCAACACGCCGCAACCCCGTCAACAAGCACGTCTCCACCCACGCACGTGCCTACGCGCGTCATGACACGACGCCAGAGGCAGATCCACAATTTCCCTTTGGCGTGACACAGCGCACGTCTTTAATTTCTCGTCTCTAATTTCTCGTCATTTTCTCTTTTCTCCAAGGCCTATATATAGGCCATTATTTTCAAGAAACATTAGGCAGTCATAATTCAAGAATCGAGTTTTTGTTTAACTCTTCTTGGAGGACTGCCCAAGCCTCCCTATCCCCTCTCCAACCCTACCTCCGCCGCCGCCGCTGTCGTCGCCGCCTCGTGTCGCCGGCCTTCCACCCCTTCGTCCTATCTCCCTCTCTTCTCTCTCTCTTTTTCTCTCTCCTCTCTCTCTCCCTCTCCCTCTCTCGCCCTCCCTTGGCCGCCCATCCAGGCTGCCCAAGGGCTGCCCACCTTGGGCCGCCCAAGGCCGCCCCTTGGCCGCCTCCCAAGTCGCCCCAGGCCTGCCCACGCAGGGTTGCCCCAAGGCTTCCCTTGGCTGCCCATTCAGGCCGCCTAGGGACTGCCCACGCTGCCCCCTTAGGGCCGCCCTAGGGTAGCCCCTTGGCCGCCTGTCCAGGCCGCCCCTAGGCAGGCCCTTGGCGGCCCAACCAGGCTGCCCAAGGGCCGCCCAAGCTGCCCACCTTGGGCCGCCCAAGGCCGCCCCTTGGCCACCTCCCAGGCCGCCCCAGGGCTGCCCACGCAGGGCCGCCCCAAGGCAGTCCTTGACCGCCTGACTAGGCCGCCCAAGGACTGCCCACGCTGCCCCCTCAGGGCCATCCTAGGGTAGCCCCTTGGCCGCCCGTCCAGGCCGCCCCAAGGGCCGCCCAACCGCCCTCCTAGGGCCGTCCCTTGGCAACCCTTGGCCGCCTCTCCAGGCTGCCCAAGGGCCGCCCCAATGTCGGTGAC
This sequence comes from Wolffia australiana, assembly GCF_029677425.1. Lineage (NCBI taxonomy): Eukaryota > Viridiplantae > Streptophyta > Magnoliopsida > Alismatales > Araceae > Wolffia > Wolffia australiana. Next base: position 3,615,639 of record NC_135839.1, on the reverse strand, counting down.
GTCGTCGGCTCCACTGCACATTGTACATACCGTGCTGGTGTCGGGGCGCTGGCCCGCAACCCGCAAGGGGGCAACCTCCCCTTGACCCCCCGCCAACTGAGCGCGCAGTTGGATCCGCAACCCCGCATCGAAGCGCCCATCTATCGTCTCACTCACCACCATGGCCATTCAACGCCCAATACGTTCAGATTCAATCGTCTAGTGGGCCTCTCAATGCCCGGATTTGCCCAGCTTCGTCATGATCAGAATTTTCCGCATCCTCTTCACGCACTACGGTGCCGAGGTACGCCTGAACTCTTTGGTGTCGAAGTGTTCTCCGTTCAGCATTTTCTCGAGAAGTTTCCACCGCCATCAGAATTAGATTTGGTTTGGATTTTCTGCCTCTTCTCTCTCTTTCTCGAGTGTATCCTCGCGACGCGAATTCGGATATTGATTTCGGTGCTTAGGCATCGTCGCGGTGGGGGAAGACAGTAATCCTGCCCTCGATAAGGATCGGAGCTGCACCACCAGATTTTCATCGGTTTTAAATTCCGAATCCGATCGTGTGATTTCTGTGGCTGTTTTATCCCTCGTCGTCCCTCTACCCGTAGTTTGCCCCGTCAACCCAATCGTCCATTCTTTCGTCATCCATTCCCTAGTCAATCACTCCGTAGTCGTTCTACATCAAATCCTCATCACATAACACTTGTTTCATTAAAACGTTCAACGGAATGATATCTATAACATCCATTTCCTCGACCACAACTACTAGCATGACGTACGTAGAGTTCCATCTTTTTGGGCAGTCCAACCTTTCTATTTTCAGGTAGGCCAAACTATTTGCATAACGCTGCATAGCCATTCTTCACGTTGTGCTCAACCCTGTATTCATGTGACTATCTCGCGGAACTGGAGTACGGCATCACCCAGTGTAGATGTACTAAATGTAGTAAATGTGTTGCCTTGTTCTATACCATAATATCATGAAGTACATAGAGTTCCATCTTGTTGGGCAGTCCAAGGGAACCTTTCTATTGTTAGGTAGACCAAACTATTTGCTTAACGATGCATAGCCATTCTTCACGTTGTGCTCAACCCTGTATTCATGTGACTATCTTGCGGAGCTGGAGTACAACATCACCCAATGTAGATGTACTAAATGTAGTAAGTGTGTTGCCTTGTTCTATATCATACCAACCATGTCGTCCTTGTTTATAATTAGTGACTCTGATGATGCCTCTGTCACATGTAGGGAGCTCATCCCTGCCTAGACCACAAGGTTTATCACGTGTGCAACACAAAGCACGTGTCTATTTGCACCAAATTGAGGGTTCACTAACTTCAGATGTTCATCCGGAATACACATCATCTTTTTTTTATTCGATGCGTTGCATGTGGTCATTCCAAACACCTGCGTAAAATTGTGTTATCAATATAATGGAACAGAGAAAAATCAGTGATACCCTATTTAATTAACCCCAACCTTTCTCTTCAAGTTAAACTCCTCTAGGATTTCAAGGATGGGTGCACTCATGTTTTCACTAGTGTAAGACTCATTCAATTGGCATATTCCCAGAACACACTCTCATAACTTCCACTTAGAGTCCACGCAATGTATAATCACGCCTAAGAATGCAATATTGTTTTCCGAAGTCCATGAGTCAAGTGTTGATGACACTCGAGCAACGCCGACCAATCTTCTTCAAATGCTCTTCTTCATATCTTGGTAGAGAGAAAACGCTTTCATCTTGATTGCCCTAACTGACAGGACTGATATTTCTTCTTGGGCAATGTAACGAAAAAGTTGTATGAAGTACTTCTTCCTAAGAATAGCCCATGGCGAATCAGACATACATATGAAGCACACCAACGCTTTCATCAAACAAGTCTGCTACTGACCTCTCTTGTGTAACTTGATTTGTCTTTGTTTTCAAAGTTTTGTACGTTTTGAGGTGGAACTTTTCCAGATGCCTCCACAATGGAGTGCTGCTTTGATACTTGCTACAGTGTACAATGATACCACAAAAGTTGCATTTGAATCTTTTTCCACCCAAATCTGTGTAGTGCCTTAGCGCATCACATGCATTAAGGCAAGTCTTTTTCTATTTGGTGTTTGGGCTATTGTGATCTGATTCATCTTCTGCTAACATTTCTAAAGCATTAGGTACATGCAAAGACATACCAACTTCCATTCAACAATTCACAGGATCATAATGTGGATGGTGAGAAAAAAAATAAATTCACGAGATCTCGAGCTCATAAAGGGGATGGTGAACAGAAAACTACATTAACAACATCATAATGAGGAAATACACAATCAATCCAAGAGATTGATACAAATAATCATAATTTGAATGAAACTCGACATTATTTTTTAACTAATGATACAAATAATCATATTATTTTTAAACTAATGAAATCAACGAGCAATTTGAACACACACACACACACACATATATATATAACCAAGCAATTGATTAGTTTTATGACTTCAATACCCAAACATGTTATACATTAAATTCCAAACTGAAACAATGAAATGGCAATTCCAAAATGTGGAGACGTAGCCATGAGCATTCATTGAAAGAGAAGAATTTGAGAAATAATTAAAAATAATTATATCAAATAACTCACAAGAGGGTGCACCACACAATCAAGCCTGACCACAATTGGAAAGAACAACAGATATTCATCATACTGATGATACATACCACTCGATTTTAGAATTCTCAACTATTTCTAAACGTGAGTATTGTGGTGGACGCCTGCGAACAAGAAGAAACCACGGAAATGTAAGTTTAGCTCATTATAACAAGGGTAGATTTTGTACAACGTGATGAACAATGAGGATTACTGTGAAACATTGGCATCGATGTCCTAAGACGAACATAAACATGCCCATGAACTCGAATATCTCGAACAACATCACAACTATGAAATCATCTATATTTCTGGATATTATGATCATATGACATGCACAAGAATACAAAACTCAACATAAATATTTGTCTAGAACATGATTGTGTATGAGTACAAACTCAGCCTTCATTAAACGATAAAAAACATTCACGTCAACATCTATCATCATTACATCTATCTCTATCTCCATTTACATCTATCTCGGTGGATATTTTTATTTACTTTTGGTCCACAGCATTTTGATGTTCCTTTTTCTTGTTATTTTCTTCATGTTCTTATTTGCCTTCTTCTGCCTCATCTTCTTCGTCATCTCCCTCTTAATGTTGTTCCTCTTATTCCTATTCGTCATTTTCTTCTTCTCCTTCCTCTGCCTCTTCTTATTCTTCTTCTTTTTGTTATATTCTCCTTCATTCTTATTATTATTCTGGATCAATGGAGATCATTTATTCATTTTTTATTTTAGAATCGACACCATTTTTATGATTTTTTTCATTTTTCGGTCTTATGTTTTCTCTTATTATTTCTGTTGTTCTTCTTCCTTCTCCATCTCTATATCTATCTCCATCTCTATGTCATTTTTATTATCTCTATATCTATCTCCATCTCTATGTCATTTCTATCTCTATATGCTATGCTACCGTAGAGGGTTGAGTGAAAGTCAGATTTATCTGACATGAAGAAAAAGGGAAGAAAAAGAGGGGAAGAAGAAAAAATATATAAAAAAGTTGATAAAATATTCGAATCATATTTATCATGACCAAAGGATATGCATCATTTATAGATAAAGTGGTTGATGTACTTTTAAATATTGAAGATAATGATCAGCCCCACCCATATTGATTACCTTTTCGAAGGTGAAAATATAAAAAAATTCCTCAGTTTCCATTACGTATGAATTGACTTCTTAGAAGATTCATCTGAATTTCTTGCTCTCACCTAAGTTGATGAATTGTTTCATTCATCTTCATCGCTCCCTTGTAAACTTGCGTCTTCTTCTGATTCATTTTTTTTGACTTCGTGACGCTCCTACCTAAAGTAGCGCATCGTGCCTTCGGATAGTTGAAGCATCAAAACTCCTTAATGATAGATTAATTAACTAGTAAATAAATTGAGAACTACAACTTTAGTTTTCATAGAGAAAGCAACATGCATATCAGATGACTATGTCCCACACGACTTTTCCATTGTCAGCTTATAAACAAAAATAAGTCTTCCAAGAAATTCAAGAGCGTTCAAGGTAAAGGGGGCTGATGTAATGGCCTCATATTAAGTGATCTAAAAGTGGATGATGGTACAAGAAAGGCTGAGCAGCATGCCAATTTGAAATTTTACCTTGATGAGGATCTGTGGTCGAAGAAGCTGATTGTCACAAACTACAGATCCAAATATATAAAGAAATTTTGAGATATTGCAATAATCGAATGAGACAATTACAAGATGGATCTCATGTCTGATTACCTGTAAGAGAGAGGAGAGGAGATATCTGAAGAACCAAGAGAGATAGGTATACAAATATATATAGAGAAAGATACATAAGAGAGGAGAGGAGATATCTGAAGAACCAAGAGAGATAGATAGATGGATAAAAATGGAAGAGATATATACACAGAGATATGAGAGAGAGGAGAATTAATCTCAGGAAGATTCAATATAACATTAGATAGATAGAGAGATCAATAGATGGATGTATAGATTACACATATAGATAGACCGAGAAAGACGAGAGGGGACACAGATACACGGATAGACAGAGAAAGAGATGCTTATAAATAAGTAGACATATATATTGATATGTTGTTGAAGGGGAACCAAGAGAGAAAGAGATTGGTGAGACGAGAGATTTGAGTTTGTATGTCCCACTCATGCAATGAATCTGTCTGTTTCTCGGGTCACTTGGAGCACACGACTGATTAATACTATTTTTAATGCCCCGAATTCTATCGAATGTCATGACTATCTTTATGTCAGTTGTACGTTCCAATGCGATTTTTTCATAGGAGGAAAATGCGTTTCCTTTTGACCAAGTCATATGTATGAGAGATAATAAAGAAAATGTTATTGAGGATAAATACAATGAAGATGATATAGGTAGAAGATAATAGAATAACGGGAATAAGACAGTAGTTTTCCTCTTACAACTCAAGGATATCTGAGAGATGAGATCTCTCCTGGAGAAAGAATCAATAGAATAAGTACATAGATTACAAGGACAGATAGAACGAGATAGAAGTACCTTGGGACTTTGGGAGCGTCTTCTTCAAAGGAGAATGAGAGACCAAGAAGCCAAGAACTACGTTGATAGGGACTTTGCGAGTGTCGTCTTCAAAGGAGAGCGAGAGACTGAAAGAGAGAGAGGAAGAGTGAAGGAGAGAGAGAGAGAGACTGAAAGAGAGAGAGGAAGAGTGAAGGAGAGAGAGAGAGAGAGAGAGAGAGAGAGAGAGAGAGAGAGAGAGAGAGAGAGAGAGAGAGAGAGAGAGAGAGAGAGAGAGAGAGAGAGAGAGAGAAATCAAATGTCAAAAAATCGCACTTCGCACCGCACAGACCTCTGTGCGGTGAGAATGTGCGATTTGACTTTGAGGAGTGCGGTACGAAAAATCGCACCAAAGGAATCCGGTCGCACAAAAAGGACCATCTCTTACTATACACTTTCAACTCTACACTCAAGCTGATATGTTCACAATTTTTCTTACAATTTTTGCATCTTGCTCTCTATTTTCTGCTCGAAAAGCCCTAAACCCCTTTCTCTCTCTCTCTCTCTCCTCTCTCTTCTCTCTCTCTCCTCTCTCTTCTCTCTCTCTCCTCTCTTCTCTCTCTCTCCTCTCTTCTCTCTCTCTCTCTCTCCTCTCTCTCCTCTCTCTTCTCTCTCTCTCTCTATCTCTCTCTATCTCTCTCTATATATATTCTGTACATTTGATAATTTATACATATATAGCGGAGAGAAGGCAAATCTCGCGAGCAGCAGAACTCGTCTTCAATGACGAACTTTCGGAAGCTAGGGCGGCCCGCGGCGCATCGAGTGTCTATGCTCAAGTGAGATTTTCGCAAATTCCGTCCCGGATTTGTGTTATGTGTTGTTTGATTCAATGTCTGCGATATTTCCTTCATTTTGCTCCGCTTGATCTTCAGGACTATGGTGTCGCAATTGGTAAAGCACGAGAGGATTGAAACGACAGTTGCTAAAGTTTGTTCTTCATCCATCAGCAGCCCAGTGAACTAGCCATTTCGTTGCACGATTCCTAATTTTCTCTGGTAATTCTTTTCCAGGCCAAAGAAGTTCGTCGACTTGCTGATCGAATGGTTCAGCTTGGAAAAGAGGTGCGCTCTTAGCTTGTGAACTTTGCATTAATCGCGAATGATGCTGCATTCTTGGGGTGGAAAACCTATGTTGATGGAAAACCTCATATTCTTGCAACTGTGTTATTGATCTCTTGATCTAGTCCCAAACCTTTGCTCATCATCATCTCTTGTTAATGTCAGTCGGCGGCTTCTTTTTTACCTTCTTTTCATTCAGTTTTTCCTTCAGAACCCAAGTGCGCGGAGTCAATATATGTTTTCATGGGAATAATTCGTTTTTAGTGGAATGGATTTCACAGACTAGGTTGCAGAAATGAATTTGGCTCAAGTATTTAGTCATTGTATTACATGTGATCCGATGATTCTCAGTCAGTTTGTGTAATTTCGTGACCAGTTTCATCGTGTGATTCGAAGGGATTATTTCGTTCTACCTTCTTTTCATCTTGTATTTTATGTATGGCTTGTTTCATTATATTTTTACACAAACTATCTACAAGTCTTCGGGTTGGAAGAGTGATGGATTCTACAGATCAGGACCATTTCATACTATTGAAAACTCTTTCGCCTAAACAATCCAGTATAATTTTCAGTGTCATTTATTTTAACTTCTTTGGAGAGTCCTGAATTACCGAAGCTTACTAACTTTGCCTTGAAATGGACCGTACTTATGATAAAAGGCTTAAGAAAGACTCAGTGGGTATTAACCGATTATGTTATTTTTCTATCATCCAACGTTTTTCGTAACCTGTTTTAGTGACTTCCTTTAGTACCAGGGTCCTACTATAGCGCATCAACTGTAGTTTTGTTCCTCGTGTGTACGAAGATCTTAATTAATTGTCTCTCTAATCTATTCTTACCTTGATCTAGGGTTCTGTGTCAATGATGACTATTACTAGAGGACAATCGAGATGGTTAATCATCATCATCATCCATCAGTTGATGACAAATCGCCAATCCGTCAAGCCTTAACAGGGATAATGATGATGGCAACGAATATGATAAAAACTGCCAACCCAAGTTTGGCACGAACGATCGTGATAGCTTGTGGACAATGACAATGTCATATCTTCTCCATCATCGTCTTCCAGTTTCCATGACCAGTTACCGTCATTCTTGTTGTCATCTATTGGTTGATGATGATGACGAGATTTGGGGATGAAAATGACGCCTAATTTCTCAATATATTCTTTCAAAATTAAATTCCCATTATATTCCTTCCCTAACCTAAACACTTGAGGTCCTTCCAAAGATCTCCCTTGAACATCCTAGAAAGTTTCTAAGATCTAAGTACAGAACACAATATAAGAGAGACTGATGAAAAGGAGATGAATAACAATTAGACCTCTCGTCAGTGGCTAGCCAACGAAATGTTTTTGTATGGAATATTATTGTGTAACTTTGTATGCAAAATACTTTCTAGTCTCATCTTATCTGGAAGTCGGTTCATCTGTGAATCATTTCAGTTTTTTTTGCCAAATCTTGCCATTTGCCGACTGCTGATCAATTCTTGATTTCTAGGGAACCACTGAAGCTGCCCGACAGGCGTCTGCCTTTGTCCGTGGCGATGATGTCATGCATAAGTTATTTACAGAGCTAGCTTACCGCTACAAGTAAACATGTCAAACTATGCATCTCTTTGTGTTTATTGAATTTTTTAAATTACATTCGTCTAAATTTACTGGATATGTTATTCCTCCACAGGGAAAGGGCAGGGGGCTACACCAGGCTCCTCCGTACACGAATAAGAATGGGAGATGCTGCACCAATGGCGTATATCGAGTAGTTATTTACTTGATATTTAACTATGAGTTCTTTTATATCTCTTTTTTATTTTAATAATTATTTTATTGTTTAATTTATCTTTTTATGTCTATTTACTAGTGCGAAAAATTCTTTTGAATGCGGATTAAGTGGTTCATCGTGTTCTTCCTGGTAGGTTTGTAGATAGGGAGAATGAGCTTAGAGAAGCGAAGCCGCCTGCCCCATCACCTCCTCAGAGACCAGCAGTAGATCCATGGGCAAGATCAAAGATTTGCCGGCAGTGGGCTCCTCCAAAGGAGGCCAAAGAGGCTTCATCTGATGATAATATCTGAGAACATGAGATCATTTTTTCCAGGTTATTCTCCCCTCAGACTCTGATAAGTTTCATTGGTCAATAACTTCCGATTTTTTTATTCCTTGCTTGATTTTGCACGAAGCTTTGTGGGTGTTACTGGGGTCACTATGGAATTCTGTGTGGGTTAGAGAAAGCTGGTGCTCTGGTGGGAATCTTAAGAACTTGAAACTTGAAGCATGAAATTTTTAGAAATGATTTACGAGGTGCATGTTGTTTTGTTTTTTTTTCATTGCAGTAGAAACAAACATCTTTGATGCATCATTGAAAAAAGGCCCGAATGGAGGAATCCCAAGGAAATCATTGACCATCTGGTTTATTTTTGTACAACCTGAAGGATAATATCTTTGTGGGGAAATGTTTAATTCATTGACATCTTTGTAGCATCATAAGAAGTTCATCATTTCGAAAAATAAGACTTTATACCTCAGATTTCTTTTCAAATTCAAGCATCTGTTATTTTCTAGAATCCATATCATCCATAGCATCTGTTAATTGATAATTATGATTAAATATGATTGATGTAATCAATATTCTCTTCAAGAGTCTCTTAAATACTCTGAACTGTTCTTTTCTTCAAAGTATCTCGAAGTGTTTACAGTTCAAATCTTAATATTAAATTCGTAGGCCTTTTTTCAAAAAAAAATATATTTCACCGTTTTCCAAGTGTCATTTAAAGACTATTTGGAGTTAAAAGTGGCAAATCGCTGAACAAATGTGACGGAATTTACAAGATTTTTGAACAACTTCAAAAAGATTTGATAGTAGCTAATAGGAAGAGATAGAGACTTAAAGGTTTTTGATTAATTATTTAGAGGTTTATGATATCCAAAATCTTATTTCAAGCTTCCTACGAGATCATGAAAGTTCTCTACGTTTAACTTTGCTGGGTAGCAAGTGAGTTTATTCATTATTTTTTTTTACTAACTCTAGCACCATTTAGTCTCGTGCAGTTCATGAGTATATTCTTAATTTGGCGATTCCATGATCTAGTTTAAATCTAAATCTCATTTAGTCTAGAGTACTCCATGAGTATATTCTCAAATTGGTGATTCCATGATATGGTTTAAGAGCCAAGTCTCTTCGAATAAGTGCACACTGTATTGAATTTTCAATCTATCAAACGTAATTTTAGATCTTCAAAGTTACATCAATATTTCTCAACCAAGTGAAACAGGATGTCAGATCCAATTTCATGTTCTTGAGTTTGCGGAGAGAATATATCCTTTACGCTTCTGGTGGAACAAATTCATGAAAATGGCAAGGTATCACAGCTTGAACTAAAGACACTGTTTGATTCATTGTGCTACGATTATGACTGGGGGTAATGTACATTTTATTCATTATAGTATTAATTTATCATACATATACTTGTATCACTTGAAAAATTGATACAAATTTCACTGTATCCATTGTCTCTGCTTCCTTTCAAATCATGCAACTGGAAGATCTTCAATTATTTATATATTTTTTTCTTTCCGGTTGCTGTTCTTTCCTCTGAGTCTGAACGTCCATCGTTGTGCATTGAATTTGATCTCAAGTCTGTCATTCTTTCATTTCACTGCGTATTAGTCCCTCTTTTATCTCTAGACATGTGGTTTTGATCTCTGGTAATTTAGGGTTGATCACTGTTTTTTTCATGATTGATTTATCTGCCACAATAATCTATCGGAGTTATGCCCCAGCCCGAAATATATTATATTATGATTTTATTCATATTTATCACGCATTTACACCTCATTTATGATCATTTAATGCATTAGAGAGATTGAAAGAATGCACATTATCCTTTATTATATATATATTTACATTAATAGTGGATGAACATACAATTTCTAATTTTTATCTCATTTCAAGAGCATTAGATAGAAAATATTGTGCAACAAATGGAGTCAAATATTATTTGGCTGTTCAATTTGAATCTGGAGGGGAAGATATTTCATTTTCTTGAGGAGAGCGTGTCATAGTAGTCTTTTCTCTGTATGACGTATATTACCCGGGATGTCCAAAGTATCTATAAATATTGATAAACCCTAAAATAACATTTTAGCAATTTGAGCCCATGCCAAACTCTATTATTTTAATCATCCGAAAGATGTGGTATGAGAAAGTACAGTGTATCCTTTTTCATATCAATCAATTTAAGGATTGACCAAAAGAGCATTTTTGTTAAATCTATATACTAAACCAGAAATTATAATTAAATGATTTCGTCAAAGGCTCTGATTTTGCAATAAGATTTAAAAGAATTTCTTACTAAGCATAGAGCACGAGTTGTTTGGACAATGACTGTGTTTAACAAAAGTGAATTTTGAGTTAAAATTGTATATTTATAATTTTATAAATTATTCAGTATTTGATTATAAATAAATAGAATTGCACTAAGTTAACAAATAGTTTTTTAAACTTAAACTAGTTTATCTCAAAATTTGGAAATTTTATATGGTTCAAAGTGAATTAAAACTAATCAAAATAACCATTATTGACGTTCCCTTGAGGCTGGGTGATGGTTGGTGGTGATGGAGTGCGACAGGTGGAGGTGCATGTGTGTACTGATCCGTAGGCACAAACCAAGCAGTTTACCTAGCAGGCACGATGCATGGAATTTTATATTTTTAAATGTTAACATGCCAAACCTAGATCATGAAATTGCTTCATCTAGGATAACCTTGCCGTTAATTGGCAATGGCGGTTGGTGGCAGGAATAGCGGACTGATAGCCTTGGGCCTTAATCTAGGGAATCTGCGCAGGTTGTTGACCATTACCTTCATCTTGAGCCTTTAATTAGTCTTCCTAAGCCTAGATCCTTGCATATCACCACGATCAGACATTTTTCTCTTCAAGAAAATCATGAACAGTTCATAACACTTACTTCAATTAGGATCTTGGAAAGCCTTGTCCTACTGGCTAGCCACTGCTAGACCACATCCACAATGATGTAGAGAAAGAGAGATGAAGATGATATTTATAAATTGGATATGATAAAAATGCCCTTATGTTTTTTCTTCTTTCTTATATTCTCATTGGTTGAGTTCATCATGCTTCTTCATTTGAGTTTCATGCTCCTCATTAAAAGGAAATTTATAATGAATTGTGGAGGGATCCAGGACATGATCTACATCCCTAAATCTAAAATCACATGTTATGTCTGCAATTTTTAAAAAATTACATTGATCTTTGGTCACCATCCAATATAACTTGTTTAACTTTCCGTACACATCAGACCTAAATATTCATCAATAAGAACTGCTTGACATAGGGGTCAAGTAGGGTTAGTAAAAAAGGTAAGTATGCATAAATTGATGTTTATATGTAATTTAGAAATATTTAAATATTGAATTTAATAACATGATAGAGTCAATATTCAGATACTCAAGTTCATAAAAAAATGCATGGAACTATGCACACATTTATCATATTATCACACTTCCGTACTCTTTTATCATAATATTATGGGCACATAAACATGAGACAAGTTCATATAAACCATCACATCCTTATTCATGTATCATAGCACCATTGACCTTAGGAGGTCATCGATAGAAACAAGTTGGCCATGACTTCTCTAATATCAACCTCTTCTTGTTCTTGGTGAGGATTGTAGACCTTTCTTTGGGCTCACATTAGCTAGGCTCATGGGCACCGTTAGACTCCTTTGGAAGCTTATGTCTTCCCTCAAAGCGGTCTATCTCAACCTCCTTTGGCAACCTACATAGGCTTATTTTGGCTTATTTGAGCCTGATCTTGTGTTGGCTTATTTTGGCTTTCATCAGTCTTTCGTTGGGTGGCTGCCCTGATCTTCTTTCGGCTTTCCTCCAAGAACTTTTCATTGAGATCCCATGTCCTACATCCTCATTTGAGGTTTTAGAAAATACCTGTCCATTAGGTCCCTTATGCCACTTTTGTCCTAACTTTGACTTCTGTCTCTTGCTATTCTTGCAGCAGTAGTGGCTTACGTCAGTTTAACGGGGCTAATGCCTTTACATTTGAGCTTGTTATCATAATGGCTCTCTTCTCGAGACCTGCCTTTGGTTGGATTCTAAAAGAGCTGTTTGGCATTACTTTGACCATATCTTCAGCTCTTGGAAGGCTCCATTGATATAAATTTTCACATCTATTTGAATGATTTATATAAGGGTTTTCAGCATTAGTAGACATCTGTTATGATGCAATCACACTTTCCTGTTGAAGACTCTAACTCAAAAAATTCAATAGGTATCAGTGCCATGCCATTGCTGTCTATTTTTCAAATATTGCTCCATCATCAGATTTCTGGTCTTATGTTATCTCACATGTACAATCATAGTTTCAATTCAAAAATAAAATTTCATGAATCCAATTATATATATTACCGTTAAAGATGATTTTATAAAGTACATTCAAAACACTACACCTCCAGACTATTCATATTACAACAAATGAATGAAAATTAAGGTTAGAGCGCATGTCTTTGACAACTAATGACATGATGATTGATCTTATAATTCCATACATTTAATATGATTCAAAACATATAAATCACGAATCCGATCATCAGTTGCTAAATTATTTACCATTTTATTTCATATGAATATAATTGTATGCACAATATTGAGTTTTAAAACTATACTTGCTTGAAAACTATGACGTCAAGATGTATTACTTAAAAATTATCTATTCAGATGAGTGTAGAAATCTACCATAATTGATTGAGTTGATTATTTACAGGCTGCAACAATACATAATATTTTAAAATTAATTATGAGGACTAGTGGACTAAAATAATGAATTTTTGGGCACTAAATGAGAAGTTAGAGGGGTATGTACACCTTCTGAATCCATCAAATAAGCCCTCTAAATTACCCCAAAAAATGAGCACCAAATTCAAGTCAAGAAAGTAGGGACAGTGATTTGGGAAATCAAAAGGGGCATCAGAGTTATGAGGCTTTATCTATAAGTAGTAAAGTTTCCTCTATCGCCTCATTTTGGAAGTGCTCTACTAGTGTCTAATCAAAAGAAAAAAGCTCCACATCATCCAGGTTGTTCAACCTGGTTGATACAAATAGTTTGAAGTGTTTCCTATTTTTTCACTCTCTTCATGCAATTTAACTGATTAAAGGATATGCGACCTTCACGGCAATGCCACGTTCTATATCTCCGTCAATGTTCATTGACAACTAATGCATTATAATGCATATGTGATGCTTATGATCAAGTCCACCACAAACACATAAAAAGACAAATAGAATTATGAACATATCAGATATGTAGATTACTAGTATTTAAACATGCATTCTAAATATTCTGATTCAAAGGATACTGAAAATATACAAATAAAATAACACTATCTAGTCCTACTCAAATGATGAGTATAACTAATCCCATATACGCTTAAGGAAATAAAGTGGGTGCTCTTTAGGGGAAAGAGTTCCCGAAATTGATCCGTATGAATCTGTGTGTGATATTATACCAAAGTTTCAATATGTTGATTCAAGTCACGAAGATGGAAGTGGTCCTTAGACCTGAGATACCAAGACATCTTGTGGATGGAAGGTTGTACTTCTTCGATGACCAACTAGTTCCTAATCATAGAATTTGCAACAGCCTTAGCCGGGGGGAAGGAATAAGTTCACAAAGAAGATTGAGTAGTATGTATTGTCTGCCTTCAGCATAACATGAGACATCTCAACAAAAACGATGTGATGAAACCTTTTGCTAAGATGGCAGAACATTGAAGAATATTTTTCAGATTATTTCTTGATGCATTATTACTAAATCAGATGATGTATTAGGTTTGAAAGTTACCGTACGCAAAGTCATCCCAAGAGTGTCAAGCACACGAGAGACTATACATCAATAACTAATGATCATAAGGTTCCATCAGAGAGTCATTTTACTCCTTTGTATCTTTGAGGACACTATGTTTAGCTTAGCAAACTACGCTAGAAATTTGACCTAATGATTGGGTAAAATCAGATTGACCTACTAATTAATTAATAAATAATTTTGTCTAGATAATTAATTAGTTTGGACCTTAGAGGTTATCGTTCTAGTGGAATCGTTGTCAATTAGAGTGATACATGGTCTTTTGGACTTAGACATATATATTTCTTTTTAGGGTTTCAACTAAAATTCCCAATAATTAGAAATTGGAAAGGCCTCGAAAAAATCTCACCCAGGACAGAATATTCTATGTGCGTATCCTTAAGATCCCTTCTCCATTTGACTATACCCCACTCCTGATGTGTTTGAGACTACATAATGATGATGGTGTATTGAGAGGGGAGATCATTGAGATGGAGGAGAAGATTTATGTCCAAAAAATTTCATGGATAAATCTACAGAATATACACATGAACAACTCAACATTTGTCTCTTGAGAAGCCAAAAGTTTTCAAATTTGATCCCTACACAAGTGGTTTGATCAAGTTTTAAGTATCATTAGGGTTCTGTTATATATTTTTTTGGTGTGCAAGTCCCCTAAGTTTTACCTCAATCACGGCCTAACAACCCTACGGAAAAATATTTTATCCTATTGAAATACAAGTATTCAATTTATGAGAGAGGCATTGCAATCTTGGGAGACAATCATCAACACTCTTGGAACTAGGCTGAACAAGTTCCATTATTCTTCATCCATTTTCGTCATTTTTCCTTTCCTTTATCTTTCTTTTCCCCACATTTGACAGTTTCTCTCTTTACAAGAAATCCCTTCATCTCTGTAAAATATATTTTTCATCTCTATTTTGTATGTGAAAATTTTCATTGAAAGGTCCCCGCGGAAATATAAATGGGTGACAAGCCAATCACACATTTGACATATTCTTCCATGTTCAGTAATTCAGTAACTTTGATCACGGATTCAAAGACTTCATTGCAATCATCATTATGATGAGATCATAATATAGAGATATCTGGTCTTGAAGCGTGAGTTCTAGATATTTACATTGAATAGATACTCAAGAAGGACATGAAAGTATCTAGATAGAATAGCACTATCTAACTTCACTCTTGTAATGCGTATGGCAGGTTTGGTAGCTGTTAATGTGGAGACATTAGGGAAAGATAGTAAGTGATCTTTACAGAAAAAGTTCATTGATTGACCTGAACATATCCTTGAATGACATTATATCAAATTATCAATCATGTTGATTGATGTCATGGTTGTGTTAGCGGTCCTTAGACATGAGACACCAAAGACATCTAGAAGATGTACAATTGTACTTTGACTATGACTTATGAGTTCTTATTCATTGGATTCTAAACAGTCTTAGTTTGGGTGCATCGATAAGTTCACGAAGATGATTGAGATCTTAAGATGAGATTGTCCTCCCTTACTATAAGAGGATACATCTCAAGAAAGGTGATGCGATAAATTCCTTGGCCAAGAAAGTGAAATATCATAAAATAGTTTTTTCATGATTTTCGAGCGCATTAGTACTTACTCGAATGACTGATTAAGGTTTGATTATTTACCATACCCTAAGTTATCCTAGGAGCATCACATGGATGAGGGACTATACGTACACAATAACTGATGGATAGACAAGCTTCATTCACACTCCTTAAGTATCTTCTAGAGTACGAGGTGTAACTTGACACCCCACAGACTAGAGACTTGACTTATCGATTGGGTTCAACTGATCTGACAACGATTAATTTATATGATGATATGTCAATTAATTTGGAAGACCAGTAAGGGTTATTGGGCCACTATAGTCATTAACTAGACTAATATATGGGCCTAAAGGGTAACACACAAATGAACTTTTGGACGTAAGATGAAATTGTGTGTTACCTAACGAATTAAGGTGTTCCCTTCCCCTGTGAGTTATTTTTGTAGTCACAGATTGAGTAGCAGGATGGAGGAAAAAAAGTTGTGGTTTCCCCACATGATAAGTGGTAGAATGTGGTGGCAGGTGATTGTGATAAGCCTCCACATTGATGTCAATCATTATTGGTGACATCATTATTCATGGGCATCAACTACAGCATTCACAAGCATTAACATTTTCCTCATCAGTGATATTTATCATCATGGGTTGCTGCCATCAAGGAATGTGAGCGTCAAACATTCTCTTGTTCCATCATTGATAACATTTATGATCATTGTTGCCACCACTACATTATGATTGTTTCCCATCATTGTTGTTTGACATAGGTAATATTTGATGTTTTTCTTCATTGAGTCCGATATAATTTTCACCTTCCACTCATGATTGCCGCTTCTGTTATCATCTGCATCCTTGGCAGTTTTATACCATGCGTAAAATAGTCATTCTCGATGAAGATCATCATTGTTTAGTAACGTCATTATTGGCCCCGTAAAATTATGACTGAATTGTCTAAGTTTTATGAACATTTTTCTGCACTTAAAACTAATTAAATCACAAATAGAAATTAAGAGTAATTTCACAATATTCCTTTATCTAGTTTGTAAGTCATTAATTAATATTTTTATAAATTTTTAAACACCAACAGTGACATAGTGAGGCATTATATTAGTTAATAAGACATCATTTGTTTTCTTTAAATTTATTCAGACTTTGAAACAAGATTGACCACTTATATGAGTCATAATAATATGGTACCCTCCTTGATGTTTGAAGAACCAATGGAATAATATCTTAACTATGAGGCAGCCCTCCTAGAAAAAGGCGGCCCATTTTTTATAAACTATTAAAATGTTTCATCAATTAAAAGTTTATTACTAATAAAAGCTGATTGATTGATGATCGGCAAGAGTTAGGGTGCTACTATCATTTATATAATATCAATATTCAGTATAAGATATCAGCAATATCCGTTATCCAAACTTTCAGGATCGTAGCCAATATTGTGTTAGAATATCGATAAAAATATGGGATTTGTTGCTGAATGGATAATGGTAAGTGGATAACGTAATGTGGACACCTACATTGGAAACTTATCTCACTAAGAAGATAATGATTATGGTATCAATTATTAAACCGTAACAGATAAGGGGTATTGCGAGATATATTGGATTGACAACAAAATCGTACATTTCAAACTGGAAAAATTAGGATCGAGAAGTTATTTATATGACACATCCTTTCTTTTCCCCGATGTCCCAACTGCCACTAAGCGGCTGTGATATCTAACATTACATAGAAAATTATGAGAAAAAGTTAATAAGGAATTACTCTGCGATCTATATGTTGAACATAAAGGAATGATAAATTTGACTAATACCTCTTGTATCTGGTTGGGCTCTGATATCCTCATAAAAAATGTGATGCCATTTTTTCCATTCGATACAAATTTTTACATAGACGAGTGCTTTGATAATCGATCCCTCCAGTCAAGATCTCTTGTAGGTGAGAACTGTCCGACAAGCTAAAAATAACCATTGTGATGGATTACTTGTTGCACACACTACAAGAAATTCACATGCAATGTTTGATAGTGCTGAGTTAATCAGAACACCATTACTAACCCACCAAGCATGCACAGTTTCACCCTCTCCTTGGTGCATAATATGTAGGAAGGTCTTGAATTCTTCAATAGGTGGAGCTAGTGATGTCAGGTGAACAGTAAGTTCAATGCTAAGGGCCTAATTGACCCAAGGCCTTGATGGTTGTTGACCGGGCATTTCTGTATCGCATATGTCTTGTACGGCTTCTGGTGTAGTAGGGATAATACCTCAAACATAGAAGATCGCCCTTTGGAAAATGGGTCAAGTAGTGGAACTGCAAGGACAACTTCACTGTCCTAGGGGAAATTCTCATAGACATGCATTTCTTGGCAAAGCAATGCACGCAACTGTTAATTATGTTTTCTCATCTTGAGGCACTCGTCTATGGATGAACACCATAGATTCACTGGCCCATTTCATCATAGTGCATAAATAATGCATGTATCATGAGGATGAATTCTCTAACAACTGACTGTCATTCGGCTTAGATGATCTGATTCATATGCAAACAGACTCAAAAGGAAGATAAACTGACCCAGGACGACTAAGGACTGGATGACTGGAGTACGAGGAAGGTTACGGATGGATGGACGACGGTGGATGGGTTGGGTACAGGAGGAATAAAATAGCCCACAGAAATACACACGGTCGGATTCGGACTTTAAAACCGATGAAAAACTGGCGGTGCAGCTCCAACCCTTGTCGAGAGCGGGAGTACTGTCTTCACCCACCGCGACGATGCCTAAGCACCGAAATCAATACCCGAATTCGCGTCACGAAGAAACATTCAAAAGAGAGGGAGGAAGCGAGAATCCAAACCAAATCTAATTCTGACGGCGGTGGAAACTTCTCGAGAAAATACTGAACGGAGAACACTTCGACACCAAAGAGTTTAGGTGTACCTCGGCACCGTAGTGCGTGAAGAGGATGCGGGAAATTCAGACCGAGGCAAGACTGGGCGATTCCGGGCGTTGAGCGGCCCATTGGATGAAAAGACTGGGCGTTCACGGTGTTGTACGACCCAGGTAGAGAGTGAGGCGGACGACCGGGCACGGACGAAGGAAGCGGGGACCGGCACCAATCCTGGGCGGCGGCCTTGGGCAGCCTAGGGCGGGCTGCCTAGGTGGCCTGGGGCGGCTGCCTTGGACGGCCTGGGCGGCGGTCTTGGGTGGCCTAGGGCGGGTTGCCCTGGGCGGTCGGGGGCGACGGCCTAGGGCAGGCTGCCCTGGGCGGCCTGGGGCGGCTGCTTTGGGCGGCCTGGGCGGCTACCTTGGGCGGCCTAGGGTGGGCTGCCCTGGGCGGCCTGGGCAGTTGCCTTGGGCGGCAGCCCTGTGCGGCCTGGGTGGCGGTCTTGGGCGGCCTAGGGCGGCTTGCCTTGGGCGACCTGGGGCGACGGCCTTGGGCGGCCTAGGGCAGGCTGCCTTGGGCGGCAGCCCTGGGCGTCCTAGGTGGCCTCGGGCGGGTTGCCCTGGGCAGTCTGGGGCAGCTTTCTTGGGCGGTCAAGGGCGACGGCCTGGGGCGGCCCTGGGCGGCAACTCAGGGAGGGTGGTAGAGAGAGAGAGGGGGAGAGTGAGAGAGAAATAGAGGAAGGATGAGGGGTGGAAGGCCGACTATGCGAGGCGGCGGCGGCGGTGGCGGCGGTGGCGGCACTAGGGCTGGAGAGATAGGGAGGCTTAGGCAGTCCTCCAAGAAGAGTTAAACAAAACTCAATTCTTGAAATATGACTGCCTAATTGTTTCTTGAAACAATCGCCTATACGTATAGGCCTTGGAGAAAATAGAAAATACAACTTAAAGACGAGAAATAAGAGACGAGAAATTAAAGACGAGACGTGCTTGATGTCACGCCAAGGGGCAGTTGTTGATCTGCCATTGGTGACGTGTCATGATGCACGAAGGAACGTGCATGCGTGGAGACGTGCGTAGCAGAGACGATTGCGGCATGTCCATAGCGAGAGTGTTGACGTGCGTGCGTGGAGACGTGCGTAGCGGAGACGGTTGCGGCATGTCCGTAGCGGGAGTGATGACGTCGGTTGACTGCGGCGGCGTATCCGTGGCTGAGACGTTGACTTCGATTGACCATGGCGACTCGTCCGATGGTGATGTGTTGGCATCCTCGCCATCATAAACCCCTTGAGCAGCTCCCATTCTTCACGTGAGATCTTCATCTGGTTCTCCTGACATGAAGTATGCAGCTCCTACATCAATCACATCTCACTATGCACCAGCTTCCTCTAGCATCTTGTATGTTCTTCTCCCCCATGTCGGGAAATCAAGTATATGTAACCTTGGCTTCAACTTATGTGTCCTACAGAGACGCAGATAAAAATATATGTTCAACTTTTTGATTTGCTATTTTGAAAAATAGTTTGAACTTCAGTTCTCGCTTAAGTTATCACGTCACCCAAAGAACTGGTGGGTCTATGCAACACATTATCTTCTCCTATCCTTCCTCCACATCTGAATCACTATCATAAATGTCAGCAGTCATAATGTCATTACAGTAGGGATCACAGTAAGGATATCAAAACTCTTCAATGCCACCTTAATTATAATGTTCACTATGTCTGTGGCACATGAAATGTGTCACCTGGTTCTGAACCCAGTTTTTTATTGTGTAATTTTCTGCCTAAAATGACCATAATTATTCTGTTACTTGATTCCTTGTAAGTTGTCACTATGCATACCTGCAATGGAGATCTCAACAAACCCTTTATCCTTCAAGTAGTTTCTCAATTTAGAAGCTATACACTTAATATTACTCACCTTTGAGTCAAAGACAAATCCTCCACTATGTCAACACGGATTTCTGCCATAGACTCATTATCCAGCTCCCTACAAAGCTTGCGAACGGCAAGAACACACTCACAATAGGTCAAACAAGTATCATTCTTGTAAACAGTTATGCCTAAAAGTCTACGACAATTCTCTACCATCCCTGTGTCCGATATGACTGTACACTCTACATTGGATATCACATGCATGATCTCTGCCTTCATCCTTTTGAACAAGTTCATCATTCATGGCTTGATGACCAATGCACTATGAGAGGGGACCTCATTCTCTGTCACATATCACCACGTCTCCTTCCATGCATTTGTCAATTTCATAAACAAGCTGACTACTGACATCCTTCTTCACTTCTGGTGTTCACCCCCTTAAGGGTCACCCACCGTTATAGAGACCTTATGCCCTATCATGCATGAACACCTCTATGCAACATTAATGATAAAAATTAACAGATAAACTATCAGATTAAATATACTCAAATTATAAAAATAGCATCAGACACAATTTTATCATTTTCCCAAGCCTATCTTCATTTTTGGTTTGTTTTCGATTGTTTGCAAACAAACCATGCTTGGTGAGTTTTGTTGTTTGGCAGCAAAGGAATTGGCAGTGGTACAACCATGGATCATAGTTTTGAAAATAAGAAAGTGTAGAGGCCGGAGAAAACACAAAAATATATATTTCATTTGATTTCTTACAAAGAGTGAGTTTATAATTGGTTCATCTGCATTCACTAATTTTCTATGTCAACCACCAATGAGGTCTCACAAAATTTTGGTGATACTACTACATGTTTATAAGACCTTTTGTTGTACTGCATTGCTATCAACGTTTTCTTAATACAGTATGAGTTGATGATATGGTTAATAAAATTGCAGAGCTTCTCTCTCCTCCGAAATCGGCGATTTCTTCATAACTTTCGCTACATTGCTCGGATCAACGTGATTTCTGTTTCATTGGATTTGGAAGGCTTCAATCTACTGGAATTGATTGAACGCCAAAAAAAGATTCCTACAGCCTCTGTTTGAGCCTTTTGATTCCAAGAGGTAAGTGCTCCTATCCGATTCTTAATTTCATGATATCTTATGATTTAGATGGGTAAAATATACGAAATTTATACTTGAATTGTTCGTCTTGACAAGGGGATCCGTTCTATATCAATAGTTTTGCATCAATTATTTTTATTAATCAGAAATTTTGGTTCCAAAATACAACTTGCCGTTTAAGCGAACTCGCAGCGCGCAATCCGATGCGGGCTGCTGAGTCGGAAGAGCCGTTGCTGGCCTCCGCTGCCATGTCGGCGCGCCAGCTGGCTCAAACGGCCCAGGTGGCGGCCGTTGACGGGTCCACAAGAGCTATTGTGGACCTGTCAACAACACCGGGCCTAGCTGGCTGCGTCCGAGCTGACGGATCTGCCAGCCTGGAGACATCCAACGGCCCCAAAAACATTAAACAAATACAAAAAAACAAAAGAGAGAAAATGCCAAAAAAACAGATGCGGCAGCAATAAATGCTGCCGCACCCGAGGTCCACAGGCCCATCCGAACCGTCGCGATGGATGCATGTCACGATCGCGACGGTCCGATGGATGGACCCGCTGTAGACCAGCCTATAATTCAAAACGAAGAAGAGCCGTTGGCCCCAACGGCCGACGGCGCATTAAAAATTCATTTACACCTAGGGACCCCAAACGCCACATCAGATCTGGCCGCCAGCTGGATGCTTCAGCCACCGCCCGATTTCTCCCCCACCCGTGAAAGAGTCAAAAATTGCGGGCGCCGACAACGTAGTTAATGCGTTGACGGTAATTTCACCCCCCCACCCGGACGCCAACTTTGTTGACTTTTCCACGCTTGTACCGCCGTCCAATCCTCATAGACCACACCCGACGGAAGGCCCAGATGCGGCTACGTTGACGAACCTTCCTTCAAAGGCAAGTCCATCCAACGTGGTTGCACAGCACCGAGCTGACTCGGCTGAGTCAGCTCATGTCGACTCGGTTACGCAAAACCGAGTCGACTCGGCTGACTCCCACTGAGTCGACCGATTCGACGTGGCCGTTCCAGGCCATGTCGACCCGGTTGACAACGGGCGAGTCGACTCGCCCGACTCGGCCGATTTCGACTGCGCCGAGCTGGTCGACTCGGACGAAGTCGACCTGGTCGAAACGGTCGTTTCTGACCGGGTCGACCTGGACGACTCGGTCGAATCTGACCGAGTTGACCTGGTTGATTCGGTCAACGTTGACCACGCAAATCCAGGTCAACCTGTCAACGTTGACCGACTTGACTCCATGGACTCGGTCAAACTATTACGATCTGACCATTAGGTTAGTACTGACCAAGTTAACTCGGTCAAGCGAGACCAAGCTGATTCGGTCAACCCTGACCGAGCAGACCTGGTCAACCCTGACCGTGCTGACCCGGTCAACACTGGCCGTGCTGACCTGGTCAACCCTGGCCGAGTTGACTCGGTCAACACTTGCCGAGTAGACTCTGTCATCACTGACCGAGTTATCTTGGTCAACACTGCCCGAAACCCCATGATTGAGTTAGTCAATGTTGACCAAGTCAATCAAGGAGGGGTGGTTGTCCCGGTCATCCTTGACCTGGTTGACTCGACCAACCCCGATTGGGTTGACCTGGTCAACCCTGATATGGTTGACTCGGTTAACTCCGATCTGGTTGGCCCGACCAACCCTACGCATGTCGGCGAGGTTCACTTGGTTATCCCTAACCAAGATGCACCCGTCCATTCAGTCCACACTGACACCTCCGCCTGTACTGGCCAGGCCAACCTGGTCAACCCTGATCGAGTATGCTCTGATGATCTACCACTAGCTGGGTAATCCTCTGGGAGACCACTATCGACGACATGGGCGGCAAAAGTGGCAGGGATTGCACCCACTACCACCACTCAACCACTCCCTAGGGTCACACTTCCCCCACTTTATGATGACACGACCCCCAAGCGGGGGGTTACTGATAACTTGCAAATTAACAAGATTAATTAATGAATTTTATATTATATTTATGTGTTTTAATGACTATATTTCCATGTTATCATATTAAAATAAAGATAGATCATTTAACCTTTCATTTTATTATTAATTCTGATTTTTTATCATTTTTTATGGAATTTAACTTCATTTCAGTGAAGAAATATTTTTTACAGGGTTTTAAATACTTGGCTAAAGGTTGGTAAGTGTTTCCATGATTTTTCTGGAATTTTCCATATTTTTATATAATTTTTTGACCATTATATAGCCAAGAAATGATTTTTACATATTTAAATAACACATATATTATTTATTTGGCATTTATAATATATTTAAATATTTACTAAGGAGTATCCACGTCATTCGCCCGGGCGAATAAATGGATATATTTATTTAAATAAGAATAAAGAGAGAGAGAGAATGAGTGGTTATTATTATATAATAAATAGAGAGAAGAGAGAGAGAAGAATAGTCAACATAAGCGGCTATGATTTAAAATATATAAAAGAGAGAAGAGAGAGAGAAGAATAGTCAACATAAGTGGCTATGATTTAAAATATTTAAAGAGAGAAGAGAGAGAAGAATAGCGGCTTATGATTTAAAATAAAAGAGAGAAGAATGGTCCAAGATTACGGCTAAGAGAATAAAAAAATATATATATTTTTTTAAAAAAGACCTTTTGTCCTTTTCTTTTGTTTTTATTATTTCAGGGTGACGTGGAGAATTCCTAGCCGTTCAAATGACGAAATCACTTGCCAATGATTGCGGGCAGACGACGCGCACAACAACGTGTCAGGGCGTGATCCGAGAAAGCGGAAAACGAGAAATAATCATGCTAGCCAATCAAAACGCCATTTCCAAGCTTATTGGAGGAGAGATAAATAAATCCAACGGCTCAGATTTTTCTCACTAAAACCTTGATATCTTGAGATCTACATGTCCGATTGGGCTGAAATTTTGAGGTAGGTTCGTCTTTTCCCCTCTACAATCCAGACGGTTGGATCTTTAAATGGAGGTCTGAAAAGGGAAAATCACTTTTGGAGGCTCTCCCCAAGCAATTGGCCAGGAAGGACACAGGAGGCATTCTGGAAGTCGTCAGATCTGGATCTCTTTATCAAATTTGTAAGTTTATGAATTGTATTTGATCATCTTCTAGAACGATTCGAAAACGCCTTGGCATGGGCGAGATGTACATGCCCTAGATTCATGTTTTGAATGCATCAGCACTTATTTTTGATTTGGATTCGAGATCTGACTTTTGATAATTAATTCTTAATCATTTTAGGACATTTCTGCTTCATTACATTTTTAATTTAGGGTCGAAATTGGGGCTTTCCCCAATTTCTTCATTTTCTCTCTCTAGGTTAATTTGATTTGTTTCTCTCTCTAGATTTCGGTTTTTATTGTTTAGGAATTTAATTTAATATATAAAAAACCCAAAAATAAAATTTGAACCGAAAATTCATCCATTTTGAACTCCAATTCAAAAATCACTTTCTTGATTATTAAATTCCCAAATTTAATTCTGAAAATTATTATAAATTTTATTAAATTGGGAAATTAATAATTTATATTTTTATGAGCTTAAAATAATAATAATATTCTTATCTGGAATTATCTGACCGAAATCAAAATTAAGTTTTACTTAATTTTGATTATTTTAAGAATATTATTTAATATTAATTGAATTAAATATTGCAAAATTCAAAATTACTTGACTTGATTCATAAAAATTGTTTGAAAATTCTGAATTGTTGCCTCCTTGCGGATCGACCCCTTGCTTGCTCTATACTCTTATTTAGTAATTAAGGGAATTATAAATTTATTGCATAAGTCTAAAAAGCGCAACGACCGCGTAATTCTACGTGATTTTTCGGCTTATCAATTGGCGCCGTTGCCGGGGACGCACGGTTTGAATTTTAAATTATTCTGTGTGGATTCAGTACTCTTTATTTTTTATATTAAGTCTTGGATTGAGCTGAATTTTGCAATTATTTTGTGAATTTTGATGAAATAGTGAAATTGAAAAAAAAAAAAATCATCATTGCATAATTAATTTTTCTTGTTCATCAAAACTGATTATTTTTTATATTGATGTGTTTAACATTGCATGTTCGGTAGGAGATCTTTAAAACCTCATCTCGTGAATCTTGAAACAGTTAGTAGAACTCCTAGTTTTGATTGTATTTTTGAAAGCTCCGAAGGTGAAAATCAGCATTTTTGTGACTTAATGGAGAATAATCAAAATTTTGGGGTTGAACAGGGTGTTAGAAGAATGAGGTTGAGAGAATTTTCTGACCCTATAGAGAGTGAAACC
The DNA here is from genome assembly GCF_029677425.1 of Wolffia australiana. Taxonomy (NCBI): domain Eukaryota; kingdom Viridiplantae; phylum Streptophyta; class Magnoliopsida; order Alismatales; family Araceae; genus Wolffia; species Wolffia australiana. The sequence continues at coordinate 3,589,815 of NC_135839.1, read as the reverse complement.
TACACTAAAATATCTGCTCCTTTACCAGAAAATGTTAATTTTAGAATTGACCCGAATATGATTAATCAATTGCCTACATTTTATGGAAGATTTAATGAGGAGCCTTATGAGTTTTTGGAAGAGTATAACCAGATTTGTTCTGCTTATAGTTATGCAGGTGTTCCTCAGGAAATTCTCAAACTAGGGTTATTTCAGTTTGCTTTGAAAGATAGGGCAAAAGATTGGTTTAAAGGGGTAGGTCAAGAATTTCAATCTTGGAGTGAAATGCAAGCTTGCTTTTAAAGAGATTCTTTTCTTATGGAAAGACATCTTCAATTAAGAAACATATAAGAGATTTTTGTCAAGGAACTGACACTTTAGGAGAAGCATGGGAGAGATTCATGTCACTCACTAGGAAGTGCCCACATCATGGCATACCATCTCATGAATTGGTTGAAATTTTTTATGGTGGATTGAATGATCAGGAAAGGCATCTAGTGGATATATCTAGTGGAGGAATGTTCCTTGATACCCATGCAGATGAATCCATGAAATTGATGGAAAAATTAGTAGAAGATTGGACATACCGTCAAAGTTTTTCGTACACTAACCGAAGTGCAGGTCCCAAGCGTGGAGGAATCATTGACGTCAAGGCAGTTGAACCGGAGATCAGGATTGATAAGCTAGAAAGAGAAATGAGCAATATTGGTAAAACAGTTAAAGATATGAGCAATGATATTAAATCTTTTTTGCAGGAGTCTAAAGGAAAGGCGAATGCAAACGAGGGCAACAATTCCACTAACAACCCTTGTTGTTTTTGTTCTAGTGAAGAACATTCTGATGAGGCTTGTCCTATGGTTGAACAGGTTAATGTATTTGGGAGACAAGATGCAGGTCAAAACCAATGGAATGCACGACCTAATCAAAATTGGAGCAAAGGAGGAAACAACAATTTCGCCTCAAAGCAATTACCAAGAACCATATCAGCAAAATTTTCAAAATTTTTCTAAGCCCTTTACTCGTCCTAACAACAATAATGACAACACTAACTCTACTTTAATGGATTTTATCAGGGAAATGCAGAAAGAGAGAAAAAGCATGCATGAGGAAAGGAAGATGTTGATGCAAACTTTAGAAGAGCACAAGAAGGAAATTGAGATGCTCAAGCGAGGACAAGGGATTCAAGCACAACAACCTGCTCTCAGGATGAAAGGTAAATCAGAAGAAATCCTTCTAAGAGAAGGACATCCAGGTCAACTCCTTACCCAACCTAATATAAATCCTAGAAATATCATGTTGTGTGTAGATAGAAATTTAGAATCATCATGTTGTGTGTCTTCCGAAATTTTAAATGAATCTTGCATTGTTGAAAATAATAATGTTGCATCATGTCATGATTTTACAAATAATATTTTACATGGCTTTGAAGAAGATATGATTAATGATGAACATGTGAGTGTGATTTCAAAATTACGAAGTGGGAAGGTTTTGTTAGATATTGATAAAAAAAATGTAGGATTGTTAGAGCATCAAGATAAAGAAAATGGAGAGATGGAAAATGATCAACAAGATAAGGGTGGCCAGGATGAGGAAAGGCATCCACGAATGGCAGACCCTAATCCAAATGATTATAGACCACCCATTCCATTTCCTAGTGCTTTAAATATATCCAAGCAAAAACCTGAAAATTCTCATTTGCTTGAAATATTTAAAAATGCAACCATCACTATTCCACTGACTGAGGCAATACAAAATATTCCTTCTTATGCAAAATATGTGAAGGAACTATGTACACCTTCTAGAAAGCAGAAAAGGGTACAACTTTCTGAAAATATCAGTTCAATTTTATTGAATGATATTCCTAGGAAAAGAAGAGATCCGGGTGCTCCTCTCATTAAATGTGAAATAGGAGGCATGGTTTTTAGTAAATCACTTCTTGATTCAGGAGCTAGTGTAAACATAATGCCTAAAGCTTTGTATGATAAATTTAAATTTGGTGAGCTTGAACCTATTTTTCTTGAATTACAATTAGCCGATGGTTCAATTAGACAACCTTATGGAAAATTAGAAGATGTCATAGTAAAAGTGGAGAATTGTAAATTTCCTGTTCATTTCATAGTTGCAGATATGAAAATAACAGGAAATTTGAGCCATGCCCCTATCATTTTAGGTCGACCATTCCTAGCTACGGCGAAAGCCACAACGGATTGGGATAAGGGTACAGTGGAACTTAAAGTAGGAGATGAAAAAATTGAACTATCTATCTCCAAATTAATAAAATACCCTAAAGACACAAGTGAAGATGTTTGCTTTCTAGGGTTGGTAGAAGAAGATGATTTTGATTTTGATCCATGCTCTTATGATTTATTTTCTTGTGAATCTAATGAATGTTTGAATGAAAAATCTTCCATACCAACAAATATTTCTTTGCATTCTGAAATTGAACTTAAGCCTTTACCATCATCTGTGAAATATGCTTATTTAGGACCATGCAAGTCTTTTCCTGTAATCATATCATCATTGTTATCATCTGAACAAGAATTAGAGCTTTTGAATGTCTTATGTACTTATAAGTCTGCTATAGGATGGACAATTGACGACATTAAAGGCATCAGTCCAAATATTTGTGAGCACAGAATTTTTCTAGAAGAAAATTCTAGGGCAACAAGGCAACCCCAAAGGCGACTTAACCCGCACATGTTGGAGGTTGTTAAAAAGGAAATCATGAAATGGCTAAAAGCTGATTTTATTTATGCCATTTCAGATAGCCCATGGGTAAGTCCTATTCATGTAGTACCTAAGAAAACAGGAATAACAGTGACTAAAGATGAAAATGGTAATGAGGTACAAACTCGAGTAGCTTCTAGTTGGAGAGTATGCATTGATTATAGGAAGCTTAATTCTGTGACTAAGAAAGATCATTATCCATTACCATTTATTGATCAGATTCTTGAAAGACTTTCAGGTCAAAATTTTTATTGTTTTTTAGATGGATATTCAGGTTATAATCAAATTGAAATTAACAAAAGTGATCAAGAGAAAACAACATTTACATGTCCAGTAGGTACTTTTGCATTTAAAAGAATGCCTTTTGGGTTATGTAATGCTCCAGCTACTTTTCAAAGGTGTATGACTGCCATGTTTTCTGAATTAGTAGGGGATTGGTTGGAAATTTTTATGGATGATTTTTCAGTGTTTGGTTCCTCATTCGATATTTGTCTATCTAATTTAACTAAGGTTTTGCAGATATGTGTACAGAACAATCTGGTTCTAAGTTGGGAGAAATCCCACTTTATGGTGGAGGAGGGAATTGTCCTAGGCCACCATATCAGCAAGGATGGGCTAAGGGTGGACATGGCCAAAGTCGAGGTTATCAAGAACCTCCCCCTGCCCACAACCCTAAAGCAACTTAGGGGATTTCTAGGGCATGCTGGCTTCTACAGAAGATTTATAAAAGATTTTGCTAAAATTTCTAAACCCTTAACTAATTTACTTTCTAAAGATACACTATTTGTTTTTGATGAAAATACTAAAGCATCCTTTTTGCAGATTAAAGAAGCTCTAATTCAAGCACCTATTTTGCAAGCTCCAGATTGGGGTAAGCCTTTTGAAATTATGTGTGATGCTTCTGACAATACAGTAGAGCAATTTTAGGACAAAGAGTGGATAAGAAGCCAGTTGCCATCTACTATGCAAGCAAGACTCTAGGAGGAGCACAAGTAAATTACTCAACTACTGAAAAAGAATTGCTTGCTATTATTTTTGCCCTAGAAAAATTTCGTTCTTATCTTTTAGGTAGTAAAATAATTGTGTTTTCAGATCATACAGCTTTAAAGTTTTTACTGAATAAAAAAGAAACCAAACCTAGATTAATTCGGTGGATTTTACTTTTGCAAGAATTTGATTTGGAAATAAAAGATAAACGAGGGATAGATAATGCTGTTGCAGATCATCTTTCTAGATTATCTACAGAATTATCTATTCTTATTCATGATGGTTTTCCCGACGAATATATTTTAAAAATTCAAAGTAAAAGGCTTCCATGGTACGCTCATATTGTGAATTTTCTTGTCACAGGATTAATACCTAATGATTGGGATATGAATGATAGAAAGAAATTTTATAAAGATATTAATTACTATTATTATGATGAACCTGAGATTTTTGAATTAGGTGTTGATCATGTGTTTAGAAGGTGTGTACCGGAGGAAGAACAATGGAGCATTTTAGATGCTTGCCATTCTTCTTTATGTGCTGGACATTATGCTCCTAAATTGACTGCATTTAAAGTTTTAAACTGTGGATTTTTCTGGCCAACTCTATTTTCTGATGCTTTTAAGTTTTGCTCTAGTTGTTTAAAATGTCAAGCAGCGCTGAATATCAAAAAGAATGATAGAATGCCACTACAGCCTATCATTGAAGTAGAAATATTTGACCTATGGGGGATTGATTTTATGGGACCATTTCCTAATTCAGATGGGCATGAGTACATCTTAATGGGAGTGGATTATCTTTCCAGATGGGTTGAGGCAATCCCCACTAGGTCAAATGATCATAAAGTAGTGCTTAATATCATTCAACAACATATATTTTGCAGGTTTGGTTGTCCTAGAGCAATCATAAGTGATGGAGGAAGCCATTTTAATAATTCTCAATTCAGGACCATGCTTAAAAAATATGGGGTTCAACATAGAATCACTACCCCATATCATCCACAAGCAAATGGTCAAATTGAGAATTCAAATAGGGAGATTAAAAAGATTATAAAGAAGATCATTAGGCCTGATGGAAAAGATTGGTCTAGCAGATTATATGATGCTCTATGGGCTTATAGAACTGCTTACAAAACACCTTTAGGGATGTCTCCTTACAGGGTTGTTTTTGGTAAAGCATGTCATCTTCCGGTTGAAATAGAACACAGAGCTTATTGGGCTATTAAGAAACTTAATCTCTCTTTAGATGCAGCGGGAAAACAGCGTTTATTGCAGATGCATGAACTCCAGGAGCTAAGGAACGAAGCTTACGAAAATTCAAGAATCTATAAAGCCAGGATGAAGCACTTCCACGACAAGAATATTAACCGTAAGCATTTTCAGAAACAACAAAAGGTTTGGCTTTATAATTCAAGGTTGAAAATTTTTCCAGGAAAATTAAAATCAAGATGGGATGGGCCATTTACAATTTCTGACATATATGATAATGGAGCTGTTTTGATTTTTGATCCTAAGAAAGGGAAGGAGTTCACAGTTAATGGTATGCGACTTAAGCCATATGTGGAAGCAGAAGATATATCGCAACCTACGGCAACAATAACGCTAAATCCGATCGAAACCACCATACAGGAAGCATAAATCTAGGATTTTGATTTCACTACTTTTGTTTTTTTATTATTGAATTTTGATTTTGCAAATAAAGGGGAATTAACCTAATTCCCTAGCTCGTAATTTTTCTTTGATTTTGTTTTCAGTTTATAGCTTTTCCAGAATAAAGAAGATGATCAAGTACAATTCAGAAACAACACGAGATGTCGACTCATCATTAGTAAGTCCTTCAAAGATCACGCCAAGCAGGTTTGCAATTCTGAACTTCTGAATTTCAATTTTGATCTTTTTCCCATGCATTGAGGACATTGCATAATTTAGTGGGGGGGGAGAGAACATTTCATGTGTTTACATTGCATACTGCAAACCTTTACTTTTCTTTATGTCATATAAATTCCATGTATAAATGAAACCCACCTTTAGGAGATATTCTTCATCCATGAATTCGAATTACATGTGTAGGGAAGTTTGGCTTTATATAGCGGATCATGATCATGCAAAGATGGGACAAACTTTGATTTTGGATGATATGAGAGTTGATTTCCAAATGGCTAGGTTATCTAGTGGGTGTGTAGGGGATAGGAAAATCAAAGGATTGAAGCACTATGGTTCAATATGCTAGAGAGTTGAGTGAATTGAGGACCCCCATCGCGCCACCAATAAATGAGCCGATCCTACTTGATTGTTTTCATTCTTCCATTGAGTCAATCTTACTGTAGGCTGGAAGATAGGCATTTCTCCAAGTCCTTAAGCACAGAACTCCCTTTTCTTGATCTACCTTATGCCATTTGCCATACCATTCTACTTATCATGCTATCCACATTATCATCTATTTATTCAACCATGAGCCAATTTTTCCTATCCACTTGTTGAATTATTTTTTTTCTAACCTAACAGCCTTTCATGGATGGTAGCCATCTCCCAAGCCACTCTATCTCTCTTTCCATGGGATCACTTTTATCCCACCTCTATCTCCAATTCTGTCTAAATTTCACTCTTCATATTCTTATTAACTCTTCTTCTCTCAAATGATTTTTTCAAACAAAAAACAAAATCATGCCCTTATTAGAGTCAATGATAAATATGTTTGTATTTGCTTCTTCAAAATATTTAGTAGTTTTTTTTAACCCCTTTCAAAAAAAAAAAAAAAAGTGGAAGTCCTCAAGCTCAAGAAAAAATATGAGGAAAATTAAAAAAAAAAAATTCATTCAAAGAAAACAAATGGGGTTTTTTGTGATAGGGATTATTGGTAGATTGATTTTTGCTTTGAATTATTGATTCTAGTAAGGGCATTTTTCACTATATCTTCTTTCTATTTCTTTCTCACTTCGTCTAAGTCTTGGGAGAAGGCAACTTGAAATGAGACATCTTTGATATACCCTCCATTCGCGACCCATCTCTTCACCTTTGAGCCTACGTTTTTCATTCATTCTTATGCTCTTACCCATGCCATCACACACTTGATATTCTGTGCTAACTGGGAGGCGGAGAATGTTTAAATTTCATCTTGTAGTGGGAGGAAACGTAGTGGAGAATTTGAACACAAGTAGCCGCTACCCGTGAGAGAGTGATCTTGTTATGAGAGGGAAAGGCCCACCACTTGATGAGTGCAATGAGGAGCATTATGGATCATAGTGTAATATCTAGAGAGAAGTACATCTTTCTACTCATTTCATTAGCTCTATCCAAACCATGAGGACGGCACTCATATTCCTCACAAGGTGGAATCCGAATTGTCGAAGAGAGTTTCGTTTAAGCATGTTATTGATAATTCTAACACTTCATACAGATGAATGAGTATTGATGGATGAAGAAGTCATCTAAAGAAATAATGGTACATTGCTAAGGGACTAGCAATAATTTAAGTGGGGGGTTACTGATAACTTGCAAATTAACAAGATTAATTAATGAATTTTATATTATATTTATGTGTTTTAATGACTATATTTCCATGTTATCATATTAAAATAAAGATAGATCATTTAACCTTTCATTTTATTATTAATTCTGATTTTTTATCATTTTTTATGGAATTTAACTTCATTTCAGTGAAGAAATATTTTTTACAGGGTTTTAAATACTTGGCTAAAGGTTGGTAAGTGTTTCCATGATTTTTCTGGAATTTTCCATATTTTTATATAATTTTTTGACCATTATATAGCCAAGAAATAATTTTTACATATTTAAATAACACATATATTATTTATTTGGCATTTATAATATATTTAAATATTTACTAAGGAGTATCCACGTCATTCGCCCGGGCGAATAAATGGATATATTTATTTAAATAAGAATAAAGAGAGAGAGAGAATGAGTGGTTATTATTATATAATAAATAGAGAGAAGAGAGAGAGAAGAATAGTCAACATAAGCGGCTATGATTTAAAATATATAAAAGAGAGAAGAGAGAGAGAAGAATAGTCAACATAAGTGGCTATGATTTAAAATATTTAAAGAGAGAAGAGAGAGAAGAATAGCGGCTTATGATTTAAAATAAAAGAGAGAAGAATGGTCCAAGATTACGGCTAAGAGAATAAAAAAATATATATATTTTTTTAAAAAAGACCTTTTGTCCTTTTCTTTTGTTTTTATTATTTCAGGGTGACGTGGAGAATTCCTAGCCGTTCAAATGACGAAATCACTTGCCAATGATTGCGGGCAGACGACGCGCACAACAACATGTCAGGGCGTGATCCGAGAAAGCGGAAAACGAGAAATAATCATGCTAGCCAATCAAAACGCGCCATTTCCAAGCTTATTGGAGGAGAGATAAATAAATCCAACGGCTCAGATTTTTTCTCACTAAAACCTTGATATCTTGAGATCTACATGTCCGATTGGGCTGAAATTTTGAGGGTAGGTTCGTCTTTTCCCCCTCTACAATCCAGACGGTTGGATCTTTAAATGGAGGTCTGAAAAAGGGCGAAAATCACTTTTGGAGGCTCTCCCCAAGCAATTGGCCAGGAAGGACACAGGAGGCATTCTGGAAGTCGTCAGATCTGGATCTCTTTATCAAATTTGTAAGTTTATGAATTGTATTTGATCATCTTCTAGAACGATTCGAAAACGCCTTGGCATGGGCGAGATGTACATGCCCTAGATTCATGTTTTGAATGCATCAGCACTTATTTTTGATTTGGATTCGAGATCTGACTTTTGATAATTAATTCTTAATCATTTTAGGACATTTCTGCTTCATTACATTTTTAATTTAGGGTCGAAATTGGGGCTTTCCCCAATTTCTTCATTTTCTCTCTCTAGGTTAATTTGATTTGTTTCTCTCTCTAGATTTCGGTTTTTATTGTTTAGGAATTTAATTTAATATATAAAAAACCCAAAAATAAAATTTGAACCGAAAATTCATCCATTTTGAACTCCAATTCAAAAATCACTTTCTTGATTATTAAATTCCCAAATTTAATTCTGAAAATTATTATAAATTTTATTAAATTGGGAAATTAATAATTTATATTTTTATGAGCTTAAAATAATAATAATATTCTTATCTGGAATTATCTGACCGAAATCAAAATTAAGTTTTACTTAATTTTGATTATTTTAAGAATATTATTTAATATTAATTGAATTAAATATTGCAAAATTCAAAATTACTTGACTTGATTCATAAAAATTGTTTGAAAATTCTGAATTGTTGCCTCCTTGCGGATCGACCCCTTGCTTGCTCTATACTCTTATTTAGTAATTAAGGGAATTATAAATTTATTGCATAAGTCTAAAAAGCGCAACGACCGCGTAATTCTACGTGATTTTTCGGCTTATCAGTTACATTGACAGTGAGGGGGTGCGAGTTGTCGTCTTCTCGAAAGAGGAGGTCTCACGAATGGGCGCACCATTCGCATACACTTTGATAGGGCGATTTGCGACGAAATGCCCCCTCATTGACGACATCATGAGGGTCTATATAGCGCCTGGGTACTTTACCGGTCCGGTGGTTATTAGCGCACGCAACCACCAAAGTGTATTCATTCGCTTCCAACAGGAAGTAGACCTTAGGAAAGCTTGGAGTCGTACCACGTGGACCATTAATGGCTCCACGATGCATACCTATCGATGGACAGCCGAGCAGACTAGCACCTCCCGAGAGCACTGCTCCCACTCTGTACCAGTTTGGGTTGGTTTCCCAGGGCTCTGACCGCATCTTTTCACGCCCACTGCTCTAGAGTCCCTTGCTAGTGCTGTTGGCACATTTATACGTATTGACAAGGACGTTCATCTGTTCAACCGCCCCAGCTACGCGAGAGTATGTGTCGAGATCGACTTACTGCAACCTATCCACCGCATGATCCTCATCCGTAATGGGGATGAGCTGATTCGCAAGTCCATAGTGTACGAGAACCTTCCTCAGTTCTGTACACATTGTATACTTTTAGGGCACACACTTCACACGTGTCGCCAAAGAGCATCACAGACTTCCTCGACCCCCTCAAAGGAGTACCTGCCACCTCTTCCTTATAACGAATACATCATCGAAGCACAGGCTACTTCTCAAGGGCGCCGCCCCATCCAGAGACCGACTCAGAGTACGCATCCCACCCCCGCACCACCGGTTGTTCCGGCCCCCGCCATTCCCCCACCTATTGACATTGGCTGCCTAAGTCCTGGACGTACAAACACATAGCCTCACGGTCCCAATGGGTGAAGAAAGGGGCTGATAAGCGCCCACATTCCCTAACACGTTCCCTAGCTTGCCCCACTCCTGGCAGTCAGTCGGGAAAAGGTAAGGAGGTACAAACACCTACTAGTATCTCAAATACCTTTGCCTCTTGGATCTCCAAAGCCCGGAGGGGGACTATATGGAGGCAAGACATAGGGACATGAGTACTCAACCCACCTCTGGCCACCCATCCATCCGCCCCTCAAGTGTTACACACCCCTCATCACCCCCCCGCTCCACGATCTCTCATCATTCATCAGCCTGCCATACCACCTCCTCATCATCTCCCTCATCTTGTCCCCCATCATCTGCTCCCCTCACCTCCCCCACCCCTCGCTCACCCCCACCACTTCGCTCACCCCCACCACCTCGCTCACCCATCATCTGCTCCCCTCACCTCCCCCACCCCTCGCTCAACCCCACCACTTCACTCACCCCCACCACCTCGCTCACCCCCACCATCCCGCTCACCTCCATCTACTCCACTTCCCCTCGCCTCGGGCGCTCATCCCCACATTCCCCTTCATCGCCACCCATCACTACCACCACCCATCCCCACCCTCCCACCCCCGCTCCGAGCCTACCCCACCACCCTAGCCATACTCCCCCCCCACCGGATATACTCACCTCCTTGCCTGACCTCCACCCATCACATATACCCTTCGAGCGGGAAGGATGCTTGACTAAAACTCAAGCGCCAATCTCTAGTTCCGAGGACACTTGTGGAGATACTAGCGGCCACACCTACACAGGAGACGAGGACTATGTCGCCTCCCTCTCTGAGGATTCAGACGTGGACACTTCCCCTTTAGCAGGTCATCACTCGGATACCCCGGACCCACGTCGCATCTATAACACCTGATCGAGGGTGCGTCACGCGAGTCGATAGTTCTATGATTCCAAGTATTGTTTGGAATTGTAGAGGGATCGGCAACCCTCTAACCCAGTCACACCTCCTCTCCCTAGTCAATAAGTACAACTTGGGAATAGTTGGACTTATTGAACCGATGATTACATCGGATTGCTACAATTCCATTGCAGGGAAACTCGGAATGGATCATGTTTACTGTCATCCCTCGAATAAGCTCTGGCTCCTATGGAAGCTGGACTATTCGATGGACCTACTAGTTGAAGGGATCTAGTATGCCACTTTTGACGTGGCAACCTCCCCAAAGCCCTATAGGATTACTATAGTATATGCTTCACATATACACTTAGTGCAGGAGGCCTTCTGGGGGGAACTCGCCTTACACATTCACTCTCACTCACAGCCTATAGACCTCCCTTGGTTTCTCGTTGGAGATTTCAAATATATAGGGCAGTCAGTGAACGCCAAGGGGGACGCCTACCTCAGCCAAGCTCGATGCAAGCGTTCAACAATTTTATCCATCAGACATCACTTGTCGAGCCTCCTACTATCGGTGAGAAGTGGACATGGTGTAATCAGCGTCAGGCCGATGCACGTATGTACCAACGGCTCGACCGTTGTTTCACCAATAGCGCGGCGTTGATGTAGTGCACCATCGTGATTAAGCTCCTCCTGCGCAATTATTCGGATCACTTGCAGATCCTCCTTCTCCCGGACTTGAGTAATCGAGCTCACCGCACACCATTTCGTTTCCAAGCCATGTGGTTAGAGCATAACGACTTCCGTCATTTTTTACACAGCCATTGGCATGGAACGATCTCGACTTCACCTATGGAGAATTTCAACTATTGCCTGAGGAATCTCAAACTTCACCTGAAGTGGTGGAATCGACATGTTTTTGGAGACGTCCATGCGCTAGTCGAAGCACTCAAGATAGAACTAGCTACCGTCGAGCGACAGTTGCAGGCTGCTTCGATGGATGATGTGGGAGAGCGCCACACTAGACTAAAGGAGCAACTTGAGACCGCCATGCGGCGCTAGGAGATTTTCTACCTCCAGAAATCGCGTATGCAATGGTTACGCGAAGGTGATAGAAACACACGATTCTTCCACGCCTCGATCCGTCACAGAGCCAGACCCAATTATACGACTCTACTAGAGGCGTATAATCAGGACCCTACCCAGCTGGCAAAAGCCAGAGTGGCGTTTTATCGCTCGCTCCTATCCTCACAACCAACTGTGGTGAACGAGAATCTCCGCGCCTCTATCCCTCACTTGGTGACCGACCAAAAAAGCGCCCTCCTCACAGCACTACCTACTCGAGCAGAGATCAAGGAGGTCGTCTTTTTCTTAGCTAGGAACAAAGCCCCTAGACCGGATGGATTCTCAATGGAATTCTATACGGCCTGTTGGGACATCGTAGGCACCGATTTGGTGCTAGCTGTAAGGAAGTGTTTACGCGTAAAGTCTTCCCTCGTAGTTGGAAATCTACTTTTTTGGCACTCATACCAAAAGTGGCTCTTCCAACTACCTTCCGAGACTTTCGCCCCATTAGTCTATGTAATGTATGCTATAAAGTTGCATCCAAAATCATTACTAATAGACTAGGGAACCTCCTTGAGCGACTCATCTCGCATGAGCAGTGTGGTTTTGTCAAGGGTCGACAGATCCATGACAACATCATGCTTGTGCATGAGCTAGCCTAGTCCTTGGACACTTGTATTCGAGGCTCAAATGTCATCATCAAACTGGATATGGAGAAAGCCTTTGATCGAGTCGAGTGGAATTTCCTCACTCTAGTATTGCGCCGCTTTGGTTTCAACACTAGGTTCATCGATCTTGTCGATGCTTGCATAAGAGAGAATCACTTCTCTCTTTTGATGGATGGAACTTCCACTGGATTCTTCACGGCCACGAGGGGTCTCCGGCAAGGCGATCCTATCTCGCCTACCCTTTTCATATTGATGGAAGAGGTCCTCAGTCGATCGCTCACCCGTGCGATCGATCGCGGCCTCATCCAACCGTACTTTACGAAAAGGGGATGCCCGATCCTTTCTTATTCTCTATTTGCAGATAATACTATCCTCTTCCTCAATGGATCTAAAAAATCCATTAAGGAACTTATGAGTGTCCACACAGCATACGAGCAAGCTTCGGGCCAGCTCGTAAACGCCTCGAAGAGTAGCTTTATAGTTGGTCCTTCCACTACTATAAAGCGCACTCAGATCATTCAGCATTACACTTGATACTCACGAGGATGTCTTCCTTTTGAATATCTTGGATGCCCTATCTTTCTGGGACCTGCGGGGCATCATTACTTTGATACATTGCTGGGTAAACTCCGAAAGAAACTAGAGGGATGGAAACTCCGTTTCCTATCACCTAGTGGGCCCCCACTTATTCGACACGTCCTCATGAGTATCCCATTGCACATGCTGGCGGTTCATTCACTATCTTCTTCGGTCCTCTGCTCAGTGGAACGCCTATGCGCACGTTTTTTATGGTCAGGTCACCTCGAGGGAGAGTATCGCCACCATTGGGTTTCTTCGGAGAAAGCATGTCGGCCGACGGACGAGGGGGGTCTAGGGATTAGACGCCTCACGGACGTCCAAGACATGCTCCAAACGAAGCTCGTATGGCGCTTGCACACCACATATTCAATATTGGGTTGTTTCATCAACGCCAAGTATGGCGAGTGGGCCCATCGTGCGGTTGACATTCGGGGTCCACGGTGATGGCGACAGTGGCAGCGCCACTGGCTCCAGCTGGCCTAGGTCACCCGCTGGCACATTGGACAAGGCGAGATTAGCGCATGGTTTGATACTTGGCATGCTGACGACCCACTCGCGAGTCACCCACAGTTTATCCCACACGAGGTGCGACTAATAGTGACACAGTTGCTTAGGGGGAACACCCAACACCTACTAGAGGAGCATGGCCTCCCTTCAGATATGTTCCATGAGGTCCAGAGAACCTCACTCGGGTCCACTACAGACTTTACCATTTGGACACTCACACCCCAAGGCACATACTCGTGCAAATCTTCATGGGAACATTTCTGTGAGAAATTCCCCATCCACCACTAGGGTCACCGCATCTAGCATCCGGCGATCCTTCCTCGAGTCTCCTTTTTCCTCTAGAGACTCTTGCATTGAGGCCTATCGACTGATGATCGCGTGGCTCGTAGGGGTTACTCTCTCGGTTCCCGCTGTCACTATTGTCCCACAACTCCACACAGTGAGACCATGGATCACATCTTCTTCCAGAGTGAGACAGCACTCGCGTGCTGGAGCGTCATCACTGATTGTTATCGTCCATTGACCCTGTCTGAGTGTTTTGGCAAGATTCTTATCTCGCCAACACGCTCTACACGGAGCCCCATCCTACACATCACCATAGCATATCTACTATGTGAGATTTGGAAAGGGCGAAATTCTTCTCGTTTTGCAGGTACGCCCATGCGTGTCGTGGATATCAAGTGTCGAGTTCAGATGTGGCTCAGGCGCATTTCCCATATACTCCCCCCTCATGCCATCAGATCCACACTCGCTTGTGACCTCCTACGCTCCGTGGACATTCCGGTGACACCTGCCCCGATCCACATTCAGTATTGGGTTGTTTATTGGCTACCACTGCCAATAGGCATCCTTAAATTGAATGTGGACGGTGCTGCGAAAGGGAACCCGGGGCCACCGGAGGGAGGAGGTATCCTACGAGACCATACGGGGAGTATACTCTTTGCTTTTTCTTCGTACTACGGCATACAAACTAATACAGTAGCCGAGGCTATGGCGATCCGTGACAGTCTACTCCTCTGTGAGGAACGGAACCTTCAGAATATCGTCGTAGAATCGGACTCACAGATTTTAGTTGATATGCTTCGTCTAGGTACATGCTCCCAGTGGCGACTATACCGAGTATGGCAAGACATCATGCGGTGCCGACCTCGCACACGGTGCTTTCGTCATCAACTTCAGGAAGGCAACCAGACAGCAGATGCGCACGCCAACCATGCGGTACATGTACGAACCCCCACCTCCATTTTTCTTTCTTCACAGGCGTTCCCTTCGACAGCTAGAGGATGCTATCGCGTTGATCGTCTCGCCATGCCGACCCTCCGCATACGACAAATTCTCGTAAGCCCGTGGGATTGGAGGATGGCGTGGAACGCTAGACCGACCGCGGCAGACAGCGCCCGCTTTGACTAGAGACCTCTCCAAGCCCATCATCACTGAACTCCATCGTCATCGAGGGCTGCTCTAGTGGAACGACGACGTGCACATCTCCCGAGCGCCTGCACGATATCTTTTATGTATCTTTTCTTTTTCTTAACATGGGCGTGGACGAGTGGGATCCGAGTGTAATTGGGATATTTATACTCGCTCCACGCCTATAAACATTGATAAACACTCCACTTTATAAATAAAATCCCCTTGGGTGGCGTCTAGGGCACGGATGGATCGGTCTACAGGCACAACCCCGTGGTTGGCCGTACCCGGCACCGTGTTTTTTTGCCAAAAAAAATAAAATTAGAGATACATTAGATTATCAAAGTCGGATTGTCAACTTAAATGCAGATGATGTAAGATATATCTAATTTTCCATATTTTCACGAACTTATTTATCAAATAATCAAACTCATTCTAAAAATGAATTTCTTTGATAAACCCAGAAAACTAAAAAATATTAATTGGATGATAAAATTACTTTAATCATAAGAAAATTATGTGCTTAAAATTAACAATTTACGAAGCTTGAGGGGAAAATATATTTATTTATCTCACTGTGTGGAAAATATATTTTAGTTGCAATATTTATGACGACTTTGAATTCTGGTGATACCCATTTTGTGTAACCATTGATTATGTAATCATAACGCTATATTTTTTGTAAGAATCTACTTAAACTACACAAATATGATGTGTAATCTAGAAAATCATTTACATAGTAAATTAGTGAATGAAATTTAATGTCTTAGTTTGTTGAAGATTTACCAACTAATTATGTCAATAGAGTGAGAGATGAAGAGAAAGAGATGTAGAGAGAGAGAGATAAGCATTAACAGACATTGAGAGGGATGACAAGAGAGAGAGATATGGCATGAGTGCTGAGATGGGCAGAGAGAGAGAGAGAGGCGGAGAGACAGATGAGCAGAGAGAGAAATAGTATGAGGGAGTGAGATGAGAAGAGAGAGGGGGAGAGAGAGGCAGAGAGTCATATGAGCAGAGAGAGAGATAGTATGAGGGAGTGAGATGAGCAGAGAGGGGAGGGGAGAGGCAGAGAGTAAGATAAGCAGAGAGAGAGAGGGAGAGATAGAGAGAGTCAGATAAGCAGAGAGAGAAAGATTGCAAGAGAAAAAGATAAGCAGAGAGGGAGGGATAAGAATAGAAAGAGATGAGTATCAAGAGACAGGGGAGATGTGAAAAGAAAGCGAAGAATTTCGAGAGAAAGAGAGACATGTGAAAACGAGAGCAAGTGAGAAGAATCTTGGACTTAATGAGGCTATAGAAAAGAATAGATAAGCGCAGAGATCTCTTCTACTGTGGAAGATTTGAGAGACAGATAATCACAGAGAGATTAAA
This sequence comes from Wolffia australiana, assembly GCF_029677425.1. NCBI lineage: Eukaryota > Viridiplantae > Streptophyta > Magnoliopsida > Alismatales > Araceae > Wolffia > Wolffia australiana. The sequence goes on along the minus strand of NC_135839.1, from coordinate 3,573,387 downwards.
GAGAAATGGAGAGAGAGAGAGGGAGACATGGAGAGAGAGAGAGGGAGAAATGGGGAGAGAGAGGGAGAAAGGGAGAGAGAGAGAGGGAGGGAGAAATGGAAAGAGAGAGGGAGGGAGAAATGGAAAGAGAGAGAGGGAGGGAGAAATGGAAAGAGAGAGGGAGGGAGAAATGGAAAGAGAGAGAGAGGGAGGGAGGGAGAAATGGAGAGAGAGAGGGAGGGAGAAATGGAGAGAGAGAGGGAGGGAGAAAGGGAAAGAGAGAGAGGGAGGGAGAAATGGAGAGAGAGAGGGAGAAATGGAAAGAGAGAGGGAGAAATGGAGAGAGAGAGAGAGGGAGAAATGGAGAGAGAGAGGGAGAAATGGAAAGAGAGAGAGAGGGAGGGAGAAATGGAGAGAGAGAGAGAGGAGGGAGAAATGGGGAGAGAGAGAGAGGGAGGGAGAAATGGAGAGAGAGAGAGAGGGAGGGAGAAAGGGAGAGAGAGAGAGAGGGAGAAATGGAAAGAGAGAGAGAGAGAGGGAGGGAGAAATGGAAAGAGAGAGAGAGAGAGAGAGGGAGGGAGAAATGGAGAGAGAGGGAGAAATGGAAAGAGAGAGGGAGAAATGGAGAGAGAGAGATAATTCAAAATTTTGCACTGCACCTTGCATTGACTGCACAACTGCACACCAGACAAAAAAGCCCATCCCTATAGCCAATGAGATCAATTATAATCTGGTCTCCTGGGCTTATCTTTCTCATCACCTAGGAGTTATAACATCAATCATAATAATTCAAAGTTGATCTCATTGGCTCTTTGCCCATGTCGATCAATACCACAATTATACGATCATCATCATCCAAGCTATGGACAAATGCCAAAGATAATGACAATTCATCATCATCATCATCATCAACCTTAACAACAAGAAAGTCAAGAATGCACGAGTCTCATAAAGAAAAAATCATATAAATTGTATCTTCTCCATCCATCCATCGCCATCATTATCCATCCATCCTTCCATCCATCTATCCATGCATCCATCACCATCATTATCCATCCGTCCGTCCGTCCCTCCGTCTGTCCCTCCATCTGTCCGTCCGTCCATCCATCCATCACCATCATTATCATCATCCTCCGGGTAGAACAATTGACGGGGACGATCAACGTTAGCCACTGGGTACGAGACAGTCTTCCTCCGACAAGCAATTATTCATTCAGCTTAAGTGAAAATCTAAAAATTAACATTAAAACCCAAATAGCTAAACAACCTGATGGCATCGAAAATCAATACTCTTCCAAATTTTGCAATCATGCCTTAATCATCTTCATCTCTGCTGAAGAGGATTAAAGTTGCGTGTCAGTTACATTTCTTGAAAAAGGTTGCTTAAATTCTAATCCCTCTTCCACAGTAGAACCTGCTATGTTAGCTAGTAGGGCACGTGACATAACTCGTTACGCGGGGGATTCTTCTCGTCTTCTGATAAATGCCTGCGAGTAAACATATCCTCAAAGATCACGTCCATGTCCATCCTACACTAATCCATGATCTTTAAACTGCCGTGCTTATAAAGATCAAATGAACGAAATAAATCATCCAATGAGAGGATGATAATGCTTCGTATTCATGCAGTGGATCATGATTAAATGCAACCATTATCTGTAATTTAGCATGTTGATAAAAATCAAAAGAAAGAAAGAAATCACATCAAATGGGAAACTGCAGATGCTTCCCACAATATTTTCTATGTAAATTTCACAGAGACCGCATGAAACAGATATATGGATCATCGTCTTAGATTTGTAACCTTGATAAAAATCAAATGGACAAAAGAAATCATATCAAATGGGAGACTGATAACGCTTCATAATTATGAGATGCTGCATGATAAAATCTATTATTTCCAGCATTAACTTCTATAATCCTTAAATAATCTTCGACACTAACCAGTTTGGTGGCCATTGCTGATTGGCGCAGTCTCTCCTTCTTCTCACGTTGACACTCGCCACACCAGCTGGAGCATTCCTTCTGATACTTCTTCATCTCTCTAAACACGGAGCTACGGACGGGAGGGAGAGAGAAAACACGTGGCCGAAGATAAGCACAAACAACGACCCCGAATACGGGTAAAAGGTCAACATACCTTTTACACCATAGAAGCAAATTGATCCTGTGGCCTGACGTCGTCGCCAGGGCACCGTGGCGATGACGACCCCGATGAAGAACAGCCTGCCCGGGGACATGGGCATACTCCACCAATTCCTAGAAAAAAAGAAATTTCAGCCTTTAAAACCATATAAACCATATGTTATCAGCATCACATTAAATTACAGTGCATAGACCTCAAGTTGAGTCTCAGAATTCACATGCTTATCGCATCGGACGCCGCGGAAGAACATATTACCACCGGTGAACTGCGTGCCCACGCAGACGTTGAGGGTTACTTCCGCGTCATCCACATGGAAACCTGCCAGATGGAGGCTGTAACTACTTAATCATACTGACAAGATCGTGATTGCGATCGTTTCAAAATGTTATCTGATCTGTTGTAAGAATGATATGATTCTTGATTTAGTTAGGAGCACTTACAAGGGAAATAATGTAAAAAGAGATGTCAGATTGTCTCTTTCTCTTAAAGTCGGCATCCCCCCCCCCTCTTCCGGATATCTCTTTCTCTGTCAGTCCTAATCAAGGATTGTATCTATAGTGCAGGGATGCGGACGGGACGATTTTTTCATCCCGTGATGAAAAAATTGTCCCATCCGAGGATATGGACGAATTTTGGGGCAAAAATTCATCCCGGGAACCACCGGACGGGACGGTTCTCATCCCGTGGGACGAAAAACCATCCATCTGGAAGTCTCGGACGATGGACGGACGAATCTGGACGGAAAATCGCCGGATTCACATCTGACGGTTGAGATGTTGCCACGTGGACTCGCAATGACAATTTGCATCAAAGTCCCTGTATTTTTGCGTGCGTGCAAATGGACGCCACTTAGAAATAATTGTACATATGTCCCTTCGCATTCTATCTCCTCAGTAATTCCCTAAAAAACTTGAAGAAATCTATATTAATATATATTAAAAATATATATTGGGTTTTTTCGTCCGGGACGAATTTCGGGACAAAAATTCATCCCGGGAGAACTGGACAGGACGAGAAACCGTCCCGGAACGATTTGACGGGATGGTTTTTTTTATCGTTGGACGAAAAATCGTCCTGTCCTTCATCCCTGAACTTACTCTGGACATCGAACGGGACAAAATTTGTCCCATCCCGTCCATCGTCCACGTCCGGTACGATCTGGAACTGTCATTGTATCCTACTTCCAACAAATCAGATGCATTTCGATAAATAAACCCCTTAGCAAGTATCATGTGTAATATGTTTCTAAGCATAACATCTGA